>NC_073356.2:27502812-28166875 GCF_027580225.2 Misgurnus anguillicaudatus
TAATCTGCATTATCCAACCATAGCACTGCCATTTAGTGCAGAGATCAGCTCATTTGCATTTTAAAGGACACACCCAAAAACGGCACATTTTTGCTTGCACCTACAAAGAGGCAATTTTAACATGCTATAATTAATTATCTATATGGTATTTCAAGCTAAAACTCAACATACGTTCTCTGGAGACACCACAGATTTATTTGACATCTTAAAAAAGTCTTAAAGGAAAACGCCACCGTTTTTCAATATTTTACTATGTTCTTACCTCAACTTAGACAAATTAATACATACCTATCTTTTTTCAATGCGTGCACTTTTAATCTTTGTACAGCGCTTCGTGAATGTGTTAGCATTTAGCCTAGCCCCATTCATTCCTATGGCTCCAAACAGGGATGAATTTAGAAGCCACCAAACACTTCCATGTTTTCTCTATTTAAAGACTGTTACATAAGTAGTTACATGAGTAAGTATGGTGGCACAAAATAAAACTTTTGTTTGGAGCCATAGGAATGAATGGGGCTAGGCTAAATGCTAACACTTTCTTGTGCACTGTACTGTACAAAGATTAAAAGGGCACACATTGAAAAAAGATAGGTATGTATTTATTTGTCTAAGTTGAGGTAATATTAAAAAATGGTGGCGTTTTCCTTTAAAAAAGTGAAATGTCCCCTTTAAGTTAATCCAACTTTCACTTTTTACAGTGCATGATTTATGTCTATTCATTATGATATATGACTATAATAACATAGTATGGGGGGCTTACCTGATTTTGAGGTTTTGTCTTGGACTTTTTCTCCATTGCTAAAAAGAAATGAATTGAATGAATGAATTGAAGAAACAAATAATATTTGAATTACAGAAAGGAAGAACAGGTGAAATGAGTGATGAGAGGCATGCTGGGATGTTAAAGTCCCATAGTGTTAAAGAGATAGTTCACCCCAAAATGAATTCTGTCATCATTTACTCACCTTCATGTTGTTCTAAACCTGAACGAGTTTCTTTATTCTGTTTAACACACACAAAAAGATATTTTGATAAATGATGGTAACCAGCACACAGTTGATGGTATACCCATTGATTTCCACACATACTATGAAAGCCAATGGGTACCATCATCAAATGTGTGCGGGTTACCATCATTTATCAAATGTTTTATTTATTTTGTTGTACAGAATTAAGATACAGGTTTAGAACAACATGATAATTTTTGGGTACAACCTCTTCAAACCTACATTGTCTTAAAGATATTTGTGTATTTAGTCTGGAGGCAAAACTATAAGAACACTGCCTTGAGTGTAAATGATGGTTTATGTTAAGCTGTCAAAGCTGCCGTACTTATTGTCTGTCACAGTGATCATTTAGACTTAACAAGTGTGAACCTGTTTTAAACCATGATGATGACCCACTAGTTACGACAGCTGATTCTTTCCTTTTTCAACATTTTTTTACATGTCAAATGCTGAATATTACATTAGAGATGAGAAATGAAGAGTATTATATATTCAAATAATTGGTGTAAACAGATTTCAATGAAGGCTACAATCAGTCTGAATTACCAAACATCTTTTTGTTCATAAAGGTTTAGAAATAACTTGTTTATTCAAAGCCACTTAGACCTTGGTTGCAAACGGCCTTCTTCCATTGCATAACACCTCCAGGAACGTTTCATTTTGGGACAGCGTTACACAAATAGTAAACAGTGATTTAAGGATTCAGAGCTCAGCTTTAGATGATGACACATAGATCTCAACCACTTTTCCATCAAATGCCAACACCACACATGGAAACTTATGCATCCTGGAAACCACCAGTACGTCCTAAAAAGAAATATTTCCACTGCAACATACATTTTTCCTACAGCTTAAGTCTGGATGGGACTTCTGGGTGCAACTACTTATCAGGAAACACACACAAACTCAAAACAGCTGAGGAGCATTCCAACCCAGAACTGATTCCACGTCAGTTCCTCAAGAATAAAAGCCGCTATTACCTGAGAGGTATCTCTCCAGAGGGGAGGTGGAGCTTTGGCTTCCCCAACAGCAGAAGAACAGGCACCAAACCAGGACAGTGGCCAACACCAGCACGAACACCCAGAGCAGCCGGGCCAGAGGCGGGTACGCCAGGGTCCAGTCCTGCAACACATCCATACTCAGCCTCTCTCCCTTCTTAACTTTGCCTACCGTTTCTTTTTCTCTAGCTACTGTGAGTGGATCTGAGGTGCAGATGGGCAGCAGCTGCGCAGAAGGCCACAGCCCACGTCAGCTCTGGAGGAGTGAGTATGTGTCAGCGTGTGTTTCCTTCAGCGACTCGAGCAGTGAGGAGTAAAGCACAACGTGGTCTCGAATATCCAACAGCCACTCCCAGGGCAAAACATCACACACACCCTCGCGTTTGACTCGGGCCCGGAGACCTGCTGGTTAATGGTAGGTAGGACAGGAGAAATGCACCCGGGGCGGTTTAAACACGGCCTACGCAGAGATGACATATTTTACTGTAGGTGTGTGTGTGTGTTTGTGCAAACAAAGATTGTAGAGATATTTCTGCAAATGGCATGAGGATAAAAAGTATTTGGACATTTATATTTAGCATGACACTAAATATATAACATTATAAATAATAGTATAACAATAATCCTTATGTAATTGATCTATAATGATCCTTTAACAGTTGTCAATGTAAATTTGTTGGTTTAATATTTAGTATCTAATGCATTGGCATTTATACATTTTTGAAGGAAAAGTATTATGATAATTTTCATATTTTGGTGAATAACTCCTTTAAGTTTTACTTATCTGTATCTATAATTTTGAAGACATTTATTTTTTCCAAAATTGCCCCTCTTTTACAGACAGGATGTTGACTCAGCATTGGTATGTTTATAAAGTGATATGCGTGGTACAAAAACAGAACTTCCCAAAAACATTTCATCCAAACTTTCATGTGGGACTGAGTTTGAAATGTGAAAATAACCCAAGGAAAAATTTGAACATGCCATCCGGAGGAAGGTGGGCATTAGTGAGGCACAACAAAAATGATCTTTCCATCCTAGTTTGCTTCATTGACAAGACACACAGTACCCTCATTTACCCAGTCATCCCAAAATCAAATGCAGCTGCCTGACATTCATGGTTTTAGATTCAGCTTGTAAACACATTATATGTTAAGCAAACTTTTATGAGAAGATGACTGGTAGACTGACCACACACACTGGAAAAGTGAATCACTGCTGCCACCTAGTGGAAAAAACAACACAGAAGACAGCTTATGTGCATTAATATCAAAACACAAGGATCACAGACTTGGAGGATAGTATTGGAAGGACTATAAGGAAAATAATATATATGATCTTTAAAAGTGAAGTTCATTACCTGTTGTTCAATGCATGTGTGTATTTGTTACCAAGCAATATTATTTGACATTAACATTTAGATGAACATCATGCAGGGGGGCAAGAAGTAAAATTTTCAAAAATGTCAAAAATTTTAATGAATTTAAAAATCAATTACTGAAATTAAAAATGAATCTCATAATCAGATTAAGAGACTTTAGTCTGGATTTCTCAGACAGGGTCACATACTGTACAGTATGTGCACAAAACTGACTGCGTGTTGGATAAAATTGTCAATTCCCAAAGGGAAATAAATGGTAACAAACTGGCACTAAACGAGCATAAATGAGACAGATGATGCACAAGTTATTTGAAGACACCTTAGGTCACTGCGTTTTTTAATACTGCACAAAATAGCACATCTGAACTGTTGGATGCTGCGGATTGGAAAGTTTCTTAAAGGCATTTTACAGGGTTCCCACACCTTAGTTAACTTCAAATTCAAGGACCTTTCGAGGACTTTATAGGTCCAAAACCTTTAAAAAATTAAAAGGACTAAATGTGGCGACACATTTCAAGTCAGAGCAAGGTTACATCGTGTTACCTTTAAAGATACATTGTTACAGTTCCCTTTCGAGGGAACAAGCGCTGCGTCACTGCGGTGACATTTTGGGGACGCCTCCAGGGGTGTGTCTGAATGTGTATATCAAATTCAACCAATGATGAGGCTTAATGACAAAGACAGGGTGACATGGGAGCCAGGAAGTATATCGCTATCTGAAATATTGCCAAAGACGGCGTTACAGGGACGCAGGAATATGGCAAGGGAGACACAGCGTCTCGTTCCCTTATCAGGGAACAACAGTTACATACGTAACCCGAGATGTTTTTATGTGTCAAACACAACTATGCAAAAAAGCATTTTGGTATGAATCAACATTCACATATAGAAGATATAAACATTTAAAGCGAACAGTTTAGCATGCGTGCTTAAAAAGTCTGGAATTTTCGATATTATCCTACAGGAAATAATATGTTTTTTTTCCATATTCACAAACTTACAAGGATTTCATTTAGACCATTTTACAAGATGTAAACAACACTGGTCCAGAAGCACTTCCTGTTTCAGTTTTTTTTAACCCTGAACAAAATATTAATATGAATTAATATTTGAACAAAATACAAACAACAGAAGACTTAGAAATGTAAAACAACTTAAAAAACAACAGGAAGTGCTTCTGGACCAGTGTTGTTTACATCTTGCAAAATGGTCTATACAATGCTCAACAACAAATTTTGATTGAACCGTTCGACATGGGGTAGAAAGTGACGTCACAAAGTCAAGAAATATTTAATGTATCAAACAAATATTTGTTTATGCGACACAATTCAGAATACAGAACAAGTGAATAATACAGTTTTGGTTAATTATAACTTACATTAGTAATATTATGACATTAGACAGGGTCCACACTCAAAGTCAAATTTCCAGACATTTCCGACTTAAAAGCAAAATTTTCATGACCTATGTCTGAGATCCCATGAGCCTGATAATGTAGTGTACACTGTGAGTTTATACCTTTTTTTTTTTTTTGCTTAAATGCATGAAATTATTAAACAATGCCAATAAATGGCTGTTTAGATTGTAGTCTCACTTGAAATCAGTTGAGGCTTGGACCCGAAAAATGGAATTCCTTACATAACAACTTAACAAGCAGATTACATTTTGATAAATGCAAACTAAAATTTAAAGGAGACATTTCACAAGACTTTTTAAAGATGTAAAATAAATCTTTGGTGTCCCCAGAGTATGTATAAAAAAGTTCTAGCTAAAAAAACATATAATTTATTATAACATGTTAAAATTGCCACTTAGTATGTGCGAGCAAAAATGTGCAGTTTTTGGGTGTGTCTGGCAGTGCAGTGGTTGGATAGTGCAGATTAAGGGGTGGTATTATTGCCTTCTGACATCACAAGGGGAGCCAAATTTCAATTGCCTATTTTTTCACATGATTGCAGAGAATGGTTTACCAAAACTAAGTTACTGGCTTGATCGTTTGCAAATTTTCTAGGTTGATAGAAGCACTGGGGACCCAATTATAGCAATTAAACATGGAAAAAGTCAGATTTTCATGATATGTCCCCTTTAAAGCAACAAACAAAATCCAAGATATTTCATGACTTGGGACAAAAAAATATATAAAATTTCCTGACTTTCAATGTCTGGAATAGGCCTTTCAAAGTTCCATGATATTCCAGAAAATCCATCACCATGTGTAATAAACTATTTGTGACATAAGGGTCAAATTTATAATATTGAGACACCTCAACAGTTTGAATAAATAAGCCTTCCATTAATGTATGGTTTGTTAGGATGGGTCAATATTTGGCCGAGATACAACTATTTGAAAATCTGGAAATCTTAAAAAAAAAATATTGAGAAAATCGCCTTTCAAGTTGTCCAAATGAAGTCCTTACTAACTGCATTTACTCACAACAAAACAGTTTTTACATATTTACGGTAGGAAATTTACAAAATATCTGCATGGACCATGATCTTTACACAATTTCATATAATAAAAAAATTAAAGGAAAATCAATAATTTTGACCCATACAACGTATTGTTGGCTATTGCTGCAAATATACCAGTGCTACTTATGACTGGTTTTGTGGTCAAGGGTCACATTTAGTAAGTTACTGAATAATCATCCAAACACAATGTGTGTTTATTTTGATGTATGCAAACAGAAATGTTCTTGAGACCACATACAACTGGAATATTCACAATGTTTTAAAACTACCAGGTTCTCCTCCTTCATAAAAAATACATAAAACATACGGCTAGAATTTTCCATATCCCAGCCCACAACTCCACAGCCCTTCATGACTCTGTGAAAATGTCTTTAAAAATGATCCTATATAAATACAAATGTAAAAGTTAGTTAAATAATAAGTTGTGACTGATGAACACAACAGTTGATCCAGTTGATCTTTTTTGCTGCTGGTCTAATAGAAGCCAGTCTCTTGACCCGCCCAGTTTGGTGTCTAGAAAAGCAAAAGAATGAAGATTATGTTAGGTGAAGGGAAGAAACAAGTTGCATGTTTTATCTGAAACCCTAAAACTACAAAATGCTCTGCTTTAACCCAAGCTACCTCCACAGGACAGCAAAAGATATATGATGTGCATAACTTTGCATAACATCTGATTATCCATGCATTTAGCTGAGTCAGGCCTTTGTGTTTAATGTGCAAGACATTGTCTGGAAATTTTAGGCAAGCTATTGCTGGCTAATTTTTAGTTAAGGTCCAACACTTAAATTTCAAGTTTCCCAACGCACTTATTCTATATTTGTGTAATGATTCCCATGAGGCCGGGCTGAAGAAAAACATATTACTTGATTACTCCCCAAAACCCTTGTAGCGAATTTGCGGGAGGAGGGAAATAACGTTATTTGAAACACTATGAACCTCCGACCGAAACACTACGGGGATTCCCAAGGGAATCTTAGATTTTAGCTCAAAAGGGAATATGTATAATTAACTGTAATTAATTATACAAGTTTATCAGGTTTTACCTGGCGTAGCAGAATTAATAATAACAATTAATTAATATGTTCGTCCACCGAAGACATATATCCATAATCGTATATTAACGTCTAAGAAATGTTAATTTCATGGCCTTTAAAATTAACCTTCTCACTGATATACAGTGCTACTCGCAGCGTGTAGCTGGATCAAAAGGCAGAATTAGTGACTTTACTTTCAGGAGCATTGAACACAGAAACAATTCAATTGTGAAAATGCAAACCGGTTTATTAACTATAAAATGAAGTACACATAACGACTAACTAAACATACACACATACAATAACATAAAACATAGATGAGAAAGAAAAGATTGAAAGAGCTAGAGAGAGAGAGTAAAAGATTGGCAAAGCACTATTGCTTAACATCTGCACAAACCATCGGATAATCTCTAAGGATCGCCTTAATTTTCATAAGGGGTAAAGCTTAAACATGAGCGAGTAAAACGAGTTTATACTTGCTTTGGCTCTTTGTGATGCGGTGCGAAGTTTCTTATGCTCGCGATGCGAGCAAGGAGAGAGAGAGAGAATCCAGGTGTGTTCGTTTAAGATGGAAGTCCGTAAGTTGTTTCGTAGGGCGGATTGGTCCGCGTGGTTTTCCGAACTCTAGCGCAACGTGCAAGCCAGGAAGACTGTCCCGAAGAGTAGGACAGGGCTCAGAGAAAAGATGATAAATCCAAGGGACTCTGGGTGAGTCTCAGCGAGTTTCCAAACTGCGCTGACGGGTTACCTGGGTAACCGGGCGACTGGGCGCTCATGAGTGAACTAAGCCACTGACTGAGATACTGAGCGAATCGTTCGAATTGAGCGATTGAGCGATGATCAACGAGCAAATGAGCTATGATGGCTTGGGCGATAGGCCGTTTTGACCTTTCACACGCCCAGCCCATTTTGGGTGTCCGACCAATGTGTGAAGTGTTCGGTCGCGCGGGGAAACAAGCCTTTGTTCTTTCAGACCTCACATTTGCGTAATTGCATAATGATAAAACTTTGTTTCCATAACTCTTCAAATCGATACTAAATGACATTGATGCGGCTTATGGTAATATGATACATAGAAATGATTGGGAAATAAAGAGTAGATTAATTTGATACTAGACAAGACATGGGTTTAAGATCACGTTGAATAATAATTTCATACCTAAGATATGAACCATGCTACAGTGAACAAAATCTAACTAAAGTGTTAACACACAGTTACATCACACATACATGATCATGCAGTAAAGGGATATAACATATATATACATTTAAACAGCTCATTGTGATTTTTAAATGTGGTTTCATCACAGACATACAGTCTGTGCCCCCTGTTGTGTCTCTGGCGATATTCGTTTGAACGGCTCTGATGGAATTCCTTTGAACGTCCTTTTACGACGGCATTTGTTTTAATTGTTGCCCACTTTACAGCCTTGATAGGTGATAGAGGAGACAGGGTTATCTAATTATCACAATTTTAGGGCTGTTGAAATCCAGATGCCCAATGGCCTCTATCTGACTCCGAGCCATTTGCTACATATCCCCCCTTCATGGCCACCAGGGTCTTGAGAGACTTTGGTGGGCGATGGTTCAATAGGCGATGGTTATACAGGTCATTTGGTCTGGATGGCAGGTGGATCTTAATTTTCTGCAGCGCTTCGGCGTGCCTGCAGAGGGGTGATTTCGATGAGGTTGGGCTCTTGCTCGGCTTGTGTGTCTTGCTTCCCACGGTTCCGCTTGAAGGCTCGAGGGACGGCAGCTGTGCACTTGTTCGCTGTTTCCTGCATCCCGCTGACTCTTCGGTACAGGATGAAAGTGAGGCCAAGAGTAAGGGCGTATCCTACTCCTGTGGAGAGGCACAGTACCGTATCAGCGGCGGTCCAGGCTCTGAAAACAGGGAGGCTGTGCAGAGCTGGCATGCGAGCAAGTGCCTGGAGGGCAGTGTCGATGGGCGTGACATCAATTAGTTGGGTCCCCCCTTCTGCAATCCTCATCTCCAGTTCAGGGTCTAAAGTGAAGTTGTGGTCCCTGAAGAAAGTTGAAAATTCCAGTTCGGTGTGGTACTCCTCACTGGGAAGGTGATAGAGTGCGAGTTCATCGATGTGAAGAATCGCACCTTTTGGAACTTGGATCCACATCGTCTGGTTTGGTGCACTGATGCGGGTGGCTGTGTCGTGTTGGTCGTAGGTCAAAGTGGCCGTGCTGGCTGGGGTGTTAACCAGCCATCGGTCACCTACGATTTCAGCTTGGGTGTTAGTGACCTCGGCTCGTGGTTTAGCTGAGGCAGGACAACGAGAGTCAATCTTCATGGGCCGCAGCCCACAGATGCCGTCAGTGTTGTCCTGAAGGAAAGGTTTGCTGGGGCGGAGATAATTAATGTCTTTAGTGAGGCTGCCCATGTGCAGGTTTGGTGCAAGGTACAGCTGTTCATTGCTGTCATGGTAAGCCACCACAGTGGGGGTGCGTATTCTGATGTGGGTGTTTCCCTGCCAGAAGCCAACATTGACAATGTCTTTGAGTCTGTAGATGTTGTGTGACTCTATGATTGGCAGGTTTACCAGAAAAGCAAGTTCGCCTTGTTCAGGGGCTATGCTTAGTGGAATTGCGCTAACTAGGGAGTAGGCCAGATGTGCCTGCAGGGTGTTTGTTGGGCCTGCAGTGGCAGAGGATAAAATGGTCTGTACCAGGCTTAGGGGTACCAGGCAGGGTGGAATGGCTGTTGCGGCGGCTCCGAGTAGGGCTCCCAGGAACCGCTTGGGACGCTTGGTTTGTCCGCCAAGACCTGCCTGTGTGACAGTCATCTTCTGAAGTTGGTACAGCATGTGTTTGATGTCAACCTCTGCGTGAATCATAGCGTTCTGCGCCCATCGTTCTCCTGCCCAACTGGTTTCTGGTGCTGATGCTGTGTAGTGTGCTCTGTAGACATCACGGGGGTTGAGTTGGACATAGACTTTTTGGCTATGTGTTCTGCAGTTCGTGATCAGGAGTCCAGGTTGCTCTTTAAGGACGATGCCTGAGACGGGACCCGGCGACACGATTTCAGGTTGCGGCCACCCCCCCTGTAGGCTGATGTACAGAACAGTGATCCACAGCAGCATCCTGGTGACAGAGAGGGAGAGAGAGAAAGAACAATAGGCGAGCACTACAGGTCCTTGTTTGGTCAGGACAGTTCTCTTTCTTTTCATTGGCGGCTGTTCCCTAGGTGGCAGAGTTCTAGTGATGAGGCAGTGTGGAGAAGTTTGGTTCGTCCCCCCTTTACTATCATGCCATAATGTTGAGTGTCTCTTGACTTGGTTCTGGTGGACCCATCTGAAAATTGGTTCCTTCTGACTCCTGCCCATCTTGATCTGGTATGCAGTGGGGGAGAGTTTGTCCACAATCTCATGAGGTCCTGTCCAGTGTGGCAGAAATTTCTTTGACAGCAGTCGGTGAGCTGTCTGAATTGGCGGGGCGAAACTGTAGGACCAGATCTTGGTTGTTCGAAAAGCGAAGGTCGTTCCCGGATGAAGTTCATCCAGATACTGGTGAGTGGTGTCATTGGGTGCTGGAAAGCATTCTGCCAACTTTGTGAATTGGCAGATGACCGTGAGAAAGTGTTTGTTGCCCCTCGTTGGCCTGGGTAATGGTCCAACCCAGTCTATCTGGAGGTCTGACACTGAAAAGTTGACACCTCTTTTTTGAAGTGGTGCTCCATGGTTTGGCTTAGCCGGTTGGAACTGGCAGCAAACCAGACATTTCTTGATGTGTTCTGCTACATCGTGCTGCATTCCAGGCCAGTATGCCACCTGTTTCGGTGTTTCATAAGTGGCTTTTGTGCGGTGGTGTGCGGCACATGCTGTGTCATGCGCATACATTAGTATGACCCCCCTATGGGCCTGAGGAACCACAAGCGCAGGTGTAGTGCGGTCATCAGGGACATACCCGAGGATGTTGTGTTGTATGTGCAGCAGGTGCCTGACATCGTTGAGACGTTTGCGGGTTGGAGCAGCAGACAGGTCAGAGTTTGTGATAGGGTAGGTGGAGGGGTCTGAGAGGTGGTTTAACATAGCTTGGGTAGCGATGTTAAAGGCTTGTAGTTTCTGATGATCTGCATCATCCTGCATGGCATCTGCATCTTTTAAATTTTGTTGAACTTGTGTGTCAAGTCCTGGGTATGGCTCTGAGTCTTTGGCTGGATGCAGAGTGCAGAGCAGTGAACTTTTGAAGTTTAGGTCTGAGACGAAGTTCCCGCGGCTGGCTGGGGGGTCGTCCATGACCTGTGTGACCTGGCAGTTTACCTTAGATGATCTGGCTGATTGAAAGGGTAAAGGTTCTCGCACTTGAGCCCAAATTTTTAACTGTTTAAAGTCCATTAAGGGTTCAAAGCGGTCTAGCAGGTCTTTGCCAATGAGGAGAGGGTATGAGTCCATTGGTGAGATGTACACAGGGTGTATGATGCTCATAGGACCGATCGTCAGGTGGATGGGAATCACCTGTTGCAGTTGAACTTCAGTCTGGCTGTAAGACTGCACATTCAGCATACACCTTTGGGGTTTAAGGGTCAAATTTTGGGCCTTAGCTCTGTTCTGGAGTCTGGTGAAAAGCTGGGATGACATCAGCGTTAGGTCAGCTCCGGTGTCGACGAGGGCTTCTAGTTCAACCTCATTTTCCAAGGTGATGGATAGATATAGCTTTTTAGCTTCTCCTCTTTCGATCAGGTTTCCCAGGAGGCTTGGTACTGGGGCTGTTGTATTAATGGGAAGGCAGTCAAGGCTGGTTTCCTGTGACTCTGTAGGGAAAGAGACACTTAACACAGCACTCTCTGGTACTTGCAGGCTTTGGTTGGTTGGTGTTTGAGATATTGTTTGTATGCCAAAGTCTTTGAATAAGGAGTCGGGTTTGTCTTCGTGGTCCTCCTTGTGGGGCCTCTTTTGGATTAACTCCTTCAATATTCTCAGAATCTCTGCTGTCTCAGACGTGTCTGTGTCACACTGTTTCGGGGGTAGCTCAGACTTAGATTTGCTCTGTGTGTATCGAGACTGATCTCTCTGTTGACTGTTACCAGTATTTGATCTGCCAGGTGCAGGACGGTTACCTCTAGGTCGTCGGCCAGGTTCCCACGAGCCGCCACCCTTCTGGTTGTCTGATGAGTTTAGCCGGCTCCATGACCTCTCGGCGCGTCCCATTTGGTGCTTGGGACGAGCCCCTTCATGGCCGTACCATTCCTGGCTGGCTGTAAAGTCTCTTGACCCTCTTGGCCCTCTGTTGAAAGGTCTTTCACTGTGGCGTTGTCGTGCGCCCTCCAGTGGTAGTTCAGGGTACAGTTCAGAGACAGGGAGAATGACAGGGTTTTTAACAGTCTTTTCAGAGGCCGCTCTTTGTTTACTATAAGCTTTATGGGCCAAGTCCCGCAGCTGCCTGGTTGTCATCGTGCGAGGGCAGGCCATAACCCCTAAGTGTTGGCTTACTGTGAAGTGAAGATTTCGCAGGAAGAGGGTCCTGAAGTTAAAGTCCTCCTCCATTCCTGGCTCATTCCGTGAGCCAAAGTAAGCTCGCCTGAGTCTGTTGTAATAGGCCTGTGGAGTTTCGTTTCGGCTCTGTTTGAGGTCCATCGCTGTAACAAGTCCTTGTTCTGACTCTGGATCCGAAAACTCTTCTATTAAAGCCTTTTGCAGCTGCTCGTAATCCATCTTGACGTTTTCTGGCTGCCGGTCAAGGAAACTCCTCACTTCACGACTGGAAGTAACCCGTAGCAGATACAGTTTGTCTCTTGTGGTTACATTTGGCAGTGTTTGCAAATAAAAGTCAATGTCCTGCAGGTAAGAGTGGATATCATGGCCACCTGCAGGCTCTGGGGTAAATGTTGGGATATTTCTAGCCAGCTTGTCGAGGTCTTTGGGTGCCACGCCGGGCATGTCTGCAGGTGACCTCGGGAAATTCGTCTGTCCCCACCCCCCTATGGTAGTGAGAGGTTCTGGGATGCTGGCTGATGTCTTTAACAGTGGGCTCCCGCCCCCCTTTTCAACAGAAAAGCTTTGGTGGGGGGGTGCAGGCTCACTGGTTGAATGAAAGGGAAAGGTTGCTTTTTCCCTTACTTGTTCGGCTTGCAGTTTATATGCATAAATGAGTTCTCTTTGGGCGGAGTCAAGGTCGTCCCTCGCCTGGTCTCGTTGCTGAGCCAGAGCTCGACCTTCATCTCGAGCCGCTCGCAGGTGATTCTCACAGGCCTTCAGCTTGGCATCACGTTCCTTCAGTTCTGCCTTTGCTCTCACCAGAAGATGTTCAGCCTGCTGGAGCTTTCCAGACAGCTCTTCTCTGGCTGTCTTTTCATGTTGCTCCTTGTGCTCTGTGTCTGTGCAGAGTTTTGACAAGGCCTCTTGGAGTTGTCCAATCTTGTCCTTTAGCCTCCAGTGTTTCTCCTCCATCGATGGGTGTTGATCCTCTAATCCCTGTGTCAGCTGATCTAGACGATTCTGCGCGTCCTCCTGATTCCTCCGTGCCTCTGCTGCTTGGAGCTGTAGAGCTGCTGCATCCTGTTCCAGTTGGGCGATGTTCCTTTCGCCCAGTTTAAGCTGGATGATGAGGTTGTGAGCGATGGCACCTGTGATCTTGGCTATGTCCTTGTGACTGTAGCTCCTCGTTGGGTCGTGGGCTATGAACTTGTCCAGGGTGCCGTCGAGTTGCTCTCTTTCCAAGTGTTGCAGTTCATTGGCGAGGTTGGGCAGGAGTTCAGATGTCACAGCGCTGAGCCAGGCCTCTAGCTGGTCCCAGTGGTTGACAGGGCTTGGTAATCTGGACATGTTGACACACTGGTAGAAGAGAAAACACAAAGAGCCAATGCGAGTCCGCACAGTTCAGCGAGCTACGGCAATAAAATATATATACGTGGGCTATGAGCTTATTATCAGGGCCTTTCTCCGGCGGCACAGATAATCAGTGTGGGGAAATAAGGGAAAAATTTAAGTAATTTGTCGCTTTGTTAAAACCTATAGGTCGCCTTGGACATTTGGTTATTCGAGCGTATTACTAATGAATTCTCCTAATGGTTTGTGCAGTTTTGCTCTTTCAACCCAAAATAAAGTGAATCAAAATAATTAAAATTAATTAATTATAATGATAAAAATAAAATAAAACATAAAGCAAGGTTGCTGGAAATGAAATGAAACAGGAAAGGGAAAACAGAGAAAAAAAATAAAAATAAATAAATAATAAAAAATAATAATAGAAAAAAAAAATAATAATAAAATAAACTGAAAATGGGAATTGAGACAGCCAACAGACGAAGTCCTAAGGCTGGGAAAATGAAGAGGAAGGAGGTGGAAAAAGGGGTTTCCTGTTTCAGCTTAGCAGGTTCTCTACCCTAAATTTGATGACAGGGCCTTACAGGGAGAGGGCACTATGGAGTCATGCGAGTTAGGGGAGTGGCTTAGCTAGATTGGCTGGGCTAGACCCAACCTGATAGGGATCTGGTGCCTCTAGTGGCTACAGAGGGGAGAAAAGTGCATCTCTTTTACACCAATACTTGTTGACTATTTAAAACAACCCAGGGTGGAACACAGAGACAAGGCGCTTCCCTGAGCACGCAGCCAAGAGTGCCGGGCCTTCTGCCCTCCCCACCTCGACCGCTCAACAGTCACACCCTTCACACCGCCGGGCCGCACTCAAAGGTGTCACCCACCAACTGGCACTGCCGCTAGGGCTTTTGTGTGTCAGCTGGTAAGGTTAGCGATTGGAGTGCCCGGTGGCAGAGGTTGCACTGTGTCTTGCTGCCTAAGGTGCTAAGGAGGGAGCTACCGCAGCACCCCGACTGTACACACTCGAGTCAGTTCAGCGGGACCGGTCTCTTGTAGAACTCACCGCTGGCGAAGCCTCTGATTCATCTATCAAGTGTTAGCTTTAAAGAGATGCACAGGGGCTTATCCTATTGCACCAGTTAAAACATAAATGAATTCACTGAGAATGGGACTTATGGGGCTGAATTCTATTCACAGTAAAGAATTGATTCAATTAAAATTTAAAATAAATCAAACTGCATTGAATTTAAATTCAAACTTAATTAAAATACAATCTCTACAATAGAAAAGAGAACAGGAGAGTAAGGAGTGAGAGAGACCAGCAAAAAAAATGAAATAAAATAAAAATAAAATAAATCAAAATGAAAATAAAAATTAAATAAAGAAATAATAAATTAATAAAGCCACAGCAATATTAATTATTATTTATAATTTAAGACCATAACATTCAATATGTAGGAAATAAAACTACAAAGTAGTAGAATAACCTAGTTATTGAAGTAAGGTCAAAAATCCAAGTTTGATTCCTGTCATACACTCCCAAAAGAGTTTATGAGAGGACCAAACGAGCTTTTCCCACTAGATGGCGATATTTCGCCCAACAAACAAAGAAAGCGGAAGTCAGACGTAGAGTAATGGAGAAGAAGAAGTGTTAGACACTCAAGACTGACATCTAGTGTTAGAACTAGGTAGTACGCTTTAAACTGACAAAGATTCGCTTCTATACAGTAATTACATCGGCGGCCGCTGCGTTGCTAAGACGACGGATGTAATTTGCTCGTGTTCAGCCGGTGCCTCTTTTGGCTTACGTTACCGGGACACGAAATAAACAAGAATCCAACGTGCTTTATCATACGTTGTGACTATAAATACTTGATCAAGTTTTTATCTCCTTTAAAATTGAAAAGTCTTACCCTCGGTGCTTACAATTTTAAAAATCCACGTACGTGAATAAAATGGAAAAATACAATAGACAGCTTCTCTAATTGTAAATCATTTCCTGGAGATTTAACAAAAAGGCCTTATCAGATGGGAGTGCTCACTCGACCACCGCTTCGCTCTAAATAAAGGAATTCTACTCTTTATTAGGCGGAATCAGACGGTAATGCAGCGTATTAAAGGGCTTTTAATACGGTTACCTTAAAGACTGCAGTTAACTATACATAACAGGGGCGCGAGTCTGTTACGTCCTGAAAATGATACAGGAAAATACATTTTCATTCATACAAAGAAAGAACGAAATCAGTTATAGCTGATAGTTCTTTTTCATTCACACAATGCAAAAACACATTTGATTTGTAACTGGTTTGCTCAGAAAATAATGTTTAAATCTGCCCGCGCGTTCTCCACCATTATATGTAGCGAATTTGCGGGAGGAGGGAAATAACGTTATTTGAAACACTATGAACCTCCGACCGAAACACTACGGGGATTCCCAAGGGAATCTTAGATTTTAGCTCAAAAGGGAATATGTATAATTAACTGTAATTAATTATACAAGTTTATCAGGTTTTACCTGGCGTAGCAGAATTAATAATAACAATTAATTAATATGTTCGTCCACCGAAGACATATATCCATAATCGTATATTAACGTCTAAGAAATGTTAATTTCATGGCCTTTAAAATTAACCTTCTCACTGATATACAGTGCTACTCGCAGCGTGTAGCTGGATCAAAAGGCAGAATTAGTGACTTTACTTTCAGGAGCATTGAACACAGAAACAATTCAATTGTGAAAATGCAAACCGGTTTATTAACTATAAAATGAAGTACACATAACGACTAACTAAACATACACACATACAATAACATAAAACATAGATGAGAAAGAAAAGATTGAAAGAGCTAGAGAGAGAGAGTAAAAGATTGGCAAAGCACTATTGCTTAACATCTGCACAAACCATCGGATAATCTCTAAGGATCGCCTTAATTTTCATAAGGGGTAAAGCTTAAACATGAGCGAGTAAAACGAGTTTATACTTGCTTTGGCTCTTTGTGATGCGGTGCGAAGTTTCTTATGCTCGCGATGCGAGCAAGGAGAGAGAGAGAGAATCCAGGTGTGTTCGTTTAAGATGGAAGTCCGTAAGTTGTTTCGTAGGGCGGATTGGTCCGCGTGGTTTTCCGAACTCTAGCGCAAAGTGCAAGCCAGGAAGACTGTCCCGAAGAGTAGGACAGGGCTCAGAGAAAAGATGATAAATCCAAGGGACTCTGGGTGAGTCTCAGCGAGTTTCCAAACTGCGCTGACGGGTTACCTGGGTAACCGGGCGACTGGGCGCTCATGAGTGAACTAAGCCACTGACTGAGATACTGAGCGAATCGTTCGAATTGAGCGATTGAGCGATGATCAACGAGCAAATGAGCTATGATGGCTTGGGCGATAGGCCGTTTTGACCTTTCACACGCCCAGCCCATTTTGGGTGTCCGACCAATGTGTGAAGTGTTCGGTCGCGCGGGGAAACAAGCCTTTGTTCTTTCAGACCTCACATTTGCGTAATTGCATAATGATAAAACTTTGTTTCCATAACTCTTCAAATCGATACTAAATGACATTGATGCGGCTTATGGTAATATGATACATAGAAATGATTGGGAAATAAAGAGTAGATTAATTTGATACTAGACAAGACATGGGTTTAAGATCACGTTGAATAATAATTTCATACCTAAGATATGAACCATGCTACAGTGAACAAAATCTAACTAAAGTGTTAACACACAGTTACATCACACATACATGATCATGCAGTAAAGGGATATAACATATATATACATTTAAACAGCTCATTGTGATTTTTAAATGTGGTTTCATCACAGACATACAGTCTGCGCCCCCTGTTGTGTCTCTGGCGATATTAGTTAGAATCGATCTGATGGAATTCCTTTGAACGTCCTTTTACGACGGCATTTGTTTTAATTGTTGCCCACTTTACAGCCTTGATAGGTGATAGAGGAGACAGGGTTATCTAATTATCACAATTTTAGGGCTGTTGAAATCCAGATGCCCAATGGCCTCTATCTGACTCCGAGCCATTTGCTACACCCTGAATGAAAATACCTCATTTCTGCTACTGTGGCTGATCTTCTTCTCGATGTTCATGGCCAACATCTGACTGCGGAAGGACAAACTCTTGGTCTTCTCAATCACTTGCTGATACGGCGACACAGCGTTGTTGCCCATCACCACATGACCCTGAACAGAATAAACAGGTAAAACCAGTGGACAAGTTCAAGAGATTTTACAAGCAGGTTCAAGACACAGGAATCGTGCTGACGACAATTCTGTAACAACGTTACAGAAACGATTAACTCTTTCGAAAAATCGAAAACGCATTCGAACAGCCACAAAACACCGCAGACTCTCCGCCAAATTAAATGTACCGAGCACAATGTTTTTAAATATAATATAATGCATGTCAATTTAATCCCGTCATTTCTACCACTCAGGTTTAAACGAAAGCAGAGGGATTCGCCCACAGACCACCCCTTCAAATTAATCAGGACAAAAGCGTTCAAAAGTGAACAAGAGAGATGAATTAACCCTTTAACTGGCGCAGCCCTTTTTGAGTGGGGGGTTGGTGAAAAGGTGATATACACCTTTAAATTAATATAACTCTGGCTTTTTTTTGTCTGGAAGCCTAATTTTGGTTTAAATTTTCGTAATTTTTTGTTTTAAAGACGACACTTCAACGTTTTTTAGGGAAGTGTCTGGAGGTGAAAATATAAATTTTTTAAAAGCAGTTTACATTTATTTGTAATAAATAAAAATGCAATATAGTATTATTTTTAATACATAAAATTGTCAAACAAACTGAGGTTTGTGCTGGTTTGCTGTGAATGAATAAATTACAGTTACTGCATTATTACTGCTGAAAGGTTTTGAAATATAAAAACTACATTCTTAGACCTTTCCAACAATACGTAGTTTGTCATGATAGATAAAAATATACATAACAATTTTGAAGTAAACTTAGGTGACCAGCTCACGGGACAGCGCCAATTAACGGGTTAAAACACCAGGGGCCTCATGTATAAAGCATGCGTACGCACAAAACAGGGCTGGAAACGTGCGTACGCCAGTTCCCACGCAAAGGTTGTGATTTATAAAAAAACAAACTTGATGGGAGAATGGGCTTGCAGGGTGGGATATTAGGATGATTCATGTACACACACTTGCATGTGATCTGTGATTTATAAAGGGAACATTGCTTTGTTTTATAAGTCTTCATAATTTTTGGTGTATGCCATTTTTGGCTTTTGTGCGTACATAGACTTTTAGAAAGGATCCTACGCACAGTTTTATACATGAGGCCCCAGGTGTAAACGTAATGTGTCTATCTTGTCCACTTGTGATCCGATTGACCAAAATGCATCTTAATACCAGGTATAAAAAGCCCCGGGACACAAATTGTTTAAAAATGACCACCACAATGAAGAACTGTTAAACCCCTGTAGGCTTTCTAAAACTGTGTAGTTAACTGCAATATGTCCAAAAGCTAAGCTTTTATTACTGACATGAGGCTCAAGAAGTCTAGTGCATATCAAGCTAATAGGCATTGTGTTTAGACATGTGTTCTGCACCCCAGAGTTCGCTTACCAGTTTGGAGTCGATTTTGGCATCCAGCCTGGCATTGCGGATAAGGTTGACAATCCATCTCTCAGCCTCCTCGGGGGTCATATTCAGCTTATCTGCCAACATGCTGCCCAAATGCAGGAAGAAGAGTGTATAAGATGAGAGACGGAGAAAAAAGCAACATGACAATACTGTCTAGGGTCAACAACAAGCTATTAAACAAGATTTCAAATAAGTCTCAGTAAAAATCAGTTTTTTTTTAATGATGGGAATTAAGCCATGTGTAGAATCTTAACACAAACCCCGCATCAACATTTCAAAGTGTGAAAATCCGCCAGGCAACAGCGATCCTGGCATGATCCACATAACACCATTCAAAGAAACATCGGAATATCAATGCCCGTTTGAAGTGTAAACAAACAGAGCGGTTGTTCTTTTCATAGGCTTCTACCTCTTTCTATACTTCAAGACCTCTCTTCTGAAATCCCTAATGTGACGTCTCTGCTTTACAGATCTGGCTGGAGATCCATTCACAGCACGCTATATTCTATTTACAGTGGCTAAGAGGATTAACGCTACTCTATCAGGATTCCTCCGGGGAGGCGGGGCTACCTGATGCTGATGCACTGATGGATCCGACAGAACGTCTCGAATATGAACAGGCGCGCGTTTTCGATGAAATCCTCTAAGCAGGCTACCAGGAAAAAGTCGTTCACCAGCACCTTAAAAAACAAACAAAACTCACTCAATTTAAAGAGGAATCTTAGGGGTGGTTTCCCGGACAGGGATTATCTTAAGCCAGGACTAGGCCTTAGTTTAATTAGGAAATACGTGCCTTACTAAAAACTTATCACTTGTGTGCATTTTGAGGCAAAATGAAGGGCACTGATGTACTTTAAAGGATTAGTCAATTTTCCCAAAAAAAATCCAGATAATCCACTCGCCACCATGTCATCCAAAAAGCCGATATCTTTGTTCAGTCAAGAAGAAACCGTGTTCTCTGAGGAAAACATTCCAGGATTCTTCCCATTTTAATGGACCCCAACACTTAACAGCTTCAATGCATCCAAAAATTGCAGTTTCAAAGGACTCTAAACGATCCCAAACGAGGCATAAGGGTCTCATCTAGCGAAATGATTGTCTTTTTTTGTTAAGAAAAAAAATGCACTTTTAAACCACAACTTCTCGTCTATCTCTGGTCCTGTGACGCGCCAGTGCGACCTCCGCAATACGGCATCACGTCAAGAGGTCACGGATGACGTATGCGAAACTACGCCCCAGACGACCGTTCCGACGTTGTATGTCGAATGATACTAATTAATGTCCGTGTCAGTTTATTGTTTAAATGGTCCGCAAATGTGCATTTCATATATGTAACACGTGACCTTTCCACGGCATTAAGCAATTACCTGAGGTCGCGCTGGCTCGTCACACAGCTGGAGGAAGAAGAGAAGTTGTGGTTAAAAAGTGCATATTTTTTTATTTTTCTTGCCAAAATTGACAATCGTTTCGCTAGTTAAGACCGTTTGAGATTGTTTAGAGTCCTTTGAAACTGCAAATTTAAACTGCATTAAAACTGTTGAGTGTTGGGGTCCATTAAAGTCTATTAAAATGAAAAAAATTCTGGAATGTTTTCCTCAAAACACATAATTTCTTCTCGACCGAACAAAGAAAGACATCAACACCCCGGATGACATGGTGTTGAGCAAATCATCTGAATTTTTTTTAAGAAAGTTGACTAATCCTTTAATATATGTCAGTAAAAGTTGGTTTCAAGTTTGGACAGCTTTTACATTTATTTTAGTCTAGGACTAGTCTAATCCCTGTCCGGTAATCCGCACCATAAAATACTTTGTAGTAATGGCGTGACTTTTTTTATTTATTTTTTTTTTAGTATGGTAAGGTTGTGTACAAAAGTTCAACAGTCTAATAATATTTAATTGTAGTGGCTGAACATTAAAGGAAAAAAAACTTAAATTTTTTTTCACCAACATTTTTACAATATTTTACTATGTTCTTACCTCAACTTAGATAAATTAATTCATATCTTTTTCCAATGTGTGCATTTAATCTTTGTACAGCGCGTCATAGCCTAGCCCCTTTCATTCCTTAGGATCCAAACAGGGATGAATTTAGAAGGCACCAAACACTTCTATGTTTTCCCTATTTAAAGACTGTTACACTTTATAGAGTAGTTACACCAGTAAGTATGATGGCACAAAATAAAACATTGTAATTTTTTAAGCGGATAAAAATGAGAACCATATTGTATGGCGGAAGAGCACTTGGTTTGCAGCACTTCGACCCTGGCGCGCAGCAACGATCACTTCTGACTACTCCCCCTCTCGCTCAAACTTCTGTGAATATTACTGCGCCCAAGGTCGAAGTGCTGCAAACCAAGTGGTCTTATAGTTCTAATTTTTTATCCGCCTTAAAAAAATCACGTTTTATTTTGTGTCACCATACTTACTCGTGTAACAGTTTTTAAATAGGGAAAACATGGCAGCGCCTCGGTGGCCTCCAAACTCATCCCTGTTTGGATCCCAAGGAATGAACGGGGCCATGCTAATACATTCACAACGCGCTGTACAAAGATTAAGTGCACGCATTGAATAAAGACACGTATGTATCAATCCATCCAAGTCGAGGCAAAAACATAGTAAAATATTGAAAAACGGTGGTGTTTTCCTTTAAGTATATCTATCAGGCTTTGTAAACCAAGTGCTACCAACTTTCTTATCTGTGAATAGATTCAGTTAAAATGTATAATTCCTAGCTTTTAAGTAAGGGATCATTTATATGCAGCAGGTTGTCATCGCAAAAATAAGCACGACAGTGTGATCATCATCTTGTTATTTTGCGATAACGACCAGCTGCCTGTACATTATCCTGTTTATTAGACGGCCATTTACCTCATATGCACTGAAGTAAGGAACCTTAAATGTTGATTTGAAATATTTTATTTGATAATTTTTAATGAATGCAGACCTTCCGTTGGGAAAACCAGTTTACTAAGACAAGACGTTCATATGTCAAACACACTATTTGGTTTAATAATTTATACAAATTATATACTTATAATACTTATATTTAATTTTGTGTAATATTAAACTGTACCTGTCAAAATGATTTGCAAAATCTGGGTTACAGTGTGTTATTAGTTTTGGGCGGTTGTTATCTGGGTATAACAAACCTGCAAATGTTGCGACTGGCCAATCAGAATCAAGCATTCTGAAGAGAGGTGTAATAAGTAATAATAACCGAACAAAGTATTAGCAATGCCATTTTTATCAAGAATTTCAGCCATTAATTACAGATTATATATAATTATAATATATAATTATATTATATATATATATATATATATATATAAATAAATATATATAAATATATATACAGTCGTGGCCAAAAATATTAGTACCCTTGGTAAATATGATCAAATAAGGCTGTAAAAAATTCATCTGCATTGTTAATCCTTTTGATTTTTTATTTAAAATTCACAAAAATGTATCCTTTCATTGGATAATAGGAATTTAAAATGGAGGGGAAATATCATTATGAAATTAATGTTTTTCTCAAATACTCGTTGGACACAATTATTAGCACCCCTAGAAATTCTTATTGGTAAAATATCTCTGAAGTATATTCCCACTCATTTTCACAATTTTCAGAACTCCAGCATGATTGTAAACACAAAATCATTCAGCTCTGGCTTCTGTTTCACAGAAATATAAAGAGGAGGGGAAACAAAGCCTAAATTCCCTTAATCATCCATCACAATGAGAAAAACCAAAGAATATATTTCTGATGTGCAGCAAAAGATAATTGATCTTCACAAATTGGTGAAGTGGCTTAAAGAAAAGAGCTAGAGCAGTGAAAATGACCATTTCCATCATCAGGGCAATAATTAAGAATTTCCAACCATCAGAAAATGTTACAAAACTGCCTGAAAGAGGACCTATGCCTATATTGTCCTAATGTGCGGTGAGAAGGAGAGTTTGAGTAGCTAAAGACTCTTCTAGGGTCACAGCTGAAGAATTGCAGAAAATTGTTGAGCCTCTGGTTCAGAAAACCTTTAAAAAAATTGTCAAACAGAACCTACATCAACACATGTTGTTTGGGAGGGTTACAAGAAAAATTATCCTAGCTCATTCAAAAACAAACTAAAGCATATTCAGTTATCAGTCATGACTGGAACTTTAAATGGGAATGGCTTCTATGGTCAGATGAAACTAAAAATGAGCTTTTAGCAGCAAACACTCAAGATGGGTTTGGTAAACACAGAGAAAAAAAGTACCCCATGTGTACAATGAAATAAACTGCTGTGTTTTTGATGTTGTGGGCCTATATTTCTGCTGGAGGTTCTGGACATCTGTTAAAATACATGGCATCATGGATTCTATCAAATACCAACAGATAAAAAATCTGTAAGTGACTGACTCTGTTAGAATTCTTATAATGGGCCATGTTTGGATCCTCTAACTGTACAATAACCAAAACACAAACCTCAAAAACAACACAAAAATGGGTCACTGAGCTCAAAACCAAGCTTCTGCTATAGCCATTCCACTCTTCTGACCTGAACCCCACAGAAAATGAGAGGAGTGAACTGAAGAGAAGAAGCACCAACATGGAGCTGGGAATCTAAAGGGTCTGGAGTGATTCTGGATGTAGGAATGGTCTCTGATCTCTTGTTAGGTGATTTCTTACCTCATCAGGCAGGAGAAAATTTAGACCTGTTAAACTGGCAAATGGAGGTTTTAAAAAGTATTGAATAAAAGGGTGCTAATAATTTTGGACAATGTGTATTAGAGAAAAACATTTATTTCATAATCATATTTCCCCCCATTTTAAATTCTTATTACCCAATAAAAGAATACATTTTTGTGAATTTTTTAATAAAAAAATCAAAAGGATTAACAATGCAGATGAATTTTCACAGCCTTATTTGATCATATTTACCAAGGGTGCTAATATTTTTGGCCACGACTGTATATATATATATATATATATATATATATATATATATATATATATATATATATATATATATATATATATATATATATATATATATATATATATATTAGATATTTTATAAATATTTGCTATATTATTAATACAGAGTGACGGTAACAGAATTTGGACAACAAGAAATCATAATTTTTTTAGATATAAAATTTATATTTTTTACAGAACAAATACTATATGGTTATGGCCTATAGCATCTTGTGATCCATAGCAATGAGTATAAAACTATTCAAATAATAAAAAATAAAGCCACTTGAAAAAAGCAGAAAAAATTATGACTGGACACCAAATGTACCAGGAATTATATAATCACCAATACATCAAATGTGTTACTACTACTAATGGTAGTCTTATAAAATAAACATTCTTTTATTTTCCGTGCACACAAATGCTTTTAAGGACACAAATACTTCTGCAATAAAAAAATGGTAATAGGGCAGAAGATGAGATTATTTTGTTCACAGGTCTGAACGCTAAATGCTCCCTCTGGCCCAACTAGGCCAATGTCTAACAGCAAATAAAGTCAGGCTCACAGCTATGTGTCTAAAAACTGACAGCAAAAATGCTTTGAAAATCCCAGCGGAAAAACGGAGTAAATTACAGTAGGCAGGGATTTCGGTGGATGAATGGACCAGTGGCTCCAAGCACAAGACTCTCAATGCACGTCTCAAACTAAAACAGCGATTTAAACACAGAGAAGCAGTGTATTGAGGGTATTACGGGGATGACAGCCCTGGCGGGCATGTTATATTCGAATGCACGCAGCGGGTGGTGAACCTTACCGACTCGCATTCCCTCAGCTTTTTCTGAGCGCTGTCGAAATCAAAGTTAACGTAGAGGCACTCCACAAACTCTGTGATGGGATCCTTGTACGTATACGACTCCTGTTGAGAGAGTAAAAAAGCGGAACGAAACGTTAATCCAGCACTAATTTGACAGCGAGTGCGAAACTTGCCGTGTCGCCCCAGGCAGCACTTTTCTTCAGACTACTTTTAAAAAGTGCCATTCATTCATAGACACTAAAACAATACTTCAAAGGAAGCACATGTGAGAAATATGAAAGAAATGGAAGGCAGTGCCTCAAAGGAGAATATGCAAAACTCATTCATGTGAATCATGAAAATTAAATAAACTCTCAGCTCAGATGTGCCTTTCATAAGAACACAGACTGTTTTGAGCATTTGTGACCCTGGACCACAAAACCACTCATAACGATTTATAGATGTATACATCATCTGAATGCTGAATAAATAAGCTTTCCATTGACGTATGGTTTGCTAGGAAGGGGCAATGTCTGGCCGAGATACAACTATTTGAGGGTGCAAAAAATTTAAATATGGAAATAAATCGCCTTTCAAGTTGTCCAAATGAAGTTCTTAGCAACACCTATTACTAATGATAAATAATTTTTTTTTAAATATATTTACAGTAGGAAGTTTACAGAATATCTTAATGGAACATGACCTTTACTTAATATCCCAATCATTTTCAACATAAAAAAAATCCATAATTTTGACCAATAAATTGTTGGCTATTGCCTACAAATATACCCATGCTACTCATGACTGGTTTTGTGGTCCAGGGTCACAAATAAGAGTACATTCAAACCAGAGATGTCTGCATTTGATTACCTGTTGGATGACCTTTACAAGGTCTTTGAGAACCTGCCGTCGTTTCCTCACATCTTTGTTGGTAATGACGGCTGTAGTTAGGTAGCGTAGAATGTGGGGGCACATGGTCTGAATTGCGTTTAGGTACCTAAAAAAAATATAAACCCTCATCAGTACCACAAAAAAAAACAATTACTGAAACTGGGTAAAAACATCAGTGTTTGGCATTTCCTTTAGCTCAACTGGTTAGCAGTGCAAAGGTCAAAAGGTTCCATCCTTAACCCTATTAAGTCCCTTGGGGTCAATCATACCCCCAAGCCACTTTTATTTAGTTAAAAAACATGGTTCCCTTCATCTCAGTGAAATAAGATTTTGTGACTTTTCCAGATTATCTGTCAAAATTCATATAAAAAACTGGGCTTGATTCGGTCGTTCTAAAGAGGTGTAAAAAATTCACCAAACAAGGCCATTTGGGGTAAAAATGACCCCAATTGAAATGAATGGGAAATGCAAAAAAACCTTTTTTTTTCGTGTTATTCATCAAATAAAATCAATGCATCCAGAATAAATCTGAAAATTTTGACACAGAAAGGTAGGTCTGGTACTAGAGCACAAATGCAATAGAGAAAAGACATGCTCAATCTCACACACACACACACACACACACACACACACACACACACACACACACACACACACACAGGTATGACTGCCACAGAGCATTTTTTACAGAATTTGGCAAAAAAAACAGCCACATATGCAAAACAACGATGTAAAATACTCACACAGGTGTGCGCACACACATAAACACACACACACACACACACACGCACAAACACGCACGCACACACAAAGACACAGTAAAGCTTACACACACATAAAGACACAGACACACACACAAAAAAACAAAGTCACAAACACACACACACACACACACGTGCGCGCACGCACACACACACACACACACACACACACACACACACACACACACACACACACCCTTACATTTAGTCAAATTTCTGTGGCATTTTGTAAAAACAGACATTTCAAAATGCATCAAAAACTACAAAAAAATCTACTATTTGAAGTATTATTTATTTTTAATGACCTTTCTAATGTTTATATAAACATAAATTCGCAAAATGTTTCACTAAAGTACTGATGTTGAGCAGTTGGCCACATTCAGTAAAATGAATGGGTCTCTATGGGCATCTGCTGGTCAAAATTATTTATTTCCTAAACTGTAACCACAAAAAAGTTTTTTTTCTAAACACCAAATGGTCGAATTAAACACATAACATCTAGAGCAATATCTAAAACCAATTTAAATCAAATTTAGATAATTTATGTGTGAATTTTTCATAAAAATTTGATATTTTACAGGCAAGCTAATGGTGTAGTTGAGGAATTGAGTGGTAAACGGGTACAAAAGTACTTCATATCTCACAAAACACAGCATTATAGTATTATGGGAAGTAAACAAAACAAAAAAAGTATTATTTAAAATGTATACATTAAAATGTATAGGGTTGTGCCAATAGATGATAGTATTGTGTATCAACAATCGTTGGACATATTGCTGATAGAGGGTTTACATGATGATAGTTATTATTATTATCATGTTTACATGTAAATTCTATAGAATCTGAACCGGGCGTCTGCCCAGGCGCACAGCCAGGGTTGCCAGATTCGCATATCAAAATTAACCGAATGGACATTCAAAACTAGCCAAAAAGCATCTCATCTTTAATCATTAATTTCATCTTTAACCCGCAAAAAAAACTGGTGGAAACAGTTTAAACAACAGACCAAATATACACACCAAAATAAGCAGAGGACTTGGCAACACTACACTGCGAACAGCATCTCTTTTTAATGACAGTTGCTGTGGTTCCCTATACAGGTTCATCCTAAAATAATCTACATAAAACTGCTTTTCACAAACCATTTAATTACAGTTAATCATACTTTATATTATTAAATAATTGTAGTTGTTAGTAGTGGATGACCAGTATATTTCTCCCTATAGCTGACATTGAATGTTAAAGAGCAGGGTGCCTGGTGTAGTAATACTGATGTAGGCATTTTACGGAAAACACAAATTGTACATAAAAAACTGTCAAGGTTGTCGATACATTTCTGTACAGAAAGGTATAAATTAGGCACAAAGTAATGACAAGTCCTATCCATAAAGCCCTGTGTATTGTCTGTTCTTTTAAGCCTATGGCAGTCAAAAGCAAAGCCGTGCAATGCATAGTTCATTTGATTTATACACGTGTGCTGACGGTCAAAGCATGCGGATTGCTACAAATATGCTATACTTCTAGTGTCTTACATACTACACATACTCCTGTACTACATAAGCGTACAATGCAAAATGCAAGGTTTCAACTTTCAGACTTAACACACTAACTGGATGTGAGTTGTCAACAAAATTATTAAATATATTACAAAAACCTGAATATAGTGTGTATGAGTGACATCAAAGTGCTCAGGCTGAAAAGAGCTTGAAAGATGGTCACACAAATATGCACCGCTGCCCTTAAAAATTGAAAGCCTTCAGAAGCAAATCCCTTGTTAACGGTGAATATCCTTAGCTAGCCACTTCAGTCGCAACCACAACAAACCTTACTGTTTTCACACCACAACGTTCTTAAATGAACCAAACTGGCCAGTTTGATGGAAAGAGCAATGTAAAGGTCAGGGGTGACAACATACTGATGATAAAATGTACCTTGAATGCACTGCAAGTCGCTTTGACATCTGCTTAATGCACACATGCAAATGTAAATCAGACATGCTATTATAACCAATAAAATGTGCACACTGCACGTCCAATAGCACAGCTTTCAGAAACCTCAAGGTCCAAATAAAAAGCGCATTAAAATCATCAAGACCTCAGCAAAACCATGATGAATGTAATGTCAAACCACAGCCAATACACGACAGGGTGTCAAGTAGTAAGACATTTGTTATAGGGCTGGGTATTGTTAGCAATTTCACAATTCGATTCGATTTCGATTCTTGAGGCTTCGATTCAATTCGATTCGATTCAATTCAATATTGATTTACTTCCTTCGATATCGATTCAATAATAAATAAATACACAAGCAATTAAGTACCCGAGTATATTTTTAAATAATGTGTGTAGTATTACTAATGTTCAGAGGTGGAAAAAGTAAAAGTAAAGTTACTGCTCTAAAAATCTACTCAAGTAAAAGTAAAAACTAAATCATTAAAAAGTTACTTTTTTTACAGCGGGGAGAGGTGGAGGATTTTAGTATGGTTCAAAAACGACAAGGGAATATAAATCTCAAACTAGTTATTTTTATTTGTAGGAACATCTTTACAATTAAAGTGTAATAACAAAAAGTTAATAAAATAAAAAGCTTTTTTAAACTAAGAAACATTTATGGAATTATTTAATGATGTTTACATGTGAGTTATGCACTTTTGAAGGTGGTCAGCAGCTTGTAAATACAATCACTATAGTAAGGTTGTAATTGATGTATTGCTGGTAACATACATTATTTTATTAAACTATATATCTAGTTTAAATTAGCATATAATGAGATGAGTGCCATGTCATACTTTTGACACGTTTATAAGCTTCTAGCTTCCCTGACCTGGGTACCTGATGTCAGACCTTTATTCTCTCTCTCTCTCTCTCTCTCTCTCTGCAATGTCTAATGAGCTGCGCATTTTCGAGGACGTTCTGAAGTTGTGTTTGACTTGACGCGAAGCTGCTAGACTGCGATGGATAATGCGCATTGTATTAAAAACGCGTCGTGCAAATGAGCATTAAACCCCGGTCTGCAATTTCGTACTCGAGAGCATGAATCCTACCTTTCATAGGAATGAAACACTCGCTTCGCGTCAGTGGAAAGTGGTCGCTTAAATATGACCAGGGGTTTCTTTCATAAGATTTGAACTGAGGCAGGTCTGCATTAGCGCGCGCCTGTCTCGTCCGTCTCCATGGTTCTTTTTGCGCGTTCCCCCGCCCATCAATCATCCGTTGCGCGTCTTTATCACCTTGCTTTAAAAAAAAAAAACTCTGTAACGGATATGATTTAAAATGTAGCGAAGTACAATACTTCAAACAAAACATACTTAAGTAGTACAGATTTTAAAAACTACTCAAAAAAGTAAAAGTACACAAAAAACTACTCATTTACAGTAACGTGAGTAAATGTAATTTGTTTCTTTCCACCTCTGCTAATGTTTGATCACGTTGATGGTGCAGGCTTGAAAGAAGTGCTGCTGTTTGCCATCTTTGATCTTTCTGTTTTGATATAGCGCGTCTTGTACAAGGCTGAACGCTCTCACTAGAGTGTTGCCCACAGCGCCGCCACTGGCCGGGGGGGGGGGGGGGGGGCTGAATCGATTCATAGAATTTGATGAATCGATATTGAATTGAGAAACAAATAATTGCAATGCATTGATGAATCGATATTTTTACCCAGCCCTAATTTGTAAGGTTGTACTCACTGTGGCTGATACAGGAACAGTTCAATGATGTTGTCTCTGCCTTTGGGATGGTTAAAGAAGACAAACAGAGACCAGTGAATGAGCCACGTCCTCTGCTGCAGAGACTGAAGAGGTGAACTCACCGACTGAAAGATAAAAAACATTCACTTAGTGTCACATTGCTGACATCATATTACTGCTGAGCAAAACTGTATCAACTATAAATTGGGGCTTTCCATTTTTACCCACCTTACAAATGTGTGTGTGTGTCTACTTCACAAAGCAGATGTAATGTAAACATCATCCTAGTCAATTCTGTGTGTATAAGTTAATCTATTGCCTGATGTCTGCAAAAGGACCATTATATCCGAGCTCAAAGGATCATGGGTAATAAAGCAAATTAACCAGTGGGCAGGATATTGGATTTCTGCAGCTGATATCATGCAGAGCAGATTAAAGGGGGCCAGAGAGACTCACCGAGTTGTTGTCGATGGTCTCTCGTAAACGGGTCAGGTCCTCCATTGCCGCCTCCCAGTTCTGCATGAGGATCTCAGACGCCAGTTTTCCCCAGAGAGAGCTTAAAGCGTTTCTGTCTGTTGAGGGAACCTGAGACATGATAACCACCAATCAAACTTTAGTGTAGCAGGAGACCCATAAAAATTTTAATTATATCCACAATTTATGTTTAATAAACATGTAATATTCCGAAATAAAAATATGACTGAGGACAATATAACTGTGCAAGGATGTTTTGTTGGTAAATTTTTGCTACTGTATATAGCTCAGTGGTAGAGCATAGTGTTAGCAGCACAAAAGATCATGGGTTTGAACCCGGGGAACACAGATGCTGATAAAAACGTATTTTTTATAGTCACTTTGGATAAAAGCATTTACCAAATAAAAATGTAATAATCATTTTGCAAACAAAGCTCATTGCACAATGTTAGACTGTTACTGGTTGTTTATTCAGGTAAATTATTATAACAAACACCTGCTAAAGCACCAAGTACACAACAGGTCAAAATAATTTGTTTCTGCCGTTCAGTCCCATAATTCTTCCTACAACATTGCCCCAGGCTGTAACTACAATGCTATTTCACACTTCACAAACCACATGGCAACACTGTCAATAACAGATTTTGAGTGTCACAAACAGAAACACTTACTAGCACACGGAAGAAGTACAGATACTCAGCTGCACCCGAGTAGTTTCCACACTCGTATTGGAATTTGGCATAACGGTAAAGCGTATCCAAATATTCCTGACGAAACTGAAACATAAGAATAACAGATTTAATAGAAAATAACAACCACTGACAAAAGTTATTAGATAACTCAATTCCCAAAATAAAATGTACTGAAATTTTCCTCACCCCTATGTCATCCAAGATGTTTATGTCTGGCTCTAACCTGACCGGGAACGTTTAAAAGCTCCAAAAAACACATCCATTCATCATAAAAGTAATCCATATGACTCCAGTGCATTAATAAATGTCTTCGAAGCGATACGTTTGTGAGAAAAAAAACTTTATATTTTTAGTTTTTTAGTGATAAACAATGTGTATGTAATTTAAAAAAGACAATAACAACTCCAGATTCAAATATGGCGGCATGTGAAAAATTGGTTCTCACGTTTCTCATGACTAGTCGTCATATACACATTCATGAGACTGGCAAGAACCAATGTAATTTTATGTGACACCATATTTGATTCTGGAGCTATTATTGCCTGTTTGCATTACATAATGCATAATACATAACTTTTGCTATACCTATCGTTTTGCTATAGAAGACCCACTGGAGTCATGTGAATCCCTTTTGTGATGAATGCTGTTTTTGGAAACGTTGATCCCTGGAAATGCCATTTACTCTTTCCCTGCCAATGACACTTTCCTGATGAGTACGGCAATCTGTAATTCATCTATTATCCGCTAGATGGTGACAAAATACCCAATTTAAAAGAGTGGGTTCACACCAGACGCATTTGAGGTGTCAAATTCGCATCTACCACGCATAATTGGATGCTTGAACATTTTCAGTGTACTCGCTTCATTCACGCGCGAAAACCGCACGTGAAATTCTAGTCATCGAGACATTCACACGGAAATTCGCGTCATGGGATGGGCTTCTGCGATTCCGCTCGCTTCCTGTAATAATGTCACTACTAGAGAAAGCTCCTGATTGGTTAATGCGGCACGTTTTTCCGCCAAAGTTCTGATTTTTCAACTCGCGCGTTTCCTGCGGCAACACTCAATTCGAACTAGACACGCGAATAAAGGCGGAATTGTGCTACCGCTCTAAACGCCTCATTTGCGGCGCGAGACCTTCAGACGAGCATCAACGCTTTATTACATTGACTTGAACACTGAAATCAATCGCGCTTGACGCCTCTATTGTGGCTGGTGTGAACGCAGCATGAAAAACTAAAGCAAAAACGAATTCAACAACAGTTTAAACTCTGTATGTTTTGATCTTAGTTCTGAATCTGATCTCTAACAAAAGTCCTTTACAAAAATGCAATTATTTCAGCAATTATATAGCAAAACTTGGTACTTTTGAAGAATCCTACCCATATTTAAGAGGTTATAAAAAGAGAAGAAATGAAGATAGGACGAAACGTTTTTTACCCCCAATTTTGTTTGTTTGTTTGAAAGTAGAGGGTATGTTCTTTCATTTGATATATTTGTATGTTTTTTATATATTTATCGAAGAAAATTGTCCTGGAAGGCAAAACTTTTGTGAAAATCACAAAAAATGCTGGTGGGCAACTTTTTAAAAAGGCTGGCGGGGAATGAGTTAAAAAGCAAGAAGGAACCAGGATACTGTTTCATATAACTAAGTGCGTTTGGCTGAAGAAGGAAAGAGAAACATCCTGGATGACATGGGGGTGAGTAAATAATCAGTACATTTTCATTTTGGGGGTGAAAACACGGAAATGTTAAATTACTGCATGCTAAATGCTTGGTTTTAAGAACTTACAGCATGTTTTTCTGCCAAATATTCGAACAGCATCCTTCCATCCCTAAGAAAAATGCATAACAGAAATATTACACACAGACAGATTTGATGATTCTCTGTTTGTTAAGAAACCTACACAAAGGTTGTTGCACATTATAACAGATATTAATATAGTCACTGCAGACCTGGTGGACTGCATCTGTCTCTGAGTCTCTGGATCTTCAAACATCTTCACAATGGGCTCAGTCTCAGACTGGAGCTGCTTCAACTGGGCCACTACTGTCGTTCTTTTCTCTCTTAGGGCTACAAAGAAAAATAATTACATACATGCTACGATACTTTTTCATTCAGACTTGAAACTAATGACAAATCCTTCATTGGATCTCAATATGATTTTAACAATCGCCTGGAGAAAAGCAGTGCTTTTTGTGTGCAACTGTGCGGGAAACACTTACAATGTGGAATGTCTTTATCAGCATAGAGGTTTTTGTATACGTCCATAGCAAAGTCCACCATGTTTGTGTCGCTGAGAAGATCCAGCTTCCCTTGAAGAAGTTCTTTCTCATTGTAGATCTGAGAGACAGCAACCAAGAAACATCAAACTTAACATGCCATGTAAACATACCAGTATACAAAGTATACCGTGTGATCAAAAGAAAATGAAATGCATACAGTAAAGAAATACACAAAAACATTTTTCACCTGAACAAGGCAAATGATTCAGTTATTTGGGCGCGCGAAGAGTAAGATGTTATCAGATGGTAATTTGACATTTTCTATGATACTAAATGATGACTATATGAACGTCTCATAGACTCATACTATTTACATGATGCTATGACAGTACAATGGTACTCTTTAAATATCATGTAGCCATCATCCAACAACCATGGTACGTTACTAAAGATGTACGCGGAAGAAGCGGTGCAATTTTGATAACACGGCAATAAACAAAGTAGTTAGTAAAATAACGATAACAGATATGTTATTTCTGACTGTATAAATAAATATTAATGAATAAAAAATATATAAATGAAAATAAATGAATTGTCCAGACCAGCTGGACAGCTAAAAACACATAGGAATTTTCTCTTAGCGAACACAAATAAATGAAACACAGCCAAACAATAAAGTATTTATTACATAACGATATTTTTATGCATTACCTCTTTGACAGAAAGAAATTCCAGCAGCGGAAAGACCAAATGCCGGTCTAAAAAATGCGCAATTTTGGTGGTCAGATCGTACTCCGCCATCTTGGAAACGAAAAGAGCTTTTGAAAAAACTTTATTGAACCATTGAGCAATACAAAAGCGAGGCGCCCTCGAACGCTTTTCACAAATTAAATAAAAATTAAATTAAAACTGTCAGAAACAATCGAAGGAATCGAAGAACAGAATGAAAATAAAGATAATTGTTTGGCCTATAATTATTTCACATTATCATAAAATTTTATGTAAAAAAATCTAGTTTTATTTGTGACATTAGTTCATAAAATCTATTAAAATATTTGTTGATATATTTCAGTATAAAAACATATATTTCATTAATGGTTGGTGTGTGTGTGCATCAATATCTAAAATAAATAAATAAATAAATTGGTATGGTTTGGTTTCCATGGTAATTTGCTTAAGCAAATGAAAACCTAATTTAATAAAGAGGGAGAAATTGATCAAATGATTTAAGAGGGGCTCTTCTTAAATATTAATATTTTTAGTTAATTGCTAAAAATCTTCATGGTCCTGCACTCACTTAAATGCCACATTATCATTCTGTTGGATGTTTTCATCTTGCCTTGATTTATGAAAGGCTTTATATATCAGGAAAAACCTCTAAAATTCACCTTTGAGTTACATCTGTAAGGTAAAGGTTAAAATTTATATGAAGCAGTAGGCTAGGTGATTTAATCAAATCTACAAAGGGACTTGTGACATCAAACACTGATTTCAAAATACTCAAGAAGATATAAATTGTAGATTGATATCTGTACTTTTCCATTAAATGGAATTTTAGTTTGTTTCCAATTTGCAACGCAGCAGGGTTTTATTTGAGATTAGTTATCGCATTCAATATTTCAACCCTTTCTGAGTGATCTCAGTTTTGAAGAATTTTGAAAATTATTTCAGTATCTCTATATACTGTGTGCACTGCATTCTGAATCATACGAATATGACCATAATGAAAGAGATGGTTCTTAGACAAAGCATTTGATTCGCCTTATGTGTTTTAATAGTGGAGAAATATTAAGTTTTTCTTGAAATGACTGAATGATGGTGTACTGTGGACACTAAAGTCAAGGTAAAATGAAGGATTGATCTCCATGGCAACTCATGGTAACTTAATTATTCCAAAAAATGTGACAGATATCATCCACAGCCTTGATAAAAGCAAAACCGAGGACTTGCGTCTTATCACGCAGCATGAAAGCATGAGGGGGTGTAATTCAGCACTTGCAATTATATGCCTATAAAGGGCTCATTTAGCAGACAGTCAGAGAGAGAGAGAGAGGCAGATGAACTGTATCACAAAAGAGGTCAGATTTTAACTAACCTGTAACTCATACCTCAGTCTGAGTGATGTTTCACATCATTAATGTCACTTCTGTTTCAACTCCACTGTGAGTATTTCAACACTTGTGATTTTTACAGTATCTTCACTTTTCCATAACATTTTCTACTATGCCTCATAAAAGCACAACTTTGACAGATGGCATCATTTATTCTGCATAGCTTCCGGACCAGGTTGAAGATGCTCCATGGTAACCGAAAGCTAGTGGGGGGGCTGCTTGCCTACAAGGTTGTGGGTATAAGATTTTGTCCTCCAGCACTTTCCATGTGAACATGTCTGTTATTGATAGGTATCGCTGACAGAAGATCATCCTTGAGGGACAAATAAATTATCCATCCGTGCATTTGGCTGCTTAAATGAACCGAGTCCTGGGGGGAAATGGTTTGTATGCCGTGCTTGCAGATTGGAAGAGCCTGGTGGGTTATCTGACTCGTCAAGCAAAACAGAACTGATACATGGTTCTCCTCAAACCGCTGACTCTGTGTATTGCAGCCTTTCATCTGAATAAAAGGACACTTGTGTGACATTTTCTACTGAGCATGTTGCCGTGAGGGGTGATTTTATACATCACTGGAATCAGAAATGGATCAAATCTGTCTCTGGTTCCCTGTAAATAATAAAAACAGAAGCCTGTGTCCAACTTCACAGGCTTAGCAACTGGTGGCATCTACAATTTGAGTTATGGTGACCATACAGGCCCTAATACAAATTCATATCTTAATAATGTATACTTTAATCCATAGCGATATATTCAAGATTCATGCATTTGAACAATATTTGTGTTTGGTTTTTTGGGAATCCAACCCATAATCTATGCATTCATTACATTATATTTACTAATAAAGAGTGAATTTCCAAAGAGTTTTGTAATGTTTTTCTGGTGCACGGGCTAATTATTTAATAATTTATATATTTTTTATAAAAATATATTTTTAGTTATTTGTTATGTAACAATAACAAACAAGTACTTAACACATTTATTAGACCACCTGTCTTTTTGTGCTCCTGTAGCTCAGTATAAGAGCATTGAGCTAAGATCCAATGGTTTAGAATCCAAAATGTATACCTTGTAATGCATGTACTTTTCTTTGGATATAAGCGTTTGCTAAATGCTTTTGTAGTCTCAAAGACCATCCAGCACTTTTGGGTGGTGGTCAAATAAATATGTGAAGCACTGTATGTCACATTGTAAGGATTTGCAAAACTTATATTCAACTATTTTTATATTTTACATTGTGCCAGGGAATACAGATCATAAACACCCCTACTTAACACATTCAGTACGATTCGTACGAAAGTGCTCTGTGCACTTAATAGATCAATACAGAATGGAAATTTCCCATTTTCATGCCGCAAGCCCTATTGATAGAGGAACCTACAGTAATGGCAGCATAAATCAAAGGAAAGGTAAGTAAAGCTTTGCCACAGTGAGATTAATCTCACTATGCCCCACTGTTAAATTATGCATCTCGTAGAATTATGAGGCGCTGGTTATGAAGTTCGATGTAAACCTTATTTACACGTCCACACACCCACTCAGCTCTCGAAACAGTTTTCGTGATGATGTCATGAGTCAGCGCTTTTCCATTTGGGCATAAATGATTTGCACACATTGCCTGGCAGTCCACCTGCCCTGCTCATGAAAACTTAAAAGACACCACGGCCCCATTGTCTTCAATACTGTGGGGCATCCATCACTGTTTAGAGCACATGTGACATTAATGAGTTCTCTGAAGCAATTCCCATTTTTGACTCTGGTAAACCGTAAAAGCGATTTTGAGGAAAACAACTTCCATGCTGTTCTGTTGCGGATGGTAAACAACAACAACAACAAAAAAGATTACAGAAGTTTCATTAAAGCTTAAAATCAGAAACGAAGTCTCCAACCAACAGATATGCGTAACACATACTCGAACCACAGTGGTGTTTTTTTCCTTAGCAACAAGGGAAACTTGGTTTCTATGGATATGTGCCCTTAACAGGACAGGAAAGAGAAAGGGACAGTGATGTGTGGGCGATGAAAACATGATCCCAGCTGTCTCTCATTAACTCACCAACCAATCAGTGCTAATCCATACATACAGAGCAATGACAGGCACAGAATGTCAAGACTACTGACGATAAAAAAAAATGCTCATGGAAGCTGATACAAGCTTTGTACTGAATTTTAATGGTTGCGCTGAAATAGTTTTGTGAGAGATTTTAGGTTTTGCCTTTTGTGTTGTGAGTCTATTGTAAGCTACGATTCTTTTGTTTAAGCATCATCTGCTCCCTCCTCCATTTATTCTTTGTCTTGGCTGGCATGTAAAGGTGCCACAGCTCTCATGGGACTCATTACCTGTAGAGTAAGGAAAATAAATGATTGTGAAAAGATGGCTGCTTAAGGGGGTTACTCAGCACCCCTAACATCTCAAAATAGACTTGGCAAGACTAAACTTGAAAACCTTTTTTATTGTTTCATGACCCAGTAGTGATGAATAAAATATCATGACACTTTATTTTTTGGTTTAGGACTGTTTGCAATCCCTTAGCAACCACCCAGCACACCCTAGCTACAACTAATGCCCCATTCAGTGACAAAGCGGCACAATCCATTCATTTTAATAGAAAGCTGGCGATTTCCGGTGATTTCCGATGGGGCGTGTTAGGCACTGCTGCAAAATAAAATAAAAAATCTTCATGCAAATGATGAGTGACTTTCTGATGTTACACATCAGTTACTGCAATGGATGGTTAAAGGGGACATATCATGAAAATCTGACTTTTTCCGTGTTTAAGTGCTATAAATGGGTCCCCAGTGCATCTATCAACCTAGAAAATGTAAAAAGAACAACCGAGGAACTTCATTCTCTGCAAGCATGTTAAAAGTGGTAATTGAAATTTGGCTCCCCTTGTGATGTCAGAATGGGATAATACCACCGCTTAATCTGAACTATCCAACCACAACACTGCCAACACTTTAGTGCAGAGATCAGCTCATTTGCATTTAAAAGGACACACCCAAAAACACACATTTTTGCTCACACCTACAAAGTGGCAATTGTAACATGCAATAAATTATCTATATGGTATTTTGAGCTAAATCTTCACATATGTACTCTGGGGACACCAAAGATTTATTTTACATCTTAAAAAAGTATTTTGAGATGTCCCCTTTAATGGCAAGTGTAACTAAGAATTAAGATAACAAGACATAGGAACAGTGGCAGCCGGGGACTTTTTTTCAAGGACGCATAATGCGAAGCTCGTCACAACATGTATGTAGCCCGTCATATGTGTGGCTCATCATTTCAAAATATATGTTCGGCACTTCATGTAAACTTATGTGCATCACGCGTGATGTCAAAATACGAGTCTGCTGCAGATGCTTTGAAGGGGTTTATGATTAAATAGACGCTCACGGTTGCCAGAATACTCGCTTAATCGCATGTGTAATCAGAGTTTAGTGTTAAATTAGTATCTTACGAGTACTTTGTGAATACGGGCATCTCTTTTATCATAAATCCTTTCGACACGTGTGCAGCAGGCACGTATGACAAGAGGCATGATGCACATGGTTCAAATGTCGCAACAAACACATATTTTGAAATGACGAGCAACACACATGACAAACTGAACACATATTTTGAATTTGCGCCCCTAAGAAGAGAAGTCCCCTTACGGCGCGGGTGCCGTGATTGGGTATTCTGGATGATGAATCCTCAAAGCTTATCATATGACAATTAAGTGCTCATTATAGTCATGCGTAGGTCCTGCGGCGTAGGTTCTGTGTCGCTTTTCATTTATACTTTTGCATCGTCCTCCGCGTCGACGTGCAAACACACGTGCAAACCGCTGGTAGGCAGTATCCACGCGTGTAACCACAGTAGCAGCACGACTGTCAGAGAAGAAGAAGCTTGGCAAGTTAACCCACAAACGAAGAAGAAACAGCAATTTGTTGTGTATGATTTTGAGAAGACCAGCAATGATGGAAGTAAATAAACAGTGACTTTTGTTGCAGTTTGAGTTAAATCACTCCTCAACTTCATCTTTGTCATCTTTGTTTTCACCGTCGCAAATGGAAATACCTATGACACAGTTTTTATTACCTGACGGGAGGGGTTCTGGTGGACCAATCACAGCGCTTGCAGTCCGTGTAGAACTGACACGCTGTTCAAATTTTTGCGAGTTGCACGTCAGGCTACGCAGAGCTACGCATAGGCTACGGATAGCCTACGGCGTAGAACTTACGCACGACTATAAATCAGACTTTATGCTACCGAAAGATGACAATAACCAGCCGCAACAACTGTGTACACAATAAAATAGCATAAATTAAAATACTACCCAGATTTTCAGCCATTCTTCATGACATAAACACCCAAAACAAAAGAAAATATAACGTGACAACCTTTCCACACTCTTTGAAAAATGGGCTTCATGGTGGCATATTTGGCTGGATGGTTCCATAAAGAACCATTAACATCCCAGGAACCTTTCTGTTTTAAAACAACTTTGGTTCTTTAAACCAGTGGTTCTCAAACTGGGGGCCATGAGATGTTGCCAGGGGGGGCCCAGATTAATGAAATTTTATAAAATAAATGTATTTATCACAAATTCTGTGTAATCAAACCTCAGAAAAATACAGAATGATCTTGCGGAAAGTCGTGTTATAGTCACAAAAAATTTGATTATTTCACCATTCAAGTAAGGCAGATGTGTGTCGACCTTCATAAGTTCAATTCAATTCAATTCGTGTCCATGGCACGAAATTCAGCTTTTTTGTGCCTTGAGCACGAATGTCTTTTTCGTGTCACTCGCAAGAATTTCTATGAATAGTTTTCAGTGTCCATGGCACAACTTTCTTTTTCTTTATATTCTAACCCAAACCCCAAATCTAACCCCAAGCGACAATGATTTAATAATAGAAAAAAAGCAGAAAACAATACATAAAATGACAAAAAAAAGTCGTGCCACGGACACAAAAAACTATTTATAGAAATTTGTGCTCAAGGCACGAAAAAGCTGAATATGTGCCATCATGGACACAAATAAATTAATCAATTTTTTCGTGACTATAACACGACTTGCCGTGTTGTCATGTTGGAAAAATAAGGCTACTAACTAAGAGCTCCACCTTTAATAAATTAATGTTTTGTTTAATTCAAATTTTAAGTTTTGGAATGTTTTATGTCATACATTTTCCTTGGGGGGGGCATAAAGGGATGCAACGTGCACAAGGGGGCCACATGCCAAAAAAGTTTGAGAACCACTGCTTTAAACTATAAAAAGATAAGAGAGACATGCTTCTTCAAATAACCTTTGATGGTTTTTTAGGAAACCAAAAATGTTCACAATGTTGTCGCACCTTTTTTGAGTGCTGAACACCTTAGCAACTGCATAGCAGTGCCCTGGAAACCAAAGTTTTGGGAGTGTACTGTATGCACCACACATTTGCTTCAGACCTTCAAGAAAATTAGCTTGCAATTTGCATATGAATAATGTCAGTTTCTTGGCTTTTCTCTGGGCTCTAAACAGTTTTGTCTTGGACTCGGATGTGCTTTTTCGCACGTATCCCGTGCAAATATCTCTGCTCCTGTATCTTCTGTATGAAGGTCACAGTAATGCATCTGGCACAATGACAGTTCCAGAAACTATCTACAGAACTGCTGTAATCAAGGCCTGTTGTGTCCCAAGGTGCTTTAATCTCACCAACTTGAGAAACTGCATGACTTACATTATAAATGTATATCTCCAATGCTTTGAAATAAAATATGCTGCATTTTTTCCCCCAACATCATCCTTGCGACTAAAGCTGATGTCGACTTCACGCTTTGATCTCTGTGACACAATGGATCAAAGTGATACTACTAGTTATTCCCTGGATATTTTGCTTCACGGCCATTGCTCCTATTTTTCCCATATTGACTTTTTGTATAGAATTGAATTTTTTTACTGTTGCTATGCAACAAACTCTAGGTAACCAGAATCCTCCTGTTGAACAGGCCATTAAACAGCATTGAATTGTGAGGTACATCCAAGTGATTCGACTGCTGAATAATTACGACCAAAAACAAAGCAAGCCTGTAGAGGAGGAATGAGGTGACATCACTAACAACTAAATCACTGTCTTGTGTTTTATGTGCTGCAACCGAGGCAGTTCATGGTGTTTGTGCAGTATTTATGTCTCCACAGAATGAGCATATCGTTCTCCCTAGAGATGATGGCCACACCCTCTATGACCCTCGCTGACCTCTTAATCAATTTAGGTCCATTTTCTGATGCCAGTGGCCCTAAGTGATTGAGTTATTATACTGAGTGCTGGTTCCAGGAAGAAGAAAGAAAGCGATGGTAGGTAGGTGAGATAAAAAAATGTTTGTAAAGGTTCTATAATATATTTGACTTAAAAGGCTCTTTGGAGAACCAAAAATTGTTCTTGTATGGCATTGCTGTGAAGAACCATATTTATTTTTTTTCTCATAAGAAGCCTCCCTCCCCCCACCCTCCAAACCATAATAACACGCTTTAAAACCACTCCCTTCACTGTGAACCATTAAGCTTTATTGAAGCTGTGATGTTAGAAACCTACAGCTTTAAGAGCTGCAATTTTCCACAAGCATTTGTTTAATCGCCAAATAAAACTGATAAGTAATTGTTCTTACGTAAACACAGGGACGGTTGAAACACTCGTGTAGGTGCTGTTGCGCAGACATGAAACAAGAAGGAACGCTGGTGTCAGGAATCTTTGGTGTCTTGGAATTGCAGTGCTGGTGCACAGCAGGATAATCTGATCCGGGCCTCGGTAAGCGTTTCTTACACGGAGGCTGTGGTGAATCACATTTCTCAGCAGAAGCACCAGATGAGGCTATTCCTTGTTCAAAGCCTTTGTGAGGATTTTTTTTGTACCTTGACCTGCAAGGTCTCTCAGTTGTTTTTTCAAGAATGCAATGAGATTAAAACTTAAAGGTGCAGTGTGTAATTTTTAGAAGGATCTCTTGACAGAAATGCAAAATATTATACAAAACTATATGATCAGGGGTGTATAAAGACCTTTCATAATGACCCATTATGTTTTTATTACCTTAGAAAATGATGTTTTTATCTACATACACGAGGGTCCCCTTACATGGAAGTCGCCATTTTGTGCCGCCATATTTTTACAGAAGCCCTTAAAGCAACACTAAAGAGTTTTTTTTTACCTTAAAATAACGTTTCCAAAAAAGTTTCAGTGGTTCATTCACTCGAAACAGGGTGAACGGCACTTTCACATTCGCTTTGCAGCCCATTATTGGCCAAAACCACACTAAAGAAGTTTCCAGCCGTCGGGTCGCGGTCCTGTAGTTCGAGTGAAAACTACAAAAACTTGCTTTACGGCAGAGCTACAATCCAATCAGAGCCAGCTTTGCTGCAGTAGGCTAAATTATTTACAACAGTGGTAATGGACAATTCCGCTTCCAACCAGTAGGGGGAGCAAAGAGCAAAAACTCTTTAGTGTTGCTTTAATGGACAAACTTTTTTTACTAAGTTGTCTCCGACAAAGACATGTTTGTCTGGTGGCGGCTAACGTAGCTTCTCTATGCGTTTCAAAAGCGAGGGGTGAGCAGTGGACTGAGCCGTTGGTTGCAATGTGCAACCTCACCACTTGATGCCACTAAAATTTACACACTGCACCTTTAAACAAACACAGACGATATAAAAGACCTCACAGGAGGAGAAAACTTTTGTTTCATCATTAAATTCATCCAAGGACAGATTCTAGAAGAAAAATATCTTTAAAACACTTCTCAGTAAAGCTGAGGATAAAATGTGTATATTTCATTCCATAATCTGTGTTCTGTAGCTCCACTGGTAGAGCCTTGTGTTAGCAGCTGCATAAAATATTGTGGGTTTGTTTCCCAGGGAACAATAAAATGTATACTTTTAGATTCTGCCAAGTGAATGTAAACATATGACACTGTCAAAATTTGCTGTCACTGGGGCGGTACCGGTACCCAATGATAAAATACATCTTTGCACCCGAAGAGTTCCATCCCAGTGACAGCTTGGGAGAATTTTTGAAAAAAAAAAATGACAGTGTGTAAATGATCTGTCTACAGCATTATAAAAGTAAAATAAAGATTTCCAGCTGACATAAATACTAATTATAGAAAAGTGAAAATATGAACAATATCTTGTGTGTTTTTTCTTGTATGCACACTGGATTTTTGTTCTTTTGGGTCATTACTTGCTATGATGTGTGACTCTAATGAGGTTATTTGCTATTAGAACAGTCATTTCCCAAGAGAGTCCTCTAGTACACGGCCTGTTGATGAGAAGTAGAGAAAAAATAAAAAAAGAGGAGAGAGAGAACAGACATCTGCTCACACATTGTCTGTATCCCATGTGCATACTTTCTAAACAAACTAAGCTTATAAAAATTAATTCTGATCTCCCCGGTGTTCATTCATGTTAGCACTGTCATGGCAAAACTGTTTATGTGTGTATTTCATGTAGATCTGAATGCAGCTGCATATTTAACTATAGATGCATTAGACTAAATCTCTGTCCCTCCTAATGGAAGTGGCTTAGCTAGCATAAAGCTGCCAAGAAATTAAAGAAAAACCCTTTTACTTTCCCAGTGTGACAAATGACTTTGCAGTTAGTGGTCCTAGAATAATTATGACTGTCTTGCTGAATAAAGCAAAAGTTAAAGGAACAACCCGAACACTCACATGAATAAAGAGGCTTACATAACTGCTCTCACAAATCATGCTGTATATTTACAAGAACATATGCTTTGGAAAAATGTTCAGATTCACACAAGCACATTTTTCACATGAAGAATAAACTCTGTGTTTCTGAAACGTATCTTCTGATACACTTTTCTACAACAATTAGTTGTAAATATCTATTTCTACCTGTTTATTCACTCATATAAATATTTTTTACTAGAATAAAATCAGAAAAAGTTATCACATGTTGCAAAAATCTATAGCTATAACCTGATAAAACATGTTAACAGTGTGTCCTTAAAGGATTAGTCCATTTTCTTAAAAGAAAAATCCAGATAATTCACTCACCACCATGTCATCCAAAATGTTGATGTTTTTCTTTATTCATTCGAGAAGAAATTATGTTTTTTGAGGAAAACATTGCAGGATCCCTCCAACTCTAATGGACTTTAATAGAGCCCAACATCCAATACCCAACTCAACACGTAACAGTTTTTTTCAACAGAGTTTCAAAGGACTACAAACAATCCCAAACGAGGCATAAGGGTCTTATCTAGCGAAACGATTGTCACTTTTGACAAAAAAAATAACAAATATCCTCTTTAAAACCACAACTTTTCATCTTGGTCCAGTCCACCGCGTTTGGGATTGTTTATAGTCCTTTGAAACTCTATAAACAATCCCAAACGAGGCTAACGGTCTTATCTAGCGAAACGGTTGACATTTTTGACAATAAAAGTGACAAGTATGCACTTTTGAAGCACAACTTCTCGTCATGTAGATCCGGTCGTGATGCGCCAGCTGACCCCACGCAATACGTCATGACGTCAAGAGGTCACAGAGGACAAACGCGAAACTCTGCCCCAGTGTTTACAAGTGCGTTGAAAGAGGACCGTTCCTACGTTGTTGTATGTCAACTGATACTAATTAATGTCTTTGTGGCAGTTTATTGTTTAAAATGGTCCGCAAATGTGCGTTTTATATATGTAACGCGTGACCTCCCTACGTCGCCACGCATTTACGTTAGGTCGCGCTGGACCGGACCTAGATGAAAAGTTGCGGCTCCAAAGTGTATATTTGTCATTCTCTGTCAAAAATGACAATCGTCTTGCCAGACAAGACCCCTATGCCTCGCCTGGGATTGTCCACAGTCCCCTGAAACTCCGTTGAAAAAAACTGCCAAGTGCTGAGTCAAATATCAAATGCTGGGCTCCATCAAAGTCCACCAAAACTAGAAAAATTCTGCAATGTTTTCCTCAAAAACCATAATTTCTTCTCGACTGAACAAAGAAAGACATCAACATTTTGGATGACACGGTGGTGAGCAAATCATCTGGATCTTTCCCCCAAGAAAATGGACTAATCCTTTAAAGGGGATATTTCACAAGACATTTTTAAGATGTCATATAAATCTTTGGTGTCCCCAGAGTACGTATGTGAAGATTTAGCTCAAAATACCATATGGATAATTTAATATTGCATGTTAAAATTGTCACTTTGTATGTGTGAGCAAAATGTGCCATTTTGGGTGTCCTTTTAAACGCAAATGAGCTGATCTCTGCACTAAATGGCAGTGCTGTGGTTGGATAGTGCAGATTAAGTGGCGGTATTATCCCTTTCTGACATCATAAGAGGAGCCAAATTTCAATGACCTATTTTTTCACATGCTTGCAGAGAATGGTTTACCAAAACTAATTTACTGGGTTGATCTTTTTCACATGTTCTAGGTTGATAAAAGCACTGGGTACCCAATTATAGGATTTTAAATAACATTATAACACATACACATTGTTTATGTTATTTGTATCCGAAGAGCTTGTTTTAAGTGCAATTCAGCATTGTATGTTCTACTCAAGTTTTAGCTTTCTTCAACTCAGGACTTCAACAGAAACTTCATCTTCATCAAGTGACAAAAGCGAAGGAGCGTCAGTCTGACCTTCTCCAGCCCTAAAATTTATAGAGCCGTAAAGTCTAGCTTGGTGCTTGGAGTATGCAAACGCTTGTCTTCTGATCATCTCTCCTTTATACATAGAGATCATGAGCAGGGTTGACAGTACCACGCCTCCAAGCGTTAGGAGGCACAGCCCGGCGATCACGCACCTATCCAGATGAGCACCCACCCGAGCGTTCTCACGCTCTAAACGTTCCATTTCCCGGGCAGACACGGTGTCTGGGTTCACCTTTACATCACGTGGGACGGTGTAGGAGATAACAACCAATGAGATCCCAGTAACTAAAAAGGCAACAGCACCTATAAATCCATAATCCACAGACTTTTCCGATGAATCCACCAAGAAGTCGTCAACCGACAACAGGGAACTTTCCGGGGTACCGTCTTGGAGATCTCTGTGTGAATTCCAACTAAAGTTGTCGTAGTTGATGTCCTCCGCTAACAGGCCATCTTTCTGTTCAGTGGGGTCAGGAAAAGCCGTTTCGTACTCTGTGTCATAACATACATGAACTTCTTCATCAAATCCCCATTCATTGAGTTTGTGAAGTCGTCCAATTGGCAGAGTCGCTGTCCATGGTTCTGAAAGCCCATTGGCTTCATTAACATTCTCCTCCTGATACTCCTGGCTGCACTCTTCATTGGAAAGAGACCTTTCATCTGTGCACACCAAGTGATGACTTTGCTGGTGTTTTATGGATCGATCAAGGTCCTTATTTTCAGTCGGTACTCTGCCTTGACCACAAAAGAGGACTTTGAGATCGGCCATTTCAACACTTTGATTTCGTTATTATTCATCTCATAGCACCTGTACCGTGAAGAACAACACAACAATTATAATAGGCAATAACAATACATAACATTTATATATTAATTATGATTTTAATTTACACAAAATGATTATCTCAGTTATATAAATTGTTTCTGAAAAACTTTTAGTAACCTTTATTTGAATGTAATAATACGAAATACGATCAACTGCATGATCTTTTTCTTTAGGTTTCTTAACGCCCAAACGTTTACTGACTTAAACTGCTACTTAAACCGCGCTACCTTATTTTAATCTATTCAACAATACTTTAAATGCTTCATCTAAAAATCCGCGTAAACGCAACAGCAGCTGAACAGAAAAATATCAATCTTCATAAAGTATAGTAAAAATGCTTTTTTTCCTGACAACTCTGTCAGAAAATAAAGCGTCCACGTACCTGCACCCAGCAGCGTCTCGCGCGCGTTCCTGGGGCTGCGCTCTGGTAATTAAAGGAGAGGCTCGTGCTGTTCCTCCCACGCGCAGAGCTCCGCGGTCTCCTCGAGGCGCCGCGTGCCTCTCAGACAAGCGACACCAGCGAGGGGTGGAGAGAGAGAGAGAGAGAGAGAGAGAGAGAGAGAGAGAGAGAGAGAGAGAGAGAGAGAGAGAGAGAGAGAGAGAGAGAGAGAGAATACCAAATATTTTCGTATTTACGTACTGTAGTAAACTGCAGTAAAGAGTAGTATGTAGATTATTTTTTTTACGGTTAATGACTATAATATTATATTCTGTAGTATTAGAAATAGTAAATTGATAAACTGTAGTACTAAACTGTAGTACAGTAGGCTAAATAAGATAGTATACTTTAATATTGACTATGATAATGGTATGGTATTGACTAATATTGACAACGTGGTGCTATATAAAATGTAGACTATATAAACATTAGCCCTCCAGATTGTTTTATCCATTTAGCCCTTGCTCACAAAAAGGTTTGGAGACCCCTACCCTAGAATATTGTGTACTACGCTACTTACACTTTGTTATAGCTACAATATTGTATTATGTAGTGTTAACTATAGTGAAATAATAAACTAGCCTAAATCCTAGTATGCTTTGTTTAGGTTCAGTCTGTGTGACTTACACTCACCTTTAATGATTATTAATGATATTAGTGATACCATACTAATACTGTGTTTGACCCCCTTTCGCCTTCAAAACTGCCTTTATTCTACGTGGCATTGATTCAACAAGGCGCTGAAAGCATTCTTTAGAAATATTGGTCCATATTTATAGGATAGCATCTTGCAGTTGATGGAGATTTGTGGGATGCACATCCAGGGAACAAAGCTCCACCACATCCCAAAGATGCTCTATTGGGTTGAGATCTGGTGACTGTTGGGGCCATTTTAGTACAGTGAACTCATTGTCATGTTCAAGAAACCAATTTGAAATGATTCGAGCTTTGTGACATGGTGCATTATCCTGCTGGAAGTAGGATGTGTACATGGTGGAAATAAAGGGATGGACAAGGTCAGAAACAATGCTCAGGTAGGCCGTGGCATTTAAAGACGCCCAATTGGCACTAAGGGGCATAAAGTGTGCCAAGAAAACATCCCCCACACCATTACACCACCACCACCAGCCTGCACAGTGGTAACAAGGCATGATGGATCCATGTTCTCATTCTGTTTACGCCAAATTCTGACTCTACCATATATGAATGTCTAAACAGAAATCGAGACTCATCAGACCAAGCAACATTTTTCCAGTCTTCAACTATCAATTTTGGTGAGCTCGTGCAAACTGTAGCCTCTTTTTCCTATTTGTAGTGGATATGAGTGGTACCTGGTGGAGTCTTCTGCTGTTGTAGCCCATCCGCCTCAAGGTTGTGCGTGTTGTGGCTTCACAAATGCTTTGCTGCATACCTCGGTTGTAACGAGTGGTTATCTCAGTCAAAGTTGCTCTTCTATCAGCTTGAATCAGTCGGCCCATTCTCATCTGAGCTCTAGCATCAATAAGGCATTTTCGCCCACAGGACTGCCGCATACTGGATGTTTTTCTCTTTTCACACCATTCTTTGTAAACCCTTGAAATGGTTGTGAAATGGTTGTGCGTGAAAATCCCAGTAACTGAGCAGATTGTGAAATACTCAGACCGGCCCGTCTGGCACCAACAACCATGCCATGCTCAAAATTGCTTAAATCACCTTACTTTCCCATTCTGACATTCAGTTTGGAGTTCGGAAGATGACCAGGACCACAGCCCTAAATGCATTGAAGCAACTGGCATGTGACTTGTTGATTAGATAATTGCATTAATGAGAAATTTAATATGTGTCCCTAATAATCCTTTAGGTGTTATTCTGTATGATGTTATTGTATGGCCAGCCATGTCAACTAAAAAGTGTCCCTGCTAGAATCCATGATAGAAATAATAATAATGGGAATTGTATTGGCTTTAAATGAAACATTAATGCTCTCCGTGGGTCTCCACTGGTAATGTGTTGGGCCCTATTGGTAAGATGTTATATGCAGGATGGAGACAAAACACTTAACATTAATGCATTTTATTTTTAATGGTAAAAAGCCTATGGTTCATAATAGTGTTTGCAATGGAAAATTATTTGGAAAAAGTATTGTTTTCGGCAGGGGTTCAACCTTCCTACTGATTACATTTGATTGATTCCAAATAATAATAATCATTTGCTACACTGTGTGTCATGTTTTTTTTAAACTGCACATGAATTCAGAAGTACCTTGACTGGTGTGATTTCAGCAGAAGGTTGTTTAGCCATAGGTCATAATTCAAGTGTGCCTGACTGATTTTCTCCTCTCACTGTGCCAAACTCAGCGCATACACGACCGAATTAAATGTGACTAGTGACATCAACTGGTTAAACCTCATAAAAGATATTGCTATGCTTATAGGATGGTGAAATATTACTAGAGCGTAAGCTGCAAATCTGACATTTATGAGAATCTGCCTCCTGTTCAAATTTTAAATAGTCTTCATTCTCACTCTGTCAATCATACGCTTCACATTGCATTATGTTAAAGGCTGGCAAGCATAAACACAGACAGACAGGCACTCTGATAAATAAACTCTATTAATCTATAAACTGTATATTAATCACTTCATGTATTATGCCGGCTAAATCAACAAAGACCAGCAAACCAGTAAACAAACAAACAAACAATATTTGCAGTGTATGACAATGATTGCATATCACACAGTGTTCCTGAAACATCCTTTACCAAATATGCCAAAAGATAGATGTGAGATTGCCTTTAACAATATGAAACATGACAATTTTAACAGGTTAAAACCACACAGAAATTCCCGTATCCAACAGTATGTCAGTTATTTCCTATTGAGCCTTAAGCGTTAAGTTTACTTGGAACGTTTAAGGTTTAGACGTGACACATTATTTCTCACTGTGTTATGTGTTTTGTTTATCCGCTAGTGTCTGAAGTGACATTTCTGCAGATGGATCTTTTTTGTAATAGGAACAGAGCTAAGAATAGCGTTGGAGTAGAGAAGCCAAATACACAGAGAAGGTTAGACTGGGACATCTGAGACTCAAGCCGTTCTTTAAAGAAAAGAAATACAAAAGCAACCTTTGCTCTCTGCAAAAAAATACTGTAAGAAGAGTGATTGTAGAAGTTAAAATAGTGAAGTAACATTATACTTTCTTTCTTCAAAGGTGTATAACAAGGGACACAATCAACAGATTATAACAAGTACACTAATATATATATATATATATATATATATATATATATATATATATATATATATATATATATATATAGACAATTGGTTTCCTAAAGACTAGGGTAGATGGCAATCATGGATCAGCGCTATGTGAGAGGAGGTTTGGCAGCCAATCTGTATTTTAAATTGTATACGTTTTACACAGTAAAGTTAGTTCACATTTTGAGACACTTAAGCTAAACTAAGGTAATCTACTTGCTATCCGAAATAAACTACTCTAAAATGACTCGGTTGTTATTGATTTTTGCAAAGTTTACCGGACTTTACATTTGTTCCACGAAAGCCGTTTGTTTATGTTGTTGCTGCTGCTAAAATCGTCTATACACAGTTGTTCAATTCAATTCAATTCAATTCAATTTTATTTATATAGCGCTTTTCACAATTGGTGATTGTTTCAAAGCAGCTTTACATTAATAGAAGCAGTGGAAAGCACAGAAAAACGACAGATAGCACTACATAATACACGATAGCACAAGCAGCTAAATTTGATGCGGCTATGAATCAACATTATAAGCGTGCGTATTGCTAATGTAACGTAAAGAAGAGGGTGCTAAGTTAAGCCCAAGAGGGCTGCCTCCCCGGGTTGAAAAACCCCCTAGGAGAAAAAAAACCCCAGGCTCAGCCGGGGAAGTAAAAAAAAGTCATAGGAGGGAAAAACCCTTGGGAGATATATTTATATTGAAACGATTAAGGAGATTAGGCGGAGGTTAAGCGGGTTCTGCCGGTGGTCGTTGGTCATGCATCAGCTGGGCATCACGTTGAAGGTCTGCCGGTGGGTCAGAGGTGTGCCGACTTTCACATTTACCGGAACTGGGTCTGTTTGTCTCATTGTCCTCGGAGAGGAGGACGAGACATAAAGAAAGAAAAACAAAACCCAATTAGCGTAGGGGCCATTCATATGTATACACCTGTACATATACACAAACATATATCCATATATATCCACACATATCTATATATACATATATACACATACACATACATACACATACACACACATACACATATATATACACATATACATATACACATATATATATATATATATTATATATATATATATATATATATATATATATATATATATATATATATATATATATATATATATATATATACATATACATATACACATACATACACATACATACACACATATACACATACATACACACACATGTACATATACGTATTGAAGATACAACGTCATCCTAGTGAAAGACTCTGCAAAGTTTGGTTTAGGGAGAATGGGAAAAATGCACGGGACGGCGAATGTTTTGGATATGGGTGCAGTGACACCCTTTTAAGGACTGAAGTCCCGCCCCCGACTAGTGGGCTTAACACCACAAATCTATACCCACCGAGCTTTATTGAAATCCGGACGAGCAAGGGAGTAAAGGGGAGACGGGGACGTGACTGCGCCAGCCATCTCCCTGATGCCTGTCTGGGCTTCACAGTACTCCCCTACTCGACTCAGAAACCTCAGGAGAAGGGCCGAGCAAGTGGTAACATAATTCCATACATAACTTTCAATCACTCCTCTGCGCTTGCCAATTAATGGCCCGATTCGGGGATTTATTGGTGTAGTTTTGAAGTTTTGGCCTTGTATTGTGGTTTGTATGTGCACAGAGTAGCGTTTCTTTTCCTTGTGTGTAGCCTTTTCTATTTTATACGTGACCTTTGTTTTTAAAAGTTTATGCCCGGCTCATGGTTTGCTGCACATATGTAAATGAGTAAGGAGAGATTAAAAATTTTCTTAAGAATATTTAGTTTATTTATTTATTAGGTTGTTCAAGCTATCTATTGTGAAATGAGTACCATTAATAAAACAATTATGTGAATGCCTTGTTGAAGAGAAAAGTTTTAAGTCTAGATTTAAAATTATCGACTGTGTCTGATTCTCGGACATCGGTTGGTAAATCATTCCAGAGCTTAGGGGCTAAGTAGGAAAATGACCTTCCACTTTTAGACACTTTTGATAGTCTAGGGATAATCAAGAGACCAGAATTTTGCGACCGTAGTGTGCGTGATGGATTGTATTCTGATAGTAATTCTCTAAGATATGAGGGTGCTAGGCCATTTAAAGCTTTGTAGGTGATTAGTGATATTTTAAATTGTATGCGATATTTAACTGGTAGCCAGTGTAAAGATGCCAGAATTGGGCTTATGTGGTCATACTTTTTAGATCGAGTAAGTACCCTTGCGGAAGCGTTTTGAACTAGCTGAAGCTTGTTTACTTGATTTGCATGGCATCCCCCGAGTAGCGAGTTACAATAGTCTATTCTAGAGGTCATAAAAGCATGGATAAGCTTCTCTGCGTCAGATGTAGACAGTATATGGCGTATTTTCGAGATATTTCTAAGATGGAAGAATGCTGTGCGGCAGACGTTGGCGATATGACTATCGAAGGATAAGTTGCTGTCGAACATCACACCTAAGTTCCTAACCGTGGAAGATGGCACCACAGTGCAGCCATCTATGTGCAACTTCTATGTGCCATCTATGTGCAACTTGTAATCTGACATATTCACAGCGATGCACAGTATAAGAAATATTTCTTATGTTCACAGTATAATATAAGAGTTTGTCACCAAAACCAGACATTTCAACATAAAAGCTATACATTCTACTAACTAGCACGATCATAAACTTTTCTTCTAGTTTCAAATAAAATATTGATAATGCTAGTCAATTCAATTATTTATATTCATAAAATTAATTGATATGTGTTTGATGCAATGGGTTTCCCCATGTTCCAGAGCAATTCTTATTTTGTTTTACAAGCCTCCAGAGCTTTACTTAGAGAAGAAAAGGGTTTGAGCCAGAGAGTGTTGTTTTAATGTCTGGTCCTGAATCATGACTCCGAAGGGATTGTGCAAATCTACAGAACCACCGCTCTCTGCTTCACTTTACTTTTTTCTCTTGGAAATGGCCCTTTAAAGAGCTATTAATGCCAAGACTCACACAGTGAGATCTGTTTTACAACCCAACTAACTGCTGAATTAAAGGAACAGTAACGTGTTTAGCTTTGGTTGTAAAACAATGCAAAAATATGGATTTGGAATATGCAATGCATGTACTTTCTATTCCAATCATTCTGTCATGAGATTTAAAGTTAATTGGATATTTCACATGACAGCAAAAATTAATATTTCTAATAAAAATTAAAGAGTACCAGCATGGGTATAAAATCAGTTGAGCCTAAATGTTCACACTGGGTCTGTTAATTGGATATTTTTAACAGGCAATCCATTTATAAACTATACAAATGCAAAAAATACAAGCTGGGATAAGAAAAAAACATGTTTAATTATTTCATCATGAGCAGTTCCTTCAATGGACACAAGGTGGAAGCAAAATACAAAAATAAAGATGCACTTCTCTATGCAAATGTACTGTGCTGTTGTGCTACACACACTAAACACATCATTACATTTCAAGTAGACTATGGTTTAAAACTGCATCTGTCAACCTATATAAAGTTATGTTGAAATAATTGTTTTAGGGTGTTTGTTTAAAATGAATGATCTCCAAACCCGGATCAATGAATTTCGTCATATTCATCATGACTTTGTCCCAGTGGTGCCACACCACCAGCTAATTAGGTTTTGAACTCCCCCCTTTCCGTTTCCCTTGGAAACAGACCTCTAAATAAATGCTGAAGTGGCTTGGCATGATAAGGGCTATTCTGTGATCTGTCTGTATGCCATATAGCCACAGTTGGTGAGGAGGAGAGCTTCTCTCATCATCATAATGGAGCAACTGTGCCATCCCACATGAGTCAATTACAAAAAATAAAGAACAGCACATGATTGTTAAAATAGCTGCCAAATGTTACTACGTAATAAGTGAGAAACAGCTAAATAAATGAATAAATAAAGAGCTATCACAGGCACGTCACGATGCATTACATAAACCAATAGTGTTTCAAATATTTGTCTGAGAAATTCAGGCTAAAGCTTTAGAATCCAATAATGAGATTAGGATCATCAAAGTTAATTGATTTCACTTTAATTTCAATCTTTGACATGACCTTACTCAGATTTTTTTACAAAGTTTTCTTTACATTATGACTGATTTTATGTGGAAAACAGCAAATCACTAAAATGACTTAGCTGGGTCAACACCTATGTTTTCTGAAGGATCAAAATTTAAAAAGCACAGCACCTTAACTGATCACTTTCTAAACCAATGTGCCATTTCTTCTTTTGCTCCTTGTCAGAATTCAGTGAACTGATACATTTGTGTTAAATTTAAATGTGCCAAAATGAAGACGGAGGCTCATTGCTAAACAAAATCAAATTCTCACTGTCAGTGTCACCTGGTGTCACCAAACAGTTCTGGTCTGAGATCAAAAACTCTCAAGAGCCTTAAAACTTAAAATCTAAGTTTGAGATTGTTTATGTAATTTGGAGGAGGTGTGGGTGGCAAATGGATGCATCCTACACGAAAATAGTACAGTACTGTACTGTGTCCTATACTTTTAAAGTATACTACAGGTGTCTGTAGTATTAACTGTATTAAATTGATCAACTGTAGTTAATACTGTAGTACACTTTAGCATTTACTATAGTAAACTGTATTATACATTGTAGCAATATGGTAATTACAAGACTTTGTTAATGTACACAGTAGAATTGTGAAGTATTAAAGAGTGCAGTATACTTTATTATTTATTATGGTAATGTTAAAATCTAAATACTAGAGTATATAAGAGTACTTTTACTATAGTACATTTCAGTCTTGTGACAAGGTATAAATAAAAGTTATAAACATTCTAAAGGTGAATGAAAAATAAAAATGAATTATTTATACTATAGTAACATGTCTAGAGGTCACGCAGTTCGGTTTCAATTATGATATTGCTATGACAAAGGCATAGCATCTTAAATCAAGTAACAGAATTACCCAGAAAGATATCGCCATAAACCGATAACATTTCCATTAGATTGATGGTTTAATCGATACAGTTTTCTCAGGCTGCCCACTTTCTTAAATCAAACGTCGTCACAATTTTATAACATAACATAAAACCCCAAATAATGCATAACATTTAAGCAAGGAGACATAATGTAAATTCACAGGGTTTGAATGAAATTTCCAGCTTTCATTTCTGTGAATTGTGCCCGTGCGTAAAACGCCCCTTATGCGCATCTGATCACGCAGCCAAAGGAGAGACTAAATTCAGCACCGGCGCGCTATCCGTCAAAGCGCAGATCCATCACTTGATCTACAGCAAGAGCAGAGAGCACATCTGTCTTCAATGCCATTTTACAACAGCTGAAGGACAAGCACCATTAGATCCTGTCGATTGTACGATATTATTCATTAAAATGAATGTAAATTAGTATCAATCAAAAACTAAAAGACCAAGTGCGTAACTAAGCGCGTAAAGTTCTTTTTTTGACGCTTATTGTGGAATGAACAGCATGAAATCATGTAATCACACCGGACTTTACATCGTTCAAATGTGAGCTTTAAACTTGGAGACCTTTCCAGAATGGAGAACTTGACGGCAACTAATGAGACTTTGGAAACCTGGACTGACCGCAGCCTCGAATACAAGGTGATCAGCGTCCTGATAGTTTTCCTAATATGCGCTCTTGGCATTGTTGGAAACGTGATGGTCATTTTGGTCGTCCTTACCACGAAACACATGCGGACCCCCACTAACGGTTACCTGGTTAGTTTGGCCGTCGCAGACCTAATGGTCTTGATCTCGGCCGGTCTACCGAGCATAGCGGACAGTTTATTCGGTTCGTGGATTTTTGGGCACCTCGGGTGCCTTTCCATCACATATTTCCAATATCTCGGAATCAACGCATCATCGTGCTCCATAACGGCGTTCACTATAGAGCGATACATCGCTATATGTCACCCGATCAAAGCGCAGTTTTTATGCACGCTCTCCAGGGCAAAGAAAATTATTTTAGGAGTCTGGGTCTTTACCTCGCTTTACTGCGTTATGTGGTTTTATCTGACCGACATCCAACAGGTGGTCTACAAGGATGTGACTATAGTAACGTGCGCGTACAAAGTGTCCAGAAACCTTTACCTACCCATATATTTTTTCGATTTTGGCATCTTTTTTGTTCTACCACTCACCCTTGCGACAATCCTGTATGGGCTCATTGCAAGAATTTTGTTTCTTAATCCTCTACCGTCCGACCTTAAAGAGGACAAAAATGGGCACAAGAACTTTTGCATGGCAAAAAAGAACAAGATGAAGAATTCCAGCCGATGCTCAAGTAAAACTGCAGCATCCAGGAGACAGGTAAGATGATCTCCATTTTAAGACCAGCGCATCTTTAATAAGAGAATATATGGCTATACTATTAGATATACATTGACTCATGTGGCAAAAGCTTTGGTTTTAATGGAAATTATAATGGTCTCTTTGGGTCTTTACTGGTAATGTGTTGGGTTCTGTTGAAGGGATCTGGAGGATGAGAAACGACACCATTAAATACACTGGGATAAGACCCCAAACACACTGCATTAAGAAATGTTATAATGTTTTTTGGTAAAAGCTGATTTGTAATGGAAATCATTATGGTTAGTAGTTTTTCTGCATCACACAAAAATGCTGGATTGTTTCAACTCACAATTGGGTAACATTTAGGGCAGTCAAAAGATTAATCGCAATTAATTGCATACAAAATAAAAGTTGTTTTTGGAAAATATATGTATGTGCACTGTGTATAATTATTTTGTATATATAAATACACACACACACACACGCATGTATTTGAAAAATATTTACATCAATGGTTTATATATATATATATATATATATATATATATATATATATATATATATATATAAAATACAAAATACATAAATAATTTTTTTCTTAAATGTATACATATATGTGTATTTATATATGCACATAATAATTACACACAATACACACACAAATATATTATGCAAACAAACTTTTATTTTGTATATGATTAATCAAGATCAATCATTTGACAGCCCTATAAAATATGCCAACAGCTGATTTAAATTAACCTAGATATTTTGCACTTTAAAATGCCTGTTTTTTCAACACTGCATTGAGTAAAAAAGGGACAAACCAAGATGTTGGGTTAAGTTACCCCAGAAAATGTTTATATTTGACCCAACAATGGGTTAAACAACCCGGCATAGATTCAATTACGACCCAATGGGGCGGTTTCCCGGACAGGGATTAGACTAGTCCTAGACTAAAATAAATGTAAGAGCTGTCCAAACTAAAAACAACTTGCACTGACATACATCAGTGCCCTTTCTTTTTGCATCAAAATGCACACAAGCATTGTTTTTAGTAAGGCATGTTTGTTAAAACTAGTTTTATTTCCTAATTAAACTAAGGCCTAGTCCTGGTTTAAGCTAATCCCTGTCCGGGAAACCACCCCAATAGGTTTGTTTAATCACTTTTGATAATAACCCTGAATTTTTTTGTAGAGTGTTCCTGTAGCTCAGTGGTAAGGCACTGCATTAGTAACATAAAAGGTTGTTGGTTTGATCCTAGAAAAACATAAACTAATAAAATACCGTGTAATGCACTGGAAGTTGCTTTGGATAAGTGCCTGCCACATGTGTACATGTAATACAGGTTCATTTAAACCCAACAGCTGGGTTTATCCAAATATTCCCCAATAAAGGGTTACAAAACAAGTATGAAGGATTAAATAATTAAATTAACATGTGGTAAATTTCATAACACAACTTTTATATGTTTTCTTCATGAAAGGTAACAAAGATGCTGGCAGTGGTGGTTATTCTGTTTGCTGTACTATGGATGCCGTACCGCACACTGGTGGTGGTTAACTCCTTCCTGCAGGAGGCTTATCTGGACATCTGGTTTCTGCTCTTCTGTCGCACCTGCGTCTACCTCAACAGCGCTATTAACCCCCTCATCTACAACGTCATGTCACAGAAGTTCCGCGCCGCATTCAGGAGGCTCTGCCGCTGCGGACGCACCGCGCAGGCGCAGAAGGTGGCCTACAGCGTCGCCCTAACTTACAGCGTTGCCAAGGAAACATCGACGGTGGAGACCACAGCGCATTTTTCAACCGACATAGACGATCTGACACCATCGGAGGATTTGTTCTCTGATAAGAAGCTCATGTACACGCAGAACTGCGAGTTTGCAAAATAAACTTTTAGTCAGACCTGATAAACTTACAATACACACAAACATTTGGTGTCACTATATAAGTAAAGTCATAAACAGTTTCTTTATCCCCTAAATGAGTGGACTTTAACAACATTTTAAGGACGCCCACTCACAATATCTAACCTCTCTGGAAAAGGTACAAGAAGGTACAAATTTATTTTGGGGTGGTACCATTTTTATACCTAAAAGGTGGATATTGGTACCATAGAGGTACATACTGGTTCCTCAAAAGTACATACAGTATCTTTCCCAAAATGGTACATATTAGGACATAAGGTACCGTCCCAGTGACAACCAAACAAAAAATAGAGCTTAGCATAACTAGAAAGACATATAGTCAGTACAACATAACCAAACACTAAGAAATATCTTGATTTTCCATTTGTTCAATTATAAATAATTTAAAGTCACGTTGATGCCCCGTGCAAGGCCTCCTGGTTAAGTAACACGGCCTTAAATCGTACCCTCACAGAAGCATGTGTCATAGAAAAACATGATTTTGCCTTTTTATTTAAAATTTCCTCAGAAGTAGGTTGTCATGATACTTCACTATGAACGTTTTGCCCTCACAAGTATAGCTAAACCTACGCGCGCACACACATCTCAGTGCCATGAATACCACAAGAAGCACTCAAAGAGTCATGCTCACTTAGAAGTCATCGCATTATGTTGCGAGCTTGTCAAACTGTTTCTTGGAAACGGATCATTAAGCGCGTTTCATCAGTCACAGAGTTGCATTCTTTGCAAGTGATATTACTCTTAATTGAAAACACAATGTACTGTATAAATAATGCAGGGGTAACTGAAGTACATATTGATCTCAATCTATCATTGGGGGTCCTTGTTTTGATTAATGAGTGTTTTTTCTGCTGCAGACCCCTGGGAAAAAACAGCTGAGGCTGCTTTAGTCTGCAGTTGCTGCAAACATGTTCAATGATGTGCTTTGTTGTAGTTTGCTGTAATGTCAGGAACCGATGTATATATCATTAATATATATTTTGATAAGATACAATGTTTTTATTCCCAAACTAATGAGACAGGAAGTATCAGGGTAAACTGTAAATAAGCGATGAATTAACAAACAAAGAAACCAAGTTAAATGGCGAATAGAAATCTAAATGGAGGAATGAATGATTTGACTTGTGGAATTATTTTAATAGAAAAATACAGTTATACTTTTTAATGTAATAATGTAAGAGTATTTGAAGAGTTTGATTCCAAAACGAGATAACTCCGTTATTTTTTTATTTGTTGATTGTGAATTCCAATTAATATCAATCAAACTGCAGTTGGTTTGTTTTGATTTAAGCTTTCATAATAAAAATAAAAAAAACAGTAAGTAGCAAAATAAAAAAACAATAAAACACGATAACATAAAAGTTAACATGTTTTGACAAAAAATTTAAAAAAGGAGTTAAAGGCGAGGTGCGCAATCTCTGAAAGCCAATGTTGACATTTGAAATCACCTAAACAAACACGCCCCTACCCCAATAGAATCTGGACCATCTTTTGATAGACCCGCCCATAGACTGTAAAAAAAGATGGACGACGCCCGTTCGCTCTCTTCCATTGAAGCCGCCAGTGTCCCGATACGGCGCTGACATCTTGGGTTTTGAGTCTGCGCAGTAGCGATTTCAGAACCAGCCCTGCGCAGTAGTGAGCAGAAAGTAAAGCCGCAAAATCAAGGCCCCGCCCTCGCAGAATGCGCATATCACAGCTATCAATCATGACGTGACACCACTAACTAAAACAAACTTATTTTAAAAGCAAACACTTGAATTTACATCAGCGTGACAAAAACTACAGTAAATGACAGAAACCAGCTTAGAAAAAAAATAATTGAAGTGTAATTAAATTGTTTAGTTGGTTTCCAGTCCTATTGAATAACATGGGGAGGCGGGGTTTATGACCTACACTGGGACCAGTCACTGAGGGGCAATGGAGATGTTTTTGCTTCACTTTTCAGGGCTTGTGCGGCACGCTTGGACCCGCCCCACACATACGCAACCCAGGCAACGATGTCGGTTAGTAGACACGCCCCTTACTGCAGATTGGCTACAAGTGTGTTTTGGTAGTCGGCCCGACTCTCTTTTCCAAAGCGTTTTTCAGAAATCGTGCACCCCGCCTTTAACTCGTTTTGGAACCAAACTCTTCATTTTCTGTATTGCTTTATAGATTAATATATTTATATTATATTTGTATAAAAAAGGCTTTCATTGATCTGATGCCTTATTTGTAAGCATTATTATCAGCTGCAAAGTTAACCTTCATGCATTTTTGTACATATCTTTTCATCAGATACACCAGTTGAATTAGCTTGGTTTAGCATATTTACATTCGAAGTTTAAAGTCAGTGTGCATTTTTCATAGTTTTTTAAATGTAATATTAGGGGTGTCATTATATAGTGTGGAAAAGTTCTCTGTTGTGTTTTAATGGTTAGGCAGCTTTACGGTCCAGTGTCAATGATTTTTAGCTATATTTTTGCAGATTTTTTTTTACAAATAAGTTGCACAAAGAAGTTTCACAAGCAGGTTTGTTTGCAATAAAATTGTGTTTAAAGACAGGGTTATAGAGTCCACCAGAGTTGGATAAATGACAGAGATATAATACAGTTACAGTGTATTCAAAACTATTTTTCTGTAAATCAAATACATTTGTGTAATTGTGTGGTAACTGTTAAACTGTAAATGCTTGCCAATGTACTGCTGAATTATCAATCAGGTTGGTATTTAAAATGATGTATTATGATTGTATGTGAATACTGGAGTTATTATATTTAGCATATACATTCACTGTATAAATGTGCTCATTAAAGACTGAGTTCATTGAGATGGAGGTGATTTCTATAAATCTTTTCCCTGACGAACAATCATGAACAGCGCTTCACAATACCACAGTAATTTCTAATTGTACATTTAAACTAAGATTATTCTTTGACTACAGCTGTTACATTAAGTTACTTTCACAAAAATTGGCAATCAAGTACTGACATACAATGCAATCAATTTGCATTGTGTCGAAAGAATAAAGGACAAAGAACGGTTTGGAAAATTGACTGTTTTGAGAAAACTGCTGTGATATTGGCAGCCTCAAGCAGATTTTAAAACATTATTCATCATAAGCAAGTGCCACCATGAACCAAGGTCACCAATTACTTTCCTGTATTATTGTGTAATTCATCCTCTATTTAAAAGATTAGAAAATACTTCGAATGCATAATAATATTCATGTGCTAAAACACACATGAAGACACATTTATACAAGGTGTTATCAGTGATGACTTTATAATCTGATGTGATATGTTTGGAAAAAATATGCACGTCAAACTGAGAATAATTTTTTTAAATTAAAAACGAGCACTATATATTACCTTCTGAGTCTAAACAAACTATTGATGGCTTGAAATCAAGGCAAGAATGTAATATAAATAAACTAAGAACTAAAAATTAACATAATATTTTATTTCAGCATGACAGAATCTGTCATTTTAGCTCCTTTGCTTTCTGCTTATGCAATAGGTCAAAGCTATTTACCTCTCGCAAGTGATACATATCTGTTTTCTCCATTTAATTACCTCTGCTTTTACCTTTTCTTCGCTCTCTTGGGGCGATATATTTCACATTATGCTCCCTGCCAGGCAATTTAAAGTGGTTTTGAAATGAGATTCTACTTCTAAAGGAAGAAATGGCTTTGTCATTACTTAAGCTTCAAATGTGGACCGCATATGAAAGTTGAAGTAAATACATTTTTTACAGAGTATACAACTCTTACAAATGACCATAATTAAAGAACATTAGGGTGATTTTGTAACCATGGCTACGACGTGGCCGTCAAAATATCATGCAAAAAATCATTTGATGTCTAGACTCTTACATAGAAATGCAGGGGTACTTAAGATGTAAATATGGTGAAGTAAGCTGTAGGAAGATATATGATCTGAATTGCAGATAGATAATCTCTGATACACATTTAATTCTGCAAAACAACATAAAATCTCTTCAAAGAAATGTATGCATCACTTTGTTTGAACTTTCATGACTTACTAAAACATTGTAATGTAAAATGCATTTGGTAATATAAACGTTGTATGTATTTCTTCCCTAAGATGAATTGCTTTACTGTTTTCCTCCCCCATAAGTCACTGTGAATTAAAGCTAATCAGCTAATGACTAAATATAAATGTAAAAAAATGTTAAGGTCTAAAGTTAAATAAAATATGATGTTTAAATAATCCTGGATTTATGCGTATTAAAGAGCTGTTCTAAATATACAACCAGCAATTATACAAATTAGTCACTACAGTCCTTTAGTTATATATTTTATTTTTGCTATAAATTACAGCTTTGTTTAGAACGCCATAATTTGTAAAATTTACTTGGATATGATTATAATGTTGCTGTAACCTCTGTGTGCCCTGTCAGACACTGCATGAATTCTTATCTCTATGCAGAACTTTCTAGTAAAATGACCATCATCAGAGAAAAAAATATCATCAGAAAGCAACACCATGTGTGCATTTTTCCAGCTCCCTTTGTGCACAACAGTGCCAATTAAAACCAAAGCCATTAAAACATCATGATATTACTACATAATCACGATTATCAAGTTTAATGTATTTCAAATGGAAACGCATCATTAGAACATCCAAATAAAGAAAGCATCTGCATCAAAATGAGATTTAGTGCAGAATTATTAAAAAAGTAAAAAAATAAATTTCACATTAAAACCTTAGTGATACTGTAAACAAGTAAAGCAACAATAAAAATGATATAAAACCACAAACCTCATTACTTATTCAAAATTATCAATTTTTATGGCGAAAATCTTTAGGATATTAAGCAAAGATCATGTTCTATAAAGGTATTTTGTACATTTCCTACCGTAAATATATCAAATCATTAGTAATATGTGTTGCTTAGGACTTTTTTGGACAGCTTTAAAGGGACACTCCACTTTTTTGAAAAATGCTTACCGTTTCATTGGGCGCACGTGCGGTGACACGATAAGCGTCTGGTCCAAACTTTACTTCCGGTTTCTGTTTGTTTAATGGTCTGACTAGTTGCTGAAACTGAACTCTTAAACAAATACCTCGGCGAAAATAACCAATGTTTTGGGTTCCTATGTAATCTACGTGTTGTTTATTTTGCTTGTTATATAAATAAACTACTTTAAAAGGACTTTGTTGTTATTTTTCTTCGCAGAGTTTACCGGAAGTTCGCGTGTTTATGTTGTTACTGCTGAAACCGTCTATAATTAAACATTTGATATTTACAGTTTTGGAATCCATTCAGCCGATCTCCCGGGTCTGGCGGTACCACTTTTAGCATAGCTTAGCATAATCCATTGAATCTGATTAGACCATAAGCATCGCACTCAAAAATAACCAAAGAGTTTCGATATTTTTCCTATTTAAAACTTGACTCTTCTGTAGTTACATCGTGTACTAAGGTAGCAGAAAATTAAAAGTTGCGATTTTCTAGGCCGATATGGGTAGGAACTATACTCTTTGGTTATTTTTGAGCGCGATGCTAATGGTCTAATCAGATTCAATGGATTATGCTAAGCTATGCTAAAAATGGTACTGCCAGACCCAGAGATCAGCTGAATGGATTCCAAAATGGTAAAAATCAAATGTTTAATTCTTAGGGCCCTATTTTAACGATCTAAGCCCATTGTCTAAAGTGCATGGTCTAAATGGGCGTGTCTGATGCCAGTTTTCATAATTTAACGACGGGAAAAATGGTTTGTGCGCAGAGTGCACGATCGAAAAGGGTTGTTCATATTTCCTTTTTTTTTTTTTTTTTTTTTTTTTTTTTTTTTTTTTTTTTTTTTTTTATTGTGCTTTAAACAAGAATACAACAACTCGTAGAGGTAACAGCATAAAAAACTCAAAGACAAACAACAACAGGGGATACACAATAATTGCAAGGAGTGGAAAAAAAAAAGTTATAATACATACATACAATTTTAGAGGACAAGAAATTTAGATATGTTTGTGGACAATTTCAAAGCATGACAGTTCTTCAGTAGTTTCAGTGAAGAGTGAAATAGTTTAAATTCACTCATAAAGTGTTGAAAACATGGGTGAGAATTTCTCCATTTGCAACAATGGATATGATATTTACCAAAAAGAAGAACAATGTTTACAATGTCTGATAATGGATTCTTTAAACCATCAACGTAATATAAAATGTGGTGTATGTTAAACACAGGGATGTTTGGCATTTTTGAAATCAGCCAATTTCTGACATCATTCCAAAACTGGTTTGAAATGGGACAGGTAAAAAACAAATGATCCAAAGATTCATCAGAAAAATCACAAAAAACACATCCCGCCTTGTCAAATTTAAAACGCTTATGAAGAAAAGTGGAGACTGGGTAGATCTTGTGACAAATTTTAAAGTGTGTTTCTTTGACCTTAGGTGGAATTGGCCATTTAACATACTTAGAAAAAGACTTTTTCAACAGATCCACAAACTCTAGAGATACACAGTTCCTTTTATAGTCGTGATACAACTTGGATTTAAAAACATCTGTGGCAGCCTTATTATTAAATTCTTTTCCAAGTAATTTGTAAGGTCCAACTAATAAATTTGGTAATACAGGAGTAACAACGGAATAAGTCAATGTACTACGTATTAGGTGGACCAAAGGTAAAGGAATAGCTTTACAAATTCTTAGATACTCTCTCGGAGTACAAGTTAAATTAAAGCGTAACACAAAATTATCATATGACAGAAAAACACCATTATCATCCATTAAGTCAGAAACAAAAACAATTCCTTTGTCAAACCAATCAGCATTGAATACTGATTTTCTGCTTATCAAAATTGCTCTATTATTCCACAGAACTGAATTGTGTGGAGTAAAATTGTGAGAAAAGATCATTTTCCAAAACAATAAAATTTGACCATGAAATTTAGACAAGGCAATTGGAATCTTATTAATCTCAAAGTCACATTTTAACAAAAAATCCAGCCCTCCAATCTTACCAAACACCGCCCTGGGTATATGAAACCACATAGAGTTCGAACAAGCAAAAAAAGTCCTTAACCAATTAATTCTGAATGATCCTAACAAGGCTTCAAAGTCCAAGGCTTTTAAACCACCATTCTTATAATCTTTGACTAATTGGGCTCTTTTTAAGTAATGTGTTTTATTCCTCCATACAAATTGAAATAATACTGAGTTGACTTTCTTAATATTATTATTTGAAATGAACAGGGAGTGACAGGGATATATTAGTTTTGACATACCTTCAGCTTTAGATAAAATAATTCTTCCAAATACTGTGAGATCTCTAATAAGCCAGTGACTGAGAGATTTTTTCATATCAGCGACACGTTTCTCAAAGTTGACCTCCTCAATTTTACGGACATCCTTAGATATTGTTAAACCCAGATATTTAACCTCATTTTGTACATTTATTGAGGCAATAGACTTCTCAGAACAGGAGTGAATAGGCAACAAGACACATTTTTTAATATTGAGAGACAAACCAGAGGCATCCGAAAAACTCTTAATTAATTTTAGTGCAATATCAACCATACCTTTATCCTTTAAAAAAATTGCAGTATCATCTGCGAATTGGCTAATCTTGAATTCCCTATCAAAGATTTTAATGCCTTGCAAATCAACGTTATTGAAAATAGCCAAAGTGAGCATTTGAGTTGTTAAAATAAATAATTTTGGAGATATGGGGCATCCTTGCCGAATCCCTCTAGACACCACGAAGCTAGGAGTTATTTCAGATCCCAAGGAAACTGAACTAGATATGTCTGAATATAACATTTTAACTACGTTGCAAAATTTATCCCCAAAACCCAATCTTTTAATTGTTTCAACAATAAAACCATGCTCTAAAGAGTCAAAAGCCTTATAAAAGTCAAGGAATAAAATTAGACTTTCTTTCTCTATTGCATGACTGTAGTCCAACATATCAAAAATCAGTCTAGTATGAAAATGAATATTCCTTCCCTTCATAAAGGCAGATTGACATTCAGAAATGACATCAGACAAGCCATAATCAAGTCGAATGGCATAAACAAAGGCTAATAATTTGTAGTCCGTCCCCAACAAACTTATTGGTCTCCAATTGTCAATAGAAAGCAAATCCTTGTCAGTCTTTGGGATCAATGTAATTAAACCACGCTTCATTGTGGGAGAGAGATTCAATTTTAAAATACATTCACAAAGGGCTTCAAATAAAAGCAATCGTATATCCTTCCAAAAGAAAACATAAAAATCAACTGTTAAACCATCTAAGCCAGGTGATTTTCCCTTGGCCATTTTTATAATTGCTTTATCTAACTCCTCAATTTTTAAATCCTCCTCCTTAGTGAGCTTAAAGTCATCCTTAATTAAGTCTATACATCCTTGAATTTTTTGAAAAAAGGATTCACAGCTTGCCTCAGAGTATTTTGAACAATACAAATTATTATAAAAATCTCTTACTTCCTTGTTTATTAAACTTAAATCTTCAGTTACCATACCATTAGTGCTCAATTTGGATATCTTCTTTTTGGTTTGCCTATGTTTCTCAAGATTAAAAAAGTAGGAAGAATTCTTTTCACCCTCCTCTATCCATCGAGCCCTAGACCTAATGAAGGCACCATTGGCTTTATCTAGAAATAAAGAATCTAATTGAGTTTTTAAATCTATTAGTTGGGCTTTCTCCTCATCAGATAGCATGGCTTTAGAGGATAATCTATTAATATTTGTAACAATTATATTTTGTTTGATCCGCTTATGATGAGCAGAAAGTTTTCCCCTACGAATCGCTACCTCCCTAACCTTAAATTTAAACCACTCCCATTTATTAAGATAAGAAGAATCTAAAGACATTACCTCATTAAGAAGAATTTTAACTTCTTCACAAAAATCTTTATTAGCTAATAGACTATTATTAAATTTCCACACTGAGTTTTGAGGTCGCTTGTTGTTATTTATGATAAGAGATAACGTCACTGAGCAGTGATCAGTTAAGGGGGCTGAAGAGATCTCACATTTTGAAATGTTATCAATCCATTTAAAGGGAATAAGCCAGTAGTCCAATCTGGAGCACTGACCATTGTTAGATGCATTGAACCATGTGTACTTTCTGACTCCAGGATTCTTAAGTCTCCAGCAATCAGTCAAATTTAAATTTGAAACCATATTGTTGAAAATATCATCAAGGGTGTGAAGGCGCCCTCCAGAGGAAGGACGATCAATTGCATTATCAGGAACCAAATTAAAATCACCCCCTACAATAACTTCCTCTGTTAAATATGTCAACTTCCATTGTTTAATCTGAACACAAAGATCAGCATAAAATAATTTGTTAAGGGCTTTAGAATTGTAACCATATACACAGATTAGGATGAATTTAACATTGTCAATCTCAACAGTCACCATTATCCAATGACCATTCGGATCACTTTTATGATCAATGATTACGCCTTGAAACCTATGAAACAGAATCATTACCCCAGCTGAATGAGAAGTGCCATGACTGAAATAGGCAAAGTCTCCCCACTGAAGTTTCCAAAAACGTGTGTCCTCACATTCAGAATGAGTTTCTTGCAAAAAAAAACAGTTGGCCTTCTGCTCCTTGCAATAAAGAAAAATTGCCTTGCGTTTAGCATTATTTTTCAAACCCCTTGCATTTAACGATAACAAGGATAACATAAAAAGAAAAATTAGATATGTGCAAAGTCAAATATAAAATTAACCGAGCATGAGCAGGAATGAGAAATCATACTAGCCACAAAAAGACCAGTACTAGTTTGTAATAGCCATATAACAGGTACAAACCAACCTCAGAACAGTATCCATAATGGAAACAAGCAGAAAAAAAGAAACTCAGTCTGGGTCCACCCTCTTGTTATCAATCAGCGCATAGCCTTCCTTAAGATACGCACGCTTTCCTCTCCGACGGGCCTCTTGAACCAATGGCCATAATTTAGCACGGGCCAATCTGTCATCCTTGGAGAAGTCTTCCTTAAAACTAATGTGAAGATCTTTGCAAACTCTAGCATCCTTAGATTTTCTCCAAACTTCATCACGCAAAGTGCGCATTCCAAATTGAATAATGACAGCTCTGGGTCCGTTATTTGAGGTTGCGGAACTTTCTCTCTTGCCGAGCCTGTGCACGGTATCCACGGTATCACGTAGCCTCTCTACAGAAATGGGGATAATTCGGGTCAAAATCCCAATGACCGTCTCACGGACATTCTCGTCGTCCTTCTCAGGCAAGCCAATCAGCCTAAGGTTCCATCTCCTCTTGTAACGAGAGTGTTCCTCGCACGCGCTCTTCAGAGTAGCATTCTCTTTTTTAAGATGCATCACTTGCGATTGCAGATCAGATATGTCTTTCTTGTTCTTGTCGATGGCTACCGAATTAGCCCCAATCATCTTTTCAAAGCGTAAAAAGCGCTGAGTTTGGTCGTCAACTTTCTGAGTTAGCACGTGAACCGCCTGAAGAATTGCGTTAAACGTGTCTTCTTTAGCAAGATCATCAGAAACTATGTCATCTTTAGCATGGTCATCTTGCGTCTTGCATCTTTTAGATTTTTTTTTGTTTTTTATCGGCGTGTGGTCCCAGTTAACTTTGTTGTCTTTTACTAATGCCATGTCAACATTACCATTAGCATTAGCCTGTTCCACTTCAAACTCCACGATCACATCTTCATCACACGCTTCATTGAGAGCATTCAAATCGTAAGCATGGTCCGACAACATTATTAATGGATAAAAAGAGGCTATTACAAAACAAACAAGATTAAATACTTGGCTATTTATAGGTTTGAATTGGAGCATGCTGAGAACACCACCTCTCACTCCGCCATCTTAGGACCTCCCCCTCATATTTCCTTAATGAGTAATGGGTGTGTTTTGGGCATAACGTGCAATAAACCAATGAGAGGCTTATCTCTCATCCCCTTTAAAAGACAGTTGCGCTGGCGCTATGTCTAATCCCTATTTAGATGACAGACTTTGTAAACTGAAAAACTAAGCGGAGGAAGAAGACCCCCAGTTTAAGAATAATGTAAAAACATGTGTTGTTTTCATTTTTATTGAAATTTTAATTTTTTGGATTAAAACCTTTAAAAGACGTTTTCTTTCAGTCATAGAAGTACAAATAGCATGCTTTTAATTGCTGTAAATGTATTGATATCCTACATAATCATTGCAATCTCATAAAATAATTTGCAAATATGCAAAAAAACAAAACAAAGAGGAGATAAAGATTTTACAAACGCGCGGAGAGCCGAAGCGTTTTAGCACTAGAACATTACTTAAAATGTTTCTCATCTGACCATATCCACAGGTACAGTGTCATCATATACAATAAATCCGTGAGGTAGCATTTAAAAACATTTAAAAATAGATGCATATGTCTAATGCAAAGCATTTATTTATTTACCAGGCTGCAGGTGAAGCAGCTCTTTGCGCCTTCTAAAGTCTCATAATCGGTCCTTATTTATGTCCAAGAGACTCAATAATAATATTTTACATTCAATCCTTTAATCTTTCATATTTAAAAGCGTTTTTGTGCTGCTGCGCATCCATGTGTGTGATAAGCAAACCCGCGTTGTCGTCCCGTTTATAGGCGCATAATTCACTGCGCTCATTAAATAACAAAAAACATATTGCGCCATTGACTTAAGACTTTAGAGCAGGTTTTTGTTGGTTAATGGGGTAGTCTATTTTAGTTTTGCCTCAAAATAGCAACGCGCCAACAATGCGCCTGAACACACCTCGTTTTCAGAACAGAATGCACATGGGCGCAAAATCATTTGCTATTTAAACAACCTGGCGCTAAATGTGAAAATGATAATTGCGCCGGGTTGAAACTAGCAAAAGACATTTTTGTCGTGCATTGCGCCGGGTGCATGATAGAGCCCTATGAGGGCTGGAAAATGAGCGTATTTTCAAAAAAAGTGGAGTGTCCTATTAAAGGTGATTTTCTCAATGCGATTTTCTCGATTCAAGATTTTCCAGTAGTTGTATATCTCAGCCAAATATTGTCCTATCCCATCACACCCCACATTAATGGAAATTTTATTTATTCAGCTATCAGGTCTCAATTTCAAAAAATGACCCCTTTGAGTGGTTTCGTGTCTTGGGTCACTAATGTGACTTAAAACATTTTATAAGATTGACCTAGGAACTTACAATATCATATCCCAAGCTGTCACTGGAGGAGTACCGATTAAAAAGATTCTAATTATTTGTGATACGAATATGAGCTATGGCCATTTTTTTCTGACAGTGTACAATCTCAAGTACCTTAAGTCTAATGTGATATTTCCCTTTCCATGACACACTTTCTCATCAGACCTAATTATTACACAAAGGCTCAACATGATCTATTGTGAAAAGATGGGTTGTAATTAACTTTGCTATCTCCTCTCAACCGGCGATAAAGTCTTTTTTACTGCAGAACAAGAAATTATTTGATAACATGTTGTATTCAGCCTGAAATTAATAGGCAAGAAAATAAGTTGATTTTGAGAAAAATACATTCATTACAGATCCTTTTCATACACTTCATTTATCCTTGCTTCTCTCTCTCTTTTGCTCTCACTCATCAGTTCATTTTTCTTATTCTCCCCGCATAATGTACCTAAACACCCGTGTATCCGATATCACAATGACATGCAGTGTTCATAACCTTGATATAATTAACTATTTTTCAGTCACATATAAAATATCAGACTAGGTCCACATTATTTGTGCAAGATAAAATATGGCCAAAATGGTCCCAAGCTGACACTGGGGTAGTGTCCCTAAAAGGTCCTAATATTTGGCACCAATATACACCATTAAGGTTCTAATATGCACTTTATGGTACAAATATGAGGTACTAATACTCTTCAATACCGTCCCAGTGACAGCAAGTGGACATTTTTGAAAATTATTTAGTATCCACCTGTTTTTTGACGCAAATGTGGGCGTCGCCAGCTTTGAACTTTCCTGTTTTTGAATTCCGGTGAGCCACTAAAGCTAATGGAAGTCTATTGCGAAGGACACAAGTGTGCCGTATTGACTGGCTGTTCAATGTTTATATGAAATCCAGGAAGACCGACATCCTTTGTGCGGTTAGGGGTAATAGATAATACAAACGCAGTAAATCTCTACAAAACATTTGTTTTAACCCCATGCACAAAAACTGAATGTGTATGTGGCGCACGTGCACTCGTGATTTGTATTTACAAATCCATTCAGTAAAACCTTTCATAGAAACTGCCACTATACAATAAATACAATAATTGTTTAAAAACAACTAATATTATGCTGATAAAAATATGCTGATTTATTTATTCTACTACTATATATTATTACAAAAATGCGATTACAGTACAGAATATATACGACATAATCTGCTCAGTTAATGTTTATAATAGTTCTTTTATTTATTTATTTTATTTATCCTTTATTTTTTCCAGGAAGAATCCCATTGAGATAAAAAATCTCTTCTGCCAGGGAGTCCTGGCCAAAATGGCAGCACACAAAGTTTTACATAAAAGTATTTCAGACAGACAATACAAAAAAGGTCCAGCACTCAGGGCTACAATTCTTAAAAATAAAATATATAAAAGTTAAGTAAAACACGAACATGATTCCTTCAGGTAAGATTTCAAAAGGTTTTTAAAAATATTTAAAGATGGGAGCACATCCAGCATCAAAATACTCTGCATTTCATTCCATAATCTAGGTGCATAAGAAGAGAAGGCAGTTTTGCCGAACTCTGAGTTTGATCTAGGTACAGTTAAGAGTAATTTAAAGGATGATCTAGTGTTATAATTACCAGAACAATAAGATAAGAGACTACAGATATAAAAAGGCAAGTTACCTTTTAAAGCTTTTGCAATAAACTGCAACATATGCATTTTTCTCCTCTGATACAAGGAGAACCAACCAACCAAATCAAACAAATTACAATGATGGGTACGTGTGGGAGCATTTGTCACAAATCGTATTGCAGCATGGTATATACTATCTAATTTTTTTAGTGAAGATAAATTAGCATGCATATAAATCACATCGCCATAGTCCAACACAGAAAGAAAACAACTTTGAATAATTCTCTTTTTTGCCTCAAATGGAAGACATTTCTTTAAGCGAAAAAGAAACCCTAATTTGGGTCTGAGCTTTTTTGAAAGATTTTCGATATGAATATTAAAACCCAACCTTTCATCAAGCCATATGCCCAGGTATTTATAGGTATGTACTCTTTCTATACAGTACCCTTCCAAAGTTGAAATAGGTGGAATCACAATTTGTTACGAGAGCAAGTTAAGAGCATATATTTAGTTTTCTTAATATTTAAAACCAATTTTAAATTTAACAATGAAGATTGCAATATCTGGAAGGAATCTTGTAATAGCTCTACGGCTTTTTCCATGGACTTTGCTGCCGCATAAATAATTGTATCATCAGCATATAAATGCAGTTTAGCTGTAGTTATCTCATTACCTAAATCATTTATATAGATTGAAAATAAAACTGGTGCTAAAATTGATCCCTGAGGGACACCTTTCTTAATTTCAAGTTTTTTTGAAGTAAAATTTTCAACTGAGACACACTGCGTTCTTTCAGATAAATAATTATAAAACCAATTTATACTCATTTTACTAAAACCTAAGCAGCTGAGTCTGTTCAACAAAATGTTGTGATCTACACAATCAAAAGCTTTAGAGAGATCAACAAACAAAGCCGGACAGTGATTTTTATTCTACAAAGATAATATAATTTGTGACGAGTGTTGCCGCTGTTACAGTACTATGGGCTGACCTAAAACCTGATTGAAACTCATTTAAAATATTATTTTCTGTTAGAAAATGCTTAATCTGATCATTTACAAGGGACTCAAAAACTTTTGCCATAACTGATAACCTCGAAATAGGACGATAGTTATCTAAATCATAGGGGTCCCCCCCTTTTAACAAAGGAAGAACCATGGCTGATTTCCATGCATACGGTATTACATTTGAATTTAAGCTTAAATTAAAAATAGAAGTGATAGGTTCTGCTATAAGATCTGCCGCAATTTTTAAAAAATAAGGCTCTATATTATCAGGCCCTGATGCCTTTTTACAATCTAAATTTTGTAAGGCTTTGTGAACTTGTGGGACTAAAATAGGATTAAATGTAAAAAGCTGAGTAGAGTGGCATGTTTCAGCTTCAACATTCTCTTTTCTTATACCGTTCGTTACATGAGGGTCCGGGGCTAAGCCCGCAGCAATGAAATAATTATTAAAAACCTCAACAATATTTTCTTTCCCTTTTATAATTTTTTCCTTTACTTTTAAATAATCAGGTAAACTCATAGGTTTTGAACCAGAAACTGATTTAAACAGCTTCCAAAATTTAGAGGGATCATTCAAATTTTCATTTATAGCATTTAAGTAATAATCACATTTAGCTTTTTTTACCAGATTTGTACAATTATTTCTTAGTGTCCTGTAATGTACCCAATCCAGATGGTTATTTGTTTTCTTTGCTTTAACCCATGCAGCATCACGATCCTTGATGCGCGAGGAAATTAACTCTGTAAACCAGGGGTTATCTCTCCCTCTCACTCTAAATTTTTTAAAAGGAGCATGTTTATCACATACACTTAAAAAAGTACATTTAAAATACTCCCATGCTAAATCAACATCAGGTATCAATGAAACCACATGCAAATCACTATCATAAATATCTTGTAAAAAAGCTTGTTCGTTAAAACGTTTAAAATGACGTCTTAAAATAATACGTGGTTTACTTTTTGGAATCCTGCAGTTTCTCACACATACTATAACACAATGGTCACTTACATCATTACAGAAAACTCCAGAAGCAGAAAATCTATGAGGAGCATTAGTTAAAATAACATCAATTAATGAAGATTTGTTTGGGTCTTTTTGATTTAACCGTGTTGGAGAGTTTATCAATTGCTCCAAACAAAGAGAGTCACAAATATCCTTGAATGGATCGGACAGTTTTGAAGACCAGTCCCAGTTTAAGTCCCCAAGTAAAATCAATTCGTATTTAGTCCAGTTATGAAGGAGATCAGTAAGTGAAGTGATAGCTTCACTTGATGCTGATGGTGGACGATAACATCCAATGACGATGATGTCAGGACCATTTAAAAAATGTAATTTGATTGCCACCAATTCAAAGAAATTGGGCTTACTTACAGAGTACAAACAGGTGCAGTTCCACTTTGACTTAACATAAACTGCAACTCCACCACCTTTTTTTGTACGATCTGATCTGAAGACATTATATCCCTCGATGTGTATCATGGAATTTGTAATGGATTTATTTAACCATGTCTCAGAGAGAACCATAATGTCAGAGTTTGTTGATTCAGCCCATATTCTTATGAAGTCCATTTTGTTTACCAGACTACGAACGTTAAGATGGAAGAAACGCAAACCATCACTAGACTTAAACTCATCAGGAGTTAGAAGCTGCACCCGTTCTGGGCCTGGATTTGGGTGGATGTTACCCGAAATTAAAAGCAAAAGAACAACAAACCAGTTTTTTTTCACAGAGCCGGTGGTCGAACTATCACTACAGATGGACTTCGCATAAGGAGATAGCTTCCCATTTCCATAGGCCCATAGACATCGCAGTCCTTCTGACCTACCTCTCAAAATGAGAAGCCCCCGGTGAATAGGGTAAAACTTGAGAAACCAGGTTCTCATGTCAAAATGTCCATCAACCAACTCCGAGGAAGTCACAGTGTTCGGAATAGTCCAAAAACATGGCTCATATCCAGCTCTCCCTTCGGTGCTTGAAATCATGCAATCCATTAAAATCCACAATAGCAGACAGTTGAGCAAGGAAACGAGTAAGGAGTACGTCTTCATTTTTAACAATAGTCTTATGCAATCATAAAACAGACTTAAGGTTGTAGAATTAAAAATAAAAAGCTGGACAAAACAAAACAACAAGAGACAATGAGAGACTGCTACACACACTACATGCAAGCCGCCATTTTGGATGAAAATGTGAAAATGTTCTTAATGTGTTATGCGGGTACTTTTGTTATGTTTTAAATGAAAAAGCAAATACTTTAAAAAGTAAGCAAATAATTTCACAAGCTCATGTCTCCACCTAGTGCGTAAGAAGCAATGAAATAATATTTACATAAAACGAAAACAATACTCAATACATGTAGTAGTTTAATATGTTTATTATGGTTTGTTTGAATAACGTGTTGAATGAGAAAGATACTGCTGACTGTGTCGGACTGCACGAAGCTCGACGTTTTGCCATAAACAAGTCCATTAAAAATGACTGTTTAAAAAAACTCACACCAGAGGGACAGTTGTGACATTTTAAACCAGCCCCTGAAAAGTTAAAAACACAAAGTCTTGGTAAATTCCATGTACAAACACTCGGCTGACTTTCCCATTGTAAAGATACTGGTATGTCTCTGTGCTTATATATTTGCGCATTGAAGACCCGCCACCTCATATATCTTATATATCTTCATATATCAAGCCACTTCTTAATTTCATCCTCACACTGGTTCATACATGGCAGGTGTTTAAATGTTGTTTAAATCATGTTTTATGTGTGCTCCCACTACACTGTTTTTTACCGGCTGGCTTTGAACCGGAAGTCTCGGACCGTAAAGGAAATACGTCACATCACTTACTTCCATGTTCGAGAAAAAGGTGGATAACATTATGTAGTAAATCTCTCTGAGGTTAGTACGACTGTTTCTACTTTTTTTATGATATGAAATGTAGGTCCATTAACATCATATTCATCTGGCAGCAAGCAGAGTGAAAATTAATAATATATCTACTCAAGTCCTTGATGATACTCAAGCAACAAAGTATTTTTCCAGCATATCCAATACAACAAATCTGTTTTGCTTTTACATCAGCTGTTACTTCATCTGAATCAATTGCCATTTTGTAAATTGAATAAAATATAGAAGGGCATTGCAAAAAAGCTTCATTGTGTGCCACAGGGCCAAGAAATCCATGTTCTGTAACACAAAGCAGAAGCGAGCAGGATCAGACTGACGGACCCTCAGGCTCTGTTCAGACGCTTGCCAAGGTTACCGGTTAATTGATAAAAAAGCTTGAGGCTCAATGTCTGGTTTTATTTTATTATGTCTCTCCGTCATTGTTCTGCAATACTAAGACACCTTTTTTTACTTCATACGACAGACTGTGATTTCCAAATGGGAGTATATTCCTTTGGGATTGCTCAGCAATAATAAATGAAAAGAGATGCACTTGTGAAGCGTATACAGGTGCTGAATTCAAAGTAAAGAAACAAGGGTACACAATGATGCAACCAGAGAAAAACTCACGTTTTGGTATAAATAAATTCACATTGCTTCATGCAGATGTGGCACATATTTCTCTTTGGTAAGAAACTGACCTCCAAACAGGTCCCCTGAGAACAGTGTATCCTTAAAGCAAATGTATTTAGGGGGAAATAAGAGCTGCTCTCTCTCTATATATATATCTTATAAAGGTTATGCCTAAATGATCACAGCTGTTTAATTTGCTCATGAAAATAGGATTAGGCTTTAGTTACGTACTTATACAAGATACTTTGGTATTGGTTTGACGTAATCTAGTCTGATAAATCTGTCTCAAGATGTTAATGGGGGCCATACAGTGGCTCTCGAGCAGAGCGATCTATCTCCGTCTCCACCAAACAAAGACTCTTAGTGGGCCTTGAACAAATGAGAACACTGTATTAACCGTTACGCTGACTAAACCACAAGGGACTCGGTGTGCTTACTCCCAAATACCCTAAACAATTACGATTGTGCATTACTGAAGACGTTTTCTGTCTAAATCTCAGTTTGCAGTGAACATTTTCATTTCTTAAGGTTTTCACAAACACTTATATAGATGTATTAACATCGACATGCTAGTATTTAGGTTTTCACTGTTATTTATAATGATATATTAACATCTAGATGTATAAAAAAATATTTGCTTACGTGCTTTTCGATGTCTTACATGAAATTATAAGGTGGAGGAGAGGTTTGCAATTGAGGAGCTCAGATGCAAAAAATAAAATAAAAACCGAGATAATGATACTCTCGGCACGTATTATTTCGTTCATAAAATCTGCTTTATCCTGGTCTCAGGGCATTCTGAAAAAATGGTTTGTTGGCAGAATACATTAAACGGCACAACGATTTTTCATTGAAGTTCGCCAAGTCCACCGAACAATTGCATGAAGGACGTTGCACAAACGTCAGTTTTCGATCGCCGAGCAAGTTTTTTTTTTACCCAGTTAAGGAGGTTTACCAAATATATTAGGATATTGAGCACATTTCTGAGCCTTTTACCTTTATCCAGAAAGAACCTTGAAGAGTGACGGGAGTCTTTATTAGAAGTGGAGATTTTTGCATTAAGGTTTTGTAGATTGACCTTTGTGAAAATAAGGCATTTCAATTACTAAAAACCTTTTCATTGTCATTAAAGTAAAATTACCTAACCTAAACACAAGAGCCTGATAATAAATGGCTTAAAGGTATTGGGGAGGATTTTCTTTTTCCGGGTGGATCATCAAGACTATTGGTCCTCTTAGTTGTCAGTCAGCAGTGTTGCGCAATTGCATTTTTTTAAAAAGTGGAGAAGGCGGTTCTTTTTTAAAATTCGAGAAAATCTTCCGCTGTACCTTTAAGAAAACATGTCAGATGCACTTAGAGGGTTTTGCATCTAAACTCCTCATGAAGCATGGAGCAAAACTCTATTTACATTTATGCATTTGGCAGACAGTTTCATCCAAAGTGATTTGCAGGGCATTTAAGCAAAGATTTTAATCAGTATGCGTGTTCCCTGGGAATCAAACCCATGACGTTTATGTTGCTAATGCAATGCTCTACCAGCTGAGCTATGGGAACATATGCATTATGGTTCAGTGGCAGAGCCCGGACATCTGACTGGCCACCCCGGGTGCCACCCCAAATTTAAATTGCGCCACACATTGTTAAAAAACAAATGTTGTAATATTAACGTACGTTGCAAATACTAAATGATTTTATCGTAGGCTGGAAGAGTGTGTAGTTTTTCTGAAAGTCCGCTTTTATAATAAAGATTGCCTTTCTTTTTTGTTTTCACTGTTTTTATAACAAAACTAAATGCCATGTTTTTATTCTTGAAGTGATCTTTTTTACTGTATAATGATGATTAGATTCACTTTGTTGTACTGGACTGCCGCCTTGAACTTGAAAACTCGAGTTTTTTGAGCTGAAGCGCACAAATACACAACATTTTTCAAAGCATCATAAAAAACTATTGTTTATGTATTTTTTAGGTTGTGTTAGTTTGTTTTTCTCAATATGATAATGTTAATAATTAAGGAAGTAACTATCTTGTATTTTCTTTTTTTATTTGTTTTTCCGGTTAAGTCTGACTTCTACCCACTCCTTTTCGAGCAATAGATGGACTTATGTTGTTACTGTATGATGAATCTAATAGGTTGTATAGATTATTTCAAAGGTTCTGTATTGTTTTTTGCCACGTGTCCTTATATATTGCTCAAAAAAAAAAAATATATATTGTTTATGTCCTCAATATCATTTTACTGCATTGAGTCCTATATAAGCCTAAACAGTACGTGTTTTTAATCTAAAAAAAATAATCCACATTAATTTTTAAATATTAAAAATCCTTCTATATCAACTTCTATGAAAGTGCCTGCAGTTAACGTGAAATATTTTTCTTCATCAACAGACAGTAAATCAAATGTGAGAAATAGTTTAAAATTCAGCCTTACATTATGTTTACATCTCTGCTAGTAATGTATGCAGTGCAGTAAGAATATATCTAATGTGTAATGTGAAGTAATTAGCAATCATGAGATTCATTCATGGTTTTTTGATACATTGTTACACAACGTTTTCTTTCATGGACTAAAAAGGGACATATCACAAAAATCTAATTTTTTCCATGTTTAAAGCCCGGAATACACTGCAGGATTTTTGCCCTCTTATAAGATCATTAACTTATCACACTGTGCGACACGGAGCGTTTAAACTCGGGTACGACAGGCATGTAGACTGTACGATGATGACACGGAAGCTTCGGCGGCAGGCAGCGTCACACGTTGCGCAACGTCACCACACTGTCAGAAAAAAGGGTACGGTTGGGGTCCATTTGTGCCACTTAGGGTACAAATGGCGAAGTTGTACCCTCAGTGGGTCATAGTTGCACCTTAGGGTACTAAAATGTACCATTTAGGAATAAAAAGGGTACAAAAAGGTTTCCAACAGTCAGAGGGTCCATATTTGGACCATATAATCTCCAAACAAAGGTACAATTACTTGTGTAAGCAGTTTCTTAATATTATTGTCTCTGGGTCACAAAACTTAGTTTTAACAATATTTCAGGCGATAATACATATGTATAATCTTTACATCTGCACTCATTTAGTGAAGATAGCGCTTTAAAAAAAAAGTCAAATTCGGAAATACCAGCGGGCGGCAGTGCTCGTTCACCTGTTGAGCACAGCCTGATCTTGGCCACTCCTATTGTTTGCTGCTGGCCTTGATTTATCTGTGTCTGGCGGTCAAAAATTACATTTTATTTGTTTTGGATATCTCTAACCAACAGTCTGGTCTCATGAATCTATTATTTGTTTATTTTATACATATTAAGTCTCGTATTATTGTTGTTATTATTATTTTTGGGCAGACGTAAAATGTATAGGTAAATGTATAAAATGTATAAAATGTATATTTTTTTTATTTTATATATTTTTTTAACTGGAATTTGTTTTTGTCTGTACTTACTGTTACACGAAACAGAATAATGAAGTGGTTTTAATATTGCTTTAACCAGTTTAAAAAAAAATACGTTACTCAACGTCGAATTTGTGTTGTCCAATGGGGTTGAAGTTGAACACCGCGAGGCGCCGTGATTATGCACGCTAACAAATTTGGGACGACGCGACGGTTACTCGACATAATGGCGGTCTCACTTCAGTCACTATCCACGGAGGATATTCTTCAGAAATAAGAAGCTGGAATACAGGTCACCGAAGATGAAGCACAGAAATTCAGAGGTAAGTTTAGTTTTAAGTACTGTGAAAATTCGTTGGTTGGTTCTCTTCCGAGTTCTGTTGACTTAGTGAGGCGACCAACCTGACGCAATGAGGGGAACATTAAATACTGGCCTGACAAAACAAACTTATTGATTTTTATGTTTAGTTTGTTGTTTTTATTATTAAACCATAGCTTAATATATAACTTTTAGTGTAACTTATACGCAACGACGTCCGTCACGTAACGCCACAGTGTTGTACAGCCACAATGTTGTAGTTAACGTTAAACCTAACATTAATTGACTCATAGACTTAGAAATTTAGTTTCCAGCATGTTCTTATTCCCGTGCTCTTGTTCACTTGGGACGCGAGTGAGCACCTGGTATGATTTGACGCATCACGCATGTATTTCATGTGTCTGAATTTAAGTTACATAATAAAGCTTTTAACGTAAGTCAGGTGCGTGCCACTGGGCAAAGTGGGTCGGCTTGCTGTTAAACACATAACAAGAAACGTATAACAATACTGTGTTTTTTTATTACTCTGCCAAGTTGTTCAGAAGTTTTTGTTAACAGTAGCCGAACACGAATTCACACACTGGGTGTATTCGCGCTGCGGAGACCGTCAGATGTATTAACTGTCTGTTACCTCAAAACTAAAATCGAGTGTAGACTGCTCTGTATGCTTTTTAATTACTCTTGCAGTATTTGATGTCATTCACAAGCAGTTCAAATGCATTACTTTATAATACACAGACTTAGGGGTGGGTGATAAACCGGTAGATATGATAAACCAGTAGAAATTTTTCAACCGGTAGAGATTTTGGACTATCGGAAAATTAAATAAATGTTTAAAGGCATTGATTTTATTGTTGCTGTTATATCATTGCTCATGCTGACCACTCTTTCCTTTTTACAGAGAATGAGGTTGATGGTGAAACAATAGATTGTGGCCTTACAGAGAACATGGTTTCATACTTATTTGAAGGCTTCTTTATAAAACAGGCTAAGTTTAACAAATTTGCACGTGAGATGAAGGAGGTGGTGACAATAACTTAAGAACCAGTGCCGGCAGAGAACTATCAAGATACTTCATCTACTGAAATGTAAGTAGTACTGAGTATTGTGTATCTTATTTGCACCCCCCCCCCTTAAGTGCTTAAATGATGTATATATTTTTTTGATGGCCAATGCTGATATCTTAAAAGCAGGGTGTCTTTCTATATTTATTTTCCATAAATTTTATGTGCTTGTATATCATTTACATTTCAGAAATTGGTGGATTTGGTTTATGCGTGTTTAAAAAGTAACATGTCAAAATCTCTTTGTTGAATTCCCTGTGGCCAGTTGCATAAACATAGTTGTAAAGTTAAAGGTGCAGTATGTAATTTTTAGAAGGATCTCTTGAAAGAAATGAAAAATAATACACAAAACTATATTATCAGTGGTGTATAAAGACCTTTTATAATGAACCGTTATGTTTTTATAAAATTGGAATGAGACGTTTTTATCTACATACATCGAGGGTCCTCCTACATGGAGGTCGCCATTTTGTGCCACCGTGTTTCTACAGAAGCCCTTAATGGACAAATATTTTTACTAAGTTATCTGTGATGATGAAATGTTTGTCTGGTGGTGGCTATCGTAGCTACTTCATGCATTTTAAAAGCGAGGGTTGGGCAGTGGACTGAGCCGTTGGTTGCAATTCGCAACTTCACCACTAGATGCCGCTAAAATTTACACACTGCACCTTTAAGACTGTATTTTAAGAACTAGTCTGATCAACTAGCTTAGACCAGTCTACCTTTTTATGTAACATTCTTAAAACAGTTATGTTCAGTCTTGAAGAAAAATACATGACTAAATACATGACAAGTCTGTTATGCAGCTGACCAATGATCTATATAATTTTCCCCCTCATGTGTTAGCACACTTGGCACCAATCCCTCAAACGGAAATTTAAAGCTGAACGTGCACCTCTGGTCCATGATGAGGTGAGAAAAAGTAAGGACAAGTTTGGGTGCATAAGACTGAGGCCCACTGAACAATCTTCACCAGCGTGTCACAGATCTACTTATGGGGTAAGTGAATTCATTTGTAGTTCAAGTTTATTAGTCAAGGGCCACAAATATTTGACATAGGGTATGGGTATATATTGTGGTTAGGGCTGCACGATAAATCGCATGCCATACCACGCGCATCACGTCAGCAATGCCGGTTCTTTGATTAGTATTAAATCGCCAACAGCTGCTTTCAGATGGCGCGACATTAACTGCACAGAGCCGTAGTTCCCTGACAAGCTGGGCCATATCGCATACATATCGCAGGTGATAATGCGAATTGCCCCGATTGTCAGTGAACTACGGCTCTGTGCAGTTAAAGCTGCTCCAAAGTCCGTGATAATGCGAATTGCCCCGATTGTCAGTGAACTACGGCTCTGTGCAGTTAAAGCTGCTCCATCTGAAAACAGCTGATGGCGATTTAATACTAATCAAGGAACCGGCATTACTGAGGAGATGCGCGTGACAAACACATGCGATTTATCGTGCAGCCCTAATTGTGGTATGAAAAACTAAAGAAATTTTCACCTCAATCTTTCTAAATGTCATTGGAGATAAAATTTTGTCTGTGAGTGCATTTTCTTAACCATTTTCTTTTTAATCATAAAAATGTATAGGTTGGTGTGGTTTGAAGTAAAATTTGTATTTCTTCTATTATTATAATTATGCACATTTTATTTGGTTTTAACAGGAGATTGTTGTCAATGGTAAGGATGCATCCTCTATTCAGGGTCATGTAAATGTTAATGATAATGGAAAATATGAAAATATTAAAATTTGAATTTATTTTCAAATTGTATGTTCATGTAAACTTTCTCTTTCTTTTAATTTTCAGTTGTGTGATGAAGTTGACAGAATGCATTCAGCTTAAGCCAGCGCTTCAGGGAGGGCTTTACCAGTCTTGTGCCAAAGGTGCTTCACTTCCCAAAATCTACAAAGCAAGAGTTGAGATGTTTGCAGATCTACCAGGTACAGACCAATTTTGTTAATTTGTAATGTGTTATGCTCATCAAGGCTAAATATTATTTTCAAATAGGGTTGGGAATTAAATTTTTTTTGCAATTTGATACTTTTGTTTGTGGTTTCGGTTTTGATTTGCTTTTAATTCAGTCCAATATAAAATTATAAAATTAGCATTCTGTATTTGCTTTCTGAAGAATAATTTAATACATTTTTACAATAGATGCGGACTTTCGTGCGACTCTCACATCCTTAAAAGAAAGCAGAGAGATTCGTCACACTGGGAGAGGTATGGTACAGTTTGTTAAACTTGTAATGCTCTGATTGATACATTCTGTTCTGATAAATGGTGCATTTTTTTTACTAATAGATGTTTAACCTTTTTATCTTACAGTGTGATGCTGATACTCCATACCGAACTATACAGTTGGTTGAAACTGACTGGAAAACGGCTTTCTCCAAGAGGGTTCAAGTTCTTGTCAAAGTGGATCAGGTGGAGGTGTGTCAGGGAATGGGAGTTGAAGAAGGGATGCAGTAATTGCAGCTTTCAGTGCTTACTATGTTTTCAACTTGGCTTATCCACCCTGCATGACGAATACACTGACCTTCTTGCAGCATGCCATAGCCAAGATCATTAAGGTGGGTGGCAAGCCCCTTACAACAACTGACACCCGAATGATCAATATCCTGTGCTGAACATACCACAACATTATTCATGCACAAGGTGCAGAAGAAAAAAAAGAAGGCCTTGCCTAGATGGTATTAAACAGACTATTCACGGCGTATAATTACCAGTGGTGTATGATTCACACTTTCATGCATACACAATCAAAGTTGACCCTGAGTGGAGTTTTATAAAACCAGGGCAAGAGATGGACTTCAGGCCCTTGACACATACTCTCTTGATGATAAAATGTTTGTGATCCTCAAGAATATTTAAGAAGTTCAAATGAATTGTGTAGTACATGTGTAGTTGTGTGAAATGTGTGGTGGTGATAAAATGTTTTTTTATTTTTTAAATTTAAGAGTATAAAGTTAATGAATTGTGTACTGTTGTGGAAAAAACAGCTGCTTTGTGATTTTAAGGAAAGAAAATTTGAGACTTAGTACTGTTTTGAAGTACTGTTTACTTTAATGTTATGTTTTATATAAAAAAACGAAATGACATGTTGTACTTCTTTTGAAAAAAAGCTTAACATGTGATGCTTGCTGTTTAAAACTGTATATTTAAAAGTGTATTAACTTTTGATCCTGCTATGAGACATTTGTAATACAGTGCTTAATGTTCATATGAAAAAATGTGAGGATTTTTAAAAATATTTAATAAATGTAATAGAACAGCATTTTGGCCTTTTTAATGTGCTGTACAGTCTAGAGTACAAATTTGCCATTGTAAGGTACAAAAGGCTTGTCACTGGGGCAGTACCCTTAAAAGCACAATTTTGCACCTTTTATGAAGGTACATTATGGTACCATTGGAGTACAGGGTACAATTTAGTCACCAAAGGTACATTTTTGTCATTGAAAGGTACAATCAGCAAGGGTACTTATATGTACCTATGGTAAAGGGTACAATGAGTGTACCTTTGAGGGTACTGCCCCAGTGACAAGCCATTGTACCCCAAAAGGTACAAATTTGACACCTTTTTTCTGACAGTGCAGCATGCGCTCGTGGTAAACAAATACCGGCGCGCAGGTCGTAGCAGCAAACACACTGTGCAGTGATCATGCCGAATTTCTGACACTGTCAGAAAACTATCGTAGGCTATCTTTGGACGCAAGACCGGGAAAACGTCCATCTTTGAACCTCTCTCATTGTACGACAAAGGACCACCGATGAAGAGCCACGATCACAGAAATCGCGACGATTGTTTCACGATGGCAATCTTTCGTCTGGGACAGCCAATAATCATGCAGTGTATCCCGGGCTTAAGTGCTATAATTGGCTCCCCAGTGCTTCTATCAAGATAGAAAATGTGAAAAAGATCAACCCATTAACTTAGTTTTGGTAAACCATTCTCTGGAAGACTGTGAAAAAATAGATCATTGAAATTTGGCTCCCCTTGTGATGTCAGAAGAGGATCTTATTATAATAACACCCCTTAATCTGCACTATCCAACCACGGCACTGCCATTTAGTGCAGAGATTTGCATTAAATATGACACCCAAAATGGCATATTGTTGCTCACACCTACAAAGTGGCAATTTTAACAGGTTATAATAAATTATCTTTGGGGTATTTTGAGCTAAAACTGCACATATGTACTCTGCTGACACCAAAGATTTATTTGACATCTTAAAAAAGTCCCCTTTAATACAAAATACCAAAAGCCTTGACTGATTTCAGAGCAGCAGCTGCTGAAAAATTTCCATTTATGCTATAAACACACAGCCCTTCTTCATATGAATTAGACGAATATCACTGATCTAACTTAGGTGTCCAGGGATTCTGCTACAGAAAACGAAAGCTAACATCGCAGGCTAATTCAATCAAGAAGCTGTGATTTAATCTAAAGCTTCAACAAAATAAGGTTTAAGCCACTAAATGAAACAGAGGAGATGGATCTATCTCCCAGGCACATCTCTTTGGTTAGCGACCAATTATATTTGAAAGGTCTGTGACACGGGTGAAAAACAACCAAGGCCTGGACAGATATAAATTGTCAAACCAAAAAAAACAAGAGACTATGAGATCATTTTCTTATGTGTTGTACTGACTCGATTTAAGGCTCATTCTCCAAAAAGATGCAGTATTTTAAAAAATACCTTTGACTGTCTTACGTATTTTTGCATATTGAGCTATAACTGAAGAACGTTTTTGAATACATAAAAAAATAGTTTTTAAAGCAAAAATGCGATATAAACACTAGATGCCTACATGTAATGGGCATTATAAAATGATTCTCACTTATATAGTTATATCTCAAACCTCTAAATGTAATTCATGTATGAGACAAATGCACCACATTTTCCACATGGTTCAATTTTGATCTCATGGTTTTTAACTGTGATCTCTGACTGAAGACTCGTGTCTGATAAATGAATTGATTTGTCGGCAGTGCTGTGCAACCTGCTGTGACTGTAATAGCACAGAGGACTTTAAGACCAAACAAAGAAAAAAGATGAGAAACAAAACAGATTTCTCATTACTGGCTGCCGAAGCTAAAAAATATAGCTGCACAATATACACCAAAATAGCGAAAATGTTCATACAGCAATATGCATATCACAATGGTATGCAATAAGTGAATGACTTTAATCATTCAAAACGTTATGTATATGTATGTATACATGTAATCAAAGCTTTAGGTTGATGCAGACAGCAGAGAGACTAGTGAGAGTTTTTTGATTGTGAAACATGATTATATAACATGATTATATCACTTTTATTTTAAAGGTGCTGTGTGTAAATTTTAGTGCCATCTAGCAGTGAGATCAACAGCTCAGTCCACCACTTACATAGAGAAGCTATGGTAGCCACCACAGAACAAACAAGTCATCGTCTAAGACAATGTGGTGACAAAACTCTGTAGTTTGTCCATTTAGGGCTACTGTAGAAACATGGCGATGCAAAATGGTGACTTCCATGTAAGGGGACCCACACTGTATGTAAATAAAAACTACTCTTTCTAAGATAATAAAAACATACAAGTTCAAAATGTAATGCTGAGTTTACCCCAGCCGCGGTAGAGGCTTGAAGCGCTAGTGATTTCAATGTTAAGTCAATGTGAAGACTCGTTGACGCGCTTCTGGAGGTCTCGCGGCGCGAATGAGGTGTTTGATGCGACGCGGAAGACACAATTCCGCCTCATTTGCGCGTCTAGTTCGCGCGAATTCAGCGTCTGGCGCGGTAAGCACGTTAAGCACGAATGCATTTTTTTTTCACGAATGGTGCTTTTTGTGCTTACGCCTGAGTTGAAAAATTAGAACTTTGGCGGAATTTCGCGCCTCTGACGCGCGTCAAATGCTTGCTTTTTCCGCGCGTCTAGATGCATTCAAACTGTTCAAGCTGCAAACTACGCGCGGTAGACGCGATTTTGACGCCCCAAACACGGTTGCTGTAAACACAGCATAAGGTTTTTATACACCACTGATAACATAGTTATGTATATTTTTTGCATTTTTGCCAAAAATCCTTATAAAAAAATTACACAGTGCACCTTTAAATATATTTTAATATAATTGTAATAGATTTTACAAACAAAGTATTATCGCTAGGGCTGTCAAAATGATTAGACAATCCGCTTACCCGTTCACATACCCCGATAGCATTTATATATATAAATATATATGTATCTCTCTCAGGGGGTTTTCTCCTCCTAGGAGCTTTCCCCCTGGACTAGCCAGGATGGTTTTTCTCCTAGGTTTTTTTTCATCTACTGGAGAGTTCGCCACCTTTGGCTTAACTTAATACTTTACTGTACACGTTACACTATTATTACACCCGCTTTCTATGCTTTTCGTACATTTAATAATGTAAAGCTGCTTTGAAACAATTGTGAAAAGCGCAATATAAATAAAATTGAATTGAATTAAATAATTGTCTCATCGCGATTGTTTGACCTCATCGCGATGATTTCCGATCACCGCAATGATTGCACATCTCTCTAAAAAACACAAGGGGGAGCCTACATTTAAAGTAACGCTGCAAAACTTTGATAAGCAGTATGACCTGCCACGTAAAACATACATTTCCAAAACAGCCATTCCTAATTTAGGGAAGATGCTATTCTTAAGGATCTGTAAGGAATATATTTTTTTGCAGCTACTACAGACATGTGATCCAGTACTAATATGCCTTAGTAGGATTGGCTACTATTTAAAGCATGTTCTGGTATTATTTCTATACATTTTTAGACACTTTATTGTGTTTATTTCTTATGAAGAATCTTCGGTTTTTAAAAGATATAATTATAAAATAATTACTTTTAAATAGTGCTGCCTCACGACTAGTCACGACTAATCGTTTGCAAAACAAAAGTTCCTGTTTACACAATACATGTGGGTGTATTGTGCATAATAACTATGTATAAATACACACATACACATGCATGTATATAATTAAGAACTATTTGCATGTGTATATACAAGTTTATATTTATATATAATCTATATTATATAAAAATATAAATATTTATTATATACTTTTTTTCCTTAAAATCATACATGTATGTGTGTGTATTTATAGAAACATAACTATTATACACAGCACACACACACACACACCATGTAAACAAAAATTCCATTCTGCAAACGATCAGTCGCGACAATTCGTGAGGCAGCACTACTTTTAAATATGTGTTATGTTTATTAATATTTACTGCCAGGTAAACCTTGCAAAATATTGAATTTTTAAATAATCATGTAAAAATTATTTCATAAACAAAGAAAAAAATGTATGAGAATTAAATGTCAAAGCAATAAAATAGACAACTAATTGTCATAATCGTCAAAGCCCTAAACAGGCAATTAACCGTCATAATCATCACAATTCATTAGACAATTAACCGTCAGCCAAATTTCATAACCGTGACAGGCCTAATTATCGCATCACATACTGTAAAACATATTATTTAGCATGTTATAGAATATCGCATTTGGCTTCAATTTCATGCAGCCCTACTAAAAAACTCAAATTTATAGCAACTACAGTATGTGCTATGTAGTATATGCAGAAATACATGGATTATAATTAGAGTTTATAGGTAAAAGATTAGGTTATAGAGTACACATAGTAAGACAGAAAACAGTCAGTGTCATACACATGCTTGTTTATTTCAGCATGTATCTGTCTTACATTGTATGATAAGGACGTTTTCTGAAATGTGAAATCGTGCTCAAGCTATAGATTGTGTCTTAGGAAGAAGTTTAAGCGTAAATTAAGCTCTTAACATTTTCACATGTAAACATACACCTACTAACATACTTAGACAAACCAATTCTTACTAATTTCATATCAACTACCGTAGGCCCTGAAGTTTGACAGTCGTGTTTAAGATCCGAGCAGGATGAAATCCAGGCTGAATCTACATATGACACAAAAATGTCCTTGGACAACTTGGATTAAATGTGCCAAATTATCCTTCAGAAATGTTGGAATGATCAATTGTTCACCTTCAGAACAAACATGTTGTTGGCAGTAAGGATGAACAGTCTTTCATTACTGGCCCTGAAACCGAGCACAGGGTTATTGGTGTCCAGGTTGGCTACCTGTTGCTTGGCAACCTGTCCGACCTGTTGGCCCCGTTTCCGGTTAAAGAGTACCGTGTCGACAGGCGAGGGCTGACGGTAGATGAAGACTCGTCTGAGGCACTCGCCCAGAGCAGAGTATGAGAAGTTGGGGGCACAGGTCGCAAACTTTTTGTCACGTTTTGATGCTTGAACATAGCCTGAACGGAAAGATTGAACAAATTAACATCATTAGATGAACTGTGTGCAGAGACTGAATTATTAATCTACACCATTGAGAGGTATGAATAAAAAACTCATTACATTTACATTTATGCATTTGGCAGATGCTTTTATGCAAAGCGACTTACAGTGCATTACCTGGGGATCGAATGGCATTTGCTTCAAAATGAATGCAAGATGGCATGGTAATTCAAATAACAAATCTACTTGGGAGTTTAGCATTTAGGAAGTGAGAAGGCCCGGTTTCACAGACAAGGCTGAGATTAAGCCAGAGTTACGGCATTTAAGCAGCTTTTATATAAAAACATTACTAATATTCATCTTTAAACAAAATAATTAGCTAATATGTTTAAAGGAACAGTATGTAAGAAATGTATATAAATTAATCATAAAATGGCCCTGATATGTCACCAGATATTAAGAAATCATTTTCATTGCAAATACTTGTATCACTCACAACAGTGGTCTGACCAGGATATTGTCATTTAAAAAGTTGCAGAGTTGCAGGCCTGATGTTTATGTTGTCATTTTGTGTATTGGCCACCAGTTGTGTGATTGCAGTACCAGTTTTAGCCACAAGTTGTGTGATTGCAAAACCAATTTTGACCACAATCCTACATACCGTTCCTTTAACTCATTCCCCACCAGCCTTTATTTTTTTTTAAAAAGTTGCCCGCCAGCATTTTTTGTGATTTTCGCAATATATATATATATATATATATATATATATTTTTTTTTAATATATAAACATACAAATATATCAAATGAAAGATCAGACCCTCTGCTTTCAAACAAACAACAAACAAACAAAACGGGAAAAAAACGTTTTATCTTATCTATATTTTTTGCCTGCTTATAAACTCTTAAATATGGGTATTTTTCTTTAGAAATATTTTCTTTAGCAAAAAGCTGTAATAATTGCATTTTTGTGAAGGAATTTTGTTAGAGATCCCATTCAGAATGATTATCAAAACATACACAGAGTTTAAAATTAGTAAATAATATTTTTAATAATAACTCGTCAATGGCAGGGAATTAACATGCATTATAATCTGGGACTAAGCCTTATGCTGCGTTCACACCAGCTGCGGTAGAGGCATCAAGCGTGAGTGATTTCAATGTTAAGTCAATGTAAAGACGTGTTGACGCGCGTATGAAGGTCTCGCTTCGCGAATAAGGCGTTTAGCGTGGCGCGGTAGATGCGATTCCGCCTCGTTTGCGCGAATGGTGCAAATTGAGCGATGCTGCGGGCTACGCGCGAGTTGAAAAATTTAAATTTTGGCTAAAAAACACACCGCCTTAACCAATCAGGAGCTTGCTCTAGTAGTAACGTGATTACAGGAAGTGAGCAGAGTCACAGAAGCCCCTTCCATGACACGGATTTCTGCGTGAATGTTTCGAATTACTAAAATTTCACACGCGGCTTTCACTCACAAATGAAGCAAATAAACTCAAAATGTTTAAGCGTCCAACTACGCACAGTAGACGCGAATTTGACGCCTCTGGTGATAACCCACAGTAAGGCCTGTCTGAGAAACCGGGACTCAATGTAATAAGAATAAACTGGAATCTGCAGTACATTTGTTAAGATTCAAACTGAAGCAATGGGCGTATAAGGAAGCCTCAGGCGGTTAACAACTATTCATAGCTACATTTACAGCTTTAATTTCATTGCACTTACAAACATTTGGCCTTACCGAGTGCATTAAACGTAGCAACGTGTTCCCATATATCATTGTCCTGGTTGGGCCGTGGCTGCCACAGCAGGGCATCGACGTCATGCCGCAAGCAAAAAGCCGGCATCTCAGAAGGATCAGTGTGAACTGAGAAAAGAAACTGGTTGCTTCCGAGGTTCACCTGAAAGTTAAGAAAAAACATATGGATGATACAATAATTAAAAAAATGAAATATGTCACTTTATACCTAAAAGGTACATAATAATACCTTTAAAGCACATATTGGTACCTTATAGATACATATCTGTACCCTACTGGTACATATTAGGACTTTCTTAAAGGGTACCATCCCAAATGACAGCTTTTTTGACAGCATTTTTTCTGACAGTGTACATTCGTGGGTTGTGAGCGAGGGGCTACCTTCCGATCTCTCTGATGAAGCCAATACGGAAGTGAATTAAATTTTTGCAATTCATCGACTGGCTGCTAGAAGCTGGCTCCAAAAGCGAGTCAATTCCCATAGACCCAAATGTTAAAATGGCAATCTTTACAGTAGAAAATAATATGTTTACCGCCTGGTACAAAAAGTGTTTTTGGTCTGTATAGCTAATTTTGCCCTTCATGACAACTGTGAGGGGGGGGTGATTTTTTTTGTAACTCATCGGTTTAAATTATATTAAGCCTTAGGGCTCTATCTTACACCCGGCGCAATGCAGCGCAATGCGCGACGCAAGTGTCTTTCGCTAGTTTCCACCCTAATTTTCACGTTTGGCGCCGCGTTGTTTAAATAGCAAATGCATTTGCGCCCCCTTTGCGCCCATGGGCGTTCTGGTCTGAAAAACGAGGTGTGTTCAGGCGCATTCTTGGCGCGTTGCTATTTTGAGGCAACTAAAATAGACTACGCCATTGACCAACAAAAACCTGGTCTAAAGTCTAAAGTCAATGGCGCAATATGTTTTATGTTATTTAAAGAGCGCATTAGTAATATGCGCCTATAAACGGGAGGACAACGCGGGTTTGCTTATCACAAAGTACATAAATGCGCAGCAGCACAAAAATGCTTTTAAATATGAAAGATTAAAGGATTGAATTTAAGAGATTATTATTGAGTCTCTTGGACATATTTATAAATGAGGACTAATTATGAGACGTTAGAAGGCGCAAAGAGCTGCTTTACCTGCAGCCTGATAAGTAAATAAATGCTTTGCTTTAAACAAATGCGTCTGTTTTTAAATGTTTTTTTTAATGCTACCTCACGGATTTATTGTATATGATGTAGCTGTGGATATGGCGAGATGAGAAACATTTGTAAGTAATGCTTAAAAAAACTCTTTGCTAAAAAAACACAGCTGTCCAAAGTGCTGAAACGTGAGGAGAGCCGTTTGTAATTTCTTTATCTACTGTTTGTTACAAATAAAGTATTTTTAGAGTACAAACCTTATCTTACATACTTGTAAATTATTTTTTGATGATATTGGATAGCCATACATTTAAAGCAATTACAAGCCTGCTTTTTACTTCCATGACTAAAAGAAAACGGGTTTTAAAGGTTTTAATAAAAAAATAACAATTTCAATATAAGGGAAAAACAACACAATTATTTAACATTAATCTTAAACTGGGGATCTTCTACCTCCGCTTAGTTTTTCAGTTTACAAAGTCCGTCATCTAAATAGGGATTAGACATAGCGCCAGCGCAACTTGCTTTTAAAGGGAATGAGAGCTGTGACTCTCATTGGTTTACTGCATGTTACGCCCAAAATACTCCCATTACAATAGGACCTACCCTTTTCGACCATGCGCTCGGCGCAAAAACGATTTTTCCCGTCGTTAAATTAGCAAAAGTGGATTCGGACACGCCCATTTAGACGTTGCGCTGTGCGCTTTAGACAATGCGCTTAGATCGTTAAAATAGGGCCCTTAAAGTTCTGCATAATTAAGGGCATGGCCACTTGAGTGACGGGTAAACAGCCACTGCTGTCACTAGAGTCGAGCTAGGCGGGCGTGGTTTCAGTAACCAGCCACCTCAGCTTCACCAAAGTCCCACCTCTATACCCATTTTCGGATATCCGCGAGTGATGTGAGGGCAGGCACCACCTACTATTGGCTTAAAAAACGATCTTCAGAAGCCTATGGGTGACGTCACAGACACTACATCCATCTTTTTTACAGTATATGGTTGTGAGTCAAGAATGCATATGAACGGATTCAGAATTTTATAATATTCCATCACTAGCAGAAAATAAGAAAAATCCACATGCACATTATCATCAAATACCCTATTAAGATCTGAGATGACAACAAGTTTGAATCGTCATAAGAGACTCAAGCAGCAGCTGCACGCAAACCAAACTTGATCGTCACATACGTGACGTAACATTTCTCGCCTATTGTGAATCACCATCCGGTTCAATGCCAAAAATGATGTGTGTTTGTGAATGCTAGCTGCCAACATCCCCTTAAAAATGCCATGTACCAAACGCCTGCTGCTTTGCTCACCGATGAGTCGAATTGTATATTAAATTCAGAGCAATCTGGATTGGGCCGTTGACCATTTCACACACTCAGATTCCTGTTAAATTGTCAGCGCTGTTTAAAAAGGTCCCTACATGTACCATTAGGTACGGATATGTATACATTTGGTACCAATATGTACCTATGCTAATATGAAGTCTTTAAATACAAAGGTGTATTTTTTGGAAGGGTAGGTATATATATTGACCATTTTTTTTCTGACAGTGTGCATTAAATAGTCTCAGATGCATTATGCAGATCTATTATGATTTAAAAGATTAACAGTTTTGAATAGATGCATGCAAACGTGTGTGAGATATTTTAAAAACCGCACAACATTAATCCCTCACTAGGTTTTTGCTCACTAGGTTTTTCGTACAGCGCTTGTACGTGTAAGTTACATCATAAATGGCTTGTTAAAAAGTTTTTCAAAGACAATTACGGTACATGCTGTCTTCACCTATTTTCACTGCATGACCCAACATACTCAAGCACAAAGCCAATTTCAAGCCACTGTAATTATGAGGACATTGTGAAATGTGTCCCTGTATTGTTCATGAAAGAGTGAATGTAACTGACCTCAATGGTCTGTTCGCTCATGCCGCCAACAGCGGAGTGAAGAGGAGGAGTGCGGATAATGTAACACATCTCAAAATAAAGACCCTTAAAATCCATTTAATTATCCAGGCACATTGGCAACCCTTCTGTCTTTTAGTGAGAGGTTGAATGCTTATGCCTCCGCGAATAGAGACTGTGCTGGTTGAAAATGTCTTTCACATCGCGGCACAGTTTAATTCATGAACACCAGGCATGGGTACGGCTAAAACTGTGTAACCTGAAATTAACTTTGTATTGCACCTTTGATCCCATTGCTTTCCCTGACAAATCTTTTTTTTGCCTTAAATATTTTTTCGAGCCTAATTCATGTAATTTCTTACGAAGTGAATCTAACTCAGCCCCAAACCCTGCCCTAAGTTGCTTCAGATAATGTTACGTAAATTTCATCTTAAGCACGATTATTTATTTTATTTTTAAAATGAGCTTCTGGAAAAACCTTACTGACCCTCAAGACCCTCATCCCACACTTTAGTTAAGTCTAAATTCAAGGACCTTTCAAGGACTTTCCAGGTCCAATACCCTCAAATTCAAGGACTAAATGTGGGGCACGTTTTAAGTGAGAGCAAGGTTCCCTTTTAAGATAAATTGTTACAGTTCCCTTTCGAGGGAACTTGCGCTGGGTCACTGCGTTGACACTTTGGGGACGCCTCCAAGGGTAAGTGTGTCTGAATGTGTATATCAAATTCAACCAATTGGGAAGCTTAACGACAAAGACAGGAAGAATATCACTATTTGAAATATAGCCAAAGACGGCATTACAGGGACGCAGGAAGTATGGCAAGGGAGGCGCAGCGTCTCGTTCCCTTCTCAGGGAACAACAGTTACATACGTAACCAGAGACATTTTCATGTGTCAAACACAACACGTATGCAAAAAATCATTTTGGTATGAATCAACATTCGCATACAGAAGATATAAGCATTTAAAGCGAACAGTTCAGCACGCAAACAAAATTTTTTTAATGATATTATCCTACACTACACAGGGAATAATATGGATTTTTTTCTTGCATAAAATAGATTCAAGCACTTTCAATGAAAATTTACAAAACTTTCCAGGGCCTTGAATTTTTTCCCCCAGATTCACAAACTTTTAAGGATTTCAAGGACCCGTGGGAACCCTGACTTGTGCACATCTAAACATACATAAAGGTATATTTAACATTAAATGGTTTGAACTGCCTGTTCTTCACATCACAAGAGATGGTAAGCTAGACACGTTCACAGGACTCATGAGGCGGCGGCAAGGGCCACTTACACAAATCTCATCCTGAGCCACATAAATTCGAGTGACGATCCTAAAATAGAGGTTAATCTTTCAATTATACGTAGGTGAAACTACAAGTATAACCTGTGAACACTATGTTACTTCAGATCTCTGATGACAAATATTAAAATAACCACTGTTTCTTCACAAACATGCTGTCTGATGATGCACTTTGCTGCTGTCAACCGATGCCGAGGAGCTCTTGTGATACAAATCATTCAAATATACAGTAAATGTCAACGCTCTTATTCGTTTGTGAAGTCTCAAGCGTGAGTCTCAGAAGAGAAGTACCGCTCTTTAGCAGAGGAGAAAGGAATCTGAAGTTCCTTCAGGTCCGCTCCGGCGCCCAGCTGAGGGACACAAACATGCAATCAAAAACCTGTGAAGAGGTCGACATGGGACCGGCTCTCCTCGGAGTTTGGAAGGAGGAGGCTTTGAAACCGTGAGCGTGTGCTCTTAGTAAAGGTCAAAGTGTTTCGCTGCATCAATGTAAGTGATTTACAGAAGAGAGTAAATGGGGGGTGAGGGCCTGGTGTCTGCGTGGAATTTTATTCAATGGTGAAGTGTCTGAAAGCCTTCACAAAATGTGCGGCACATACAACCAAATGTAAAATCCAACATAACAGCTTTAGGAATTTAATATATATAAAAAAAAAACAGAAATGTATTTTTGTGGACATTTGTACAATAGGATAAAATTATCTCCATATAATTAACGCATCCTCATGCTTTCCTAGATGTATATGACAGGGTTCCCAAACCTTAGTTAACTTCAAATTCAAGGACCTTTCAAGGACTTTCCAGGTCCAATACCCTCAAATTTATGTGGGGACACATTTCAAGTAAGAGCAAGATTCATCGTGTTACCTTTAAAGGTACATTGTTACAGTTCCCTTTCCAGGGAACTCGTGCTGCGTCACTGCGGTGACACTTTGGGGACGCTTCCAGTGGTAAATGCGTCTGAATGTGTATATCAAATTCAACCAATAGTGAGGCTTAATGACAAAGACAGGGGGACGCGGGAGCCAGGAAGTATATCGCTATCTGAAATACTGCCAAAGACGGCGTTACAGGGACGCAGGAATCAAGGCAAGGGAGACGCAGCGTCTCGTCCCCTTCTCAGGGAACAACAGTTACATACGTAACCTGAGACTTTTCATGTGTCAAACACAAATTAACTATGCAAAAAAGCATTTTGGTATGAATCAACATTCACATAGAGAAAATATAAGCATTTAAAGCAAACAGTTTAGCACGTGTGCTTAAAAGGCAAGAAATTTTATGATATTACACTAAACACAAAATAATATGGATTTTTTTCCAGAAAACATCTTGCATAAAATAGATTCAAGCACTTTTAATGACCTGTATCTATGTATGTATATTTTCAAAAACTTTACAGGACCTTGAATTATTTCACCCAGATTCACAAATCTTCAAGGATTTCAAGGACCCGTGGGAACCCTGATATGACTTTCTTTCTTTCTTCAGTTGAACAAAATTTATTCTACAATTTTTTTTTTTTAATTATTCATTCAATTCCATTTTAAATGTAATTTATGTCTGCTAAAGAGAAACAATATAAACTAATATGTTTAGCTTTCTTAGTGCTTGAAATGTGAAAACTATTTCTCACATATTACAGACTGTATATCTGCGGCATGAAATAGCTTCATAAATCTACAACTGCCATGTAAGTCGCCATAATATTATTGACTTCAGACCGCTCCCTCATTTAAGGGTCCAAGAGATGCAGTCGACGATGACTAGAGAACTTAAAGTTTTAAGGGGACCATTTAAAAAAGCATATGGAATTTTAACACAACAAGAGCACAAATTTTGAATCCCTAATGGGAACCTGGAAAATAACAGCAAGATAATGGTTGGGTTACGTAGGTCAGTACTACAGTGATGGTGGTATAAAAGAATAAGTATTTCAAAAAAAAAAAATCCTCCTGGAGTAGCGGTTTAACAAGCCATTGAGCAGCCCACTTTCCCTCTTTCATGCTAATTGCCACGCTACCTGCTATTTTCATGTCTATTGCCTTACCACGTGTGTGGGCTTCAGAGTGGTACCATCAAAGCGCATCAACGTGGAGCCATCCTCTGGAAACATGTCACAGTCCTCCAGTTCCTGAGTGTTGCAAGGGGGCTTTTCCTTCTCTGGGTCTGGATTCTACAGGGTCAAAACAAGCAGAAAGACGATAAACATGTTGCACGATCCTAATTTATAAAGAAATATAAGAAAAAAACATAGAGATACTGACCAGGTCTTCAGCAGTGAGATAGGAAAGTCTCTGTTGGAGCTGTGATTTTTGTTCATCGTTCATTAAATACTCTCCTCGCCGGTCACCCAGAATAAATTCAGACCACAGCGGACCCTCGCTTCGCTTTTGGAGACTGACTTCTAAACTGCACACATAAAAATGATTTGGGATAAACACGATTATACAATATGCTTCACAGATAGGGCAGCACAATATATCAGAATTATTGAAATATCACATAGTTAAATATTTAGCAAGGACATATCATGAAAATCTGACTTTTTTCATGTTTAAGTGCTATAATTGGGTCCCCAGTGCTTCTATCAACCTAGAAAATGTGAAAAAGATCAACCCAGTTACTTAGTTTTAGTAAACCATTTTCTACAAACATGTGAAAAAATAGGTCATTGAAATTCGGCTCCCCTTGTGATGTCAGAAGGGGTTAATACCGCCCCTTAATCTGCACTATCCAACCACTGCACTGCCATTTAGTGCAGAGATCAGCTCATTTGCATTTTAGAGGACACACCCAAAATTGGCACATTATTGCTCACACCTACAAAGTGTCAATTTTAACGTGCTATAATAAATTATTTATATGGTATTTTGAGCCAAATCTTTACATACATACTCTGGGGACACCAAAGATTTATTTGACATCTTAAAAAGGTCTTAAAATGTCCCCTTTAAATAGAAATATAATAAATAACTGAATTATTTAAAGTATATTAAATATAGTTTGAATGGTTTTACAAGCGCAAAGCATTGTCGTATGGTATTCTGAATAGTGTATATTAAGAAATACAGACAACATATGCATATCACACATTTCATTTAATACCGTGCAGCTCCATTTAATGATGTATTTAAAAAACAAACAAATAATTATCTATTACACAGCTGACTGAAAAAATGATACTGCTTTATGTTGTTGACAATTCTCGTATAAGTGAGAAGCTTAATCAAAATTAATTCGGTCTTTCTCTCTGTACTCTGCCTAGAAGTACCATTAAAATGAACATTTCCAATTCATTTAATGCATCTGAGAACAACAATTTCTTTTACATAACCCATTAAACTGTACATGCCTCATAATGAGAATCACCATACAAATGAAGGTCACTATACATATGCAAATAACAGCAACAGTGACCGTAAGACAACAGACAGAAAACAAACACAGACACTTGAAACAGAACACAGACGGAGCCCAGCTCCGGCACTTCACATTATAAGAGGGGTCATCAGGGGCCTCTTATTAAAATCTGGGAATCGGAAGGACAATGCGCGTCTCAAACGAAGAACCCGAGTAAGCGGGATGCAAGATGTTTTTCAGGAAGTGGAAATTCAAATCAGGTGGACCACTAATGTTTCTGAGAAACGGTTTAGAGAAACTTTCTCTTGTTAACACGTGCCACGAATGTGTGGGCAGGCACGACGACAACTGACGCCTTTTGTCATATGCACACAACAGCGTGGGTGTTTGTTCTTCAAACGCATGAACTCAGAGTTTGCCAAAAGCCTTTTGTGCATATACACAATACACCCTTTGCCAAGATATAAAAGGGATGTTTATTAAAGATTTATGTGGCAAATTATGTAAAATTTTGGCATTAAAGTATCCAAGAACTACTAGCACAGTGTTAGATATTTTGTTTACATGTGAACTTAGATTATCCTAAATGTATTTTAAAGTGCACCTATTTCATTGTTAAAAAACATTATTTTGTGTAGTTGGTATATTCTGATACGCAAGTATGGTGGCACAAAATAAAACGGGGCTTTTTTAAAGGGACAATAAGTAGGATTTACCCCCATTTAGTGGTGAAATTGTATTTTGCATTCAAACGAATAGTGCTCTCTAGCGCCTCACTTTTCCAGATGCAGCGTTATGTAATCACTGATCTCCTTGTCCGTTTCAGCTAGTTCACGTGTTCTGAATAAAAACGCATTGTGGAAACGCGTCGGTAGGCAAGTGCTTTTTGTCCATCTCTGCTATTATATTTTCTCAATATGGCGTAACGAGATGGAAGCCTCCTTGGACTTACCTGTTCAATGTAAGTAAAGAGAAGAAATTCGGGGCTTACAAAGAAAAGTCAGGTCACTGGCAGAGGTCATTTAACACCAACAAGGACATATTTATGAATAAAGACTTTGAATTTGATTAATAAAACACTTAAAACTTCTACTTAACTACCTACTTACTGTCCCTTTAAGCGAATAAAAATGAGAACTAATAGCCCCGTTTGCAGCACTTCGACCTCGGCACGGAGTAACATCATCACTTCTGACTTCGGAAGTTTGAGCAAGAGGGGGACAGGGTTCCCACACCTTAGTTAACTTCAAATTCAAGGACCTTTCAAGGGCTTTCCAGGTCCAATACCCTCAAATTAAGGACTAAATGTGGGGACACATTTCAAGTGAGAGCAAGGTTACATTGTGTTACCTTTAAAGATACACTGTTACAGTTCCCTTTCGAGGGAACTCACGCTGAGTCACTGCGGTGACAGTTTGGGGACGCCTTCAAGGGTAAGTGCGTCTGAATGTGTATATCAAATTCAACCAATGGTGAGGCTTAACAACAAAGACAGGGTGAGGCGGGAGCCAGGAAGTATATCGCAATCTGAAATATTGCCAAAGATGGCGTTACAGAGATGCAGGAAGTATGGCAAGGGAGACGCAGCGCCTCGTTCCTTTCTCAGGGAACAACAGTTACATGCGTAACCCGAGACGTTTTCATGTGTCAAACACAACTATGCAAAAAAGCATTTTGGTATGAATCAACATTCGCATACAGAAGATTTAAGCATTTAAAGTGAACAGTTTAGCATGTGTGCTTAAAAAGTCTAGAATTTTATGATATTATCCTACACACCACAGGGAATAATATGGATTTTTTTTCAAGAAAACTTCTTGCACTAAATAAATTCAAGCACTTTCAATGTACTTTCCTGTATCTATGTATGTATATTTTCAAAAACTTCCCAGGACCTTGAATTTTTCCTCCCAGTTTCATAAACTTTCACAAAAGATTTCAAGGACACGTGGGAACCCTAAGTTTTTAAATAGGGAAAAAATTGAAGTGTTCGGCGGCTTCTAAATTCATCCCTGTTTGGATCCTAAGGAATGAATGGGGCTAGGCTAAATGCTAACACATTCACAATGTGCTGTACAAAGATTAAGTGCACGCATTGAAAATAGATAGGTATGTATTCATTTGTTTAAATTGAGGCAAGAACATAGTATAATATTGAATAAAAATGTGGTGTTTTCCTTTAAGGTAAAGACTATAGTCACATTGTTTAATGACCTATAGCTGTGAAAATGACATATTGTGGCTTTACCTTCAATATAGTTTAAACAATATCAAAATTTTTGGGTAGGGATTCAGCAATGATTTTGTGCTTTTATAACGATTTGAACTTTTCATAAAACTTGCATACCTCTTATCATCTTTAATTGTCCAGGTGCTTGCCTCTGGATCTACAGGTGCGAACAGCTGCCCATCTAGCAGGGGTGCATAATCCCCCACTCCAACACGCAGGCAGTCCACGGTGAGTTTGAAGCGGATGTCATCTTTGGTGGTGCCTTCAGGCAAACGTACGCACACGGTCACGTCTTCCTCTGTTTGCTGCCAGAAGTAGATGGGATCTGAACAATACAAAGATAGGACAAGTATTTAAAACAGACGCTTTTGGCTAAATTCAAAAATTAAATAAAAAACAGATGTCTGGTAGACCTTTGCTTTAATTTATGAAAAGGTACTGTAAGAAAAATCTGAAAGTGTAAGAGGGTAGACAGACACAGATCTGAATAATAGATTATGCTAATACTAATTATACCGATAACAACTGTTTAAAACAAGCCTGGAAGGATTCAGCCAAGCTGTGTTACGTGAAACAGACTTCTGTTCTGTTGAATTATGATTGTGATCTAGGGGTGTAATAAGAAGTGATGAGTTCTGTGACTGCTGGGTCACAGTGTCTTTAAAGCGAAGGATGACAAATTAAACCTGTATGAATGTGACAACCCGTGTAATTGTGTGTCTTTATTTGGCATCAGGAGACCTTTGTGCCCCCTTACTGATATGTACCAGTTAGGAACATAATCAAACAATGTCAGGGACAAAAATGCGATTCTGGATGCACAGGAAATCAAATTTGATCTGGTGACCCCACCAAACGTCCCTCCATGCAGACACATCCCGAATTAAATTAACACTAGTCAAAGCATCAGATATTAAAAACTAACCTATTATACATCTTTTAACAAGATGTAATATCAGTTTCAGGTGTGCCCATCATGTTTTACCTCAAAATACCCCACAGCTCATTTATTATAGCATGTCAAAAATGCCCTTATTTGGGTGGGAGCAAAAACCTGCTCCTTTTGTGTCTGTACCTTTATATGCACTCCTCATTCCCTTACCAAAAGAGACAGTGAGCGCTTTTAGTTAAAATAGATCTGATTCCTGTGAATACAGTCTGAGACAATAGTATCTCACTATTGAGATATGGCAGACAGCGTACTGTCTCACTGAGGGTGGAAACTATGGTAATGCAGGACTGTCAGTCAGTTGCTGTGGGTGGGGCTCTATCAGTGTGACATCACATTATGTGTATCACACACTGCCAACACACATTCAGGTCCAAACATCTTGTAAAAGTGGGTTACGCAGGTGCACTTTAATTCAGAATTGATTAACCTTGATTAATGTGTTAATTGATTAAAATTAACATGTGTTATACACAGAACGTGGCTGTGTGATACACATAAAATCAGTTATTAACTCTTTCCCCGCCAGCGTTTTTTTTTTTTTAAAGTTGCCAGCCAGCGGCAGCATTTTTCATGATTTTCACAAAAGTTTAATGCCTTTAAATATATAAACGTAAAATATATAAAATGAAAAAACAGACCCTCTGCTTTCAAAAAAAGTTTTATCCTACCATCATTAGTTCTCTTTCTATTACCTCTCAAATATGGATCGTTTTTTTCAAAAACAAAAAATTTTGAGCAAAAATCTAAAATAATTCAATTTTGATGAAGGACTATTGATAAAGATCAGATGCAGAGCGATCTTTAAAACACACCGAGTTCTTTCTCTTTCATGTGAGGTGTACTTACGGGTTGTAGAGAAGTTGTGGAAGAGCACCACCTGGTGGATAATAGCGGTATTGCGGATAGATGGAAATAGTCATCATTGGCAGGAAAAGAGTTCAACTCTAACAGTAATGCGTCTTATGCAGGGTTTAAACCAGACGCGGTAGACGCGGCAAGCTCAAGTGATTTACATGTTAAGTCAATGCAAAGACGCGATTAGGCATCCTGCGGCGCACTACACGCGGCGCGAAGTTCAGATTTTTCTACTCGCGCGTTTCCCGTGGTAACGCCCTATTTGCGCGGAACGCACTATTTGCATCACGCGTTCCGCGCGAATAGAGCGTTGCCGCTTGAAATGCGCAAGTTGAAAAATCTGAACTTTGGTGGATTTCCGCGCCGCATTAACCAATCAGGACCTCGCTGTAGTAGTGACGTGATTACAGGAAGCGCGTGGAGTTTCGGAGTCTCAGCGGAGTCGCAGAAGCCCCTCCCATGATGCGAATTTCCGCGTGAATGTCTCAAATGAATTGAATTTCACGCGCAAATGAAGCGAGTGAACTCAAATGTTCAAGCGTCCAACTACGCGCGAATAGGCCGTTTTTTTGCCTCTACCGCGGCTGGTGGGAATGCATAATTACTCTCAAAAAAAAGTGCTACACACAGGAGATTTAAGCTAATGGGTACATCTACATATATTTATATTAGCCCTTATCTAACAAATTTCCTTAATTGAATATCATTGCTGTCTAAGCGAACAACAATTATTAATATCTCTTTTAAAACTAAATGTCTGTATTGATATTAAATGAAAAATTACTTGTAACACTGCTTAGCATCACGTGAAAACATCACCAAATTTTGTTTGGCTGTAGTGTGAAGCTCTGTCAAGTCGATGCTAAGAACCATAGTTTCTTAAAATTTGTTTTAAACTCTACATTACTTGGTTTATAAATTAAGTGAAATTATTATTAGTACTATTCTACACTATTTTTTATTTTTTTTGATTTGATACACAATATGAAAATTCAACTTCTCCATCATTCGCTACTAGCCTATAGCCTATAAGCATTCCCGGTTCTTAAAATTTATTTTATATTCTATATTCCTTGGTTTATATATCAAGCGACATTATTATTAATACTATTATAAGTTAAAAACAATCAAAACAATCTGATAGGAGTTTCAACTTCTCGATCATTTAATACTAGCCTGTTAGCATTCTCGGCTAACGCTTGTTTTGTTACCATTGCGGTTTTTACTAGGGCTGCATAACGATTAATCAAAAAAACTAATGTTTGCAGATTGAAAGTTTTTGTTTACATCATATATGTGTGTGTGTGTGTGTGTGTGTGTGTATTGTGTATAATAATTATGTATGTATAAATACACAAACATGGATGTAAATGTTAAGTAAAAATATATGTATATATAAAGTAGTCACATTTATATATAATATAACATAATATACACAACACACATATACGATGTAAACAAAAACATTTATTTTGCAAACAATTATTTGTGATTATACGCAGCCCTGTTTTTTACCAGTATTGACTAATTATCTCTGATCTTACAAAAGTTCAGCTTTCAACCAGAAGTAAAGCTACAGAGAGAGGCGAATTAGGAAATAAAGAAAGAGTGAGATCCAGAGAGGTCTGAGTCTCACCCACCCACAGGCTTAGCTAAGCTGGCAAACCTTATTATTGAAATTGGAACGATTTTCTAAAGCCATAATGCTGCTTTAAAGCTCAATTGGGTGCGAGAGCAGCACACTCATTATCTTCTATTGTTGCGGGTCTAGTAAACTAGTGCACAACAGGAGTCTTGTGGAGCAAAACAGGATAATGAAGAGAAAGGCAAACATGTTCCCCATGACACCGCTACAGAAAATGACCATATATACACTCAAAATGACAGTCATGAAATAGGCTGAGAGTGAAGACAACTTATAGGTGTGATCCAGTCTGTAAAAACCCAACTAAAGTCATGTTTTTTGGATTTACTGTTTTTTTACATAAAATCATCCTACATAATTTAAAGAACATTTTATAAATATATAATATATAATGATTTAGTAATAAAATATTTTACTACTATTATTTACATAGATAACATCAGGGCTCAATTATTAACCCAATAAAGACGTAATCAAATGATGACAGAATTTCATTTTTGGGTGCGCTGTTCCTTTAAGTGCATCATGTAGTTTTGCCGCTTTAAAAAAGCTTTCCCAGCAGTGTGTTCGTGAATGACATACATAATTTTTACCATAATTATACAATATTGATTTAATGTTGTCCATAAAGACCTTTAAACAACACTGTATTGATTTTACTCTTTACCTCAAATAACTCCATTCCCTGTGTTTGGTTTGTTCATGCACGTAACAAAATTATTTTCTGATATGTACGTGCGTCTGTGACCAATAACAGTCTTTTATGGCTAAGGAAGGTCGACCTCTCTTTCTGAAACAAGCTAATGCATCTCCATTCTATCTGCCACCCAGCGGAGTCTCTTGCTACAATGAGGCAGAGAGAAAGAAGACAATCCACGTGCTGTTGTCGTGACATCACTCCTTTATATCAAATAAACAGGCTCAAAGGGTGAACAGGAAACAAAAGACCTTTAAAAGTTTTCTCTCGCTGGCTTCCGCCGGAGCGAGGCAGTACGTAATGAATACAGGTGCGGGAGAAAAACAGGAAATGAGAAAGATGACGTTGGGATGGAGAATGAAACGTCAATGAATTTTTTTTGTGGATACAAATGCAAAACATTTTTATGAGGTTGACTATTTCTACACGACTAGACAGTAAATACGAATGCAAATAGATTTTGTTAGGACAAATATTTGCACTCTTTGGCATAAAGAAAATGTCAAATGCTAATGAAAACGAAGCAATGCTTCATTCACCAAGCAATTATTCAATATGTCAATATGAGATGCAAACATTTGAAAATCTGGAATCTAAGTATGCAAAAAATTGAGAAAATCACAATTAAAGTTGTCCAAATTAAGTCCTTAGCAACACATATTACTAATAATAAAAATTTTTTTGGTATACTTACAGTAGGAAATTGACTTAATAACTTAATGGAACATGATCTTTAGTTAATATCCGAATGATTTTTGGCATTAATAATTACATAATCTGTTGTTGGATTGCTACAAATATACCCGTGCGACCTATGACAGGGTCACATATGCCAGATCAGTGTTAAAGCGGTCATATTATGAGTTTTTTTAAAGATGTAAAATAAGTCTTTGATGTCCCCAGAGTGCTTATGTGAAGTTTTAGCTTAAAATACCCCACAGATAATTTATTATAACATGTTAAAATTCCCATTTTGTAGGTCCGAGAAACATTTGCTGTTTTTGGGTGTGTCCTTTAAAATGTAAATGAGATGATGAAATGCAAAAACTGAAATGATGGTGGTTTGTTGCAATTGAAACTCAATTTTGCTGTCAATTATTTTTTCTCTTTTTCTCTCTGCACTAAATGGCAGTGCGGTTGTTGGATAGTGCAGATTAAGGGGCGGTATCATTGCAATTTGCCTTGCTACCCACTTCACAAAACAGGCAAAATCTGAACGACCTAATTTTTCACATGCTTGCAAAAATGGTTTAGAAAAACAAAGTTGCTGTGTTAATCTTTTTCAATTTTTCTAGGTTGATAGAAACACTGGGGACCCAATTATAGCACTTAAACATGGAAAAAGTCTGATTTTCACGCTATGGCCCCTAGATAAGTGCATACATAACTTTTTCATCTCCATGCGTTCTGTAACTGTTTGACGCACTCCCACTAGCTTAGCTTAGCACAAAGACTGGAAGTAAATGGCTCCAGCTATCATACTGCTCTCAATAAGTGACAAAATAACATTTTTCCTATTTATATGTTGTGATTTGTATAGTCACATCGTTTACAAATAACAAGGTCATATGAGACACAAATATCTTTTAACAGTATGCATACTGGGAACTATATTCTCAGAAGGCGAAGCACTGTTACTTGGGCTTCACTTTCTGAGAATATAGTTCCCAGTATGCATACTGTTAAAGATGGCTGTGTCTCATATGACCTTGTTATTTGTAAACGATGTGACTATACAAATCACAACATATAAAAATGTTATTTTGTCACTTATTGGGAGTAGTATGCTAGCTGGAGCCATTCACTTCCAGTCATTGTGCTAAGCTAAGTCAGAGAGTTACAGGACGCACGGAGATGAAAAAGGTATGTATGCACTTATCTAACTCTGGGGGATACGGTGAATAAGCTAAAATCCCAAAATGTCGGCATGTTCAATTTACATTTGAATATTATCTCTGGGAGAGCTACCACTTGTTAGTATAATATACATGACGGCAAGAAAAATACTTGCTATGCCCATGTTACATAGTCAGAATGCATTTTATTAGTATGCCATTAAACTGGTCTATATCTGCATAAAGCAAACCAACTACAATCATGCAAAGTTTCCAGATAATATAAATGAAACCGATATTACTACTGTGATACAGAGACACTGTAAAGTGCATGGTACTCTCCAGTTCTCATCACAGTCTATTTGAACCAATCTTTCTTATGTTTCTATGGATACCGAAAGATCTGATTCATTCTGTGAAAGTACGGTTCCTCAAGACTGCAGCACTTGAGAGTTTCTAAGTGGATTGCGGGCTTCAAATCTCTTTTCTTGTGGGCTTTCAAAACGTGGCTTAAGTGCGACATGGAGTGAGGGCGAGACATTTTACTCACTGAAAGTGTAGATTAATCCCCTGGGAAATTTCAATCCAAGAACCAAACAAAGAGCACAGAGACACGTTTCTGTCCACTGCATGGCACATTCGTGCTGTCTGTGTTTGTTTGGATATTATTTTTCCAAAATTTGATCATTTCATATGTGTGAGGTTTCTCACCCAATTTCTCAACCTCCATATTCTCATCATGAGGTTCTTCAAGAGGAACTCCATCCACCTCAGTGAAAGTAAAGGGTTTCTCTGAGGCTATGATGACTCCTTTTCCCTGAGGCTCCACTGCAGCGTAGTGTGGAACAGATTTCCCCTTCATCATCCTCTTCTTCTTCACTTCATACTTCCTTTCCTCACCTGAAGAGACAAAAACACTTTTTTTTTTCTAAAGCCAGTTAAAAAAATGTATCACTAATTAACCAAATCAGGGGTTCTCAAACTTGTGCATCCAGGGACCCCTTACAGGGGAGAAACATTTCGGTAACACTTTACTTGAAGGTGTGTGCATAAGAATGACATGACAGCTTCATAATCATGACATGACACATGTCATAAACATGTAGGAGATGTTATGCACATTTATGACAACTGTAATTAAGTGTCATTTGTTCAATTATATAATTTTTAATGCAAAGATGACATTGTTTGAGATGTCTTTGTTATGACAACTTGACATAAACCTATACAGCATAACTTGTCATAAATCTGTCATAAACATGACATAGCAAAATAATTATCAAACTTAAAAAACGACCTAGCTTTATGAGTTAACATACATTAAACTGTCATTAAAATGTCATTAAGTGTTAATACTCTGTCAAATAGTTTTATAAAATTAGCAGTAGCAAGACTGATATGGTTCCTAGATGGTCCCCATATCTAAATATTCCCTTTTTAATAATACAACACAATGATAGAATTTATAACAAATTATTTCATGGACCCCTTAGCTAAGCATAAATATAAAACATCCGCCATACACTTTACGTAAGGAATATTTGATAACGGTCCGTTGAATTATTTGAAAATAATGCACACCCAGTGCAAAACTGAGAGCATTGTTATAAGATAATTATAAAAATAAAAATATTAAAAATATAAAATAATTCAAAAGACTGGAGTAAATTATTCTGCTTATACCATGGTTACCACAGACATACCACATACCATTTAAGACAAAAAAAATAATGCGACCAATCAAAATAAATCATTCAGCAGACTTGTGGTATATTATTATGTATTCTTCTAAAGTATTATCATATACAGTGGACACTGTAGGCTCATTTGAAATGCATTACTGTAATTTTAGTTGGAAAAAAATTCAGGAAGAAAACTGTAAAATTCCGGCAGCTGTGGTGCTGGGAAAATACCATAAAATAACAGGCACAATAAATTACAGAAATGTTCTTTAATACAAAAATACATTTTTTTTTCAAAAAAATCTGTAAAAACAGTAAATTTCCAGCAGGTGGGGTGCCGCAGAAAATAACGGGCACAATAAATTACACAAATGTTTTTTCTGAAATAAAAAAATATTTTTTTCTGTAATTTTACATTAACACTGTAAAAAATTCCGTAAAAACGATAAAATTGCAGCAGCTAGGGTGCCGGAAAAATACAGTAAAATAACAGGCACAATAATAAATTACAAAAATTTTCTGTATTACAAAAATAATTTTTTTTTTCTGTAATTTTACATTAACATTGTAAAAAAAACTAGCAAAAAAACGTTAAAATTACGGAAACTGGGGAGCCGGAAAAATACTGTAAAATAAAACGGACACAATAAATTACAGAAATTTTCTTTAATACAATAATACAGTTAATTCTACAATTTTACATTAACACTGTAAAAAATTGCGTAAAAAAGTTCTGGCAGCTGGGGTGCTGGAAAAATACTGGACACAATAAATTACAGAAATTTTCCGTAATACACAAATACAGTTTTTTTTCTGTAATTTTATATTAGTGCTTCTCAATCCTGGCCCTCGAGGACATCCTCCCAGAAAGCCCCAGATGTCTCCCTATTTAAAACAACCGATTCAACTTTTTTTAGCCTCCTTTCAGAAACATATCTCCCTAACAAGCTGATGAGTTAAATCAGGTGTGTTAAATAAGAAAGACATCTAAAACATTCTGGAAGGGGGTCCTTGAGGACAAGGATTGGGAAACACTAACCTAGACCATTTCTCAGACCTTTTCTCTCTTTTTTATTAACAATACCTTTAACCAAATATTTTGTATGATAATTTTTATGGATGTATAATATCAGTTTATTGATTTCTAGTAGATGAACCTAGATGTAGCTCATGACATGAACATGTTGCACAAAGTTTGAGTACCACAAGTAGTCCAAAAAATACCTTCTGTCCTGTTTTTTTTTTTTTTGCAACAGCAATACTTTCAATAGACTGTTGTGCTTGTGCTATCTTTCATTTGATATTTTAACATTCATCTGAACACTAGAGAAATATTCAATCTCACCCTGACCAGGAGAGTTGTCCACTGTTATCCACTCCAGCGAGATTGAAAAGCCACTGCCTTTGGTATCAGATGGATCTTTCTGGATTCTCAGCAGCAGCACTTCAACAGTGTGAACGTGAGCGTGCATGTGAGTCAGGCTGTGAACGATGAGGAACGGCTCTCCTAGACGCTTGCTAAACATGGGCTGGCCAGAAAATAAACACAGTATAGCATGCAAATTGGGACATGAGGCAAAAACATAACAATTTGTAGCCACATGCCTCAAATTCCGGCAAGTAATATGGTTCATTATCCTAACTGTGGGCTATTTGTGGTTACCAAGCAACATAGGAATGAGATGGAGATTGTTATGCATTTTACGATGGCTTTTAAAGTGTTTTGATAAGAAGTCAGACTGTTTCATACACAAAAATGTTGGATATCACAGGAAAATAATGAATGTTTCTCCACATGGCAAATCATCAATCTTGAATACCCTCAATTAAAGACCTATTATTTGATATTTAGCAAACAGTGAATTGCAATATAATGACATAGGTTAGATTTAACAACACAATAAGCAGTACTGGTTGATTTTTCCCCTCATACCTCCCATTTTTGATGGGAACTCTCTCCCCTCTTGCTGGTACGCAGGAGAGTCAGCGTTCCGGTTCCGTCCGTCAGCGCGGCCCACGTTGCAGAGGTCAGACTCAGAGAAGCGCACACCTGCTCCCCCTCACATGAGCTGGGGGGCGATTCGAAACGAAACACCTCCCGAGGTTTCCCTAAAGCTGTGTCCTGCCATCAGATAACATCAATCATCAGACATCTCTCAGTATTTCTGTAAAGCTCCTTTGTTACAATGCACATTGTAAAAAGCGATACGCAAATAAAACTAATTGTACACAGCCTTCCAGTTTAAACAACCCTGAACAATCCCAAAACTCTCAAGATGTGAATTTAGGTCAATATCACACAGCTCTATTACTAATAACCTTATGGCATAAAACAGGGCTAGCCAACTGACGGCCCGCGGGCCAAATGCGACTCTCCAATCATCTTTATCTTTGTCTGATTTAAAATCAGCATGGTTACTTTTACCTTTCAACTGTATATGAGAAATGATGGCCGATAAACCGGAAGGACAGTCATAAGGGGCTACGTGGGGTGCCAACCAGCTGCGGGTGCATAAATATCAGATCTAATTTGAGCTTTAGATGCATAAAAAATAAATATACTTGAGTGTCCACACCACATCTGACACACCGACCAGAAGTGATGTATTTCAGTGTGTTTCAATCAAAACACTGTGTGCAAGGTGAAAAATTATTAATAATAACTTTATCATTAACACTTGAATCCTTAAAAATTATTGATTAGCGATAAGTAAATTATTAAGTATAAATATATTTGTAGATTAAAGGCTCTTGGGCTGGAATGAGTTTCTTTCCCATGTTGGCACAGATTTTCGTTTAAACTGAAATTTCATTGTGACTGCCACTAGGGGGCGAACTCCGACAGTTGCATCTGAATGTTGTGTACAATGAAAATGCGTTTTAAGTGACTTTAAGCTTATTATTTTGCAGGTATTATTTATACTCTAACAGCAACATTACACACCAACTAAAGTATGAAAAAATGGGATCAGGAAGAACGTGACCTTTAAGTGCTCTGCATAGTACTATACAAAAATACATGTGTTGATTATATACACTTGCACTTTTTTTGTGCAATGTTCCTAGTTGAACTATTAACATTTGGCTCTTGCAATGTTAAACTGCAATTGTTTTTAAAATATAAATAAAGAAAATATGAGTTTTCAGTAATTAAAAGGCAAAACACTGGATACAAGACGTGTCTTCTTTTATACAATTTTAAAATCTGGTACTTGAAGAAGAGTAGTTGAAGACTCCTGGAATAAAAGTTATACCATGAACAATACAGCCAACAACATGCAATTTCGGTTGTAACACTGTGGGCCCTATTTTAACGATCCAAGCGCATTGTCTAAATGGGCGTGTCCGAATCCACTTTTGCTAATTTAACGACGGGAAAAATGGTTTGTGCGCCGAGCGCATGGTCAAAAGGGGTTGGTCCTATTTTTTTAATGATTAATGGGAGTATTTTGGGCGTAACGTGCAATAAACCAATGAGAGTCTCAGCTCTCATCCCCCTTAAAAGCCAGTTGCGCTGGCACTATATCTAATCCATATTTAGATGACGGACTTTGTAAACCGAAAAACTAAGTGGAGGAAGTAGATCCCTTAGTTTAAGATTAATGTTAAATAATTGTGTTGTTTTTCACTTGAAATTTTAATTTTTTCATTAAAACCTTTAAACCCCGTTTTCTTTTAGTCATGGAAGTAAAAAAGCAGGCTTTTAATTGCTTTAAATGTATGGCTATCCTATATCATCAAAAAATAATTTACAAGTATGTAAGAAAAGGTTTGTACTCTAAAAATACTTTATTTGTTACAAACAAGAATTTACAAATGGCTCTCCGCACGTTTCAGCACTTGGACAGCATCACAAGTTTTTTAAGCATTACTTAAAAAATTTTCTCATCTCACCATATCCACAGAGTCATCATATACAATAAATCCGTGAGGTAGCATTTAAAAACATTTAAAAATAGATGCATTTGTTTAAAGCAAAGCATTTATTTACATACCAGGCTACAGGTGGAGCAGCTCTTTGCGCATTCTAACGTCTCAAAATTAGTCCTCATTTATGTTAGAGACCACAGCATTAATACCTTCTAGATAATGTGTAAAGGAATAGTTCACCCACAAATACAACTACTGTCATCCTTTACTCGGGTGATTCTCACGAAACCATTGAAACACCACGGCACTAATGATTTTAGCTTTAAAATGTGTAATATAGTAACATTAAAAAGCATCAGAATTAACACAATACTGTGTTCTACCTTGCACAATGTGTGATTTCAACATAAGAATTTATAATTGGAAATTTTATCTCATTTTCTGCTGAAATTCTCATTACCGCAATGTGTCCGGCTGTGTTTGAACATGCGTTATGTGATTATTTAATCAAATTAACACAAAAATATTAAGAAAAAAATTAATTGATGTTTTGCTAGACTACTTTAGATGACAGAAAAAAGATTTACTGAATATTCATGTATAATAATAATGAAGAAAAATTAGGAAAATGATGTGTCCATGCCTGATGTTCTCATCCTCCGCAACACTTTTTGAGAACAGTTTAAGCACACATACAGAATTTTTATAAAGTTTGATTTTGAGTGACCAAGCACATGGACCAGTTACTTCAAGATGGCTACCAGGTAAGATCATTTTTTTACAGTTAATTTGAAATATTGTCTTGTCAGGATGCTTACACGACATTTTGATTATCATTACCGCAACAGATGCTTATTAAATGCTAATTTAATTAATAGAAGCATAATACTTTGATTTTAAATGCATGTGCAGAATCTCCAAATTATGTTCTTTCAGGTTTGTCATGTCATTTTGAAAATATGTCAGTGTTGATGTTTTCTGAGTGTTGCGGTAATGAGATTTTTTAGGACAAATTTTTAAAATTATGTTACAAAAAGTGTTAAATGATAAGTAAAAGTTTTTAAATTAATGTTCCCATTTACTCCAGACTTTGTTTTTCAATGTCTGGTGGGAAAAAAAGTAAATTTAAGCAATTTTTACATTTTCATGCTTGACATTTTTAAAACCAAGTTTTCGTGAGAATCACCCACTCATTCCCATGTTGTTCTAATGATGTAAGCACACAGTTGACGATGCCCATAGTAGGAAAAACAAATCTTATGGACTGTCAACTGTGTGCTTACCATCATTTATATAAAATATCTCCTGTCTTCAACAGAATAAAGAAACTCACACAGGTTTTGAACATCACGATGGTGAGTAAATAATGACAATTTTTTGGGTGAACGATCCCATTAAGCACCAGCTGTATAACAGTTAATCCACTGACTTATTACTAAATAAAACAAATAAGCACCATACATGAAGTTTGGGAGTTTTTGAACTTCAAGGCAGCAATTTAAAAAGGACTACAATGAACGTAATAATCATCAATTACACACTCTGTAAGGTAGCAATTTCTCCAAACTGGCCAGCAATTGGCCTTTGGTTGTCATGGAGCTTGCTTGACACACCATAACTCCACATCAGTTCATTTCTTTCCCAGATGAAAAAAATACCCCCATGCCTGATGAGAAAAAGAGCTAGTTGCTTTATATTAACTATAATTATTGTTCAATCACAACATTTCATAAGTAATCTTACTCCTGTGTGTCAACAGCAAGAATGTTGTAAATCACCATCAAATCATCAGCATTAGGACTCTGTGTGTAGATCAATGAATAGAGCACTGAGATAGCAGCTGAAGGGTCATGAGTTCAAATACCAGGAAACACACACACTGATAAATGAATAAGTCGCATTGGGTAAACGTGAATTTAAAAATCATAAATGTAAATGTATTGTGGAAAATGCAAAATGCTTTTAATTTACAGCTGATTATGGTGTCAATAACCACAATTACACAATGAGAAAATATATGTAAGTGTGTCATCTGTCAAATACTGTTAAATCATAAGTAATGCCAGTTTTTAAAAAGCTGAAAACAAAGAGGGCACATCACAAAAAAAGCAAGACTGCCCTCTGCAGGTGGAAAATAGACAATGCATGCACTGCATACACATTTATGTATTATTATTTAGTATTTTGTAATAAACTGTACATGTATTAGTAACCTGTCCTGCAAGTTTCTCAGACAATGCACAAACTGTTCTGCAACGAAGGATTTACAACACACATACTCACAACAGACATTATCCAATGATCTAACAGATTCCTGTTACATGACAGTAACATAGCTCACAAGCATCTAAGCAGAACAGCATGATGTTATGTTATAATACCAAACAGTGTAGATGGTGTACTTAAAACTATACCTTTAAAATTTGTTGGTTGAAACATTTTAGAAGAAATCCAGTATCTTTATGGGACTTTATTCCCAATTATGTTTTTTGTCTCAGTTTGGTGGCCTTGATTTTCTTCTGCTGTGTAACTACAAAATTGACAAATTACCAGCATCACTATCTGCTTTTCATAAACAGGCTCTTCTGGCTTGGTCTCTGATATTTAAGCACACTTTTTTACGTCTTAAGTATTTTATTTGGAATAACTGTAATATTTTGTACAAGAATAAAGCTATATTTTGTAGATTTGGTTTGATAAAAATATTTTGTTAGTTATTAATCAATTCTCAAGGGGTTTTATTCACATATAAGGCATTTCTAGATCATTTTCAGCTGTTTCTGCCAAATAATTTTCAATAATTATTCAATCCCTTCAGGTGTTCTTGCTTTAATGAGAGGCGCTCATTATTATCCTCCTCCAGTACTTTTGAACCTGCTCAATATTTCAAACCAATAAAATTTCCTCCAGTTCTTCTTTTTGTTACAATTCTGATGAAACTGTAGTTCATCTTTTTTGCTATTGTCCATTTACTTAGGGGATTTATTAGGAAAGAAATTTATAATGAATAATTTAATTTATTAATAATTTAATTTATAATGTATGTTGTTTTGGAAGGATGTGGTACTAGGTTTGTAGATTATGAGTACCGGTAATCTAAAAGTGATACATTTTTTATTAATAATCTATTATTGCTTCTTGCTAAGTTCCACATTCATAAATCTAAAGATTTTAATGCTTAACCTCTCTTTCTTGTTTTTATGAAAGAGTTTAAAAATACCTCACTTGTCTCTCAAACGATCTGAGAAAGAAAAAGCCTAAAAAACAATGTCTGTCTGTATTTCCTTTCCTTTTTCTTTTTGATCCTATAATTCTACATATGATTAACACATTTAACTTATATGATTTTAATCTCCCCCCTGCTTGTTTTGTATCTTTTTTTGTTATTATTGTTGTTGTTGTTTTTGTTGTTGTTATCATTTGTTATTATTTATTACCTGTACATTGTTTTGAGCTTCAAAGAATAAAAAACAATGTACTAGATTAGTGGTTTTCAAACTGGGGGCCGCGAGATGGTGCCAGGGGGCCCCAGTTTTATGATATTTTTTTTGAAAAACATTAATTTATCATGAATTCTGTGTAATTAAACCTAAAAAAATAAGGCTACTAACCAAAAGCACTACTTCTTTGTATAATTTAATCTTTTTTTGTATTAAAATGTTGAGTTTTAGAACAGTTTTTGTCACAAATTTTCTTTGGGGTGCCGCAAAGGAGTGCACCGTACACAAGGGGGGCTGCACAATGAAAAAGTTTGGGAACCACTGTACTAGATGGTAAAAAACATACCAGTGTGACTGTGAAGTTGAGAACCCGTCCCTTGTTGTCCACAAAGTAGACACTGTCTTCATACCAGGGATCAATATGAAGGTAGTTGTACATCCCAAATGCTTTCATGTGGTCCAGAGTGTACTGACTGTCTTTGAGCTTAACCTCGGCAACAGCTGCAACAAAGAGAAACAGAAAATTATGACGTTTGTGACAGCTGATGGCTTGTAGAAGACATTTAAACACATGATTTATTGGTTTATAAGAATTAGAAGAATTAAGTGTGATCAAAACACAGCACTGGGAAAACTTCAAGATCATAATTAAGATGTATACAGTACACAGTAGTAGGTGGCATCTGCAATGCAAATGTGGAGCAGCATCTTTTTACTGTAACATTGCACGTGCAGATCAAAGTAAAATGCATGTTGTTTGCATTCACGCTGTGGATAAAACAACACGTGTAAAAAACACATTATGCCCTTTTCTCACCTGCATCCAGTTCTACATTGTAAGTAGGAATAGAGTCCAGGGAAAGCCTGTAACTTTCAAAGCTGGGATCGAGCAACTCCCTGTTTACCTTCAGCGAGCAATTCGGTAAAGCCATGATTTAAAATTACACTCATAAGAAACTAAACACTGAGACAGAGGCCAAAATAGTCACATGAAACAGATATTGATTTGAACGTTGTTAGTAACAGGAAATAAGCTTAAACTGTATTTCACGCGCTTCCTACTTGTCCACCCGGACCAGTCATCAGTCGGACCGATCGCCCGCTAAGGATTCTGGGAAATTGAGTACGTAAGGGCTCTGTTGGTCAGGTTGGATTGTTTCCCCATACCAAACAAACTCTCAGGTAAAATATTATTTAGTCCAATAAATTAGAATAAGAACATATTATTTATTTACCCATTTAATTACCTTGTCACGTTATTTTTCAACACTTGCTGTGAATCAGGGTATCTTCCGTCCATTCCATGTCCGTTTTGGAATCGGAAACGGAGGATGAAAAAACAAATCGATTTTTCATTTATCGTTTCCATTTACAAAATGAAAAAAGAAAACGAAAAATGTATACACTTTTCTAGTTCACTTCTTAGTCTTACTGAAAAATTCTTAAGGGCCGTTCACATTAACTATAACGTTAATCATATTCACATTGTAACAGACGTTAATTATAACAATAAATATATTAGCGTCCACATCACCGGACGATAACTGCAACTTTATGCAAATCATTAACCTTCATTGGCATGATATTGCATATTTTCTGTAATAAAAACTTTTGCAGTTGTTTATATGTGTAAATATACTGTTCTTGTTGCATTTACACAGCGAGCAGACCCTGGTGAAAAAATAGTATGCTAAATATATTTAATTTTGATATACTTAAGTATACTTGCAGTCACACTAATGACCAGTATACTTAAAGTGTGCTATTGATTAGTTTATTTAAAGAGTGCTATTTTGGAACAATTAATTTTGTACTTAATATATTTTAGTTGTATATTAATTGTAACAAAGTACAACTTTAAGTGTATTTAGTGTACTTTTGTGTGCTAAAGTGGAACAACTTTAAGTGTATTTAGTACAATTTAAGTACATGACTGTTTTTGTGCTGAATTCATGCTTCATAAGTGGATTTAGAGTGTGTTTTATTTATGTTAGGAGTACATTACAAATGTATTATGAGTGTCTTGCAAACATACAATCAGTATAGACGGTTTGCATACATTCTATATATTTTTGGCCAATCCAAAATTCTAAAAACTGCCCTGGTGAAAAATGAATATGCCAAGTACATTACATTTTGTATACTTTTACATACCTGCAGCTAGATTAGTAATGAGTATACTTCAAGTGCGTTAATAATTAGTTAACTTAAAGAGTGCTATTTTGGGAATAGATTACTTGCTGGTAACATAACAAAATAATTTTTTCCAAATAAATAAAAGCTGATTAAAACAGTCAAAAACAATTCATTTTAAATATATTTAAAATATAGTTTTATTCACAGCATTCAAAGTGTACAGTATTTGCCTAAAAATTGAACAATTACTCATTGAAGAATGTCAAGATGATTAAGTTTACAATGTCTTTCTCTCCCAAATTAACTTTAGTCTGGCAGGTTTTGGTTCAGCCTTAGGAAATCTGAAAAAGATAGACAATAAGCTCAATGAAAAAGTGTTTAATATTAAAACATTACATTTATTTAAGACTTACTGTATTAAATCTATAGTTTACTGGCAGAGATTGTATAGCAGATATATTTTTACCTAAACTAGAGCTTGACTAAAATATCATCATATATATTAAGGGGCGGTTTCCCAGACAGGAATTAGACTAGTCCTAGACTAAAATAAATGTAAGAGCTGTCCAAACTGAAAACAACTTGCTCTGACATATCTTAAAATACATTAGTGCCCTTTGTTTTACATCGTAATGCACATAAGTAATGTTTTTAGTAAGGCATGTTTGTTAAAACTATCCTAATTAAACTAAGGTCTAGTCCTGGATAAAGCTAATCCCTGTCCGGGAAACCACCCCTAAGAGTTTTCATTATAATGACTTGCCTATATGGACTGCAAAATCCTCCATACATAAAATACTTTAGCTCCTAAAGAAAGATTTTATTGTATTAAATTTAAATGTAAAACTTGTCAGAAAGAAAATGCAACAAGCAGACAATTGGGTGGTTTCCTGTAAAGGGATTAGCTTAAAACAGGACTAGGCCTTAGTTTAATTAAGAAATATAACTAGTTTCAAAAAACATGACCTGTGTGCATTTTGAGGCAAAACAAAGGACACTGGTGTATTTTAAGATATGTCAGTGCAAGTTGTTTTCAGTTTGGACAGCTCTTACATTTATTTTAGTCTAGGACTAGTCTAATCCCTGTCCGGGAAACAGCCTCAATATGTATATAACATTATCTAAACTGAAGCTTGATTTACTATTACGAATGAATTATTATATCTTAAGAGTTTAAAATGACTTACCATTAGCTGCAAAGTCATCCCTACAAATGTCTTTGAAAAACTTTAGCTTCTGAGGAAAGAATGCAGCATCATTAATACTAAATACAGTTAAGTTAGGTAAAAGCCTTACAACCTCTAAACAGTCAATAAATGGTTAACTTTCACGCTACATTAAAAAAACAGATTTTCTGACGCTACCTTTATTCATTAACATATACATACACACCAATACATATATTTAACAAAACAATCGGGTGTACTAATTCGATTTAACAAGCTAACAGTGCTATCTTTCAAACCTTTAACATTAGCTATAAGCTAAGCTAAGCTACACAGCAGCTTATCACTAATAGCGAGTTAGACACCGCGTTATTGACAACATTTCGCATTCGAAATATGATAGTCTACTGATAAACTTCAGAATGGTCAAACGATAATCAAATATATTAATTTTAAGATATTTTAACGTACCTTGGGACTGAATCCGTCTGTCTTGAACGACTGGTAAAAATCAAAATACGTGCGTCGTGACGTCATCCCACACGTCAGATGCATTATTCAAATCTCAGAATTCACTTTTCTCTGAAATGCATTTACGAAAACTGTTTAAGGTAATTAATGTGTACAGCTAAAAGCGGTATGCAATTGACTCAAAAACTACAAAAAAACAAACACTCATATTCCCCTTACGAAAATGAATGTTTTTTTTTGTGGTAAAAGTTTAGTAACCATGTTTTTTTTTTTGGTGTATTGATTATTATTAGCAAAACCATGGTTATTTTGTGGTAAAACACAGTTAATTGGTTTATCCAATGCTTGACTATAGTGAAGTTACCTTATTATGTTAATAGTATATTACAAATGTATACATCTATAATATAAAATGTAACAGAACATACTGCTCTCTCGTAATTTTAAGCCCACGTTATTTCTCCATAAAATAATATACATTTGTACACCCCATATACTTTCAAAATGTGCTTAAAATATACTGTTTCTAAAGAATACTAAATAATGTATTTTAGAAATATACTGTCAGTGCATTATTATAATGATAACTTTAAGCATACCGATAAAGTATACCTAAAATACATTTTAAAATAAGTTTAAATTTAGTATACTTTGAAAATTGTACAAAACTTTAACTTTAAGTATATTTTTCTAAAGTATACTTTTAGAACATATACTAGAGTATAATTATTTTGAAGTATGTTAAAAGTTTAATTGTAAAAAATACGCGCAAATATGTTGTAAGCATACTTTAAATATGTTTAAAGAAAGTACATTCCTTTGTAAGTATATTTGTAATGTACTATTGCAAAGTTAAATATACTTGAAATACAATAAAGTATATTTGTTTTTCACCAGGGGATGTCCTCAACACGCTGCGTTTTACGTAACTCTAAACAGTGAATCTAGTTTGTTTAATCTAATATCTTACATTTTTGGCGTTGTTAAAGTAAAAAGCATTACGTAGTCAATTTCACATGCAGTAACTCCATCAGTGCTGGATACCTGATATAATTTCATGGAATGGACCTCAGCTTCTTAGTGGCATCTGTCATTCAAATGCGCGTGCACTGAAGTTCAAATAGATTTAATTGGCTGTCAATGGTTTATGGTTTATCAGTTGGGAAAATCGCTCAGAAATTGATCCCAACGATACCGTTCAATTGTAATTTTATCGTTATAGTTGTGGTAACTTTGCTACTCTCTTTAATATAAAAGATTTTTAAAACAATATTTTTTATAGTTATAATGTGAATGGTTCTTTATTGAGACGAGGGAAGCGAAGACTTCTAATGACATTTAGCAGGGCACGCAGATTTAATCATTAACATGATTAATTATCCTATGACTAATAAACTTTTACAATTATGCATTTAGTAGAGGCTTCAGAGTACATTATAAGGCATTTTATCAATATTTGTGTTCCCTGGGTTCATGACCAATGACCTTTGCAATGCTCTACCACGCAATGCTTTACCACTAAGCAATTTGGGACCAACTGGGAATGTTTTTTTCTGCACACCTTTCCCACATGGGCATACAATGCTCTGCAATGTTTTGCAGATTTTGTGAAAAGTTGAAACGTGTAAAGTTACTGCCACTCCAATCATAGATATCTATAAATTAGATAAGTTTGTGGACTATTTTTCAAGCTCATTATTGTTTGTTCATGTTATGTAAGGGGAGATTTATTATGAGTGCAGTACATTACAGAAAACACATTCAACCGGCAAAAGCAAATTGTTATTACTGATGATGATGATGATTGTGTCCATGGCTCGATCTTGGGGGGTGATGAGGTGGGTTCTTTTATAGTGATCATGAATTCCAAGCCACTGGCAGATTGCATGTCATAATCTATGTGGCAGTGACTTTTCATGCTGTGTTCTCTGCAAAACCTGCAAACATTCATTGCAGAGCATTTTTGTAAGCCCATTAAAAGGTGTGCAAACAATTATAATTCATATGATCATTAAAAATCTTAATGATTACATCCGCGTGCCCTGCTAAAGGTGCAATTTCCGTGTATTTGCCCCCCCCCAGCGGTAACGTTTGTAAATGCTGGGGAGAAAAGGTAGCTCCTTAGTTGAAAATTGGAAAATAAAGCATTTAAATATTTTCTTTATTTCATTTTTTTACAATTTAGTTTTAAAAAGTAAGACTGAAAAACTAAATATAGAAAAATGTATAAATTCATTATTTTTAAAGCAGCTTTCAATATTTTTCATTTTGTTAAGGGAAACGATGGATGTAAATACGATTTGTTTATTTCGTTTTCCGTTTTTGATTTTGAAACGGATGTGGAATGGACGGAAGATACCAGGTCCGTGTAACGCTTCACAATTCAATTTTCAGACCATACATGTAAATGCAAAAATAAAAAAATGAACCTAAAAGTTCATTTTTCATTTTTTTCTGGAAAACCTTGTCATTGGATAATTGTCATTTTTCTCTCCTTTTCTTAATTTTACTTTTACTAAATTGAAATTTAAGAAATAAAACATTTAAACAAATGAAAACTAGGCGATTTTCTCCTTTTTTGTATTTTTCGTTTATCTGTTTGCTGTGGGTCGCACATTAGCGGGGCTATGACGCACACGCTTTCGGCCACATTTCACCGCAATGACAGCAATGAGGGCACACATGAATTGTCCACGGTCCGTCAGTATTGCGATTGATTCAGATCACTCTTTTAAAATATGCCCAGTAACAGTGTTAAGATTAATCAGAACAGTACTGACAGGAAGACGATCACATGCAATGATTTTGCCATGACGTATTTAATGTAGGCTATATTATTTGGTATTTTGGCCAAAGTATGTGAGATAGAAAGCCATGTATCACGTCAAATGTGTAGCCTAATATACGTATAACACAGATGTGAAACACAGGCCAATAAATATGTCAATTTATTTAACGTTACCTTATAAGTATTACTCAACATGAACTTATAAGGAAAGTTTTGGATTATGTGGACTTGTTAATTCAAACCTATTTTATTAGTTATAATAAACACCTTCCAAAGATTTGTGACTACTAGGCAATCTAAAACTTTTGGAAATACAACACTGTAACATAACTTAATAACGTTTTTTATTTAACTGAAATCGCTGAAATTTAAATGCACCATATTAGTATTACCAACGAGAGTGGCATGAAAATATGGTTGGTCATACTGATATGTTGATGACCACAGATTTTTCCTATGTAGCTGGAGGTCAGGTAGCCATAAGGAGGGTCTTGTTGCCACGATCCTGTCATCCTGCCTGTTTTCCTATTCATTCCCCACCGACTCTATTTCCCATGATCCTCCACGCTCCCTCGCCTGTGTTTTGTCTTCAATCATCCTCACCTTCATCAGCTCCACTATTTAGTTCTCCTGTTTTCCCCTGTTCTTTGTCGGTTCTCAGTTTAATAGAGTATTATGTGATGTGTGTTTATCATGCCAGTCTGCCTGTTTATTGTTTTTGTAATTAAAGTTCTATAATCATTGTAATCCGAGTTTCCAGTCACCTCTCTGCAAGCACCCTGACACTTGTCCATGGTGCAACCCTATATCACGAAATTGCGTGACTATTTCACGCATGGACCAGCGTGACAATGTCACACTTTGCCGCGTTTGAGCGTGAGCATGTCACGCTTTTCTGTTTGTGTCGCTGTCACGTATTGGTTACTCAACTTTTTTGTCCTATTTTCAAACCATTGTCGCTTCGGTTTAGGGTTAGATTTGGTGCTTGTGTTATATGTCACTTTAATTATTTGTCACTTTAAGTATTGGTTTATAAAATAAAAAGATACAATACTTATTCTTTTATATTTTCTAAACTTTAACCAATTGTCACCTGACGTTGGGGTTAGAGTTTGTTTAGGTAAGGGTGTCATTTCTGCGTAGTACGCGTATAGGGCCGATCGGCTCTGATTTTATGTAAATCTAACCCTAAACCGAAGCGACAATGGTAAGAAATTAGGACAAAAAAGTTGAGTAACCAATACGTGACAGCGACACAAACAGAAAGCGTGACATGCTCACGCTCAAACGCGGCAAAGCGTGACATTGTCACGCAATTTCGTGATACTGGGTTGCATGGTGATATGACGTTAAAACGTCCTCTATTGTTACTATAGTCCGCAGCAGCCACAACATCGGCGGGTGGTTATAATGTGAGGCTGAATGCGTGCGGTCCTCAGATGGGCTTTTAAAGCAACACTATGTAGTTTTTTTTACCTTTAAATAATGTCTCTAAAATTATTTCAGTGATAGAACAACTTTTAACTGGACAAATTGTACTGTTGCTGCAACCTGAGCAGCCTCCTAGTTGCTACAAGCACACTCTGAAAGTGGTGGTGGAGGGTAGGAAACACAGCCCCACTCCTCCCCCTGCCTGCAGAAGAGTGTCTGATTCCAGGCACTGTTGCGCTTTTCAACCACATGGGGGAGCTGTAAGTCATTTTTACATGGAAACTACATAGTGTTGCTTTAAAAGAGCATGATGAAATGATGCGCGTTCCACACAGGGACGAAGTTCTGTAGTCCGACCAAGCAACAGAAGCAATACAGATGTGCTTAGAAAAGGGACCATCCATCCATCACTATATAGACAAGACCCTATTTATGGCAACCAGCTTCAGAGGGAAAATCTGTGGTCGTCAGCATACAAGTGTGACCATATTTTTTAAACCACTTTCGTGGGTAATAATGATACATTTTCAGAGGCCCTGGAGACATGAATAGGCTATTACAAACCGTTTGGAGCCATCGAACATGTGATTACAGTTAAAAAAAAAACGAAATGTTTGATTACATTATTGCTACTAAATTATGTTACATTATGGTATTTCCAAAAGTTTTAGATTGCCTAGTAGTTACAGATCTTTGGAATGTATTTATTATAACTAATGAAATAGGTATGAATTAACAAGTCAATCCAAAACTTTCCTTATAAGTTCATGTTAAAGTAATAATTATAATAACCTTAAATAAATTAACGTATTAACCTATTTCACATCTATGTTATACGTATACACATTTGACGTGATACGTCTTTCTAGCTCACATTCTTTGGCCAAAAAAAAAAAACAATTAACAGCCAAGGTACATTAAATACATCATAGCAAAATCATTGCATGTGATCGTCTTCCTGTCAGTACTGTTCTGATTAATCTTAACATTACTAGACATATTGATCTGGATCAATTGCAATACTGACGGGCCGCGGACAATTCATATGTGCGCATATTACTATCATTACGGTAAAATATAACCGAAAGAGTGTGCGTCGAGTACGTCCCACAGCAAACAGATAAACGAAAAATACAAAAAAGAAAAAATCGCCTAGTTTTCATTTGTTTAAATGTTTCATTTTTTAAATTACAATTTAGTAAAAGTAAAATTAAGAAAATTAGAGAAAAATGACAATTATCCAATGACAAGTTTATCCAGAAAAAATGAAAAATGAACTTTTAGGTTCATTTTTTTATTTTTGCATTTACATTGTACGGTCTGAAAATTGAATTGTGAAGCGTTACACGGACCATACCCTGATTGCTGTGGTATGCAAATCAGGCAATTTTTACACTTTTATAAATGAAATCTATGTTGTGGCAGAGTTAACAATATTTTCACAAAAACGGACAATTCAAAATGTTTAACTATGCAATCATTGTGTGTGTGGTGCCATTGTCTGTAATCTGGTAAAAAATAAGTTATTGCTGTCGGAATTGTTAACTGCTTGGCTGTTTTATTAAATCTATAAAAGGTTGCATGTTTCAATATTCAAATGCTGCCTTTTATGCAAAAACATTATTGTTCATTGACAAGGAAGCAAAGAGGATTTTGATTGCTGACATGCCATTTTTGCATAGAAGCTGTTTAGCAATATGTGTTAATGTTGAAATGAAATCATATAAAGATTTTGATATCGCAAATATGATTAATATGATCAAGGTTTAAAATTTTGTCCGACCTGAAACGTCACTGTGACGTATGGTACAAAGTTTTTTATATTGAACATTTAAAATTTAGAATTATAGAAAAGGGAAAGTCCACAACCTGCATATTTTCACAAATCACATATTGTACAAAAATAAAATAAATACAAAATAAAAAGGGCATCACAAACATATAATAAATTAATTGAAAATGTTCTGGCTTTTTTGTTCTTTACAAATGTTACATTCTAAATATACTTTAAAGGCTGTTTGAAATTGGGTTCTGAGTTTTTCCATTTGACCTGGTGAATATAAAATTTCCCTAATAGCAAAAAACAAATCAATAACAAACATTTTTATATTTTATATAGTATGTAGGCTAGGCTATATTAGGCTAATGTTTCAGTTATTGCGGTGCATTGCGGGAAAAGTGAACCCACTGGGGATTGTCCCGTGAGCCATCAAAATGAATATGAGAAGCACTCTCAATTTTACGCCTTTATGTTCAACCCTGCTACATTTTTTCCTTTATGTGTTGACATAAACAATCGTTAGTCAAAATAACATTTTGTAATAAATAGACGTCATTAGAAATACCAACAAATGTCATTTTTAGATCAGTTAAGGCGGATAATTCTTTAAGATAGTGTAACAACTGCACAGTATCTACTTTTTGTTTGGGTTTGGGTACACTGGAAAGATTACGTGTTTGTAGAATGACAGCAATGTTCATGATTGGCACACAAAGGTTAAGACCGTCTCTGTTTCCACCCCGAGGGCAGGTACAGTAGCTTACTATAAAAAACAGAGTTCTGTTATTGGATTGTTAGTGTGTGGATTTCTCAAAAGAGCTTAACAGGTATGTCGGTCTGAATGATTAATAATGCAAACTTTAAGAACTTTACCACTTTACTTTCTAAATGGTCTTTGACTCATTGGCATTATTTATGTGTTTGTCGATGCAGTAGTGATTACAGCAGGTGGCATTGTTCTGAGGGACGCGCGCTTCTGAGTTTATCGGCGAAGATGGGGCGCGTGCCACGACACCTGCATCTGCCGCTTGCTGTTTGTATATTGCTGTGGAACTCAGCAGGTACGCGCTTTCTCATGCGTTATTATGGCATATTAAATATAATATCCTGACCGTTTGAGTGCTTTCACAACGTTTTCATCTTACAGACGGGACAGACATAGATATAAATTTACATTTAAAGCATTTTTTGTCATACAGGTGCGCAACAGGTCAACATCATAACCCCATACGTTGGCAGCGTTAATGGAGGAACAAGACTGACTATACAGGGTCAAGGTATTAGAAAAAAAATGCACACAACAGAAGCTATAGGCCTAAATAACCTAAAATGTGTTTAAATATGAATTATCGGTGTCATTTATTAACACTAAATAAAGCATTAGTTAACATGAACTAACAAAGAAAGAGCAACATGTTTTTTTACAGCATTGATTATTCTTTGTTAATATTAGCCACTTAACCCTTACAAAAATTAACCATGGTTTTGCTGATAGTAATCAATACAACAAACCATGGTTACACTTTTACCACAATAAAACCATGGTTAATTTTAAACTTAAGGGAATACCTTTGTTTATTGTTATCTTATAGCTTTGGTTAATTTTCCTCAGGTTTTGCTCAAGCCAGTCAGTTCAGTTTAAATGCAGATGACCCAAATGTTGGCAACAGTGTGACTCTGGTGTCTCAGACGAGATCGATTCCCTGTGATGTTGAAAGAGACTCCAGTCACTCTACAAAGATCACGTGCTATACAAGGCAAGAATGACTTAAAATTAAAATTTTATCATTTGTATAAGTAGACACTTCTATAAGGTCTTGAAACTGTACTGTTTAAAAATTTCCATAGGGTAAATTTCTAAATTTCTTATAAAAATTAAATTTACACCTGTTTCTCTCAATGCACTTCAAAATGTATCTGATCAAATAAGGTTGTTTCCAATGTGTAAACATTTATTTAAAAGTAATTTCAATTAGCCCCCCTCCCAAATATATTATACAGTACATGTTTAAAAATTGTTGTCCTTTATTCTTTTTTATTGTGGGGCACAATTCAAATGTTGATTGTGGTCTTGTTTAATGCAAAACGTATGTTTACTGTAAGCAACATTTTATTCTCTGAAATAGCTAAACCTCAAAAACCATATTTTACAAACAAATCATTCCTGTATGTATTTTTCAGAGCTTTGCCAGAAGATAACTATGAGATACGAGTCAGTGTGGATGGTGTGCCAATTCCTTCAAGTCAAATTTGTAATGGCTCTCCGACGTATAACTGCATCTTCCAAGTTAGTTAGAAAGATTTGGTTTACCATAAAATACAGTCCTATCTAAAAATATTGCAACATTCAAATACATGATGTGATTTTACAGAGTAGATGGTATTACACGCCCAGCATTCAAAGTCTTACCCCACTGTCAGGCCTCCCAGGTACAGTAAGAGTTGGTTAATAATAACTTTTTTATTATTGTAGTTTAAAGATGATTTTATAACTTTTAATAATGTCACTGAATAGGGACTGTGGTGACAATTCGAGGAAGAATTTTCACTGATGTGTACGGAAGCAATACAGACAAAAGTTCAAATGGTCGGAATACAAGATTTCTGAGGTGTGGAATACTCAATAACTTAAAAAATGAAATGAACTGTAGTTATATTGTATGCTATTTAAATAGGTTTCATCCTTACAGTCTCTTTATATTAGGTTTGTGATTGCTATATTTTAACAGGGCATACATGGGTGGCATGTCTTGTGAACTCCTGAAACCCAATTCAGATGAAAAGTAAGCATACTGCATACTTTATATTTATTATGCATTGCAGAATGCTTTTCCAAATAATTAAATGCTTACACTTCATACATTTTATCAATTGATGTGTTACCTGGGAATTAAACCCATGATCTTTGCAATGCTAGTTGAGCCACAAAACACAGCAATGTATATTATTTATTTCAAATTGTTTTATTGTCACATATACATCTATGCACAGAATAAATGTTAAACTGGATGCAGTAAATTGCTTTTTTATTATTTATAGGTATGGCCTGATACTGGATTCTCAGTGGAGTGATTGGGGATACATGAGTTGTAAAATGACAGGAACTTATGTTGGTGAGGATGTTTTTTGTTTTTCAAAACACTATAATGTACTAAAATAATTAAAAATTTATTTACATTTTTAATTGTGTTTAGGTCATCACAACCTCAGTTACATTCTGGATGCCGAATATGGGAGGTCAGAGTCTGATGTTACTTTACCCAATATTTACACATTTTCTGCATCTCATCCATAGTTTTAAGTCACAACACAATGTCTTTTCTAGGAGTCTGCCAGACTTGACACTTTTCAGTGTCTCGGCCCTGAACAAGCTTGCCATGTTTCAGACATACGCAGGTACGGAATAACATTTATGCTTATAATACAAACAGCGATTCCCTGGAAAGTCAGATTTTTTTCTGAAAAACTTGGCCTTTTGTTGATGAAAAATCTCTTTGTCTTTCAGAGGTGACAGGAGTTTCTCCGTCTATAGGCAGTGTGTTGGGCGGCACATTAATGACCATTCAGGGACGCTACTTTGATGAGACTGACCAACCAGCTGTGGTTTTAGTTGGAGGTAAACCTGATGTTCTGTTATTGATAAATGTATATGCAGTGTCCACTTTAAATATCTGGAATTTAGTTTAAAGTTCATTTATGGTTTAAAATAAAAAAGCAATATTAAAGATTCTGCTATATAAATTGTTAATCAAATATAAGCACATTTGTAACAATGATCATATTGTTGCCAGTTGCATAAACTTCTTTTCTTCAAGACTGCTCATAACTGTTTAAATTATGATACATAAAAAGGAAGACTGGTCTAATTTAAACCCAAATAGTAAAACTGATTAGAATTTACTAATTGTTAGTTAGTCAGACTTGTTCTTGTTTTTTTAACTTCATGCCTGTTTTTGAAACAAAGTGAAGCATCTCTTTGGAGCATTTTTCAATCATGTTGCCAGCTCAAATTATTATAGACAATAGGAGACACATGAAATTCTAAGATATAGATTTTTATATTTAATAAAAATGTACACTTACATTTACTGAAAATGCTAAAAAAAATTCATACTATTTGCTTTATTATCTGTAGGTCTGGAGTGTCAGATTCAGAGCGTATCAGATGAGGAGATAGTCTGCGTCACTCCTGGTTATGAAAGCACTAACATGACACTGTTTCCAGGTGAGAAGTCAAATCTCTTCTATCATCTATTGCTGTACTTCACATGCGAACATCTGATCAATTTTTCAGTCTTTTAATGTCACGTTATCTTCATCTTTTTTGTCAAGTAGCTCAGCCTAACCCTAACTTGATACTATCACACATTTCATAAAACAAGGCCATGACATATTTGTTGAAGCCGTCTTAATAATTGCTTTGAATTCCTAAATTCTTTAAATTCCTCCATTCAATTTAGTTCCTTGCGTTGATTTTGCATTAAATTTGGCATTAAATTTAAGTCTAACATTTGGAAACACATACTTACCTTTTCTTTATTTGTTAGCCACATTTTTTAATTATAGTACCAGAATTTTGGTAGTGGACATAAAAATATTTTACCACATAATAAACTGTGAATGTATAATATTTTTGAAATAACTATATATATATGGAACATGCATTTAAACACATATTTTAAAAATTACAGGTAGCAGGGGAGTAAAAATGGAGATGTGGAATAACAGTAATCCCAGCAACCTAGATGACGTTTTGGCTTATAATGCCAGCATGCCGGGTTATTCTGTACAATGGGTGGATTCCCTGTCCTATGTGTGGCCTCTTGAAATGGATTACTTTGTGGCTCGATTGAGTGGTTTCTTTGTTCCGATGGAGACAGACAATTACTATTTTCGAATTAAAGCCGATGATCGATGTATGCTGTATTTCAGCAAGACAGGACGTCCGCAGGATAAAGTATGTGAATGATAACAAAATCAATAAATAATTTAACAATTTAAATTATAATAAGTGCAAGTTCTTACTGTATAAGCCAATGGTCATCATCAGTGTTGGGGGTAACGCATTACAAGTAATCTGCATTACGTAATAATATTACTTTTCTGAAGTAACGAGTAAAGTAATGCATTACTTTATAAATGTACACATTAAAATGCAAGTTACTTTTTTAGTTAAATTAATTAAATAAAAAAATGATGAATTAAACTAAACGTAGTCAGATTATGAACTCTATGCATACACGCCTGTGTAGGAACATTTTGAGTTAGAAACTGAGATGGCAGGCCAGAGCTCAACATTTTTGTGATGAAATATGGAATTTCTGAATGCAGAACTTTTGAGTCATAATAAACACCTCCAAGGCCTGAAATAGACCAAGCCTCAGCCAAGAAAAAGTAATGCAAAAGTAACTAAAAAGTAACGTAAGCATTACTTTCCATAAAAAGTAACTAAGTAACGCAATTAGTTACTTTCTTGGGAGTAACTTAATATTGTAATGCATTACTTTAAAAAATAACTTTCCCTAAGGCTAGTCATCATAACTTGATAATTGTGACATAGTCTGTGAAAACTTGGCTAAAGTTAATTTTTTGGTGATTTACTAACTGAGTAACTAAGTAATCTGAACTTCTTTTGAGACTACTTTGATGCTTCTAATCACATAATTACAGTACATTATGAAACTGTACACTGTAAAAAAATTCCGTAGAAATTACAATGTTATTGCAGCTGGGTTGCCGGTAATTTACCGTAGATTTAAATTTATGTTATTTACTGGCAAGAGTTTGTTCCAAGTTAAATAAATTTTAAATATTAACAAGTCTTTATCTTTACAGAATAAAACGATACAATAACAGCCTCATGCAAAGCATTCTGGGAACCAGAAATCATCATCAACCTTTTTCTGTTTTTTGCTTCAGATTTTGTTTTCCAGAATGTTTTGCTTGATGCTGTTTTTTAGTTTTACTCTGTAAAGACAAAGATTTTTTTAATGTTAAATGTCCATTTAACTTTGAACAAAATGTTGCCAGTAAACAACATAAATTTAAATCTACGGTAAGTTACCGGCAACTCAGCTGCAATTTCTATGGATTTTTTTTACAGTGTACTAGATTTCACACACAAGGCCACATAATTTGTAATAGATTTGCAATCAAATGTAATGTAAAATTTAAATGTAATTAAATTTAATATATTTTTTCCAGGTCAAGATAGCATATCAACCATACTATACAAACAGTTTCTTTACATTCAGCACCCAGAAGTCAGCGGTCATGCGCTTAGAGAAGGGAAAACCGTAAGTAAATGTTTTACCATCAAATTCAAACCAAAATCGTCTTCTGGATAAGCTGTTCTCTTTTCCTACAATATTTCATTGGATTTCCTGGATTATAAAATAATGCTCTCCTGTTTTAATGTGCTTGCAGGTACTACATTGAGGTTTTAATCCAGGAATATACTGTGGTATCTTCTGTTGATGTCGGTTTTTTCAAAGAGATCAGTCCTTTCGTGGCTCAGCAGACACCAGACGCTGTTAATGAGAGACAGCAGATAAACGCCAACTATGGTGTCTTTCCTGAGAAACAGGTAAATGGGTATACAGCAGAATATTGGGGAAAATACAATGATTATTTGGATGAAGTTGGTACATAATGTGACTGCACCAGCAGAAACTGTGAAGGACAGAAACCAATGTGTTTTAATTCTCTGCTTTTTTAGGTGCTTCGTTTTGAGCGATGGACACCGATGAGTGCCATCCAAGAGGTGCAGACATTGAGAATCACTAGTGACTGCTTTTCTCTAAACATCTGTGGAAACACGTACTACTTCCTGGCATATGGAGATAAAAAAACAGGTGCATTACTGTACAGTACCTCACACACAAACAATATTGCAAAAATGTTTTTGATGAATCATAAATAAGTATCTACTTTGTTCCCCAATTGTTCTTTTTGTTTGTTGTGTTGTTTACTGGTATTGTTTTACATATTGCAGGGCCGATTCCAGTCAGCGCATCAGCGTTGGACTTACAGAACGCTCTGAATGATTTGTGGACAATTAAACCAGACAATGTTACAGTCACAAAGCAGGAACTAAACACAGAGTCACTTTACAATGTGACATTCAACTCCAATAGAGGTAAACTAACAAGTGTTACAATTCAAAGAGTGATCTTATTAACATTACAATTCTTTTTCTGAATGATTCTTTTGAGATGATCTGTACCCATGCCCATATACCTAAAGCTTCTAAGAATCCTCTCAGAGAGATCCTATTTTAGCTTATAAATTTTAAAACTATTTTCTACATAATGTCTTCTGAAGTTGCAATAATTTTGATGTGCATTTCATCAATTTCCAGGGAAACACACCATATTAATAAATGCCATTTTTTGAACACAATAAGAGGTTGTTTTTTTGATCATCAACTGAGAAAAAGTTGCGAAAGACCCAAATCATCACTGAGATACTTATGTAGTTGCATTTTCCCCAATTAAATATCTTCAAGTAGTGATTACTTAAATTTTTGGTGCTATGGCCTTTCTGTTCTGTTTTGTAGATGTTAAAGGGACACTCCACTTTTTTTTGAAAATATGCTCATTTTTCAGCTCCCCTAGAGTTAAATATTTAATTTTTACCGTTTTGGAATCCATTCAGCTGATCTTCGGGTCTGGGGGTATCATTTTTATCATAGCTTAGCATAACCCATTGAATCTAATTAGACCATTAGCATTGCGCTCAAAAATAACCAAAGAGTTTCGATATTTTTCCTATTAAAAGTTGACTTTTATAAGTTTGTTTAGCACATTGTGTAGTTACATTGTGTACTAAGACCAACGAAAAAATTAAAGTTGCGATTTTCTAGGCCGATATGGTTAGGAACTATACTCTCATTCTGGTGTAATAATCAAGGACTTTGCTGCTGTAACATGACTGCAGCAGGCGTATTGATATTACGCACTGCCTGAAATAATTCCCTTGGTTACTTTCAATAGCAGGGGACTATTTTCAGGTGCTGCGCAATATCATTGGGCCTCCTACAGCCATGTTACTGCAGCAAAGTCCTTGATTATTACGCCAGAATGAGAGTATAGTTCCATATCTTCAGGATTCCAAAACGCTAAAAATCAAATGTTTAACACTAGGGGAGCTGGAAAATGAGCATTTTTTCCAAAAAGTGTAGTGTCCCTTTAACATGTCTCTAATAATATCAGTCACAGACACAATCCATGCACGATCTAATCTGTAGCATCTTAATAACTGTGTTCTCCCTATTCATCTTTTAGTCATTTGCTCCTCTGCTAAACAAACTTATAAAAGTCCTGTCTACACATAACACTTTTGACCTTAAGAGCTCTTTTAAGGCTTAAGACTTAGTAAATAACTTTTATCTTTACTAGGATCTCCTCTTTCATTTTAAGGGGAAACGCCAACATTTCTAAGAATTTTCTTAGATTTTTGTCACTTGAAGCAAGCCTTTTTCACTAAGAATTTTTATTAATACGGGCCCGGATAAATGACAATACATTTTCTATTTACTTAATTAAAATAAATGTATATTTTACTCTGAGTTGTGACAGGCATTCCAACACTAATTTTTAAGAAATATACAAATAAACGGTCTCAACTGTCTTCTATAATATTGTTATTGTCTCAATCTCAGGTGACTTTGAGGATCTTCAGTATTGGACTATGGGGCCAGATGTAAACATCACAATAACTGAAGAAGTTAAAGGGAAGGCCAGTCTGGAGAGTTTCACACTGATGTGGGGTGGAGCTCCTTCTCTTCCTTTGACTTTCAATGCATCTGAGACTGAGGTTTTTATTTGTTTTTGTATTTGTACTTTCTGGTAAAATGTCAACCATAAAGTATTTATACAGTCTTGTTCCCTTTGTGATTAAAGGTGCTATCTGCACTCAATGTGATGGTCAACGCCACATGTCCACCACAGATTCCAACCACTGAGAACTCTAATGTGAAATTTTTTAAAGATTATGAAAATGTTACAGCGGTAAGTACAGCTTGCATTGATAATTACGATCAAACTAATGTAATCGTCTGTATTGTAACAAGTTGCACAATGCTTTAAAGGCGCTCTAAGCGAATTGACGCATTTTAGACCATAAAACATTTTTAGTTACATACAGCAAACATCTCCTCACTATCTGCTTGCTGCCTGTCTGCTGATCAAACTGTAAAAAAACCGAGATCTCTGTAGACAGCTCAGGCTCGACAAACGGCAATATCAACATAGTGGCCAAACCTAGCACAACAAAACATAACAAAGTGTTCCAGCCAATAAACGACAAGAAGGATTTGGGGGTGGGGGTTGGGCGCGTTCATGAAAGCACGGACGGGAGAGGGAGGGGGAGGCGTTAGCTACGCTCCGTTTGTTTGAAAACAGTTCAAACATCAATAGGAAGTGACGTCGCACATTATTCGCTTAGAGAGCCTTTAAGTTACAAAAATTGAAATGTGCTTTATTTGGCAACCATTCAAGAATCAGCTACTTTGCCTAAAGCAGTGGTTCACAAACTGGGGGCCATGAGATAGAGGCGCCCCAGTTGACATTTTATAAAATACATTAATTCATTATAAATTCAGTGTAATCAAACATCAGAGAAATAAACCAAACAGCACTAAATTGTATAACTTAATATTTACATCGTACACTAGGGGAGCCGCATGGCAAAAAAGTTTGAGAACCTAAAGCACATACAGCTTTCTCTCTGTTTACCAGTTTTCAGGAGTTCGGGTCACAGATTCTGAAGCTTTCTGTGGTCGTTGGTCTGTAAGGAACCCAGGGGTTATATTTGACTACAGTGACTATACAGCATCTGGAGCATCATACAACCCAATACCACTACAGACGTACAACACCGTAAGTATCACCAAACATCTTATATTCTCAATGAATCAATATTCCTCAGAATGGTAATGAAATCCTCAAAGATTGAAATTGATCTGTTCTTTTTTCAAAATTGTTTGTTGTAGTTCTGCACAGCCTACAAAGGCAGTCTGGTGAATGCACTTGGAGTGTTTTTCAGTTACCAGACCAGTGCAGGTGTTTACCAGAACATAAGCATACAACTCACTGTGCAGTTTGACTCAACGGATGAGTATGTTTATTTATCTAAACACAATGTCATCTTGCATCATGTATTAAGATTTGTTGCCTACTGAAAGATCCCACAGTCAAGTCTGTATACAATTTTTTGTACATCAGGTGGAAATACAAGTGTGTTGATCTCCTGGATGCCATTCAGCAAAGATACACAGGTTCCAACTACAGACTCTTCCAGCTGAGTTTGTATGGAGAGAGCGCTAACTCTGTTTACTACGTAGACACTGTTCACATTGGACGAGCAGCGACTGCTTTAGATCCTAATGGTACTTTAAACAGTGACTTATTTGTTGCCAAAAATGACCATTATCAAGTTTGTTAGACTATAATTCTGTCTCATGTCTTTGTTCTCAGTTATAATGCAGAGGAGAAGGCCACCTGCTCTCGCCCGCTTAGGATATTTCTTCTCAAGCTTTGCTGTGAAGAAACAAGCAAACACTTCACAAATCAGTTATGAGATCACAGCATCACCATACAACTGTGCCTTTGGTATACCGTTGATTGAAATTGGCTTTCTACAGGTGAGTTAACCGATTAGTTAGGTAAAAAATATTCTGTCAAAATTAAAGAGGGACTTTTTTAAATTGTAAAATAAATCTTTGGTGTCCCCAAAGTATGTATGTGAAGTTCTAGCTCAAAATACCCCATAGATAATTTATTATAACATGGTAAAATTTGCCCCTTTGTAGGTGTGAGCAACATGTGCCGTTTTGGGTATGTCCTCTAAAATGCGAATGAGTGGCAGTGCTGTGGTTGGATAGTGCAGATTAAGGGGTGGTATTATCCCCTTTTGACATCACAGGGGGAGCCAAATTTCAATTACCTATTTGTTCACATGCTTGCAGAGAATGGTTTACCAAAACTAAGTCACTGGGGATCCAATTATAGCACTTAAACAAAAAAGTCAGATTTTCATGATATGTCCCCTTTAAACGATAAAACAGCATAGCGATGAAACATCGATTTTTCACAAGTCATCATGAATACTTTAAAACAGTTAGGCAAGAAGTCTTGAGTCAACATCTTTGTTGACAACATTCCTGACAGCCAGACAGATTTTAGGGATTGGTTAAGTGCTAGGATTAAAATTGGGACTGGGGGTCTTGTACATCACTTAAGTTTAATGGTTAAATATGGATAGGATTATTGTTAGAACTTCTTGCTTTGACAGGATTGTTTTTTGAAAAACAAAAATTGACAGAGAAACTTGACTTACTTAGGGTGTGCATTTGTGCATGCTGCAGATAATTTTGGAACCTTAATTGCGTATCATTACAACATATTGTTTCACATTAAAACTACATCATTCAGTCTTCAATTTTGTCATATAGAAAATGCAAAACAGCACAGATGATCTATTGATTCAACGCCAGGAGAATGCAACAGTCACCATTACCCGTCCTCAGAAAGCCAGCCCCCCTCTTACTGGAACCTTTGACATTGCAGCCTTTGGTCAACATGTTACTGGTAAACATTCTAACTACAGTACTGGTTTCCCATCACACTAGAATTTATTTGATGTCAGAAACTGTTGCTTTGATGTTTTGGTCCTAAAATTTAATAGTGGTGATGAACTGGATTTTCCTCTTCATATAATCTACAATCTTCAGTGGTTTAACTGGTTTTTCATATTTTATGTGTGGTGTGCGTACCTTAGGCCTGCCCGTAGACATCAGTGCTGCTGACCTTCAGTTTGCCCTACAGGGGATTCCAGAACTTGGCCAGCTAGACGTGCAGAGATCTGGAGATTGCAGAGGTTACAGATGGGACATCCGATGGCTCACCGTCCCTGGAAATCAGCCACTGTTAGAGGCAAGATGCAATGCACCGCTAAACACCAAAGCAGAATGAACACCATCAGATCTGTCAGTTTTAAACCACCTGTAGAAATATGTGAACCAGTCTGTGAAAACCAAGCAATTTTTTTGTGATTTTTTGTTTTCTACATTAAAATCATCATAATGTAAAGAAAAATCTATATCAGTTTTTTAATATCTTTAATATTTAAATCAATGTGAAATCAATGATGGAATTCAAACTTTGATGCTCCTAATCTCATTATTAGATTGAGATTTCACAGACGGGTCACATATCACAGATGAGATCTTTTAAATATCTCAGTTGTTTCCGCTAGACAGCAATGAGAAAATTATAATTATTTATTATTTGACACTTGTTTCATTTTAAATTTTACACTGTAAAAAAAACCTTGTTGCACTTTTTCAAATTTTCAAGTTTATTCAACTTTGGATAAAATAGCTAAAATGTTATTAAAAGAAAATATATTATATCTTAAATTTCTAGAATAACTGATAGTGTAGCCTATTAAAGAAACAGTTCAGCTAAAACACATCATTTTTGACATTTTTTTACTCTATGCTGTTTTATTCTATTTTATATGCACAGTAATTTTCAGTAATATTCCTTTTCATGTTTATGAGTTAAATAGGCTATTTTTATGATGCTTTTTGGTGCTTCATAATCCCCGCATTTTCATAGCAAAAAGTCACATATATCTTAACAGAAAGTTGGAAAATGTTGCATTTACTTCACATGAGCGCAGCCATGTCCCCTGTTGCCATGGGAAGACATGATACAAGATCAAGAATTTTTGCCCGCAACAATCATAAAAAAAGCATTTTTTAAAGGACTGAGAACCTGTGTAAAGGTTTGTATGTTAGTGCATAAAGATTCACTAAGTTGTGGGTAATAAATAAGACAAAATTTCCAGTTTTTTATTGCTATTGCAGATATTACTAAACATTAGTGCACTGCTAGTGTAAGTGACGTAAATAGTTATACACTGTTGTTTACAGTTGGCTAAATTAATATTTAATATGTTATCCAGATTAATTCATCTGCTGTGATCGGCGTGAACCCTTCTGTGACCTCTCGTGAGGTTGAGCGAGGAGGACTCTTCAAACAGAGAATTATGGGAGACTTTCTGCGCATCCCAACAACTAAACCACAGGTGCATGCCTTACACATCACAGATTTTATCACAATACTTGTTTGTTCATTGTGCATTGGACCTCTAAAGGTGTGGCAACTCGTTTAAACTTTGAAAGCCTTTTCCTTGTCACCCAATGCCCTGCAGCGTGCATTTTTCAATAGTGTTACATATTGTGCTAGCTGAAAGGCCAGTTGAAAATAGGTTGTTTAACTCTTGTCTGAGTACTCAATGTTGTGGGTATTTTGCATGTCTGGAGGATTATGGCTTAAGTGAAGCATGAAGAGGTTTAGTTGTGTTACGGACAGGTGTGCACTAAGGCATTTGGTTGTACAGTACGTGACTGTCCCAGTTAATGGAACAGTTCACTTGAAAATAAACACAGTGTCATCAGGTACTCGAAAGTATGTTCCAAATCTAAATTAAAGCAATAAGCCCCAAGAAGCAGTGGGTTGCCGGTGCATTTTATAACGGCTAAGGGGCGTTGTTAGGCACGACGCGAAGCGGAGTGCCTGGGACCCCCTTGGCCGTTGTGGAGTGCACTGGTAGCCCACTGCTTCGCGGGGCTTATTGCGTTTATAAAACGGTTGCTTCAAATTATGTATAGCAGGATTTCATATAATAAAACACAGCAAATAAGTTGTAATTATATTAGTACAGATATTAGTCTTCCGCCAAACAAAGTAGTTCCTCAGACTCAAGTGTGTCTGCAACAGAGCGGTTCCCAAGCAAAACAGACGGAGCAAAGACACAATGAAAATATGATTCATTAAGACTGTGGTGTTTATTTTCATAAATTAACATTCATCTAATTTATACATTAACATTTATACCGTGCAACTGTTGACGTGTGGATCAAATATGCTTGGAAGCATGCTTAACACTTTCCCTGCCAGCGTTTTTTAAAAGAGTTGCCACCCAGCTTTAGTTAAACATTAATGCCTTCCAGAAAAATGTTCTTCTTTAGATATATAAACATACAATATATCAAATGAAAGAACAGACCCTCTGCTTTCAAACATCAAAATAAAAACGTTTCAGCCTACCTTCAATTGTTCTTTTATCCTCTCAAATTTTGAGCAAAATGTTGGGATAATTCCATTTCTGTGAATGACTTTTGTTAGAGATCCGATTCAGATCGCTGATCAAAAAATACACTTGAGTTTTAAAGTGTTGAGTGAAAGCATCAGTGTTTATGTTGTTGTGTAAGATCGCCACCCAGTGGATAATATACGGTACAACTACTCCTCACGGAAGCATAATCAACAAGAAAACGCAACAATATTTATTGACACTTATCTGGATATCGCCATTAATTGTTCAATTGTTGAGGATTATAATTAATACAATATAATATAATTAGCCCACCCAATAAATCAAAATTGACAACAAAATCCGACATTTTGACAGTTATTTTCTACAGTACACAACAACAGTGGCGCAGTGATACAAGCTATTTAATACGGTTTGAGCCGTGGGTTTACCGGTGAGTTTTATCACAGCTGAGAACGCGTTTCAACCAATCAGAATGAAGAACCAGAACTGGCCGTTTTATAATACAGTTTTTACTATATAAAGAGTTTCGTTGCAAAACGAGATAAATCCGTTTTTAACATTTTTGTCAAAACATGTTTATTATTATGTTATCATGTTATTATTTTGTTTTATGGTGCTACTAAGCTGTATATAAAGGTTTAAATCAAAACAAACCAACTGCAGTTGAATTGATATTAATTGGAATGCACAACCAAAAAACTAGATTTCTAAAAAAAAAAAACGGAGTTATCTCGTTTTGCAACGAAACTCTTCATATATTGTCTATTATAAAATATACTAACACCACAGGCTGTCAAGCATGAAAAGTAGTCTGCAAAGTGTGCCAAAATCTTCCAAAGTTATACTATATCTATATGGAAAACTGAAACTATTGAAAATCTAACTTGTCATTATTTAATTTTATTGCATACAAAATAAAAGATTAAACATTTAAGGAATATTGTAATTGACGGCAGGCCGTTGAATTATTCGAAATAATGCACACCCAATGTGGTAATGCCATTACACCGTGGGTGTGCATTATTTTCTAATAATTCAAAGGACCGGAGTCAATTATTCCGCTTATAAGACATTGTTTTGATGGTTATTTTAAGACATTTGACAGGTCAGGTGTGCGTTTTACAGAAAAAAATATAAAGCATTCGTTGTATAATTGACTATACATAACTCATGAATGACAGAAACCATGCCTTTTCCAAAAATCATGGGCAGTTAAATACCAGAGTGTTTATTTTTGTGTAAACATTCCCTTTAACACACTTTAGGACAGTGGTTCTCACCTTTTGGGTCATTTCCAAAAAATGTGTTGAAAGAATAGTGAACACGAGAGATAGTGAAAAATGAGGGATAGTATAGCTAGTTGAGAACATCTTTTATTTTGTAAATTTTAATCATCTATTTTAAGCCTATCTAATGGCACCACACTGTAAAAAATTTCTGTAGAAATTACAGTATTACTGGGTATTACTGGCAACTAGCTGCCAGTAACTTACTGTAGATTTTACATTTATGTTATTTACTGGCAACAGTTTGTTTTAAGTTAAATGAACATGAAACATTTTCAGTCATTATCTTCTACAGTAAGTTACTGGCAACCAGCTGCATAATTACAGCAAATTTTTTACAGTGCATATATCAACATATAAATATGCATGTTTTTTAAAAGGTGGAGGTTTTTATCAACGGCATCCCATCATGGTGTTCTGGTAACTGTAGTTTCACCTGGAGTGAATCTAAGACACCAACAGTGACAGGAATTTCTCCTACAGAAGGTGCAGTAAATAATTAAATTGCATATACAGTACAAGCTGATATCTGCATGTTTATGTTTTTATTGATTTGTGTTATTGGTACGACTTCTATTTCAGGTTCCAGTGGTTTGGCAACTCTTCTTAACATAACTGGATCTGGATTTGATGGTGGCAACGTCACTGTAAAGACTGGTGATGTGGAATGCTCTGTCCAAGAGGTCACCAGTAAGTCAAAGCCCAGTAATTTTACCTAAATATAAGAATTTTCTAAAAGACTTGATTCATAAAATGCAAGTTCTCATGTGCTCTATCGTTGAGAGTCAAAAAAACAGATAAAAAACAAGATGTACAGTATTGCTTTTGTTATTTTCTCATGAAATTAAATTAAAATAAAAGTTCTGTAGCATGTAGACCATGTCAGTGTAGTCATAACACTGTAAGTTATTTCAGGCATTTCAAGATAAAAATCTGACCATGTAATTTGTTTGTGTTACAGACAGCTATATAACCTGCAGAGTTGGCCCAGCAAGTGCTGGTATGCAACCAGTATCTCTGAGTTTCTCTGGACTGGGCAATGCCCGATACCAAAACAACATCAGTTTTAACTTTACACACCTGTTAGGAGTGACCTCCATAAGCCCCACCACAGGAAGTGAAGCAGGTACATGACAACGCTATTATAGGACACATGGCACCAGGTCAAAAAGTCTCAGTTGATAGCACATTAAGCTTTATTAATGATCTTTTTGGCTTTCCAGGAGGGGCGATTCTGACTGTGTTTGGTTATGGATTCAGTAATGATACAGCAGTCACCATTGGCACTCAGTCATGTAATGTTACTGAAGCAGAATTTAGCCAGCTGAGATGCATAGTTCCTGCTGTAAGTCAAGGGTTGCTTAACTTTCTTTGAGGGGTGTATAATGAGGTGGGACATAAATCTTATCAGCTTGATTCATAATCAATTTGGCGCCTTTTTCTGTGCAGTACAATGTACAGTAATGGAGGGAATTGTATATACTTTTGTAAAAGTTTACAATTTAAGAGTTATTCATGGGTGAACAATGTTGCATGAAACATACTGTATATACATTTTGTGTGTGATCTCACATATGAATCAGGGGTCAGCAGGTGTACAGACTGTAACAGTGACCATGGGAGATATAACAGCATCTTTAACCAACTCCTTTACATACAACAACACTCTGATGGCCACCATCAATGCTGTCAGCCCACAAACTACAACAGTTTTCAGTAAGAGTTTTTGTTACCTTTTATGAGTCCATGAATCCTCAACTATTTGCCAGTCTCCTATTAAAGAGCACATATTCATTGGTAAAAAACAACGTTATTTTGTGTATTTGGTATAATACAGTGTGTTCACTGGGTTTATGGTTAAAAAACACATTATGTTCCACATACCGTACATTTTTGTAGCTCTAGATTTCACTCTCTTTCTGAAACGCACAGATTTGAAAAGCTCTGTGTCCCTGATTGGCCAGCTAATCTGTAATAGAGACAGAGCGCAGTTATGCAAACCTGAAAACCACGCCCACCGGGGGGGAACCCAATCTAACCGTCTCCATTGACTTTGTATTGCGAGAAGCTGCCTCCTTGTCATTTCTGGCTTATAACAAAAAACTGACTAATGCCTTAAAGCTGCTGTGTGACAATATGTACAGCTGAAAAGCCAAAGAACCCAGAAATAAGTTTTTATAAGCTGTCGAGCCGTAAAACCCAGTCTTTAAGGAGAATAAAGTGGATCGCCGACTACGTTTCCCCCTAGTGGACGCAGTTCTACTAATAGGAGTACTATGAAAAGTTGCCTGTATCCATTTTTGTGTCTTTAAACGCTCATTTTTTTGGGGTCGACAGCTTATAAAAACTTATTTACAGATTAAACTTAAAAACAGAATAATACATAAAAGCTGCTGTGTGACAAGGTGTACATCTAACAACCCAAAAAAAACAAATACGTTTTTATAAGCTTTCGACTTCAAAAAACGAGCGTTTAAAGACACAGAAATGGAAACAGGCAACTTTTCATAGTACTCCTATTAGTAAAACTGTGTCCAATAGGGGGAAACGTAGTCGGCGATTCACTTTATTCTCCTTAAAGGCTGATTTTTACGTCTCGACAGCTTATAAAAACTTATTTCTGGGTTCTTTGGCTTGTTAGCTGTACATATTGTCACACAGCAGCTTTTAGGCATTATTCAGTTTTTTGTTATAAGCCAAAAATGACAAGGAGGCGTCCTCTCGCAATATGGAGACGGTTGGATTGCTTTCCCCCCCGGTGGGCGTGGTTTTCAGGTTATGACGCGCTGCGCTCTGTCTCTATTGGCCTGAATACCTCTGATGTCAGCAGGAAATGTAAAGCTCCTTACCACGTTTGAAAGATTCGGTCACAATGCAAAGCCAACAGGAGTTAACTTACAGATTTGAGTCTGAAGCGGGAGGAATTATGATAATGTCGGTCTTGACTACATCACCAATCCCAGGAAGTAAACTGTTGCCTACAATCCGTGCGTTTGTTGTAGTCCAAGAAAAGAGATTTACGTTGGAGACGATAACTCGCGTCATGGTTTACTTTTGGGTTTGTACCTTTTGCATATCGTTAACATGTACTAATACACACTTACACACCAAAGGAAATGTAAAAACGTGAATCGGACCATAGGTGATCTTTACAACATGATAACCAAAATAAGGCTTACATTATAGAGACAAACAGTGGTTCTGACAATTTCTTTAGGTCTTTAAATATGTTTTTCTATACCTATTCATCATGCCAGTTGGTCTCATTGTGTGTTTGCAAACCGCCGATACTCTCACTCGCTGCCTATTCTTAGAACAGACTTCTTTCTATACACATTTTATAATCATGCATTTTCATATATCAGATCATAATATATACAGCAAATAAAAGTGGCTGTCAAACAGCTACTGTTAATCTACAGTGTTTAGACATGATTGGACATTTACATATCCAAGCGTATATTTGGTGTGCGTGCAGGGGCTAAAAATGGAGGACGGAGTCAGCTGTGTCTATCCAAAAATATTTAGAATCACGGTTAAACTTTGTAGTGTTTATAGCAACAGTACGTTTCAGTTTTAGCATACAAATCATCTTGGGTAAAACTGTCAATGTAATTAACTTGAAAATGTTCCGCCGTACAATTAGTGAATTCCCCTTCTTACAAATTAAAATGGATACTGTTGCCGTTTGTTCTAAGACAGACATCGTGATGATAAAAACCGCAGACGGGACACTTACAAACAGGATAAATCACATTCAAATGTCAAGTGTCTCTTTGTGTCCCTACCTATTGATCTTAAGTACTACCTCTGTTTTGGCTGTATCTTTCTCATATGACCTCCAGACAGAGCTCTTTGTTTTCCAACTCTTTTGTGCAAAGCAGATCATTCCACTCACTTTAACTAATGTCAGACAGAAAAGCCGGTTTGGCTGCTGTAATGCAATACTCAACTGTTTGGCTTCAAGACCCAGAACATTTTGTATTTAACCTCATAATCTTCACCCTCTGAATAAAGCAGTAATTAATTTCCACCCTTTGTCTTTCATGGTAAAGGTCTCAGAGTTCTCACTATCTTGGGCACAAATTTTGAGGAGCAGGTTGATGGCAACGTGGTTTTTATTGGTGAGACCGAGTGTGAATTGTTGCAGTGGACCAATGACAACATTACCTGCATGTTACCCACACTCGGCCCAGCTGTATACGACATCCGCGTGAGAGTCGGGAACCAGGGCTATGCCATAATCAGGTCTCATATCAATCACTGTAATGAATAACAGCAGATTTTGATATTGCACAGTTTGTGCATTTTCAAACACAAATCTCTTATTTTTTAGGTATGCTGTATTTAAAACTACTGTTGAATTTAAAGCATACAGTTGAGAGTGATTAAATGGTTTTATTTTTGTAGTGCTGGTGTTAGTAGCACCATAGAGTATGTCCTGAAGGTAACAGGCTTCTCTCCATCGTTGGGCTCCTTGTATGGAGGAACCACCATCACCATCACGGGCTCTGGATTCAGCTCAGTCCCAACAGATAACAATGTGACTCTGGGTAAGACAAGAACACAGGACCTGTATTCTATAATTCAAATATTCAATCATAAAAATTATGGCTGTCAGCAAAAATCCTATTATTCCTATTATTTAGACAAAAAGATTGCCCCTCATTAAATTCAAGCCATCAAATTAATTTTACAATATTACTTTCTTTTAAAGGAAAACACCACCATTTTTCAATATTTTACTATGTTCTTACCTAAACCTAGACAAATTAATATCCACCTATCTTTTCTTAATGCGTGCACTTTTAATCTTGTACAGTGCCTCATGAATGTGTTAGCATTTAGCCTAGCCCCATTCATTCCTATGGCTCCAAACAGGGATGAATTTAGACGGCACCAAACACTTCCATGTTTTCATATTTAAAGACTGTTACATGAGTAAGTATGGTGGCACAAAATAAAACTTTTGTTTGGAGCCATAGGAATGAATGGGGCTAGGCTAAATGCTAACACATTCACGAAGCGCTGTACAAAGATTAAAAGTGCACGCATTGCAAAAAGATAAGTATGTATTAATTCATCTAAGTTGAGGTAAGAACATAGTAAAATATTGAAAATCTGTGGTGTTTTCCTTTAAAGTAAGAACACAGAATACATGAAAATTATTTAATACATGTACGTAACGTAGAATATGCAGGTCCTGAATTTATTCAGAGTAACAAATATATTCATGTTTAAGGTTAGGGTTATTTTCCATTAGGAAAAAATAAGCATTGTCTCATTCTGTGAAAGAAATAAAAACCTTTAATATTTAATAAAATTGTTGACTAGGCGACAGAAAATGGCTGTTGTTGTACATTCTTGTTCGTGACTCAGCAAAATGATGTGTTTTTCATAGGAGACACACAATGCCAAGTAACAGACGCTTCAGAGCAACAACTGACATGTGTAACACAAGCAATGGAAAAAATATACACCGTGACAAATCAGGGTTTCCACCCAGGTAAAATCTAATTATGATCTTTTTTACTGTCACGCACATCAGCTGAATACATCAGAGGCAGTGACACAATGACTGTCAAGAATCTTCAAGGTCACTGAAAGATTATAAAAAAGTGCTGCCAGTAAAATAGCAGGATATAAAATGTTTTGATATTTTTAACTTGGAAACAAAGATAGATAATGATTAACAAAATGATTTTTGCACAGAAAATCTTAGTGACTACGTGTGCTTGTTTATGTGTGTATACGGTACCTAAAATCATCCTATATGTGTTTAGTGTATGGTCAAGGTTATGCCTGGAGTCCATCTGGACTTACAGTCTCAGTCGGAGACGCAGTGGTTTGGCGCTGGGAGGCTCCGGCTTTTATGTCTAATCTGGGCTACAGGGTCTTCAGTGTGTCCAGTCCCAGCAGTACTGATTATGATGATATTGTCTTTAACAGTGGAGACACCAAAACCACCAAAGGTACAAAACAACATTGCACAATCTATTATTGTTTTAAAATTTAAAAAAGCTTAAAAATGCTTAAAATAAAATAAATTACACTGAAAAAAAATATTCATTTAATTTATTCAATTTTCTTAAGGTAAGTGGTTGCAATCAATTTATTTAAGCTACATTTAAACAAGTTTAATATAGTTTTTTAAATATATTTTTTTAAATGACCACTTACCTTAAAAAATTGAGTAAATTAAATGAATAATTTTTTTCAGTGTAATTTATTTTATTTTAAGCATTTTTTAAGCTTTTTATTTTAAGCTTTCATATTTTTTGTATTTTAATAGAGTCTATCCAGATTTAAATATTACTTAATTATGACTTATAATGTTTTGCATAACCACTTTTGTATTGTTTCTATACTAGAATAATCATTTAGCCCATTTTGATTTACTTCTTTTTAAAGTGCTGTAGTATGGAAAACACCTACTGCTGATTAATTTAATAAATATACAACATATTGACTCTATAAAGTGCAAGTTATTTTGTACTGTTGTTCAAAACTTTTCTGGGAAGAAGGCTAGAGTCTTTTGAAGCTTAATTGGTCTAGACAATTGTTTTTTGCATAGTCTTACATTTCATTTAACCAAAACTCAAGGTGTCTAGTTCCAATATAATTATACAACAGCTTGCCAGTCATTGTACAGAAAGTTAATGTACAGTACAGTATCATTCAGTGTACACGAACACACAAATTGACAATCATTTAATTTACAAAATAGCCTTTGCGGTAAGGCTGCATTCAAGTAAAGAAACTAAAGAGGACAATAAGCGTTCGTGATGCCATGTCAGTTAAGGGATTAATCTGACCCTAATTCTCTTTGTGTTTCTGTTTGTGTGTCTGTGTTTTACCTTAAAGGTTTTTTCGGATATCGTTTCACATCTCCTGGAGTTTATTACTATAGCAGTGGTTACATTGACTCCAGTAACCAGAAGACGCTACAGGGTGTAGTCACCGTCAGGCCTCTGGAGGAGAGAACGGTTGAGCTTCAGGTGTCTGTAGCTGGAATACAGGCCTCTGTGAATTTAGTTTCAACATGCTGGTTGCGATAGTGTTGTCTGAAAATAATTCTCATATATGGCTTTCTTGTAGCTGTCTCTGCATTTTTATTTCATTGAGATAGGAGAATTGTTAGCTATAGCCATACAAGCTTCATTTTTGTCCTTCACAGCTTCAGGGCAAATAAACTCATCTGATTCAGAGTGTGTGGCCACATCTGACTGTGTCCAAGATCAGGTGGGGACTTCTGATGGTCTGTACTTCAGTTTTACTTCCTGTGCCAGTCCCACTGTAGAAAAGATTACTCCTGACCACGGTACCACACATGACATCATCAACATCCTGGGATCTGGCTTCAGCAACACTTCCTGTGCAAATGAGGTGAGGTTCAGATGTTGTTATTTACAACAAATCTTGAAAATCGCTCAATTCAATAATTAGGGGGTTTTCATCCAGCATTTGTAGGTTATGTATAATATATACCATAAACGTATAAAAAAAATTACCTAAAAATATATTGAAAAGGCAAATGCTGCCTTTAATATGTGGAAATCTGGAAAGTCGAGATGATGGGGTATCCGGGACAGTAAAAAGTTGAAACCTCTTTTTTGTTCCAGATGTGAACTTAGTTATAACAGGTAGTATGTATTAAGTTTAATTTAATCTTCAACCTTTATTTTTGTTTTATATTTGGCAACCAAAGGTCAGAGTTGGAGGTAACCCGTGTCAAGTCATCAGCAGCACCTCCACTGAGATAAACTGCAGACTCAGTCCTGACAGTGGCACTCCAGTGGGCATCCCCCTACCCGTAACCCTTCGGGTTAACAACCTGGGTACAGCCATCATGACAATGCCAAAAGAGTATGACCGCAGATTTGTGGTTCTACCTGTGGTTGATTCTGTCTCTCCCTCTGTGGGCAGTACGACCGGCCAAACACGTCTCTCCATCTCAGGTTCTGGTTTCTTGAATGCATCTGTTATGGTAGCAAATGCTCCATGTGACGTGGTTTTTATGAACTACTCTTATGTGGTGTGCGACACCTCGCCATCTCAGGCTTGCAGTGGAAATGTCACAGTTTACGTCAACAGCATCTCTTCCTCTTGCAGTTCTGATTGCATGTTTCAATATTCTGCATCTATTGCACCAGTTGTCTCCAGTGTGTCCCCTAATTCTGTTACTGGAAACTCTACTACTGTTTTAATCACTGGCAGCGGCTTTGGAAGCAATACAGCTGATCTGAGAGTATCTGCAGATGATATTATACTACAAGTCACAGGGGTTACAGATAACAACATCACACTTTTAGTTGGTGCCCTGCCAGCTGGCACGCATTCTCTACAGGTAGTTGTCATGAGCAAAGGTCTCGCCACAGGAATCTTCACACTGACCAGCACACCACAGGCCACCATTCAACCAACATCAGGAAGCATTGCTGGAGGAACTCCACTGTTGATTGAAGGAAATGGCTTTGTGGAAGGAAACACCACTGTGATGTTTGGTAACCTCACCTGCACGATTTTGGATGTGACCCCAGACACTGTGAAATGTTTGACACCTCCTCATGCAGTGGGACAGGTGCAGGTGGATATCCGGGTGTTTAATGTTCAGTATCCACGTCAACGTTTCAATTACTCCATTGAACAAACTCCAGACATCACCTCAGTGAGCCCTGTAGCAGGTAAGACTGTGCTACAGTCATAAATTATACTTTAATTATTCTCCTTAATGAGGATTACATCTGTTAGCAATCAGACTTATGATGTTCACTAAGTAGAGACTATAAAACTTACCAAGCATAATGTAGGAAACAGAATATTCATAATAATAACACCTATTCATCACAGGTCCTGTGGGAACAGAGATCACTGTGTCTGGTTCAGGGTTTGGCACAGATGCAGCGCTCATCTCAGTGAAGATTGATGGTGTGGATTGTAATGTGACATCCATCACAGACACACAGTTGCAGTGCACTGTTGGGGAACACGCAGGAGGAACATTTCCGGTTATGTTATACCATCAGGTTAAAGGTCATGCCCTGACAAAGTCCGTCTTCAGCTATGAACTGCTGCTGACAGGTGTCACACCAAATGAAGGTACTGATCCAATTTAAGAATTTTTTAAGAAACATCACAATTGTCAAATAAACAAAAACAAACATGTGCTTTTCTATACCTTTTTATATAATTAGCAGCATGAGAAAATATTAACAGTAACTAGACACTAAAGTTATGCCCTTTGTTCTGTATTACTTCAGGAAGCTATGCTGGAGGAGCTGTTGTTCAGATTCAAGGTTCTGGATTTGACCCAAACTCCACCAGAGTCCTCATATGTGATAAAGAGTGTAATGTAAACGTGCAGATCTCCACATCTACCCAACTGTACTGTGAAGTCCCGTACAACAATGGTATTCATTACTTTCTTGTAATAATTCTTTGTCATGCAAACCTTATTCTATCATGGTACCAGAAGGTCAGAAACAGAAATATGTTTTGTAAAGGAAATCATGCCAGAAAGTGTGTGAAAAGAAAAGCATGTCAGGAATGATATGTCAATCACTTAAATAAGAAAAGAGTACAAATGTGACAGCAGAGATGGTCACAGATAATTTGAGATGAAAGAAAATATCTGTTTGCTTACCTGTACATGCGTCTTTCTTACAGGAAGTGACACAGAGCGGGTCTGCATGGTTGCAGTGATCAATGGAGATGATAGAGTCAATCTTACAATCGGCTACACATACAGATCCTCTTTAACCCCTGTTATCAGTGATGTCACACCACGCAGAGGGGGAACAGCCGGAGGCACCAGACTCACCATTACTGGATCAGGCTTCAGGTGACAGAGTGGATTTACTTGTACTACAAACAATAAAAATGTGAATTCAAAGCTTTGTGGTAAAATTTTGTGATATTGCAGACAGTATCAGCAGTAAACTTCACATGTACACTAAGGGGTGGTTTCCCGGACAAGGATTAGACTAGTCCTAGACTAAAACAAATGTAAGAGCTGTCCAAACTCAAAACAACTTGCCCTGACATATCTTAAAATACATCAGTGCCCTTTGTTTTGCCTCAAAATGCACATAAGCAATGTTTTTAGTAAGACATGTTTGTTAAAACTAGTTATATTTCCCAATTAAACTCAGGTCTAGTCTTGGCTTAAGCTAATCCCTGTTCGGGAAACCGCCCCTAAAAGTAATTTACAATTATAGTACATGAGTGTGTCCTATCTGTCCAAAATCGTCTACAGTATTTGTCCCTTCCACACAGTTTTTTTATATGAAACTTCTCTTTCTTTCCTCGTCTCACCTGTAGTACAAATGCCAATGAAGTTACTGTGACGATTGCGGGATCTGTCTGTGATGTTGAGTCAGCCAATGGGACGCAGATTATTTGTGTGACCAATGCTCAACCAAAATCCCAAGAAACTAAAGTCCGAGTCCTGATTGGAAACAGGGGTGTCGCCAGAATGGTAACACGAATATATATTTAATATAATATTGGAGCATCATAAATAGTAAAATAGCTACAAAGTAACCAATTATTATATAGAATTATTAGACACAATATAAAAAGTTTAAGCCCCTCCCCATTAAAATTACAAAACCTACGTATATTTCTCCAATTATCAATCATAAGATCTAAAAAAAATAACCCTTTAGATTGTAGAGTTACAACCATTGCTTAAAATGTTTCTTCTGTTTTTCAGGATCATGCTGATTTCTTCTACATTGACGTATGGTCATCTCCTTATACATGGGGTGGTCTCTCTCCTCCTGAGAAAGGCACATTTGCTGTAATCACACCTGGTCAGACCATCCTGTTGGACACCAGCACCCCTGTCCTAAAGATGCTCCTCATCCAAGGTATGTCCATTTAAATAAATAAACAACCTTTATAAATCTGTGACATGAAACCACCATGTTATACATTAAAGGCTTTGTGAATCTTTTATCTTCTTTAAGGTGGACGGCTGATTTTTGATGAGGCAGATATTGAGCTACAGGCAGAAAACATATTGATTACAGATGGTGGAACTTTACAGATCGGAACCGAGCAGCAGCCCTTCCAGCATAAGGCCATCATTACACTGCATGGACACCTGAGATCTAAAGAACTTCCTGTCTATGGCACCAAGACCCTGGGTGTCAGAGAGGGGGTGCTGGATCTGCATGGTATGCTTGAAGATTACAGTATTTCCTGTGTTTAGTAACACTATGAAGAATATACTCCTGTTATATTCCTTATGTGGCAATGCCTAACTAAGGATTTGTACCAACTACGCCACCCGGGGGCTACTCCCGGGACTGCCCTCAATTTAACAGCACACAGGTTCGTCACGACTGGGTCAAGTATCAGACAAGAGTTGAGTCAATCAGAAAAAAAAACTTTATTTAAAATGCATTCAATTTTATTCACAGTATCAAATAGTAAAAATAGAAAATAAGACAGACAAACAACACTTCAGGGTGGGAGAAGGCCTGACGTTCTTTGAGCAGAAAGCACACAGCACTCACACATGCACACACGCACCGCAGCACACTACAGCACGGCACACCTCACTGTGAACACAGCACTGCAACCAAGTAAGGAGCCCACCACCTTAAAGGAACAATCTGCTGATACGGCCAACCCACTCCTGAAGAGAAAGCAAAACAACAAATAAGTAACCTTTAAAAGACACAATAAAAAGGGACATCACCTCTAACAATCTGGGTTCTTGTCATGTAATCAACTGCCCAAAAGTTATCACTGTAGGTGCCGCGTCCGGTCACCCCAGCTACCAAACAGGCAATAGGCAGGAAGCCAGTAAACTGGTTACAGAGTCAATGAAATCTACAGAGAGAGAACACCTCACAGGTCATCCAAAAATAATTAGAAAATACTTAACTTGCTTAATACAAAAAAAAAAAAAAACAAAAGCTGTAGCTCAAGACTGAAAACAATAAAGACATAAAGGCCAAAATAATTCTAAATAATAATAAATATCATTATAGATAAAAAAAAATAATCAAAGTGAGTAAAGAATGATGCTAATAAGAATAAATGACAACAGAAATAATAGAGATAATACAAAAAATAAACTAATAAATCAGAACCAAAGGAATTCAGAGTAGAATAATGCTAGTGACAGTCAGATAATGACTACTCTGTCACACGCCGATTTTGAATCAGTTACTCACGCTACAATTGGATAAGCACCACGCCCCAAGTCCAGACCACGGTCCAGCTGATCCTGCGAAATACTGCAATGCTGCAACAGTAAACTATTAGCACATGAGCAGCGCAATGTTAATCAGCTGGTATAAACCAGCAACGCCGCAAACAGCGCAAACCAGCAGCAGCACAGAGCGCCACCCGTCAGAAATGTAAATTAGAATGCCCAGCTGACCCAAGCGAAGCAGACAATGCAGAGCGAAGCAGGCAAAGCAGAGCGATGCAGGCAAAGCAGAGCACAGATGACGTAGCGCGAAATCCCTTCAGTAGAGTTAGTACAGCCCAGATGATGACGTAACGCAAAGCGGCTGCAGTTGAAAGCAGAAGGTAAAGCCAGCAGTGTAGGCGATGCACGTAGCGCAAGAAAGCCACGCAGCCAGCAGCAAGCCCACTACAGCAACCCACTGTAACGTCCCTTGCACATTGACCCACACCTTAAATAGGAAAATAACGCACTTTACTCAATCAATCATTACAGCCTTTAACATTAGGAGTAAAGTCACCACATACCTGTATTGGAACTCACGAAGCACAGATGGAGACGTGTAATGTAAACGTCTCCATTCACGCAGCGATCGACGGGTTTCCCGAAAAGCTCCTCAGTCCACCCTTAAGTCAATGAATTTCATAAAGCCCAGTGCAATACACCATAAACATTGCAAATCATTCACTGAAAGCAGCCCTTACCTTACTACCATTCGTACACAAAAACCCGGAAGTACGGCGGCTCGCTCGCTGATGGAACAAACGCACCCGCATAACGTGAACTGAAACGCTTTTATAGGCAGATACATGGTCATCAACAACACACGCATCAGCTGGCCAGATGACGTCAGGGGATAGAAAACCGTACTGCTACATTCTACCCCCCATTCGTCATCGTCGTCCCGACGATGAAACAATCAAGACTCTAATTCCAAGGCCTAAACCACGCCATAACTGCATTAGTCCCACAGGCTGGAGCATCTGGAGCGCTTACACCTCCAGCTCCTACCGTTCGTGGCAAATGGTGCACATTAGAATGTTGCCCTGCCCCTACTCGTCCTGTCCGACGTGGAACTACACCTGGTGGGTTAGAAGTTTCCCGAGAGGGGGAAGCCACTACAGGTACCAACTCAACATTGGCTACTTCTGTAGGTGCTGGAGGATCGTTGGCCTGCACTATTCCAGCTGGTTCTGGCCTTGCCGTAGTTCCGCTCTGAGCTAACGGTACAACCTCAGAAACCACATATGCCAAGTCCCCATCTTCAGGCTCTATCTCAGTCTCCAAGTGCACAGGTGAATCAACTGAACTTTCAGAAAGGTCATCTGATACCACCTCCCCTTGGGCTCGAAGTTTCAATGCCGACTGATGAACCTGTCGGACTTGAGTCAGATTGTTTACTGGAGCTACTGTATACACAGAACCACCAGGTGGAGGGGCTTTAACCACCTGATATACTGTGGAGCTCCAAAGGTCATGAATCTTATGCCTACCTCGAACCCCAAAGTCTCTCAAATAGACAAACTGGCCCTCCCCTAACGGCAGCTCTTTTACCCGTTGATCATGCCCTGCTTTACACCGGCTTGCTGCAGCCTGCAGCCACTCTCGAGCGCTATCAACTGCCACCTGCAACTGTGCCTGATGCTCCTCAAACCACTTGTGGACTCTACCTGGCACCAGCTCTTGTACTTGCCCGAGCAAAAAGTCTATGGGCAACCTTGGTTCTTGCCCAAACATCAAAAAGAAGGGCGACTCACCAGTAGCCTGGTGGGGAGTGGTGTTATAGCAGAACACCACCTGTGCCAGGCAAGATGCCCAATCTCTCTTACGGTCAGTGGGCAAGGTCTGCAGCAAATTGTGTAAAGTCCGATTGAACCTCTCACACTGGCCGTTACCAGCCGGATGGTATGGAGTGCTGCGCGACCTTCCTACCTCATACAGGCTACACAACTGTTGAATCAAAGTGGACTCAAAATTGCGGCCCTGGTCGGAATGAATCCGCCCAGGAACCCCAAACTTGAAGAACCACTCCTCCACCAAGACCCTAGCCACAGTGCTCGCCTGCTGATCCCAGGTGGGAATTGCCACTGTAAACTTACTGAACACGTCAGTCATCACAAGCACATTTTCTTGTCCAGCCTGGGATGGCTCCAACACCGTAAAATCAATAGCTACAATTTCGTTTGGACGAGAGGCCAGTAAATGCCCCATGTAGCTTCGAGGGATTGGTGCCACATCTTTAGCTTGTTGACACCGCTCGCACTCCTGAACCCACTGTGCCACGTCTGCGGACATGCCCGGCCAGTAACAGCGTTGCCGTACCAGTTCTAAGGTACGTTCGACACCTTGGTGTCCATGCTGCTGGTGTAAAGAAGTTAACACCTCTGGCTGTAAAGCAATTGGCACAACAACCTGTAGCACTGGCTCCCCTCCATCTGGCCGGAAAGCTCTTCGATATAATAGGCCCTCTTGCTCTACCAACCGGTCCCATTGTCGGAGAAGCGTGATTACTGGCTTAGCCAAAGTCCGTCGCTCATGCGGGCCTGGGCGCTGCCCTTGCCGCCAAAATCGCAAGGCTTCCCCTACCACTGAGTCTGTCTGCTGTAAGGTGCTGATATCAAGCACTGAGCGACTAGGCCAAGCCTGCATTGCATGCACAGTGGTAACTTCCCCTGGCGTTACCCTTACTGCTCGCCTCAGCAGCTCGGGTACCACAGCACCTAACTGCCCACTATCATCAGCCCCCAGCTGCACAGTAGTTAATCGTGACAGCGCATCGGCATTCTGGTTGGTTCTACCCGCTCTGTACTGAATCACAAAATCAAAGGCGGCTAACTCAGCAGCCCACCTTTGCTCGGTAGCACCCAACTTAGCAGTAGCAAGATGACTTAATGGATTGTTATCAGTACGTACAACACACTTATGCCCCAACAGGTACTCACGAAACTTCTCAGCCATGGCCCACTTAAGGGCCAAGAATTCAAGCCTCATGGAACTATAAGTGGCCGTATTCCGTTCCGCAGGTCGAAGACCACGGCTAGCATACGCGATGGGTCTAACCTTCCCTTCGACTTCCTGTGACAGCACAGCTCCAAGCCCTGCATAACTGGCATCGACCTCCAATATGAAAGGACGAGTAAAATCCGCATATGCCAACACTGGCGCCGTGGTAAGCTTCCGCTTTAAAGTTTGAAAGGAGTCCTCACATTGGGGAGACCATACCGCTGCCAACTCTAGACTGCGCTTACCTACCTTACCTCTTGTTAACTCTGCCACTATTTGATGTAACGGGGCTGCCAATTTCGCAAATCCCTCGACAAAACGCCTATAGTAGCTAGCAAATCCCAGGAAGGTCCTCAGCTCGGCCACTGTCCTAGGACATGGCCACTGAGCTACAGCCTCAACTTTACCTGGGTCTGTTGCCACTCCGGAAGAAGAAATTACATGCCCCAAGTATGTTACCTTCTCCTGAAAGAATGCACATTTTTCCAGCTTTACCTTCAGGCCTTCGGCCCTCAAGCGACCCAACACCATCCTTAACCTCTCTAGATGCTGTTGTATGGATGATGAAAACACAATGATATCTTTTAAATACAGCAAAACAGACTGGTGCCGCTGGTCACCGAAGAGCCGCTCCATCAGGCGCTGGAACGTACTTGGGGCATTACACAACCCAAATGGCATACGATTCCATTCAAATAAACCGAATGGCGTGCAAAAGGCAGTTTTGGGACGGTCGGATTCAAAGACGGGAACTTGGTTATACCCACTGGCTAGATCTAAAGTAGAAAACCAGTGGGCACCAGTCAATGAATCCAACGTCTTCTCAATCCGAGGTAACGGAAACGCATCCTTGCGCGTTTTGGAATTAAGCTGACGGTAGTCTACGCACATGCGTAAACTACCGTCCTTCTTCTTAACTAACACGATGGGGGAGGCGTATGGGCTGCAGCTCTCCCGGATAATTTGTGTATCTAGCAACTGACTAATGTGAGTCTTAACCACTTCGTACTCTGATGGTGGGATACGTCGGTACCTCTGCCGAACTGAAGTGTCATCGGTCAGGGGGATCTCGTGGGAAAGCAGGTTGGTACAACCCAGGTCTCCTTCATGTGTCGAAAACACACTTTGATACTCCCGAAGGAGAGCCCTAACCTGATTTTGTTCCTCAACTGGCAGTCCTCCAAACTCAAGTGACGCTATCTGCCCTAACATATCTGATGCATCACAAGAGGCCACCTGAGCGGTCATGGTTGAGACCTCCGTTAACCCATTTGGCAACCCCACGAAATATACTTCCCTCAACGTACCTATAACTGTAGTGGGATACAGTACTACATCAACGGTACCGACATTTACGACCGGGACCGAAACAGTACCCCCGCTCACCTGTACTAATGAGGGTGAAGCCAACAGTCCTGCAGGCAAACCAGTCTCAGTAGGCTCAAACAACACGGTCTTACCTGCAAGCAAGGAGGAACAGGTAGCTGTGACAAATGTCAAGGTGCCGCCTGAAATGCGACACACCTTGTGCCCCCTTACTTTTACATTATTCCCGCGATCAGCGGCACGAACAGCTTGTTGACAATTCTGAAATACCTGAATCATGTTCACATCCTCAGCCAAACTTGGCAACTCCAATAACGTGGATCCATGACGACCGAACAGTTCCCGGTAGCAGCGGCTAAGAACATTCATGCCTAGAATACCAGGCACGTCCGGGCCACTGCCCGGAGGATCACGGACCACCAATACTCCACAATTAGGAATTGTACTACCGCACAGCTCGATATCTAATTCAAGATACCCAATATCCGGAATTTCCAAGCCATTTGCTGCTCGGAGCTGCAGCCAGTGACATGATTGCAGACGACCCTGGCCCCATGGCTCAAACCTCAACCGGAAACATGTTTCCGTGATGGTCGACACCATGGAACCAGTGTCAACCAAACAGGGCACTGAAACCCCCCCAATATTTACAACAAGGCGTGGACATGAGGACACTAGTCGGGAACCCGTCTCATTACCATGAACAATACGAGAGCCACGCGCACTCCCTACCGAGCTGTGGCTCAGCAGCTCGGTAGGAACTAGTTTTCCGGACGGTTAGGGCCAGGCAAGGACCTTGGTTCACCGGCCGAAGGAGCAACAACCGGGCCTGGCGGAGCACGAGGCGGACGACGCTCCCCATCGCACTCCCGTGCAAAATGACCCGGTTGTTGACACCGTCGACAGATTAATTGAGTTGGACGAGGTGCACGACCATGGGAAAAGGTAGTTTGATTCCGGGCGATAGTCTGGGTAAGCAAATCTAACTGCTGTTGCTGCCTATGCAGCATTTCTCGTAGCTCACTTAACTCAGATGTACGATTTCTCTGGGCCCAACCCATCTCTGGACTTCCCCGGACCTCATACTGGATTCCACTCACCAGGGGGACTGACTGACTTCTACCCCTAACACCCCCTGGTAATCCCTCTCTTTCCCAACGGATCGCTTCTCCTCGAACCTCTAGCAACGTTACAGTGGGCTGACGTCGTATCAATTGTTTTAATTCTCTACGAAGTGCATTATCTGACACGCATTCGACAAATTGATCCCTTACAATTACATCACCATTTAAAACTTCACATGGCGACTGGTTTTTTACTTTTTCAAAAAGACCTAACAACGCCAAGGAGAACTCCAACAATGTTTCTCCCTCGCGCTGTCGCCGAGAGAAAAATGCTTCCTGCAGTGCAATGTACGACTCTGCACAACCATACACTTCACGCAAAGCTGCAATAATTTTGTCTGGATCACTTTTATCTGCACTAGAACGGTATTTAATCTCGTTTCGGGCCTCTCCTTCAAGGTGATCATAAAGGAAAAAGGCTTGCTCTTCTGATGTCATATTACGAACTCTCATACACGCTCAGGCCTCCTCAAGCCACTCATCAAGATTGACACCAGATCTGCCATTAAAATTTGGGCAGCGTCTGGCTCTCGGAATAAATACAAAACGTTCGACTGTACTGGCACCCACATCAGCCGACCGCGGTGTAGATGGGCGTGCTGCACTACCAGATGGTGCTGCACTACCAGATGGTGCGACAGGATCGGGCCGCTCAACCGCCGCACGCTCCTGTCGCAGCCTCTCATTATCAAGTTGTAATTGGGCAACTAAGTCCCGCATCTCCTGTAATTCGTTTTCCATGGCGTGTTACAAAAGTACTCACCCAATCACTGCTCTGTCACCAGCATGCTGAAAAAGAAAGAAGGGAAAAGGAAAAACTCTCCTCAAAGTCTGAATCTGATAACCAGTCGAATACCCTGCCGATCATACGCCAAATGTGGCGATGCCTAACTAAGGATTTGTACCAACTACGCCACCCGGGGGCTACTCCCGGGACCGCCCTCAATTTAACAGCACACAGGTTCGTCACGACTGGGTCAGGTATCAGACAAGAGTTGAGTCAATCAGAAAAACTTTATTTAAAATGTATTCAATTTTATTCACAGTATCAAATAGTAAAAATGGAAAATAAGACAGACAAACAACACTTCAGGGTGGGAGAAGGCCTGACGTTCTTTGAGCAGAAAGCATACAGCACTCACACGTGCACACACGCACCACAGCACACTACAGCACGGCACACCTCACTGTGAACACAGCACTGCAACCAAGTAAGGAGCCCACCACCTTAAAGGAACAATCTGCTGATACGGCCAACCCACTCCTGAAGAGAAAGCAAAACAACAAATAAGTAACCTTTAAAAGACACAGTAAAAAAAAAAAGACATCACCTCTAACAATCTGGGTTCTTGTCATGCAATCAACTGCCCAAAAGTTATCGCTGTAGGTGCCGCGTCCGGTCACCCCAGCTACCAAACAGGCAATAGGCAGGAAGCCAGTAAACTGGTTACAGAGTCAATGAAATCTACAGAGAGAGAACACCTCACAGGTCATCCAAAAATAATTACAAAATACTTAACTTGCTTAATACAAAAAAAAAAAGCTGTAGCTCAAGACTGAAAACAATAAAGACATAAAGGCCAAAATAATTCTAAATAATAATAAATATCATTATAGATAAAAAACAATAATCAAACTAAGTAAAGAATGATGCTAATAAGAATAAATGACAACAGAAATAGAGATAATACAAAAAATAAACTAATAAATCAGAACCAAAGGAATTCAGAGTAGAATAATGCTAGTGACAGTCAGATAATGACTACTCTGTCACACGCCGATTTTGAATCAGTTACTCACGCTACAATTGGATAAGCACCACGCCCCAAATCCAGACCACGGTCCAGCTGATCCTGCGAAGTACTGCAATGCTGCAACAGTAAACTATTAGCACATGAGCAGCGCAATGTTAATCAGCTGGTATAACCCAGCAACGCCGCAAACAGCGCAAACCAGCAGCAGCACAGAGCGCCACCCGTCAGAAATGTAAATTAGAATGCCCAGCTGACCCAAGCGAAGCAGACAATGCAGAGCGAAGCAGGCAAAGCAGAGCGATGCAGGCAAAGCAGAGCACAGATGACGTAGCGCGAAATCCCTTCAGTAGAGTTAGTACAGCCCAGATGATGACGTAGCGCAAAGCGGCTGCAGTTGAAAGCAGAAGGTAAAGCCAGCAGTGTAAGCGATGCACGTAGCGCAAGAAAGCCACGCAGCCAGCAGCAAGCCCACTACAGCAACCCACTGTAACGTCCCTTGCACATTGACCCACACCTTAAATAGGAAAATAACGCACTTTACTCAATCAATCATTACAGCCTTTATAACATTAGGAGTAAAGTCACCACATACCTGTATTGGAACTCACGAAGCACAGATGGAGACGTGTAATGTAAACGCCTCCATTCACGCAGCGATTGACGGGTTTCCCGAAAAGCTCCTCAGTCCACCCTTAAGTCAATGAATTTCATAAAGCCCAGTGCAATACACCATAAACATTGCAAATCATTCACTGAAAGCAGCCCTTACCTTACTACCATTCGTACACAAAAACCCGGAAGTACGGCGGCTCGCTCGCTGATGGAACAAACGCACCCGCATAACGTGAACTGAAACGCTTTTATAGGCAGATACATGGTCATCAACAACACACGCATCAGCTGGCCAGATGACGTCAGGGGATAGAAAACCGTACTGCTACACTTACATAGCTTAGCTGGTAGAGCATTACATAGATTGTGGGCTTGATTTCCAGCGATCACACATATACAGTGGGGAAAATAAGTATTTGACACATCAGAATTTTCATCAGTAAGGGGATTTCTAAGTGGGCTATTGAAAATTTCCACCAGATGTAGCAATCAATCCGAATATTGAATTCATACAAAGAAATCAGAACATTTAAGTATACACATTGAGTCATAATAAATAAAGTGAAATGACACAGGGAATAAGTATTGAACACAGAGAACAAGGTGCAAAATGGCATAGAAAGCCAGGAGATCACCTGAAATCTGTCAGTATTAAAAGAAAAACCCTGCCCCCTACTGTCCCCATCAATACTAACTGACATCAGCTGCTTTAGTCCTAATTGATGGCCTATAAAGGCTTCTCATTATCCAGGAGGCACACAGGAAAGACTTCATGATGGGTAAAAGCAAAGAACTCTGTCAAGATCTTCGTAATCTAATCGTTGAAAAGCGTTTTGATGGGAATGGTTATAGGCGCATTTCCAGAATGATAAATGTTCCTGTGAGCACTGTGGGGGCCATTATCCGAAAATGGAAAGAGCATCACTTCACCATAAACCAGCCACGATCAGGTGCTCCACGTAAGATCCCTCTCCGAGGATTCCAAAGAATAATCAGGAGAGTTCTCCAAGAGCCAAGAACCACTTGGACAGAACTTCAGGAAGATCTTGCATGAGCAGTACTGTTGTTTCAAAGAAAACTATAAGTAATGCACTGAACCGCCATGGCATCCATGCACGCTCACCACGCAAGACTCCATTGTTGAACAAAAAGCATGTTGAGGCTTGGTTAAAGTTTGCGAAAGAGCATTTGGAGAGGCCTGTGGATTATTGGGAGACTATAGTATGGTCAGATGAAAGCAAAATTGAACTTTTTGGCAGTCATTCAAGACACCATGTTTGGAGACGAAATGGCAATGCCCACCACCCCAAGAACACCATACCAACAGTTTAGTTTGGGGGTGGAAGCTTCATGGTTTGGGGCTGCTTTTCAGCAAGGGGGTACTGGCAGACTTCATATTATTGAAGGCAGGATGAATGGAGAAATGTACTGGGACATTCTTGATACAAATCTGCTGCCATCTACCAGAAAGCTGAAAATGAAAAGAGGGTGGACAAACACAAGGCCAAGGAAACAATGAAGTGGTTTCAAAGAAAGAAAATCAAGTTGCTTTAATGGCCCAGTCAATCACCTGACCTAAATTCCATAGAAAATCTATGGAGAGAACTGAAGATCAAAGTTCATAAAAAAGGGCCCAAGGAGCCTTCAAGATTTAAAGACCATTTGTGTGGAAGAATTGTCCAGAATCACTCCTGAGCAATGCAGACGACTGGTCCCTCCATACAAGAGGCTTCTAGAAGCTGTAATCACCAAAGGCTTTCCTACAAAGTATTAAATAAAGTGTGAATATAAATAATTATTCCCGAGTCATTTTACTTTATTTATTATGACTCAACTTGTATACTTAAATGTTCTGATTGATGGCTACATCTGGTGGAAATTTTGTGTCAATAGCCCACTTAGAAATCCCCTTACTGATAAAAATGTTGATGTGTCAAATACTTATTTGTACTATAGTACTGTACCATGAATGCACAACAAGTCACTTTGGGTAAATGTGCCTACCAAACCCATATCTGTACATGTTATATTCCGTGTGTGTGTGTGTGTGTGTGTGTGTGTGTGTATAAACTATATAGACAGCATATTGTATTTCACCCTGATAGACAATCTGCAAATTTGTCTATAGTGAAACAGTTTATTCGATTTTTTTTTTAATCTACTAAACATACAGTAGTCAGAAACACAATCCTCTTTAGAAAATGAGTCGCAAAAACAGTCCCAAAAGTTCAGATAACTTCACAGCTGTGCCAAATTGCCTTAATACAAGCATTGTAGTGTGTAATCACTCCTGTGCAGTGAAATGCTTTTAAGTATTATTATAAATCTGCTTCTTCAGGAATCCCAGTACCTGTACCGTGGACTCGTCTTTCCCAGACTGCACAGAATGGTTCCAGTACTTTGACACTGATGGATGCCGTCACCTGGAAAACTGGAGATGAAATTGTCATTGCTTCAACAGGGCACAGGTACTGTAGATGCACTGCCAAATCTGGAGTGGAACAAATGATAAAACAAAAATGTTAATTAATTCTTATATATTCATACATATACCAGCCTAATTTGCAAAGACAAGAAAGCTGTTTATTTCCTGAAAAGTTTTCTTATAAATCTACAGACATAGCCAGGGAGAGAATGAGTTGATGAGAATTGCTTCAGTTTCGGCTGATGGCAGGACCCTCACGCTGACCAAACCCCTGACCTACACTCATCTGGGTGTTTCTGTCACTCTGCCTGATGGGACTGTTTTTGAAGCAAGAGCAGAGGTGGGACTTCTTACCAGAAACATTGTTGTCCGTGGAGCCAACAACCAGGAGTGGAGTGATCAAATAACAGCTTGCCCTGCTGGATTCAACACAGGTTAAAATGTTTCTTCATCTTGGACAGGAAGAAGTCAGTTACAGTACAAAAACAAATGCATGTCTACAGAACATGTCAATAATGCTTGACATGCTCATCATAACAGTACATGCAATGCATGTAGTTACCACTTTTCAGTTAATGCATTAGATTAGCTATATTAAAAATATTCACATTGTCTTACAGGGGAATTTGCAGTGCAGACATGTTTCCAGGGGAGATTTGGTGAGGAAGTTGGAAGTGATGAGTTTGGTGGTTGCATCATGTTCCACGCACCACAACCAAACCAAAACCTGGCAATTGGCAGAATTGAATACGTTGAGGTAACAGTTCAATGAATGAGTAAGGGTAAGGAATTTAAGATGTACATTTTTTGCACTGCATTATTTAATCATTGTCCTTCTTTTAGGTTTATCATGCCGGACAGGCGTTCCGTTTGGGCCGCTACCCGATCCATTGGCATCTAATGGGTGATGTTCAGAATAAGTCATATGTGAGAGGCTGTGCCATCCATCAGTCTTACAACCGTGCTGTAACCATCCACAACACCCACAACCTGCTGGTGGAACATAATGTCATCTACGATATTAAGGGTGGTGCTTTCTTTATAGAAGATGGCATTGAGACTGGAAACATCTTGCAGTACAATTTGGCCGTATTTGTAAGACAGAGCACAAGTTTGCTAAATGATGATGTAACTCCAGCTGGATACTGGGTAACCAACCCAAACAACATCATTAGACATAATGCAGCGGCTGGTGGGACGCACTTCGGTTTCTGGTACCGCATGCATGATCATCCTGATGGTCCATCCTATGATGCCAACATCTGTCAGAAAAGAGTACCACTTGGACAGTTCTTTAACAATACGGTGCATTCGCAGGGCTGGTTCGGCTTGTGGATCTTCCAAGAGTATTTCCCCGTGCGTAACGGTCTCTGCTACTCCAACACACCAGCCCCAGCAGTCTTCCGCCGCCTGACCTCCTGGAACAATCAGAAAGGTACTGAGTGGGTGAATGTTGGAGCTGTGCAGTTCAGTGAGTTTCTCATGGTCAATAATGAGCTAGCTGGAGTGGAGTCCAAGAGGATCATTCGAACTTACGTCAATGGATGGGGGCTGCAAGGAGGTGCAGCTGTTGTCAACAGCACCATTGTGGGTCATGTGGATGAGCTGGGACTAGGAAATGATTACTGCACCACACATGGTGTTGTTCTGCCTTTGGATGATGGTATGAGTGTCATCAACACCAAGTTTGTGAACTTTAACCGGCCAACATGTGCAGCTGTTGGGGTGGCAGAAATCATTGGAACTTGCACGTTCCGCTGTGGAGGCTGGAGCGCAAGATTTAGTGGGATCCAATACTATCAGTCACCCAATAAGGCCAGCTTCAGATGGGAGCATGAGGTGGCGCTTGTAGATATCGATGGATCCCTGACAGGTACAGTTCCTTTTAGATATCAGGCAGGAAAGTAGCTAATACTCTCAAACGCATAATGTTCAAATTCCTACTATAAAAGCTTCTGAGTAACACTATTTTTATATTTTCAAAAAGGCAATGTTAACTCTAAGGTGGTGCCGAGGAGTAACATCCTCGACCCAAGTCACTGCTCTCAAGTAGCAGATTGGAGTGTTGGTGTACCTGGAGCAGTTTGTGACAACACCACTAATTTCCATCGGCTGGTTATCAACAATCCATCACCATCTTCACTTGTGGCTAACAATGTGACTCTCACCAACTCTTTTGGTAGGGTGAAATAATCAGCTTATGATTGATAAATGAAGATGTGTTTGGATTTGTCAGATATTTTTCTGTATAATTCACTCTTCGTGCATTTACTGTACATTGTAATGATTGACACTAAATCTCCCCTTAGGGTCATGTGTGTTACCTTTCCTTCAAAAGCTTGTGACCCATACAAATGGCTGGATGGCATTGGTGCCTACAGGTCAAACCTACAACTGGAACTTCGATCGTGGTTCCCAAATCACCAATATCTCATATAATGGAGTGATCTACGGATTTAAGGTGAAGCATGCACACTACACTAGTTAAACATTTTATGCAGATTCTTTTAAAACAAATAGTTCACCAAATTCTGTCATCATTTACCCATCCTCATATTAATTCAAACCCACAAATTCTTATTTAAGCATTTTTTCCTGTTTTTTCCTCACTGACAGCCAGAGAATTACATCATACTGAACCACAACTTTACTCAAGCACCTGACCAGTTTCAAATTATAGATTTTAGAAATGGTTCCTCCCAGCCTCTGAACCCTACTGTGAATGTAAATGGAGACTGGTACTTCAACCAGTCTTCAAACAATCTCTATTACATGGGTAAAACACTCATCTCTTCATCCAAACCATACTTGTAATCAACGATTCATACAAATGTCATCCCCATGCTGCAGGTCTACAAGAAATTAAACGTTTGTTATATTTCAACTACAGTGTCTGGAAGAGATCGTGCAGCTAGCCGGAGGAGAAGGAACAGTGTAGACCGGACACTTAAAGACAGATCGTTGTCCTTCAGTGTGTATCAATGTTACTATAAAGGGTGTATCCCACCTTCAGCCACTTTGGTTCCCACACCCAGCCGCAGACCTGCAAACTTCATGTACGTTATACACAATTACATTGAATTATATTACGATATCTGTTGTTTGACTTTGACTATTGATTTATTGGATGTAGTCTCTGGTCAAATGCATCATTTTGGAGGTCAAGCCCAGAAAACAACTACACCGTACCACGAACAGACTCTGATGTGGTCATTCCATCAGGTAAGCTACTATTGCTATTGCTATAATTGTAAAATGTCCAGTTTGTCACAAATGTCCTACTTTTTCCTAAAGGCAAATGGGTGATTGCAGATGTTGTAATTCCTTCACTGAACAAGCTTACAATAGTTGGAGTTCTGGAGATTCCAGATACAAATAACGGCAGCGGCAATGGCTCACAATATAACAACATTGTTTTAAATGCAACATACATCTCCATTCAGGTAAGAATATATCCATGTGCATCCTACCACTCATTTAAACTGGAATGAAACTCTTACTTGGGGCTAAATTACAGTAGTTAACTAATGTACATAAATCACGCCTACTTAACTCAGGGTGGGCGTCTGATTGCTGGATATCCTGATCAACCCTTTAGAGGTGAACTACAGATCATACTGAAAGGAAACCATCTCACACCAGACTGGCTGTTGCCTGAAGTAAACCAAGGGTCTAAAGTGCTGGGTAAGGGCGCTATACAGATAACAGTTTTTTTATATGCAGGTACATAAAAACTTAAGAAATATAATGCTTGAACGAGTTTGCATAAAAACATGGTTTTCCAGGTGTGTTTGGATCTCTTGATCTATATGGCATGCCACACAATGTGTCTCACACTAAACTGGCCAACACAGTCCAGGCTGGAAACAACACTCTCTCTCTGGAGGAAACTGTTGACTGGAAGGTAAGACATTCAACAACCATGACAAAACAGCACTTAAGAGAGAGCCTAAGACACACATTTACTTGGGCTGTCATTTACTGTAATAGCACCTCATTACAAATAACAGTATATTAACATGCTCTCCACATTTGCACTTTAAAGATGTTCTTCTTTTGCATAAAAACATACTTTATACATATGTATAAATTTTTTTACCTTCAGGTTGGAGATCAGATTCTGCTGTCCACCACCAGTTATGACCCATGGCAGACAGAAATTCGCACCATAACTGCAGTCTTAAATAATGGCCGCACACTGATCCTGGACCGGCCTGTATCATACACACACATCGGTTAGTACCCTAGATCAGGAGTTCATAAACTTTAGGGGCGGTTTCCCGGACAGGGTTAAGATTAATACATGAAGAGGCCTAAGCTGGCAACAAAAGCCTGGGATAAACTTTGTGCCTTAATTTATAGCAAAACTAAGAAAAAGTTGCACATTTATTAAAACGACATGACCCAACATATATGTATAATACATTTTATAATAAAACTGTTATATATTACATTCTTTGGGGCTGTCAAATAAAGTAAAATACTTAATTTATCTTGTTATTGTTTTGTGCAGTAGTAAATGTGTTAAAACACAAGTTATTTAAGGAAAGATATTAAATAACAAACAAATAAGTAATGCATAATGGCTGTGGTAATATAGGACAAAGGTACAGCGTGCCAGGATCTTCTAGAAGCTATCAGCTTGCAGGGAATGTGGGTCTGCTGACCAGAAACATCAAGATCATTGGACAGGAGTATCCAGCCATGAACACACAGTCTTATGGAGCAAGAGTACTGGTGGGAACCTTCACAGATGGACAAAATACTTACAGAGGTAAACCTTATAACAAAATACTCGCAATAAACAAATATCTCATATTTGTGCATTGTAACAAAAGCTTATCTTTGATTATTATGATGTTTATGTCACAGGAAAAGCTCAGATCAGAAACGTTGAGTTCTACCACACAGGACAGGAGGGATGGAACGACCCATCAGATCCACGTTACTCTCTGGCGTTTCTAAACCTGGGAAATGTGAGAAAACAAAATCTTAATTCTTACACCTAATGGAGGCTTTTCTATACATCACATTCAAAACTGTTTTACATTGCACTAAACTGCTGAAGCCAGATGGTTATTTCTTGTATAGGTGGCTGGTGAGTCCTACATCAAGGGATGTGCTTTCCATGATGGCTTTGCTCCTGCTATTGGGGTGTTTGGAACCGATGGACTGAATATTGATGACAACGTGATCCATCACACTGTTGGAGAAGGTGTCCACTCAAAGCAGTGTTAATGCAAAAAATAAATAAATATACTAAACAAAATGTAATTACTTTGAGTATGCTGATTTGATTTATACTTTTGCACTTACTTTTTTTTAGGAATCAGAATATGGGGTGATAACAGTACTCTCCAGAGAAATTTGGTTACTATGACACTGTGGACAGGATCTTACAATGGTGCAGCAGAGACGTTTAACACTGAGTGGAATGCAGCTATTGAGGTAAAAATTGTAATATGTTGGCCATACTATACAGCAGAAAAAATATCATCCGAATAAAAATAGAAACGTACAGAACTGTACAATAGCTCTCTTGGTAAAAAAGTACTGTTTATGTTTTACTGTAGGTTAATGAAGCAACCAATGTCAATCTTCAAGGGAATATTGTTGCTGGTTATGAACGAGTGGGATTCCGAATTAATGGAGAACCTTGCCCAGGTATATAAGGCTGTGGTGTATTTTAAATAGATTATGGGTTCTTGTATGAAGTAAAATTATTAAAATTGTAAAATGCGAAAAGTAAAAAGCTGACATGTATAGTCTTTGTAAACTAATTACTTAATTTCTATAATATATCAAAAGATTCAGGTTTAGTACCTCAATGGAGTCAGAATGAAGCACATGGTGGTCTGTATGGAGTCTACATGAATAAAGACGGACTTGCTGGTTGCTCTCAAATCCAGGGGTTCACCGTCTGGAAGAGTTTTGATTTTGGCATTTACGTACAAGTATGATAAACGATCTACATTACTTTAATACCCTACAACTTATCAACAGTAACTTTAAAGCCAAGTGTACACAGCAGAATGCATTGATCTTACTGACTTATTATACAAGTGTAGCGCATTACTCTTGTGAGTTTAACACAATGTGAAGATAAACGTTGTCCTTTTCTGACCTACAGGTATTTATGAATGTGTACATCTCTAATGTGACTCTGGTTGATAATGGAATGGGCATCATGCCTATAATCTACAGTCCTCCATCCGTCAGCCACGAATACGCTGACAAAACCGTCCGTGTACAGGTGATGCACTCATGCCAAGCCAAAAAGTCTGGTGTTACCAAATAAATATCAAACTTAAGTCAATTTTTAACTTTATGGGATGGTTTTCCGGACACGGCTTACCCTAGTCCCAGACTAGTCTTTTGCCACTCAGTGGGTGTAACCGCAGTCATTTTCGCAGAAGGTGATGTCACGTGCATACCCTCTATACAGTAACTAAGGCCTAGTCCTGGATTATACCCTGTCTGTAAACTGCCCCTATAGGTATAAATTTAAATCTAATAAGCACATTATTGTTTAGTCAACACCCGCATGAATTAGTTTGTTCTTTATTCAGGGGTCCCTGATTGTGGGAAGCAGCCCCAATTTTAACTGTTTGGACACACTGGCAACAACTGAGACCTATGTTGCACTCAGTGAAGGCCACAGGGCTCCACGACCCCCTACAGGTACAGAACAGAAGCGCTGATTGATAAACCAAAAACAATACAACACATTGTTTTTCTGCTTTTTGACAATATTTGAAAAAAAAATACATTTAAGTATTTGGTATATGGTTTAATAGAAAGCAAGTTAAAGCACAATTAAAAATATACTTAATTAGTACAAGCATTGACTGTGTTATTTTGGCAAATCTTATATGACATTTGGTTATAAAAAAGTCAATACATGTTTTCACTAATGCTGTTTTGCACTAAATAAATACAAATTAATTATACTTTTAGTAAATATATACCAATATACAGTAACAATATACAGAAACATACATGCTCCTACGTTTTGAAAGGAATTGGGTTATGAAGAAATAACTGGAATTTTATATCTCATTGCAGAGGCATTACAAATATTTGACATATTGCTCACACATCAAAAGGAGCAAAAGCATTAAAAATATCTGATAATTTAGCTTTTTGCATTATGAACTAAATTTGATCACTTTAATGCAGTCGATTTTGCAAAAAAAATTACCATTTAGTTGCATTTCATGATCAGATGGTATTGATTGATTTAATTTTACTGATGTTACCTACATTATAATAGCTTGATTTTGTGTACAACAGGTGGCAGGTCTGGAGTTTGCTGGCCGACGTTTGAATCTGACCACAATCACGCACCAATGAAACCTCACCCTGGACTCATGAGCTACAACGCCATAGCCGGTCTACTGACAGTCTCTGGTGAGACACATCCTCTCAATCTCCAACTTCACATGTGAAAATATAAACTGATAATACTGACACTGCCATTTACTGTCTGTTTCTGTCTCAAGATACAACATTTGTTGGGTTCAGGAATGTGTGTTCCACTGAAAGAAATTACATGTTCATGACCAACCCAGGAAATGAGGACCTACAACATCCAATCAGTGTTGAGAGGATCTCTAAGATAGACAGCACTGAAGAATCTCTAGCATTCATTCATAACCCTGATCTCAGTAAAGTGAATGCTTACTGTAAATCAATTATCGCTTTAATACCATTCAGTTATTGCAGGCATTCCAAACAGAACAATATAAAGATGACTGATAAATTTGTACTTCTTACCTTCCTACATCTTGCGTTGCTCTTATCGTAGTAAAGTGAACCCATCAGACTGTGTGGACATGGACTGTGATGCTAAGAAGAAGACTCTGTTGAAGGATCTGGATGGAAGTTTCTTGGGTGCAGTAGGAGCAGTGGTGCCGTATTCAGAGTACGAGTGGAACGGAGACGCGCGGCATGGATTGGGTGATTACCGCATCCCTAAAGTCATGCTCACTGCTCTCAACGGCAGCCGCATACCTGTCAATCAAATAGCTCCTAATAAAGGTAATCCTGGGAGTTTTTTATTATTTACATTAATGTAAGAGAGCCATTATCACTCTTGCATCAAACATGTCTGTCTATGATGTTTGTGTTTTACCTGTACAGGTGTGATCAGAGACTCTTGCACATACATGAACACCTGGCAGAGCTACAAGTGCTTTGGACTCAATTACAAGATGCTGGTTATTGAAAGTATGGACGTAGACACAGAGACAAGACGTCTTTCACCTGTGGCCATCCTGGGGGACAAATATGTAGATTTACTGAATGGTATAATCAACTAACACCTTTTCATTTTAAATGACCCATTATGGCAAGATATAGTCAAATAATTTGGTTGCATTGTGAATATTAAAGTATATATTTACTTTAAAACATATTGTGGACGTCTTCTTTCTCTCATTTTAGGCCCACAAGACCACGGCTGGTGTGCAGGCTATACCTGTCAGAAGAGAGTCTCTCTGTTTCATAGCATTGTGGCCACCAATAAATCCTTTGATATCTATTTCACCAGCACAACACCACAGAAGCTGAGACTTATGATGCTAAACGCTAAAACTACAGAGGTTTGTCTGTTAGATGGACATTGCAACTAAAAATTCATTTTAATATGGATATGTTCAGTAGATTTATGCATTAACCTGCACTTCTTTTCTCTACAGGCTGTTAGGGTGGCTATATTTTACTCAAACCCTCAGCGGTTAGACGTGTATGTAAATGACACTTTTATTGGTCCAACTAACGCTCAGTGGAATGCAGCTCACACCGATTACACACCGCTTAATCCGACATATCCAGGTACTGTACAGTCATGCAGAATAATACATTTTGCACAGATTAAGGGAATTTAGATTGCTCAAGTGTTGTGACTTAAGTAAAATTGCTTATAATATATACTAAGAATTTTTTTCTAAAGTACAATATGTACAATAGAAGCAGGTTCACAATTGATCTCAGACATCTGTACATTTTCTCTGTGCAAACATATAAAATAATTCTACCTGAACAATTCATCAAGGTTTCTAATTTCACTCTTTTTGATTTCTCTTTAGGTCAATATCTACCGAGTTTAAACGCCGATCACGGTTCCAACTTCTTTGATCCAGACTACAATATGTTGTACATACTTATTCGTGGCTCACAACCGGTCCAGATCCGCACTTCTCCGCTTCTTTTCTTGGCTTTCAACCTCCCGGCCATGACTGAGGCAGAGTTCTTCGGTGATAATCTGGTCAGAAATCTGGCTGTATTCCTCAAAATACCACCGAATATGATTCGAATCACCAAGATCGTCCGTGAGGGCAGCAGTGCACGAAGACGACGTGCGACTGGACTGACGGTTGAGATTCAAATCAGTCAGCCACCCATCCAGACCATCAGCACCAACAACACAAACAACATCGACAACACCACCAGCAGCAACAACAGTACCACTGGTAAGGCCAGACAATGTCAATTATGCATCAATTTAAATGTAAGATTACTTTACAATGCCTAAAATACCATCACAAACCTCTGTAAAGGCGACCAGCAGTTTTCGGTTCTGAAGAGCATTGCTAATGAACTGGGCCGTGCTGCTGTATCAGGCGATCTGAGTCAATCCATCGGCTTCAATGTGTCTTCCCTGAACATGATCACTCCTCCACCCTCTTCTAGTGACCCATCCTGGAGTCAAGTAAGAACAGCTCATGCTGTCATGCATTGTTAAGATCTAGGGCCCTATCTTGCACCCAGCGCAATTGACTTTGTCAGTGACGCATGTATCATTTCGTATTTTGCCCCGGCGCACAGCGGGTTTTTCCCTCCACAGACGTACGTCGGCAAACTAGGGAATGAACTTGCGCTCCCTGGGCGGTTCAGCGCAAAAAAGGAGGTGTGCTCCGGCGCAAACCATCTCTTATGCTATTTTGCAGTTTCAAAAAACAATTGCGCTACTAACCAAAAAAAGACCTAGTCTAAAGTCAGTGGCGCATTGCGCGTGGTTCATTATGCTATTTTAAGGGCGCATGCTTGACCATAATGTATAGCGTGCACAACGCGCATTGCTTATCTAATCTACACAGATGCAACAGTTATTTTTGCAAATCATAAATTGTTACAATAAAAAATATTAACACATGAGATAAGGGAAATCATTGTGGTGAGCATTGTGGTGATAGTTTTTATTTATTGTGTGGCTGCGTTAAAAAATTAACATGCAAATAACGATTAAAATATTTTCATAAGTTTGTTGTGTGGCTGTATTACGTGTATTTTATCTAAATAATAATTAAAATGTTTTCATAAGAAACCTTAATGTATATGAACTTGATTTGTAAGTGTACTTTGGGGTTGGACCTTGCTTGCGTTTCTTGTGTCCGATTTCAAAGCCCCCAAACCCTTTCAGCGGTGAGGGTGGACGCAGCGATGTCCTCCTGTGTGCCTGGCGTGCCCGATTTATGCTGGCAAGCTTGGGATCCCCCCGTCTCCTGACATCATTGTAGTGCTTGGCGCAGCTGATGAGACAATTGTGGCTATTTCCTCTCACGCCTGTTTAACCGACGCTGATTTGGACGGGTTTCTCCCATACCCATACAAAACAACTTCTCTGCTCTTACAAGAACGTTGGTCTCCTCGACTGTGAACAGCTCCTGGTGTGCGCCTGGTAAATCCGTCATAATAATAGCAACCCGCCATGGAACTTGCGCCCTTGCGTTTAAAGGGAATGTTGGATAGCATTCTGATTGGTTTATTTGACGTTACGCCCAAACCACACCTATGAATAATTAACCTACTTCAGAACATCCCCTTATTGATTTGGCGCAAGAGTTATTTCTTCCGCCGGGAAAATAGCAACAGCGCCCAAGATCCGCCCAGAAAGTCACTTGCGCTTTGCGCTTCGCACTTGCGTTTCAGATCGTTAAAATAGGGCCCCTAGTTATAATAAAACACACCACGCTGTTTTAATTATTTTACCTGTGTTTGTCTATAAGGTGGCCACTCAGGAGGTGACTCGTGAAGACCCACAGGTGGTGTCGGTCAGCACAGTGTCTTCACTGATAATTGTGGTCCAACCGGTGGCTGCGTTGTACCCTGGACCCCTCAGCGTGCAGCCCAGCATCATGGCTGTGGATGCAGAGGGTAAGACAGAATCAACTATCACCTTGGTTAAGCCCCACCTTGAAAATTGTTACAAATCCTGCATTACCTTAGCAATCATTGGCATTCATCATTTATTAGACAGAGTCACAGTAACCTCAAAGGGCTAATAGGGATACAGTATCATTCAGATCATTCAGAAAAGAGTATTTGATGCAAACTGTATTTACAAGCAAATAATAAGTAAATACAAGGAAACTGCATATTGATTCAACAAACGTTTTTAGGGTAACTGTGTGTCTGTGGGTGTGACGAGTTTAACAATCTCAGCTGTACTTAAAGATGCTTATGGAAATCCAACACAGGGACTTTCTGGAAACACCACCATCCTGTTCAGTGACTGCTGGGCAAATTACACCGACCTCAGCATATTAAACACTGGTGAGTCCTCTGTAAAAGAAAGCATTAACAGATGTTTTATTTAGTTTGCACATCACTTAAGTCATCAAGATTTAGATAATCATTTAGTTTGACTGAATGTTTTAGAAATAGTGTGCATGTCTGGGTAGCCTGTCATTTTCCTCTGTATCTTTTTTTACAGGTGTTAACCTTAAGTTAGCATTTACTCTGAATGAATGGAATTCTGAGTCGAGATCTTTTACTGTCAAAAGCGTTACAACTCCTGCTCCTCCAGTTACAACTCCTGCACATGTGGTTGTCACCACAGATTGGGAATTTCCAAACATCTTTGACTCCAGTCCATCAATCTCATCACCATCTGTGTGTCTGCTCATGCTGTTAACTGCTTTACTCCTCCTGTTCAGAGAAACCTAGATTACATGATTATTATGTATTTCTTTTTATTGCTTTCTTATAATTAAAATATGTATCATGATTTCTATATTATCCATATTAAGTCTGAAAACATTCAATAATGATTACTGTAGAACAAAATGTAAGATATATTTGAATGTTTCAGTAAATAATCTTCTTCCTTTGTTTTGACCTATATATGCTTCTGTCACCATTAAACATCAACTTTAGCATGCTTGTTCTGGCTGTTTTTATTAGTGGAATCCAGTCAGGTGCAATAATTAGTACCCATCACTAGAGGTCGTTAAAGTCCAATTCTCAAAGTCTACCTGCCTGTGTAGAGGAAAAATAAAATGCCAGTCTGTCACTAGCTGCGTTTACATGGAGCCCAACAATCTGTTTGTAACTAGTAGTCCAGTCTAAGTAAAACAAGTCACATGCAATCATTTTGTTAAAAATAGACTCAGTTTCATAAGTCATTTAACCCTTATGTGTTGTTGGGGATTTTTTCATCCACTAGAAGGTTTTTTTACTCTTAATTTGGCCACAACTTTCTCTGTTTTAGCAAATGGAATGATTTTTGGTGACAAATCTTATATTTACATATATTTTAAGAAAATGCTCTGAACTCAACGATATACCATGGGCAAATTTACTACCCTTTCGTGTTGTTCATGTTAATAGTGCCACATGGTGATCAACAGTAAAAATAACAAATTTGACATCTTAGCAAAAGGAAAAAACACCAACATTAAAAAATGCATGATAAGAATGTGTCATAGCTCTGCAATCAAAAAAATGTGGTTATAATGGAAGTCGATGGGGCAAAAACAGCCACTAACAATAAATGAGGGAGAAAAAAAACTGATGCTACACAAAAACTAAAAATGCTTCAAAGCCAATGTTTTTACCAATCTTTGACATGCCCAAGACTGTGAAAAAGGTAAAAAAAATCCAGGTTAAAATCATTTTTTTATATTGAAAATCTGTCATTTTGTGTGTGTGTTTTCCCCAAATCAGTGACACCACTTATAAACTTTGCAATTAAAGAGTTAAAATCATGGAATTTTTGTGAAGATTTGGTAGTTTTGATCAGATTTATGTAAAAAAAAATTGGAAAAAATATTCATCTGATTTTTTTGCCGTTTAATTTAGTGGATGTTTTCATCCACTAACAACACGAAAGGTAGTACATTTGGACAATGCACAAGGGTTAAAATGGTGAGTGTAAGTTTACTGTATGTGTGCAAATGCTTTAAACTTTTAAAATTTGATTTACTTTGTATTTAGAAGGATCTTATTTAACTCCCATATCAGTTTGCATCTATTACAATTGATTTCAAATGACAATTGTTTGGGAGACTTTTAAACATTTTCAAATAAAAAAGTATTTTACAATACTAATTATTTTAATAATAAGAGCCTGGCAAGAAAGAAACAAATTTAATTAAATAAACATAAGACACAACAACCAGTGTTGTCAGGCTTGTCTGACTTGTTTACATCTATTTTTTTATAGGCAATTATGCCAATTATAATCTCCAAGCCTTCACCCTTCCCAATTTTTCTTTATTCTATAGGTGTGCCTTCATTGTGAAAGTGAAAGTAAACATTTAAACCACTTTTAATTAGAGACATCAAACAGCCCTAAGCACCTTTACACATTAAAAATAAAGGTCACCATATAATGCCACAGTAGAACCATTTTTAGTTCTTTTTTCAATACAATTTATTGTTGTGTTTCTTATATATGTTTTCTCTTATATATATTTTTCTCATTTCCATGTAAAGCACTTTGAATGACCCGTGTATGAAATGTGCTATACAAATAAATTTGCCTTGTCAATACAATTATTATTGTTATATTATTAATATATTGATCTGCTTAGATAGTTAACATAACAACTCGACAAATAATCAACCATATGGCAAATTGAATCATATAAAACAGATGTTTTTAATCAATTGTCAACAAAAATATATTATTTCTTAATAACTGTAATAACTCCACTTTCTTGATTGCATGACACACAAAGTGAAAATGCTGTCTTATTATTCCACCTTGAGGGCAGGTACTATAAATAGAGGAAGTTGTGTTAGTAGGGTTAGTTTGTATAATCTCAAGAGAGCTAAACAGGTATGTGTCTCTGAATATTGATAAATGCACATTTTTAAAAACAATATACATTTGATTTATAAAAGCTAATTTAACTTAGCACGATTTATTCTCTTTTAATAAGATAATTTCTTTAAAATGGGTCACAAACTGTCTGTATATTTTGTATATCTGTATATTTTATGACAGAACTAATCTGAAACGATGCTGTGTGCTGGTCTTAAACTCTATTGCTTGTACAATTTTTTTTTACCAGCTTGAAACTCATTAAAAGCTCATAATTGTATGCACAAACAAATCTGCTGCAAGGAGAGAGTGATGATTTTTAGTTAGTTGTGATTTTTAGGATTGCATCTTGAGACATCACATCCTGTTTTTATCCTCTATCCACTTGTTTGGTGTGCAAGGCTCGGGTGGCTCTTAACCATAACTGAATATGGTGCGCGTGCAATGAACAAAGTATCCTTCACCTATCCAATCTGGCTAAATCATATCAGTACACCAAGGGGAAAAACATTTGGTAACAATTTCTATGAAGCCATGCTAATAATGAATTGCAGTTCCCTTTATAGGTAATAAATACGAAGACACAACATCTATACCCTATTATAAGAACAGTTATAGTTGCATTTATATTATTTATATTATTACTTATTAGTGATGCATTTGCTTTTTCAATGTGCATGCTCATAATCAATTATACACTGATTTATAAATATGAATTACTTAGTCTTATACTTCCATGATGCAGCCTGAATTATTATAATGTCATTATCAGTGGTGTCAAAAGTATTCATATTCATTACTCAAGTAGAAGTATAGATACTAGGGTTTAAAAAGACTTTTGTAGAAGTTGAAGTATCAACTCAAGCTTTTTACTCAAGTAAAAGTGAAAAAGTACTGGTTTCAAAACTACTTAAAGTATAAAAGTAAAAGTAATGTAAGGAAAAAAATGTCATTAGAGAAAAAAGCCTAAGCCACACCACAGGGGCCTTTTGGGCACTACCCTATCTCCTCTAAAAAAATGTTTCTAAAGGCCATAATAACTATAGTGTTATTAAAATGTTAATTTTAAAAAATTTGGGATGCACTAGGGCCAGGGGTAGGCAACGTCAGTCCTGGAGTGTCGATGTCCTGCAGATTAGCTCCAACCCTTATAAAACCTTTGTTACCTGTAGTTTCAGGTACTTTAACCTTTATTAGTTTGTTCAGGTCTGCTTGATTAGACCTCTGGAGCTAAACACTGCAGGACATCGGCACTCCATGTTGCCTACCCCTGCACTAGGCTATCTGTTTCAACCACATACGGTATATGCCCATTAAAAATGAACGCATTTCAATACAATGCAAACAAATACATTAAAGGAGTGGTTCTCAAACTGGATGTCGCCAGATGGTGCCAGGGGCCCCAGTTTTATAATATTTTATGAAATACATTACTTTATTATAAATTCTGTGTAATTAAACCTCAGAAAAATAAGGCTACTAAACAAAAGCAATAAATTGTATAATTTAATATGTTTTGTTGAATTCAAATTCAGAAGTTTTAGAATGTTTATGTCAATCCACTGTACACAAGGGAGGCCGCAAAAAATGTTTGATAACAACTGCATTAAAGAACCATATATATGTGTACTACTGAGCATTAACATGTGTTCCATAGAGAGGAAGATATGACTAGTTGCCTATAAATATTGTAATGGTGCAAAAAGTCAAACTTCAGAGCAGTGCCGCTGGTGGCCAAACTTTTACAGTGGTGCCCTCTTTAGTTAAAAAACAACAAAATCACACAAAACTATAGTATGTGTGAGAATACAAATATGCTATTGTTATCATTTATAATTGTATTTTGACAGCAACACAAACTACAAATATGCAATTATATATTATAGCCTATATTTCTGCATCTGTACTTGTGTAGCTAATGGACTTTTGTATACTTTACTTTAGTCAGTATAAATCCAAGCAATTTTGGAGAATTACTAAATGTCTTTATTGTAAGTAAATTAAAAGTCAGGTTTAAGGAAACAGCTGATGTCTATTAACAAAAGCAAAAGTTGGTATGTATGGTTATGTGTTTCATTGATTTAACACTCAAGCATTCAGCTAAGTACGTTTTGTTAATGCTAATAACATTTACGGCAGTTATTAGCATATAGAAAACAACAATGTCTTTAGCATAGATATCTTTGCCATGCTTCAAAACGCAACGCAGCACAATGTCATTTAAGTTGAACAACTGAAGTTACATGATATAAATTGGTATTGTTACACTATTTAAATCACACAGATGAGTTGGTGTCAGCAGCCAGCTATACATTTACACAGGCTTGTGAATGTGAACTGACCTGAAAGTGATGCGCGAGTTTTATTTCGTATTTTTTATTTACATTTGAAGACAGAATGCCGCGTTCTGTTACTGTACAAACAGATGGCGGATGATATCAAAGCATCGCGAGGGGAGACACTCTGCATGCTTTCTAATCGGTCTGGCGGTTCTTTTATGTTTCTCTGTGCAGCGCTATCGAACAAACTTTTGATCATCTGCAGTCAGCTGGGGGGCGGGGATTGTGTACAAACCAATAGGGAGTCGGAATGGTGTATGTTTATACTTCTCATCCAACCACAATCGCATTCATCTGGATGATGCAATTTATCAAGATAGTTTTTTTAACGATGACAAGCCGAAATTAATAGATGTAACGAGGCGATTTTTAAAATGTAAGGAGTAGAAAGTACAGATAATTGCGTGAAAATGTAAGGAGTAGAAGTAAAAAGTCGTCTGAAAAATAATTACTCAAGTAAAGTATAGATACCGAAAATATCTACTTAAGTAAGGTAACGAAGTATTTGTACTTCGTTACTTGACACCTCTGGTCATTATAGTATAGTTATGATTACATATGCATCTGACAACAATGCTACAGTATAATGCAAAGAGCATGGATCTCTTTCAGGTCAATGTGCTATTTTCTAATGCAAACAAGGGTGTGATTAAAACAGTAATTGTTAAAATTAATTTTATTAATATGCATGCACACACACACGCACGCACGCACGCACGCACGCACGCACGCAAACACACACACACACACACACACACACACACACACACACACACACACACACACACACACACACACACACACACACTACACTGCATGATGCCAAGAAGGCATATCTATGTAACTGATGTTTAACTGTGTGTTTCTTTTTGTAAAATATAAAACTAAAATGAATTGTTAAAGTAATAATTCTTAATGCTTTAATAATTCATAAAAGAGATGTTATTATTGCATTGGGCTGTGAAATAACAAATGCTTGTTGTGTAATTGTTTTCATTGAACCAACATTGCCAACTGTGAACACACCCTTAATAAAGCGATCTTGGCACCCTTAATGAAGCCACTAAGAAGGCTGAAGATATACTGAACTTGCCAAGTGCGTAAATGTGGATGTGGCCACTGCAGCCCTTAAAGAGGCAATGAGCGCAAGGGCCACTGGGGACATTATTCTCCTTTTATAGGCCATGTCAAATGAAAATGTTTATTTTTTTAATAGGAAATACTGTATGTAGGGTTTTTACATTTCATTAATATTACAAAGTTGTGCTACATTATAGGCCTAATCATAGTTCATTACTGAGAATTCCTTTTTCCTAAAATTCCTTTTTAAACTAAGATTTCTAAAAGAAATCTAATTTACACTAAATATTATAAGGTCTTTATTTTTGGTGCAGAAGTGCAGTTGGCATTGCTTTGAGGTGCAAGTGCTGTGAGTCTTGGAGAAGATGGCTCGCATGCGGCAGCAGGTGTATCTGCTGCTTGCCATTTGTATATCACTGTGGAACTCTGCAGGTATTCGCTTTCTTCTGGATTTTTTATTCAAATGCCACTTACTCTTTAAAATGTATCTCAGACAGCAGATGACTCTGGACCAGATCCACACCGGATCCATTCCGGAACTGCAGACTTTGGCCCAGATTTAGTGCAGATCTGGCTCAAAGTCATCTGCTGTCTAGGATGCTATATTTACTGATATCACAAAGTTGTCAGTCTAGAAACAAGACAGACATTAAATATATTTAAATGGAAAGTTTCTGTAACTAAACAAATCTAATGTCACAGGAGCACAGGGGATCAGCAGGTTAATCAACGATGCTGGAAGTGTTAATGGAGGAACAAGACTGACCATAAAGGGGGAAGGTATAAAAAACTATTTTCTCAATTCAACGAAAGTAAACAACAATTCGCATTTGTTACAAACTGAAATGGATTTTGCATTAATGAGTGGAATGTAAAAGGCTATAATGTTAAGTGATGTTTAAAAAGTTTTTGGTTAATTGTCCTCAGGTTTTGCTCAAGCCAGTCAGTTCAGTTTAAATGCAGATGACCCAAACGTTGGCAACAGTGTGACTTTGGTGTCTCAGACGAGATCTTTTCCCTGTGATGTCGAAAGAGACTCCAGTGACTCTAAACAGATCATGTGCTATACAAGGCAAGCAATTACCTACTTGATATTTTTTCACGTTTAGAATGCACAAGCTATGTGAATTTTTAAAAACTGTTATATGAATGAGAAATGTATGGGTAATGTAAATCGGCTCCCCACTGGTACGATGCAGTTTTTTATTATCTCTCCAAACAATAGCAAGAAAAATACACTTTTCCAACATCTGCTTTGTGTACGCACTTCAAGATTCTTAATTTAGGAGTGCTCAGTGAACATTTTTAAATGACTAAACAATAGAAAACATACTTAATATTTTGTCATTGCATTGCATGTATATACTATGTTTGTAAATCTAATATTACTGTTTTTAAATTCTTAATTTACTATTGCTATTAAATTACTATATTCAAGCATTATAGCATTCAAGTACCGTTGTTAATCCTTTATTCCATTTTATTATAGGACATGTTTAATACAAGAGCAGAACTACATGCCCTCCTTTTAATGCATAATGAGGCAATTGTATCCTAGTTGTTAAAGAGTTAGGCTTGTAACCCTCACGACCGGCGGGTTGTGACTGTGGTTGCATCCTTGACAAGCCTGTCACTTTCACTTTTTATAATGTCAACTACAGCATGTTTTTCAAAAAAGCCCTTGCATTGTTTTTTAAAGAGCTATGCCAGAAGATAACTATGAAGTGCGGGTCAGTGTGGATGGTGTGCCCATTGCTATAGATCAAATGTCTTATTACTGGTGGTGGTATAGCTGCACATTCTATGTGAGTGAAAAGTTTTAAACTTCATTTTAAACTGTTTACCACAACATGCACTTATTCTCTCAAAATATATAAATATACTACAAAACACATTTACTACAAAAGCTGTGCTTTTACAGAGTAGATCATTCTACACACCCACCATTGAAAGTCTTAGCCCACTGTCAGGTCTCCCAGGTAAGATCATCGTTTATTTGTTAATAATGCCTTTATGCTTTACTGGACCATTGTAGTTGAAAACTTTTTATAAATGTCAATGAATAGGAACTGTTGTGACAATGCGAGGAGAAATTGTCACAGATGTGTACGGAAGCAGTACAGACACAAGTTTAAATGGAGGGAATGTGAGATTCTTGAGGTCAGGATCTAATACACAATGAACTAAAATGATATGTTATTCAAATATTTGTTTTATCTTTACAGTCACGATAATATAGTTTTATCTGATTATTTTTTTATGTGTTTTCTTTAAACAGGGCATACATGGGTGGAATGCCTTGTGAACTACTGAAACCTGATTCAAATGAAAAGTAAGCATATGTGATGCAATGCAACATTGTAATTGCTAAAGGTCAATGTAAACTGCATAAATTGCTTTATTTTTCCAGGTATGGCCTGAAATTGGACTCTGAGCATAGCAGATTGGGATACATGAGTTGCAAAATGACAGGAACTTATGTTGGTGAGGAATTTAGTATTAAAACAGTATATTAAAGTAAAAATAAATTGCATAAAAAAATATTGTTTATATTGTTGTCTACAGGTCATCATAATCTCAGTTACATTCTGGATAGTGTATTTGGGAGGTCAGAGGTGTTGATGTTACTTTACACCAAATTTACACTGACATTTAAGCATATCATCAATGCTGTTGAAAGTCATGACACATATTGTTTTTTCCAGGAGTCTGCCAGACTTTGGGCTTTTTAGCGTCTCAGCGTTAAACAAGCTTGCCATGTTCCAGACATACGCAGGTACAGAATAACATTTATTCTTATTAATGAAAACAATGTTATTCCCTAAAAAACAAGATTTATTTGAAAATCTTGGCTTGTTGTTTTGTAAATGCCTCTTGTAGAGGTGACAGGCGTTTCTCCATCTGAGGGCAGTGTGTTGGGCGGCACATCATTGACCATTCAGGGACGCTACTTTGATGAGACTGACCTGCCAGCTGTGGTTTTAGTAGGGGGTAAACCTGATGTCATGTCAGTGGTTAATGTATCTAAAAAGTAGACAATGAAAAACTGGGATTCAAAATCTAATGTAAACTGTAAGAGATAAAAGTTTGAGATAAAAATTTTAATAATGTGATTTAATGTTTGGTACAAACTAAAATTTTACTATCAATTAAAAAAATCTACCAATATATACCAATTTATTGTCTATTGTCTTATCCAAAGCTTTTTAATGATTTGTTATCTTCAGGTGAAACATGCCAGATTCAAAGCATATCAGATGAAAAGATAGTCTGCTTGACTCCTGGTTATGAAAGGAAAAACATGACAGTGTTTCCAGGTGAGAAACTGAACCCTGATATCTAAATGGAGCCATCACATTCTTTCTAATCTATTCCCTCATGCTGCAATTTACGTGTAAAAAAATCTCACTTCTAATATCATGCTATTTAGATCATGACCGATATCTTTTGTGTCACATCTCAAGAAAACAATATTTAATAGAGATGATCACTGAGTCAAAATAAAAATAGACAAAACACAAATATACAATAGCAGTCAAACTCATCAATATGCTAAATAAAAATTGCTTTATAGTACCCAAAATAAATATATGTAATATTTTGACCATCGAACACGACTAAATTTTGTTACACATAAACAGTAATATTTTGAATTTAATGCATTTTCTTGCTGTTTCTTCAAAGATGCATATTTTAGGCTATTCATATTTAGTTATGGGACTTAAAGCAGGTTAGGTACGTGCAAGTCTGCATTCGCTGAATGCTCGATATCAAGAACACACCTTTCAATACGGTTCACTTCGCATTGCGTCAGTTTGCTGACGCTATGGGGGAAACTCCTGTTTACTCCGCGATTGAAGCCTATTGGTTAACCTATTAAGGGGAGAGAAAAATACCGTTTTAAGTTTAGACACATGGAAAACCAGATGGACCCGACCGAGAGTTGGTGGCAATCTGAGCTTAACTGTCTCCGGGTTAATGACCTTAACCATAGTGAATGGCCCAAGGAAATGGGGTGCCAGCTTACGAGAGGGCTCCCGGAGAGGCAAATCCTTGGAAGATAGCCATACTCTCTGCCCACAAATAAATCGAGGGGCCGGTCGGCGGTGACAGTCAGCCGCGGCCTTGGTTCGTCTGGAGGCTTTGAGAAGCAAATTTCTAGCTCTTCTCCAGGTGCGTTTGCAACGTTGGATGAAGGCTAACGCAGACGGAACCGCCGCATCGGGCTCTTGAGACGGGAATAATCGAGGCTGGAACCCCATGGACGCCTCAAACGGGGACATATCAAGTGAAGCCGTCGGAAGGGAGTTGTGCGCAGATGTCACCGGATGACTATTGTAGGGCGGAACCAAAAGTGGCGGAAGAAGGTTCCGCCTGAAGATGGTTTCCGCTCGGACCCGATTTTTAAAACACCTTTTTACTTCCTGGTCTCCCTGACAACCTAAATAATGAGTAAACGAGCAACAGGTGTGGCGAATCAATGTGGCAACCCATGATTGGAGGAGGGAGTGAAGACTAGACACATAAATAGGTCTAGAGAAACACAAAGCAGAAAGTAGCTTTTCGGGGGTGAGCTCCCTTACGCCTAGGGCGGACCAAACCACACGCTCCGTCCTTGGAGGAGCCGGAGGGCGCCGTTGATCCGCGGATCGCTTAAAGCGAAAGGAAAGAGTGCGGCAGCCGAAAGAGGCGAAAAGGAAGGAGCTGTGGAAGTTAAAGGAGCACCACACTGAAAAGTGCTTTTTGTGTGCTTTGTTCGCTGCTGTGCAGACCCGTGTGTGTGGTCGAAACCGATCCATTGGGGAAAGAAACGGAAGCTTGATTATGGTCCAGATAGGAGGAACAGAGGTTGGGGGTGACTGGGTGAGAGGAATACCGATGATCTACATGACTGGGCTGAGTATATGAGGAAATCAATGTTGACTTACGGATGTATTGAATTGTGAGGATGTTCTGAAGATCTCTCACCAGAGCTGACGCCTACAAAGGCTGCTGACGCCGGACGAGCTGAAATCAGAAGGGAAGACCGGCAACGTGTTAGCAACGCAGTGTGAGTAACAGTTTGGAATATCGCACAAAGTATTAAGAAGGTAGAGTTACCTGACGTGTGTTGTGAGTGTGTTACACAGCTACGGCCCCAAGGTGGAGGGAAGCGTGGGCGAGCCGGGGAATAACGTTGGAGTACAAGTAGGAAAACACGCCCTGTGAAACGGGCCCCAGTGCATGTGAGTAACTTGAATGCATCGTACGGAGTATTGTTAAAGTGGGTCTATTTACCTAACCTACGTTGTGAGTTTGACGATTCAGAGTTTGGCCCCACTGGTGAGAGAAGCATGGGTGAGCTGAGAGAAGTGTATTTGGAGTATTTGGGAGATCCGACGACGATACCCAAGAGCTTTTCCCTTTTGTGCTGAGAACAACGCCCAACGAACCACACGAGAGACCTGGGTCGAGCTGGCCAAGTCCCTATTTCGCGTGAAGTGTGTGCGTAATGCTGTGGTGAGTCTTGGTTTTCATTTTGTGTGTTTACACTAAAGCTTGCAGTGTGGTGCTGTGGTCGTAGGACAGAAGCCGTTCCCAGTCCAGCAAAACTGTGGGGAGATACTAGCATGTTGAGGCCAGAACCACGCAAGGGAAGGCAACTAAAAGTAGGATCTCATGTGTGCCAGTGATAGCCCTCGCCAATCCTGATAGAGGGCAGTGGTGAAACTTACCTGTGTATCAGTGTGAGTAAGCGATTGGTGTTTACTGTTTGGACCAAGGGTCATTGTTGTGTACAGCTACATATACTAATCATCTGCGTGCGGAGCCTCTTCAAGAGTTCGCCCCGGTTCAGTACCCCTGGAACCGTACAGGAGGGGGGAGCTAGGGAAGCATCCGGCTCCATGCGCCCCGACCAGACGTCCCCACGACGCCCAAGGGCCCCAGGTACACTGTGCACAGCTGTCGCCCTGAAAGTCCACTGCCCGGAGAAGCGTTGGGTGAGATAACCCTTATGAATAACTTACCTCTGTTTTCAGCACGACCTTGAAGAGGAACGAAAAGTCCCAGATGTGAATAACTTACCGCTGTGGTGTATAACTGACCTCTGCTTTCAGCATGACCCTGAAGAGGAACGAAAAGTCCCAGTTTGTGAATAACTTACCTCTGTGGTGTATAACTTACCTCTGCTTTCAGCACGACCCTGAAGAGGAACGAAAAATTCCAGTCTGTGAATAACTTACCGCTACTCCCCGCTCCACACGAAGTCCAGTCCTGGGGGCAAGAAGAGAGAGTTGTTTTAATTTGCCCTTTCCCTTTTCCCTTACCTTTTAAATATTTAATAAAGATTGTATTTTAAATTTAGTATACTCTGTCTGTCTGGTCATTGGGGTGGCTTTGGGACCTCCTCGAGGTGGAAACTAGGAAGGGGCGTGACCCTTTAGCCAGCTCGGGTCCGCTCCGACCTGTGACACATACTCTACCCAGGGTAACTGTTGGCACCAGGAACTCGGATACTGAGATGTCAGACAGCGGAGCGCTCTACCTAGATCCTGATTAGCCCGTTCGCATTGCCCATTAGTTTGAGGATGATAGCCTGAAGACAAGCTGGCAGTACAACCGATCTGTCTACAGAACTCCTGTCATAAATGAGAGATAAACTGGGGACACCTATCAGAAACCACGTCAGTAGGCAGACCATGTAAGCGAAAGACGTGTTTGATCATGGCACTAGCAGTTTCTTTAGCAGAAGGGAGTTTGGGTAAAGGAATGAAATGAGCCGCTTTGGAAAAACGGTCTACTACTGTTAACACTACAGTGTTACCTTCAGAACTTGGTAAGTTGTGAACAAAATCAATGGCAATATGGGACCAGGGACGAGAAGGGACAGGAAGAGGCATAAGACGACCAAAAGGAACTTGATTAGACGTCTTACTGCGGGCACAAACTTGACAGGCTAACACAAACTGTCTGACATCAGGACCCATAGAGGGCCACCAGAAACGTTGGCGGACGGCAGCCAACATTCTCCGAATTCCTGGATGGCAAACCAACTTGGATTCATGACCCCACCAGATGACCTCAGAGCGTAGTGCGTCCGGAACCCACAACCGCCCCGCCGGACACTCAACTGGCACTTCACCCTCTCGACCAGCCTGCTCCACTCTCTGTTCAATTCCCCAACGCAGTGAACCCACCACCCTCCCCTCTGGGAGGATGGTTTCGTCTCTGGTGGGTTGGGGACCCTCGAACATATGAGATAGTGCTTCAGGTTTAATATTCTTGGAACCAGGCCGATACGAGAGGGTAAAGTTAAAGCAGTCAAAGAAGAGTGCCCAACGGGCCTGGCGAGATGTTAATCTCCTGGCCGAACGGATATATTCTAAATTCTTATGATTTGTCCAGACCAGGAAAGGCTCTATGGTCCCCTCCAACCAGTGACGCCATTCCTCCAAAGCCAACTTGACCGCCAGCAGTTCCCGATTACCTATGTCGTAATTTCGTTCCGCCGGGTTAAGTTTATGTGAGAAATAGGCGCATGGATGCACCTTACCATCCTTAGAGGACCTCTGAGACAAGACAGCGCCGACCCCGACATCAGAAGCATCAACCTCAACAATAAATTGGCCAACGGGATCTGGAATAGAGAGAACAGGAGCAGAGATAAACCGGAGCTTTAAATTATCAAAGGCCTCCTGGGCTGCTTTATTCCAAGCAAACCTGAGGTTGAGGTTAGCACCGTAAGTGGCTCAGCAACCTGGCTATAGTTACTGTTGTGGATTTTTTCAGGAGAATCAGAGACGATTGAGATGTAAAATTCTCTTCAAAGTATTTTATTAAAGAATTGTGTCAGACAGCTTGTAACACAACACTGGTCATAGGGTGTACACCTGGTAAAATGATAATGACAATGACCCCGTTCTGAGTTTTTCAGTATATTATATAGTGGTCCAATATTGGTCCTGCCTTTCTTTCACTCTGTACTGTCCCAATGCCCAGCACTCAAAACCTTCAGGCCCCTTAGCTCCTTCTCATAACTCATGACAACTTGGTGATGCTGTGGCTTTATCTCTATAACATTCCAAGCTGGTACATAAATCCTTCCATGGGTGGTAAAACTCAGTGTCTTTGTTCTCTAACACATCATACAAGTATTTGCTATCCTTACCATGGACCCCCTTATCTCCTCCAGGCCCAGCTGTGGACCTACACATTCATGTTCAAGCAACAGAGAGACTTAAAACTTAATTCATGTAGACCTTAACCATGAAACACATTAAAAGCATACCATATAAAACATAATACTAATCTGTAAGATAAAACACTCAAAATTTCTCCACCATATATCCCCCCCTTCGGAAACTAAACGTTTTCGATAACCACCCTGCAAATACGACTGATGATACCAGAGAAGCCGGGCTAGGTACTTTAAAGAAAGAAAACATATAAAAGAATAAAATACCCCTGACAATTAAGGCCAGACCCTCGGTCACTTTTCTAGTCTCAACAGTCATGTTACACTGGTTACCCTTTAAATGATATTTAACAACATGTAAAAAGAGTAATGATTAACAACATGTAAAAAATAACATAAAATTTAATTTTAGATCAAAAGCAAGCAGTTTCTCTTTTCAAAGAATTCTTTTCACTTTCTGGTAAGCCGTGCTAGGTGGATGTTTTACCTCCACCCCCATGAGATTCCCGGAACATCAGTCACTTACCAGGCTTGTTTCTGTGTCATCACACCATGGACAGTGATGCTTAAAACCATCCATTTCCCTTTTTTACACACACTTCAGGTTTGCAACTTGCATTACTAATAAAAGATTATAACTTGTAATAAAAATAATAAATGCAAAAAATAATACCTTGTTAATAAAGGATAACAAATGCAAAAAATATAAGTGTTAATAAAAAAAAATAAATGAATTAGTATAGGTGACACCCTATGTCCAGTTTAACATGACCAGTTACATAATGATTCTCACATGAGAGTGTTTTGCTCTGGTGGGCGGTCCACACAGAGTCTTTCTAAGAAACATGAATTCTATATGTATACATGTAGTGCATCTTCCATCTTTCGACGGTCTTCAACCCATGCGCTTTGCACGCGTAGAGGGCCGTGTGAGGGAGGAGGGTACTAGAGCCTCGTTGGTTCCCCATCACACATGGATGTTGTCCTCAAAATTATCTCCCTCGTCGTCCTCATTAATTTGTACCCGTTGGTACATTATCTTACCCATTCCTTTATCAATAGTTTTCTCAATCAAACCCCTAATACATGGTATGCAACAACAATCACACAATTCAAGTATAGCAACAGCTACAGCAGCTGACATCAGTATAGAAGTTATCAGTGTACTCCACTTCCCAAACCATTTTCAATCATTTTTGTAAATGGATCATCTATCCCAGAGTTCTCAGCCAATTCATTTGACAAGGCGGTCAAACCTTCTAATGCCCTGGTAATGCTCCCATCAGGGGCAGTATTATCAAAAATAAATTTTCAGCATCCATCATCTATAATTTTTTAATATCTAATGCCAGCCTGTTTTGTTGTGCCATCAGTTACGTTAGTCCCAATTATGCAGTTATCCCCTTAACGTAATACAATTAATTAATCCAATCCACATTTTTATTGAGGGTTTACCACCAGAAAATTATTCACTCAAAACTTGCAACAATTTGATTTCTCGCTTTCTATTCATCTGGCACCCCCCTTGGAACCCATATGGCATCTATACACTCTATTATCATAAGATCCACCAGGCAGATTTCTTTTCTGTCTGTTAATACTCTTAACACTTATTTTATCATATACGCTCCCAAAATCAGGTAATGAAAACATTTGAAATGGCATTATTAATTGTACAAGGGTACAGGTTCCCTTTCCAATTTACTCTCAAATTTGGCCTTAATTTCATGTCAACACACATCCACCATACGTCTGCCCTTTCTGTGGTCTGAACTATAAACCAGTTTGCCTTGTATTCCTGTTTGTCATTTGTAACACCAATTTCTCTTTGGCACCACCCATCTGTAAAATGTTTAACATCTTCATTTCCAAAGGTTCTCTTAAAACATGTATAATTACTCTTATAAGCCTGTACTTGGTGGGAAAAACATTTTCATTATTAGAAACAAATAAACAACATTCATGCAATCTTCATCCTCCATATCCTTATATACTTTAATCATACATTACCAATTCATTGTGATCTCCAAATCCAGTTTCTATGGTTCATCACATCACTATCTTAACAGCTGTTGGGCTAGCTTCTGTTACCTCATATGGTCCTTCTCGTCTGGGTTCATCCCACTTACGCTTGTAAACTTTAATGTACACCCCGGTTTCTACAGGAAAAGGTGTTGCAGTCTCGTCACCAGGTGCCTTTTAATCTGTAAAATAGCTTTATGGTTTCTCATTAGTTCAGCAATATATTCATTAATATTCATTAATATATTCATATATTATATTCATTAATATTCAATTATTTTTTTTTAGATCCTCCTCATTCTCCAAATTCATAAAATTTTGGTTAGCTTTAAACATTGGTCTCCCAGTTACCATTTCATGAGGGGATAAACGCGTTTCCCTGTTAGTACTAGATCTTATGGCCATGACCGCTATTGGTAAGGCCTGACCCCAATTTAGTTAATTCTGTGCACAGATTTTGCCTATTTTTGATTTAAGTAAATCGTTACACCTCTCAACCACCCCTTGAGACTGTGGATGATACACTGATCCAAATTTTTGGGTTATTCCTACCCTAGCAAGTGCATTTCTCAACAGGTTGGCCTGAAATCCTGGTCCATTATCTGACTGTAATACCTTGGGAAGCGCAAATCTTACGACCACTTCCCTCTTAAGTGCTCCAGCCACTGCTTGCGCACTCTGCGTTCACGCTGGATAAGCTTCTGTCCATCTCAAAAATGTAAAACATTTTCTCCTTAATTGGGTGGATCATATCTACAAAATCCATCACTAGATGCACAAATGGTCCTTCCACACTTGGAAACAGACACATTGGGTGTACTGCTGGTTTCACATTTCTATAAATGTCACATTCTGACAAAAATTCGCTAATTTAGTTTTGCATATTGATAAACCAGAAACCCTGTTGTCTCATAAATCTTATCTACCATCTCCCCCCTCGCGCAATGTTCACTACCATGCGCATTCATCATTACCATTTTCTCCATTCTAGATGGTATTACTAATTGTTGTTGCTCTGATCTCCACAAACCTTTTACATTTACAACACCTCTGCTTTGCCACTTCATCTTTTAAATTTGTTACACTTTATTTTGCATGTCTCTGATTTCATCTACAGTTACCTCTGCGGAAATGCTCACCTGTTCACTGTCATTCTTTTTACCTGATCCTGTCACAACCATAGCCATAATTTTCAGCTAACTCAGGTTTTGCCACACCTAATTTTGCTTCCTCATCTGCTTTTTCATTACCTTTGTCAATGAATGAATTTCCTTTTGTGTGCTGCACACTTAATTACATTTACTTTAGCTGGTTTTTGTATTGCCTCAAATAGTTGTGTGATCTCTTCTTAAACCAAGTCTGCTCTCAGTTTCATCTCTTTAATGCCTTCTATTATACAAACGTGTGGTATGCCTTTACTAGGCAATATAGCAACATCTGTCTGATTTTTTTCCCATGTCCTCACATTTAAATTCCCTAAATTACTTTACCCTACTGGCCTATTCTGGTATTAACTCAGGTATGAACTACAAAACCCCGTGGCTCCCAAAAATGCCATCATCCGCTTCACTGTGTTTTGCTATGGATAGTCAAGCATGGTTCTGTGGTGTTTTTCACAAATTTGTTTTTGCTCTTCAGAGACTACTCTTTTTAGGTATTTTACACTGGCTTTAGTCAATATCAGCTTTTATTTTGATACTTTTATCTGTATATCTGCTCAAAATTTGTTCTGTTAATTTCTTAAAATCCTCTCTGTTGTTGTGTGCTATCAAAATATCATCTACATATTGCAAGCATACTCCCTTGTGTTGCTATCCTGTAAAATGATTTGCTTCTAATGTATACCTGTCTCAGTCATTTCTAATGGAATTAGATACCTGCCTAGCTACCTATCCAACATACTTCTGGTCTAATTAAAGGGGTTAGTTCCTGTTTAGTTATTTTGGTTAGACACTGCAATGTTAATCCCTGTGGTGCGGTTTTGATTGTAGCATCTAATTTACACAAAATGTCCCTTCCAATTAATGGAACCTGAGGTGCCATCAGAAATTGATTTACAACAGTTTTTCCTTCTATTTGAAGCATAATTGGTTCTGACAGACACATTTCCATAGGTTTTCCAGAGAATCCTATTGTGTCAATTAAACATTCAATTTTCACTCAATTAATTATGCATGTTAATTTAGATTCTTCCCAATCATTTTCGGATAATGCTACCTGTTGGTTAATGGGACCCTCCGAACACTCCTATTGCTTCCATGGGTTTGTTGGACAGTCACGCCTAGCATGAGTATTCTCCCCACATCCCCAGCGAACATTGTTTTGCCCGAAATATGGACCCATATCAGCGGATGTCCTGTTCTGAAAATATCCCCTTCCTCTACCTCTTGACCATTTTCGAACACTAAATCCTCTACTCTGTTCATTAGGTGCCATCACATTCACAACTACTGGCTGAGACGGGGCTGCGCCATGGTGATGCTGCCATGGGTTCCGATTTTGGGTTTGATCCGCAGCTTGTTTTTGCAGATCAGCTACCTGTTCATACTTGTTAGGAGGGTGTGTTGCCACTATTTCGCCCTGAGAGTGGCTCGCTGACTCATATGACCCTGCCCATCCCACTACATAGGTTCCCCTGGGGTCCTTACTGATATCGTTGTTTCTTTTCTTTTCCTCCAGACTAACTTGAGCCAGCTTTCGTTCAGTCTCTTTAGCTTGTTGCTCTAAGTCTCTTTCGTGTTTCTGGTGTTTGGAAGCATGGTGTTTCAGGATCTCCACCCACTGGCTGTGTGGCATTGCATCTAGCCCTGGGGTGTCACTCAGTTTGTTTTGCACAGACACTGGCAGTGCGTCCAGCAGTTCCTTTCTGAAAAGTCTGGTTTCAACGTCTCTTGGGTCAGTAGGATCTTTTCTCAGCCCCAGCCCTCTCCAAATTTGCATGTTTTTAGCAATCCACAGTGCACAGTCCTCCTGACCCAGTGCAGCGGGGGTCAGTTTGGTGCTGTCAAACTTGACAGGAAACTCAGTTCTCAAGGCACCCCAAAGTCTGCCTCTGTAACAGTCAATAGCCTGGCCGTCAAAATCAAATGAAACCACACTCTGTCCCATACCTGCTAACCACAACACATCCTCCATTTCTCTTAAACTAGTAATTTTTGCCAGTAATGCTTTTATGTCACCCACCGCCAATCTTGTACCTTGCGTCTCTTTCTCTAACGCAGCAATCCAGGGACCAGCACCGTCTCTTAAACTTGGCAACACATTTATTATAGTCTCTAAATCCCTATGAGCCCATGGAACATACACAGCTGTTTTTCCTTTAATACGCAACGGAAATACACTCACACCTTGCTCATTCATTCCATCTCTAGGGGTACTTTTCAATAATGGAGATCTGTCCTCTATTGGGTCAAATTCTAAAGCTAATGTGTCCCTATACTCCAAATCTCTGTTTCTCTCCTCTACCAACATCTTAGCTCTGTAAGTTCTTAATCCATCAGGTCCTGACATTTTTGTCATATCTATACCACCTTTAGAGGCTGGGTACTCTTGTGTCATTTTCATATTTAGCCAATCGTCAGTTTCTCGCTTTCTCTGTTCCATAGCATGCACTGCCCTAACCTTTTGTTGTTTAAGCACCCTTTCTTTTGCTCTCTCTCTATCCTGCCTTTCTTGTTCCAAAATCATCCTTTCTTCCTCTTGTAATCTTTTACCCAGCTCTCTGTCCTGCGATAGCCCTGCTAAACCCAAATACTTCACATCTTTAGTTAATTCTGTTATTTCCTTTGCTCTCTGTTCAATTAGTCGATCCAGATGTTCTAGCTGAGTCCTGGTATACTGACTAGCTCCTCCTGCTGCCTGACTTTGTTCACTGATTGATTCTTCCTTTCCTTTATCTCATCATACAGTTCCAAATTTCCCTCAACTTCTAATTCCCCTTTAAGCTGCATAGTTCCTTTAATAACTGGATACAGTGTACTAGCATTTGGTGAAGCAACAGGGGTGGTTGGGGCTGGAGTGAGAGCAGTGAAGGGAGGGTTACTTTCAGAGAGAGTGGTGAAGGGAGGGGTGATTGTGTGCGTGGTAGAGGGAGGGCATGGATTGAGGGAGGCCGGGGTAGTGGGTGGTGCATAGGGCGGTGGCTTAACTGTTGTAGTTACCACAGGTAATTGGTTTGCAGTGTCTAATGGCTGTTCTAGCAATCTTTTCTTTTCTATTCTTTCGTTGTGCTTTGCCAGCTCTTGAGCTCTGACCTCTTCTCTATCAGCCATCACTCTTTCAGCTTCCTTACTCCAGTAACCTCTAGCTTTTTCCCACAATTCCATTCCATCTAACAAAGCTTTCCTCTTTTCTTTCTTTCCATCCTTCTTTGCTTTCAACTCCTGATTAGCTATGTAATTAGTCATCCAAATTTTCATACTCTTCATTTTTTCTTTATTCCACGTTCCCTGTTCTGGCCAGGGAAAGGGAGGCTGCTCTCCTTTCTTATATTTGTTACTTCTGGTATACCATTTTAGATCATTACACCACTTAGCCAATGCTTTACCATCAAAGCCTTTGTCTTGTAAGTTACACCATTCCACCGGGGCCACAGTGATAGCACGCTCTAATTCTTTTGTTGCTGCTTCCATGTTACACTGAATGGTTGCTTACTTTATTTATTTAACAATAAATCAATGCACTTTTCTGCACTATAAAATGTTCCAGTCAGGCGACTGTAATAAATCACAAAGGGTCCCACAAGTATGTAAATGATCTCCTTTTCACCAATCACTTTATCTGTCACACAACCACTTTTAAGATTTGATTCAAATTTAAACTTAGCACTTACAATGCTCAGTTCTTTATATCCCACAATTGTCTTTGACACATAAATCTTACAACTGGAAAAACTTTCTTATCTCAGGCCAACTAAAACTAACACAAAAGATCCCTCTGATTAATTGTGCTATTTTAAATGCAGACGTAACTGTATTGATCTCAAATTCTTCTGTTTTAATTATTAACCTTCCTTCTATTAACTTTTCTTTTGTTAAATCAAATACACTCAATAATAACTTTTCAATATTAGATAAAGATTTCAGGTTCCACCAAAATTCAATGTTTTCAGTAACAACTGCCATTCCATCACGGACAATATTTATCACACAGGATAACTCTTACCCCTAACTTTCAAAATTAAAATTTTCATATGAGTTGAATAAGATGCAGAAATGCTTTTTAGGGACGTTTTTTAAAACTATTCACTTATGGTAAGTCCTTACCATGCAACAATTAATAAACACTTTCTTAACTTTAAGTTGGACAGAAGCTTTTCCCTTGTCTCTCCCGAGTTTATTTGATAGAGCAATTTATAGTATCATAGTTCATCGATAAATTACCCTTAAACACTGTGTTCAACTCAAAGAATACTTTATAGTATCACAGTTCATCGATAAAGCACCCTTAAACACAGTGTCCATATCAGTGAGCTCTCTATAGTATCACAGTTCATCGATAGAGGCACTCATAAACACTCACTCAAGCAACCCACTGGTTTTTCCCGCACTCCAGACTCTCTCGCTCACCCTCGTCTGCACATTCTAAGCACCTTGGTTCCCAAACTATGCAAACTCTTCATATTTGTTTCATAGAGCAATTTATAGTATCAAAGTTCATCGATAAATTACTCTCAAATACTCATTTAAGCAACCCACTGGTTCTCCCTCAACAATAATCTCTCTCTTATCTCACTTTTGTTTCGTAACTTAACCAGTTACATCAGAAAACAACTAACAATCAAACCCACTGGTTTTCTTTCCTTTAAAAAGATATATCCGTACTCATCTCAGATAATCTATTAAAATCAGCCCACTGGCTTTACAAAATTTAGTTTCAAAATTTTAGTTTTAGTTTGAGTCCATAAAATCAGCAAAATTTAGTATAATTAAATGCCCTCTTGGCTATTAACAGTCAACGCCCTCTTGGCTATGTTAATATTAATTTCCATCAACTGTTTCACAGCTGGGTCCTCTTGACCCTCAGATAAGAGTACACCTACTCGGAAGACCAGGTTTCCCTATTAGAGATAATTTATCTTGTAATATCATCCACAAGTCCCTTCTCATTAATCGCAATACTAGTTAGTTTATGAGTTACAGAGAGAATTCAGGAATTCAAATGAAAACGCCGGGCTGTCTGTGTTTTCCAAACAGAGTCCAAAATCTCATCAATGTAGGTGAAAAAATGCTATAACGCTTTGCTTACCTTAATTTAAGAAGCAAGCGGCTGGCCAGCCTTAGCAGTTTAACACCCACAAAAAAGAGACAAGCGACTCAGGATGGAGAACATCTCCCCCCGACCGTGAACGGCCTCTGAACGATCCCACTCGGTTGTCCAATGTTCTCTCTTGTAACCCTGCTCGCAGCGCCAATAATGTCGTGGATTTTTTCAGGAGAATCAGAGACGGTTGAGATGTAAAATTCTCTTCAAAGTATTTTATTAAAGAATTGTGTCAGACAGCTTGTAACACAATACTGGTCATAGGGTGTACACCTGGTAAAATGATAATGACAATGACCCAGTTCTGAGTATTTCAGTATATTATATATTGGGTCCAATATTGTTCCAGTAGCCCTGCCTTTCTTTCACTCTGTACTGTCCCAATGACCAGCACTCAAAACCTACAGGCCCCTTAGCTCCTTCTCATAACTCAAGACAACTAGGTGATGCTGTGGCTTTATCTCTATAACATTCCAAGCTGGTACATAAATCCTTCCATGGGTGGTAAAACTCAGTGTCTTTGTTCTCTAACACATCATACAAGTATTTGCTATCCTTACCATGGACCCCCTTATCTCCTCCAGGCCCAGCTGTGGACCTACACATTCATGTTCAAGCAACAGAGAGACTTAAAACTTAATTCATGTAGACCTTAACCATGAAACACATTAAAAGCATACCATATAAAACATAATACTAATCTGTAAGATAAAACACTCAAAATTTCTCCACCATATTACGGATGAATCGCCGATAAAAGTTGGCGAAACCCAGAAACCTTAATAGCTCCTTACGGGATGTGGGGACGGGCCATTCAGCGACTGCCTTGACCTTGGCGGGATCAGGACGTATCTCACCAGCTGCTATGACGAAACCCAGGAACGAAACTGACTTCTGGTGGAACTCGCACTTCTCTGCCTTAACATACAGCTGGTTCTCTAACAGACGCCTAAGGACTCTGCGAACGTGTTGAGTGTGTTCCTGCATAGAGGGAGAAAAGATGAGAATATCATCTAAATACACAAAGACAAACTTATCAATCATGTCTCTCAACACGTCATTGACCAGAGCCTGGAAGACGGACGGAGCATTGCAAAGACCGAAAGGCAAAACGCAGTACTCAAAGTGTCCAGTAGGGGTGTTAAAGGCCATCTTCCATTCATCCCCCTCTCTTATGCGTACCAGATGATAAGCATTGCGCAAATCAAGCTTGGTAAAGACCTGGGCTCGCTGTAACAGCTCAAAAGCAGATGACATTAAAGGTAGAGGGTACAGATTCTTAACAGTAACATCATTTAATCCTCTGTAATCAATACAGGGATGCAGAGAGCCGTCCTTCTTCTTAACAAAGAAAAACCCCGCCCCTGCGGGCAAGGTGGAGGGTCGGATGAGACCAGCACGAAGGGCATCATTAATATATTTGTCCATAGCCTCCCTCTCTGGACCTGATAATGAATAAAGTCTACCTTTGGGAGGCATCGTGCCTGGGAGGAGATCGATAGCACAATCATATGACCGATGAGGAGGCAGGGAGGTGGCCCGGGCTTTACTGAAGACCTGGCTGAGGTCGGCATATTCCGCCGGGACTCCGGTCAAATCGGCTGCCGAAACCTGCGGAGGAGAAGACACAACAGCAGAAACAAGAAACATGACTGAGACCAAGACAAAATAACATTTCTCTGCCAATCAACGTGAGGATTATGCTGTACAAACCACCCATGCCCTAAAACAATGGGAGACAAAGTGTCCTGAAGTAAGTACAGCACAATACTCTCACGATGATTTCCAGAGTTACTAAGACTTACAGGTGTGGTGCAGTGAGTAATCTGTGCCATCTGCTGGCCACGCAGAAAGAAGACCCTCAGAGGATTCTTGAGAGGAACAATGGAAAGACCCCAGGAACGAGCCACTTCTTGGTCAATGAAGTTTCCTTCAGCCCCTGTGTCCAGCAGAGCAACCGAAGAGTTATCCCGCCCGGCGAAGGATATCGTAACTGGCATGGTAGTACAGGGGGTTGGGGAGAATCTAGGTAAAGAAGCGCCCATCATAGCTCCCGACTTCAATGATGGGTGGGGTTTTTTAACGTTGCGTTGCGAAACCGCTGTTCCTTCTCGTGGGTGGATATCCGAAACCTTCCAAGTACCATGGGTTCAGAGTCAGAAGATGGGGTCTTAAGTGAAGATCTGGACATCTCTGCAGAAAAGACTGCTCTAGGTTGTCGTAGTGATCGACGCTGGGCTCGTAGATATCGGCGAGCTTCTATATGGAGAGCTAGATCGATGATTGCTTCTAGTGACTCGGGCAGCTCGTGTGTAGCGATTTCGTCCTGGGTGCCATCAATCAAGCCGTCAAAAAATCGCGCCTGAAGCCCTTCCTTATTCCACTGACAGGTGGCAGCAAGAGTCTTGAACTGAATAGCATAATTCGTGACAGATAGACCAGACTGGGAAAAACGAGTCAAACGGGCAGCTGCAGCATCACCACGTGCAGATCGATCAAACAGTCTCTCCATCTCCTCCTTAAACTCCGTAAACGAGTGATACCACGGGTCATGAGAGTCCCAAACGGCTGTAGCCCAGTCTTGAGCCTTGCCAACTAGATGGGTAATAACATATGCCACTTTAGTACGTTCTGAAACATACCGACCGGGCTGCAGAGCGAAGATGAGAGAACACTGAGATAGAAAGGGATCTCCATTGTAGGGTGGCGGATCAGTGACATGAGGTTCTCTTTCGAGTGAAGATGCTGAATGTTCCCATTGCATACGGTCCAAGCGAACAGTCAAATCCGCGACCTGGGCGGTGAGATCATCAACCACCCGATTGGTGGTAGTTAACTGAGCAGTGTGTTGGCCCAACCATGAGCCTTGTTGTGCCAATGCCGATCTGACTGAATCAGCCTCCGCGGAATCCATGTTTGGCGGGTCCGTTCTGTAAGGAACGGAGACAGAAGATTCCAGAGCAGAGTAATTTTATTAATGCACAAACTGATAACAGTCACCACAGTCACAAAAGTCACTAAAAAATCTCCCAGGCTGGTCACTTGAGCACGTAGAAGTTCCCTGGCAATCTCAGCGCAGGGTGAAGGCAGGGGGACCCCGACACGGGGCAGGACACATAGGCCACTTCCGTGAGCACCGCGTCACGGGAGTACGGGGAAGGGGGAAATTAATTCTCCGTGGAATTACTCGCTAATCGAACCACGGCTCACCCAAAAGGGACAGCTCGTCATCAGCATCAGTCCAGAGCTGTGATTAAAGGAGACAAACAGTTAGTGATGGTAAACAAAGCGCTGAAGTGCAAAAAACTGATCAGCTCTCAGGAGATGGTAATATCAGAGCTCTGGTGACGATGGTAACATCCAGAAGACCTGAGCCTTTCTCCGCAGTGCAGATGTGACTGTATAAACTGAGACTCGAAGTAATCCACTCTCGCTGTAGCGAAGACGATCTTAGTTCAAGAGTTGACTGCTTGCAGGACTGTGTAGACTAAGGAAGCATGATGGCTGGAAGTCTGCAATAATGAGACAGCAGGTAACACAGACTAAAACTTGAGAAATAAACTTATAACTAGACATAACAAGACAGGATGGCGAAATGCATCAGAAGCGCTACTAGTATATTCAATGACGGACCCACACAGACTAAGGGGAATTACAGAGCTAAATACCAATGCCGATTGGGATCAAACAAGCTTCAGGTGGTGATGACGTCAGTGAAGAAATCACATCAAACAAAAACACCTGTGAAAGACGCGCACATGGATAAGTGAGACACACAACAAACATAGGGAAGCAGGAACAAAACAGACCGACAAGACCGAAATCATGACAGACATAGTGAGAAACAGTTGGTCAGGGACTATTTTATCCAGTGGAAGGAAGACTTTTAGTAATTTACTTCATGAAAGTCGCAGAGATACGTTTCTTTTTTTTTGCTTAAATATTTTTATTGTGTGGTAACTTTTTTTTTATTGAATAAGTCAGTGCAAATGGGGTTGCAGATACACTCTAAAACAAACGGTGCTAAATAGCACCAAAAGTGGTTCACTTGCTCGTAATAATAGAGGAACCATTTTTAATGCCATATAGCACCTATGTAGCACCTGTTTAGAACCATATTGTGCTATTAGAACCATATCTGGTGCTATAGTGGTGCTATTTCACTGAGTTCAATGAGTTTTCATAACAAGTTACAGCAAAGATGGCTAAACGTCAACCGTACCGTAGCGCCATTGTTTTTCGTCGAGAGACGTTATTCCTATCAAATGAGGGAAGCATAACATTTCCTGTGTGTTTGGATGTTCAGAAGAAAGCTGGATTTTAAGAGAGACTACGATTACAAAGCAATGCTACTCTATCAATGTTGGATCTGGACAGAATGGCGCAGCTTATGTGAGTAAAACAGTTTAGTCCTATGTTTCACTATAAGTGGCGGCCCGTGACTTCTCTTCCGAGGGAAGCGAAATCATGCTGCACAAGCTTTGAAAGGGTTTATGATAAAAGAGACGCATGTGTGTGTGTGCTTCATATGCATCGAAAGGGTTTATGATAAAATGTGTGTGTGTAAGAAAGACACTAGGGCTTTTCACACCTGAAATTGTTAACCCTGGGTTATTCTAAAACCAGGGTTAACGGAATCCTGGGTTATTTTTTCATGTTTCACACTGTTCAAACTTAACCAGGGGTTAAGAGATAACCCTGGGTAGCTATTCATAATTTGACATTTCACACTGTGCATTCCTAAACCCTGGGTCAGGAGTCTCCAACCCAGCTCCAACACACCTGTCTGTAATTATCAAGCAACCTGAACACCTTGATTAGCTACTTCAGCTGTGTTTAATTAGGGTCATAACATTCTAACCCTGCTTCGTTTCACACACCATGCGGTTGGCACCACAATGCGGGGTTAACCCCGCAAAAGCGGTGCTAAACCTGCTTTCAAGCAGGGTTTCATAACCCTGGGTTAATTTCAGGGATAACCCTGCTTCTAAATTACAATTGTGAAACGCTCCTTAACCCAGGGTTAAAAGCAGGGTTTACAACGAAGATAACCCAGGGTTAAGCACAGTGTGAAAAGTCTACTGTGTCTTTAGACACTCACTTAACATTAAACTGATTACACATGAGAGAAATAAGTATTGAAAGTTATTTTGACTACAAAAAACTGTTATCCAATCATAGCAGTGGGTGTTTACTTCCAAGTCGTCAATGCAGCTGGCCCATCAAAACGGATCATTTCTTAGCCAGCCTCAAAACCAGGGTACAATATGGCCTATTACTTATTGCTTTTGATGTTTTCGGATGTAAAAACATGCAAACGTCATGAGTAGACCTCAGACAACAGTATAAAACAATAAAAACGATCGAGGAAGGGCACCTTTAAAATCTTGCATAATGAAAATTACTTATGTGCTTGAGAAATACAAGTTGTGTTTAATGATGTTTAAACTGTTGTGTTTGCAGGCAGCAGAGGATTAAAAATGGAGATGTGGAATAACAGTTATCCCAGTAATCTAACAGATGTTTTGGCCTATAATGCCAGCAGGTCAGGTTATTCTGTACAGTGGTTAGATTCTCTGTCTTATGTGTGGCCTGCTGAATTGAATAACTTTGTGGCTCGACTGAGTGGTTTCTTTGTTCCGACGGAAACAGACAACTACTACTTTATAATCAAAGGATACTCTATAAACCAGCTATATTTCAGCAAGACAGGTCTTCCAAAAGATAAAGTACGTGAATGATAAATACAATGATTACCTTATAATTTGATTGGAAGTAATCAACCCGAGCATGTAAATTATATATATGTCCATCCTTAGTTTCTTGCTTGAATGCTGACACCCAGATGTATCTGCCACTTAAAAGAGACAATGAATCTGATATTTCACCTCTTTTGAATTTCTTAACGAACATACGGGACTGGATGCCCTAAAAATGTTTTTGGCTTAAATGAAAAACAGGGTACCATAAAATGTATTCTATTGGACCCTTGGCTAAGTATAGTAAACCAGTGGTGAAAAATGTAGGAGTACTATTTGACCCAGAATTTAAATTTGTCAAATCTTGTTTCCTCAACTTGAGACTCGTCGCGAAGATGAAGCTATTTCTTTCTTTTAGAGATTTAAAAATAGTTGTTCATACTCTTGTGTTAGATTATTGTCTCTTTACATAGGATTTACCAGGAAAGACTTAACTTACACTGTAAAAGAAATTACAATGTTATTGCAGCTGGTTGCCGGTAATTTACCGTAGATTTACATTTATGTTATTTACTGGCAAGAGTTTGTTCAAAGTTAAATACATTTTAAATATTAACAAGTCTTTATCTTTACAGAATAAAACTATACAATAGCAGCCTCATGCAAAGCATTCTGGAAACCAGAAATCATCATCAACCTTTTTCTGTTTCTTGCTTCAGATTTTGTTTCCCAGAATGTTTTGCTTGATGCTGTTTTTTAGTTTTACTCTATAAAGACAAAGACTTGTAAATGTTTAATCTTCATTTAACTTTGAACAAAATGTTGCCAGTAAAACACATAAATTCAAATCTACGGTAAGTTACCGGCAACCCAGCTGCAATTTCTACAGAATTTTTTTTACAGTGTAGGCATCCGAAAGCATGTGAGATTGTTATCGGGCATCCGAAAGCATGACCATATCACTCCTATTTTATTTCGCTTTTCTGCTCTGAGTGCTCCTTCAAAAACAAGTGGTGCAGGAGGCAAAAAAACAAACAAACAAAAAAAACAGCACGCATAACACACACTGCCCAAAGAAAATCATTCAAAAAAGGCACCTGCAACTGCCATAAACGCGTTTGGTGTGATCAGCCCCTTATCTTCTGAAACGTTTCTTTTAGTGGTTCCCAGATTTAAACAAAAATTACGAGGAGATCGGGCTTTCTAAGTAGCTGCTCAAGTTATGGAACTCACTGCCCCTTATTAGATCAGCTCAGACAATTTCTAAATCCTTAAAAGCTCTTACTTAAAATCTACTTACTATGGCTTTATAGGCCTTGTATTTTGTGTCTATTTTAATGTACAGGACTTTGCACAACTTTGGTTGTATTGAAATGTGCTTTATAAATCATAAATACAATATATATATAAAAAACTTTTTAATTTTAAGGTTGATATAATTTTATACTTTTTCAGGTCAGGATTGCATATAATCCTTTCACTAGAGACGACTTCTTCTCCTATAGCTTCCAGAAGTCAGAGGTCATGCGGTTAGAGAAGGGAAAGGCGTAAGTGGTTTTTAAGAATTCAGATTGGAAAATTTTGTAGAATTAAAAAAAATAGTTTTTTTAAAAAGCATATGTGTTCTCAGTATTAGCTGTTATTTTTTCTAAAAAATAATATCATATTTAACAATCTTATCCTTAACTATAAAATAATGCTCTGCTTCTTCCATTGTGCTGCAGGTACTACATTGAGGTTCTAGTGCAGAAGAATTATTATGATTATTATTATTATCAAGCTTCAGTTGATGTGTCATTTTTCAAAGACATCAGTCCTTTCACAGACCAGCAGACTTCAGAAGCCATCCATGAGAAACAGCAGATAAATGCTTTCTATGACATTTTTCCAGAGAAACAGGTGAGCTTACAGAAAATGTTTATGTAAAGTTCCAAGAAGGAAGTTAAAAGTGTTACCCATATGTGTACCCATTACTATGGTATAATATTTTGTGATGTTTTAGGTGGTTAGTTTCGAGGGATGGGCACCGGTAAGCGCCATTCAAGAGGTGCAAACTTTGAGAATCAGCAGTGACTGCTTTTCTATGAGCATCTGTGAAAACACATATTACATCCTGGCATACAGAAATTATAAAACAGGTGCATTACTGACTACAGATACTGTAAAAATGAAACTTTTGTTAATGTGTTTATGTTTTTGATGTTTATCTTTTTCTCCAATTATTTTCATTTACCGTCCTCTACCTTTAAACTAAACTGAGTCTTTTCCTTGATCATTTTTGTTGTGTTGTTTACTGATATAGTTTTGCATATTACAGTGCCAATTTCAGTCAGTGCATCAGCGTTGGAGTTACAGATCGCTTTGAATGATTTGTGGACGATTAAACCAGACAATGTTACAGTCACAAAGCAGGAACTGAACACAGAGTCACTTTACAATGTGACATTCAACTCAAATAGAGGTGAAATAAACAAGCATCACAATATAAAGAGACTAATTGATCTATTAAAATTCTTTAACTAAATATTTTGGGACCATCTGAACAAAGGAACATTTTTTTATAACAATATATTTAACAGTATTATTCTCATTTATTAAATAGTTACACACTTTAATTTTAATACTGGGTTGTGACAGGCACACTGGGTTGCAAACACTTCTTCTCAGACTGCACTCAGTTGGTTTCTAACATTCTGTAATTGTTTCAATCTCAGGTGACTTTGATGATCTTCAGTATTGGACTATGGGGCCAGATGTACACATCACAGTTACTGAAGAAGTTAAAGGGAAGGCCAGTTTGGAGAGTTTCACACTGATGTGGGATGGAGTTCCTTCTTCTCCTTTGCCTTATGATGCATCTGAGACTGAGGTTTTGTTTGTTTGTCTGATAAAACTTTAGGCAAAACATTCTTGTACAGGTACATGTCTTTAAACACTTTCATTTTGTGATTTAAAGGTGATGGATGCAATAAACGTGATGCTCTCCGCTAAATGTTCATCTCAGATTCCAACCACTGAGAATGTCAATGTGATATTTTTCAGAGATTATGAGACTGATAGAGTAAGTCCAGCTTGCATTGATAATTAGAATCAAACTAATATCATTTACTGAATTTATAATACGCTGCAAAAAAGTTCTGTCACAATAAACAATACTTAACTTCAAGCATCAATAGGATAAACTGTAGTTTTTTGTCAATGTAGTTTTCAACCAGAGGAGTCCGGGTCAGAGATACTGAAGCTTTCTGTGGCCGCTGGTCTGGAAGGAACCCAGGGGTTATATTTTACTACTACGACTCTGCAATATCTGGAGAATACTACAACCCAGTGCCACTGCAGACATACAATACTGTAAGCATCAGCAAACATCTCATAATCTTCTTGACCCGTTTGTCAACTCAGAATGGAAAAGAAATAGTGTAAAATATAAATTTTTCATTCAATGAAATGTGCGAAATTGTTTTTTTGTATTTTTTGCAGCTCTGCTTGGCCTACAAAGGCCATCTGATGAATAAACTTGGAGTGTACTTCAGTTACAATGATGGTTATTACCAGCATAAGTCTATGGAAATCTCTGTACAATTTGACTCAATGGATAAGTATGTTTAATCCTTTTTAACAAAGAAATCTTCGGTTGGTAAATTTGTTTTCTGATATCCACCTTTTCCTCACGGTTTCCTCTGTTTTTAAAATTTTTTCAAAGATCTTGTTTTTTAATTGTGCATTGCAATTAATATCAATCAAACTGCAGTTGGTTTGTCATAATTAAAAACATAAGCAAAACAAAATAAAAACATGATAACATAATAATAAACATGTTTTGACATTTTTTTTTAAAACAGAGTTATCTCGTTTTAGAACCAAACTGTTAATATAAACTGGTATGGTTCAAAACGTTGACAAAATTTGCATACATAAGATAAAAGCATTCAAAACAATTGGGCATTTGTGCTAAAAAGACTAGAATTGTTATGAAGTCATCCTTCACTTTAGCTTCTCATCAAATTTTTACAGTAATCTAATTACATAATTGAAGATGTAATTACTAGTAATTTTTTTTCTTACCCAACACTTGAACACACAGATTCCAGAAAATTGCTGGCAGTGTAAATAAATCAAAATGAAGTGAACCCGGACAAATCCTGCACGCATGTTCCGTGTATTTTCGTTAATCTCTGTGTGAAAAAGGCTCAACGGGTTCAAACGCGAAAGCCAGGTGAACTCCAAGTTGCCAACTAATGCCACTTGTCAATGATCAGTGTTGGGAAGGATACTTTCAAAACGTATTTTGTTACAGAATTACAGAATACATGCTCAAAAATGTAACTTGTAACATATTCCGTTACGTTAATCAATCTGAGGAACTATTCTAAATACTTGGATTACTTCCACATTGAATTGGATTTTATATAGAAAATGTGGTTTGAGTTTAGATTCTTTGCCCGAGGCCCGGCCGGGCCCTTGATCAAGCATTTGTGTTTTTTAATCATTACTTTATTAGCCTAATTGACGGCAGAGCATGTGAGCGGAGCAGTTTTCTGAAGATTTCGCTTGCTCCAACCACAAATATGTTAAATAAGGGCTGCCCCCGAATAATTTTTTTCTAGTTGATTAGTAGGGGTTCATTTAAGCCATTACTCGCCAAATCACCCATTTATATTAATTTAATTATACTTAGAAGAGAATATAGGCTACTAACTATTGATGGGGATGAGACCGCCTATGTCAAGACTGAGTCTTTGAGGAAGCAAGTCTGAGTCGAGACTGAGTCCTTTAGGAGTCGAAACCAAGACCATAAAAAATATCAGTTTTCATATTTATGATTTAATATCACCCTAGTAAATATTCAACTGTTAGGCCAACAGACCAAGCTAGAATGGGAATTGACCTATGGCTAAACCACGCCCCTAAACACGATGAGCCAATCACAGTGCGCATAGCAACCCAATACACTCAGACATTTTTCCTTCCATGTCCATTGAAATGCATTGCAGTTAGTCAGTTTCATTAGTTTTTATATGTTTTTTCTTGTCATTTTAAGTTTAAAATGGTCAAACGGTGTGAATGGGGTACATGCAACTCCAACACTAGGTATCAAGAAAGGCTGGGCAATGGTGTGTATTTTTAACCCTTTCCCAAGCCACATCTCAATCGAGATAAGTGTCTGCTTAATCCAGATTAAGTTATGCGGTAGACCAAAACACCAACTAAACGTGGATAAATTAAACAAGGATGTCTACATCTGTTCTATTTGAACGTTATGTTTAACATCTCCAATGTAACGTTAGTCTAATATTAGAAAACATTAACATTAGCTTCTAGCTGCGTTGTAGATCATATCACTTAGCTTCATATCTGTAAATAACCGTGATAACAAATGTTATTTGTTATTTGTAATAGCAATGTTGCGCTGAATGATTCATGTAAATACTGTAGCAGCAAACTAACATAGAGGTAACTTACACGTATTAAAACATTGTCACTGACAGAAGACTACGGAGACTGATATATATAAAATGTAACAGAGTTTATTGAATCATAGAATATGCAGATGTAGAGATGAATGTTGTTGGTCTTCAGAGGGGAATCACAGACACACAGACACACTGGGGAAGAGATAATCCGGAAGATGATGATGACGATGATGAAGGGACTCAGGAGAAGTTCTGCAAAGATATAGAGATTAGACAGTCTGGTAATCACAAAGACATAATGTTGTTGTGACGAGACCGGACGATGACTGTGTGTTTGTGAGTGGTATATAAAGGGAAGGCTTGATGAGAGGTGACAGGTGCAGCTGATTAGTACTCAGGTGATTGTGATCTGTGATGATGAGAGGTGTGTGTGGAAGGACCTGGCAAATCCGTGACAGTACCCCCCCCCCTGAGGGTCCGCTCCTGAGGACCCTTGAGCTTTAGGACGCCGAGGAGGACGGCCTCTGGGTCTGGGAGCAGGTTTGTCTGGATGTGCTTGATGGTAATCACTGAGGAGTTCTGGGTCAAGAATGTCATCACGAGGAACCCAGGATCTTTCTTCTGGTCCATATCCCTCCCAGTCCACCAGGTATTCAAGCCGCCCACCTCGTCGTCTGGAGTCCAAGAGCTGCCTGACGGTATAGATGGTCTCATCTTCATCAAGAGGGGGGGCTTCTTCACCAGGTCCTGTGGGAGGAACAGAAGTGACAGGTGAGTGAAATGGTTTCAATTGAGAAACATGGAAAACAGGGTGAATACGGTAGTGTGCTGGGAGACGGAGTTGAAAGGCTACCGGATTGACCTCCTTGATAATGATAAATGGGCCAATGTACCTGGGACTCAGCTTTTTGCAGGGTAACCTGAGACAGATGTTTTGCGTGGATAACCAAACCTTGTCACCAACTTGAAAGTTCGGTGTAGAGGCCCTTCTGGTATCTGCATGCTGTTGATGACGGCGAATGGCGGATTGGAGATGATGATGAGCCGAGTCCCAGACCCTCTCGCTCTCTTGGAACCAGTGCTGCAGTGATGGTACGTCGCAGGGTTCTCCAGTCCAGGGGAACATGGGCGGTTGATAACCGAGTACACACTGGAATGGTGTAAGACCCGTAGCATGCTGGTGGAGGGAATTTTGTGCATACTCGGCCCAGGGTAAAAACTGGCTCCAAGAGTCCTGGTGGTTATGGCAGAAGGTTCGGAGGAAGCGACCCACTTCCTGAATCTTGCGTTCCGTTTGACCATTCGTTTGGGGGTGATAACCTGAGGAGAGACTCACAGTTACCTCTAACAGCTTGAAAAATTCTTTCCAGACTCGAGATATAAATTGAGGCCCTCTGTCTGAGACGATGTCTTCTGGGAGGCCAAAATATCTGAACACATGCTGGAAAAGGAGTTCTGCAGATTCCATAGCTGTAGGTAAACCTTTGAGAGGTATTAGTCGTAACATCTTTGAAAAGCGATCTACCACCACGAAAATACAGGTATTACCTTGAGAAGGAGGGAGATTGGTGGCGAAATCCACACCTACATGTGACCATGGGCGACTAGGGACAGGAAGAGGACGTAGTTTACCATGGGGTAGATGCCTTGGAGTTTTGGCCATAGCACATTCCTTACACCCCCTCACGAACCTTCTGATGTCTTCTGCCATATTAGACCACCAGAAGCGATGTTTTAGCAGCGAGAGGGTTTGTTGAGCGCCCGGATGACCAGTACCTACGGAGTTGTGAGCTTTGGTGATGAGAGGTGTCCGATGTTGCAAGGGTACATACTTCATTCCTGGAGGGCAACCCGGCGGAACATTGGTGGTTTCGGGAATCTCATCTTCCTGACTCCAATCGATGGGACACACAAAGATTTTCTCAGGAAGAATGGTTTCTGGAGGAGAGAGATCTTCATCCGCTATAAACATCCTTGACAATGCATCGGCCTTACAGTTTTTTGTACCTGGACGATAGGAAATGATGAAATGGAAACGAGTGAAGAAAAGAGCCCACCTTGCTTGTCTTGGATTCAATCTTTTTGCCTCGCGAAGATACTGAAGTTTTTTGTGATCTGTCAATACTGTGAATGGGTGACGGGCACCTTCAAGCCAATGACGCCACTCTTCTAAAGCCAGCTTGATGGCCAACAGTTCCCGATCACCAATGTCATAATTCTTCTCCGCCGGGCTGAACTTGTGAGAATAGTAAGCACAAGGACGAACGTCAGATGTTTTCCCCTGCTGCTGGGACAGGACGGCTCCGACACCTGTTGAGGATGCATCCACCTCTACAATGAAAGGTTTGTTAGGGTTTGGGTGAACTAGAACAGGTGCTTCACAAAAGGTTTTCTTCAGAAATTGGAAAGCGTTTGCATTATCTTCATTCCAAGACAGAAACTTTGGTTTACCTTTTAGGGAAGATGTCAGAGGAGTCACAATCTGGCTGAAGTTCTTAATAAACCTCCGGTAAAAGTTTGCAAAGCCCAGAAATCTCTGCAATTCTTTGACTGTCTTGGGTTGAGGCCAGTTTTTAATTGCTGCTACTTTTCCCTCGTCCATACTCACTCCATTAGATGAGACATCATATCCCAGGAATTGTATCTGTGGTTGATGGAATTCGCATTTCTCTGCTTTGACGAAGAGGGAGTGTTGGCGAAGTCTCTGTAGTACTTCCTTGACATGTTGTAGATGAGTTCTGGGGTCACTGGAATAGATCAGAATATCATCAATATAGACAATTACGAACCGATGAAGAATATCTCTAAAAATGGTATGCATGAAGTCTTGAAACACAGAGGGAGCGTTTACTAGGCCATATGGCATCACTAAGTATTCCCAGTGACCAGTAGGGGTCACAAAAGCGGTCTTCCATTCATCACCGGCTCGGATTCTGATCAGATTATAGGCACTTCTGAGATCGAGTTTGGTGAAAATGGTTGCCCCTCTGAGCTGTTCTAGTGCTGTAGGGACGAGATGAAGAGGGTAGCGAAATTTCCGAGTGATGTTGTTTAGGCCTCGATAGTCAATACAGGGTCGGAGACCGCCGTCCTTCTTGGTGACAAAGAAAAATGGAGAAGCAGCAGGGGAGTTGGACGGTTGTATGTACCCTTGTTCTAAAGCCTCCGTAATGTATTTTTCCATGGCTTCCTGTTCTGGTATGGATAATGAATAAATTTTACCTTTTGGTACTGGTTCACCCGGGAGGAGGTCAATCGCACAGTCCCATGGCCGGTGAGGTGGTAGTTTGGAAGCTATCTTGGGACAAAAGACATCTTCAAATTCCTTGTATTCTGAAGGAATGGATACAGAAACATTTTCGTTAGGACTTTCAATGGAAGTACTGCATACCTGGAGTTTTTCACGAGGATAAGGAGGTTTTGGAAGATTTGGGAAACATCTTGGGAAACATTGATTGCTCCAGCGTTTAATTTCTCCTGTATCCCAAGAGAGCTCCGGATGGTGTTCCATCAACCATGGGCGTCCAAGAATCACATCCGCGGTGGAATTCTCCAGGACCAGAAATTTTATCCTTTCCTGATGTAAGAGTCCCACTGTCAGTGTGATTTCTCCAGATCGTTGACGGATATCAGAGCGGTTGAGAGGTTTTCCGGTGATTGACTGCACCTTTAATTTTTGCTCGATGGATTCCTTCTTGATGTGGTACTGTCTACATAACTGGGAAGAGATGAAGTTCCCAGCCGACCCTGAATCAAGGAGTGCAGATACTATAATGGAGACGTTACGATAGGATAATTTCACCTTTGTGGTAAGAGGTGTATAAATATGCTTTTCTGGTTGGACAGTACTCACCAACGCCCGAGGTGGACAGATGGGACAATCAGAGATGAGATGTCCTTTATTTGCACAGTATAAGCATAACCCTTCTTTAATCCGACGTTGTCTCTCTGACAGTGGGATGCGGGTGGAATCCAACTGCATGGGTTCTGGTCCTGGAGGGGACGGTTCTGGTGAGCGGTAGAGTACAAATTGAGAAGGATTACAGGCAAGCATACGATTTTCAGTTCTGATCGCTCTTTGAATAAATCGTTCTAGACCAATACTGTCATCAAATGCAGCCAGTTGTAGTCGAAGATTAGCTTTTAATCCATTACGATAAGTAGTGATGAGGGCTCGTTCATCCCAACCACTAGCTGCCGCTAGTGTGCGAAAACGTAATGAAAACTCTGCTGCCGAATCGTTACCTTGTTTTATATTGTACAGTTCATCACAAATGGAGTTATCACCTACAGGAAATCCAAAGACTTCACGAAAGTGTTCACTAAAGGCTCGGTAGGATTGGAGAACGGATCCATTTTGTTCTCGGATGGAGACTGCCCAGTGTAACGCTTTTCCGGTAAGTAGAGACATGATGAAAGCGATCTTACTGCTGTCTGTAGGGAAACGGTTAGGTTGCATCTCAAAGATAAGTTCACATTGTAATAGAAATCCTTTGCACTCACTCGCTTCACCAGAATATGGGCTTGGATGGGCCATGGTGTGTCTGTAGTAGTTCGTTGCGTAATGTATCCACCAGGTTCTGGAAAGCATCCTGTTGAGACATGGTGTTAGTTGGTTTGGTACGGTCTTCTGTCACTGACAGAAGACTACGGAGACTGATATATAATAAATGTAACAGAGTTTATTGAATCATAGAATATGCAGATGTAGAGATGAATGTTGTTGGTCTTCAGAGGGGAATCACAGACACACAGACACACTGGGGAAGAGATAATCCGGAAGATGATGATGACGATGATGATGAAGGGACTCAGGAGAAGTTCTGCGAAGATATAGAGATTAGAGAGTCTGGTAATCACAAAGACATAATGTTGTTGTGACGAGACCGGACGATGACTGTGTGTTTGTGAGTGGTATATAAAGGGAAGGCTTGATGAGAGGTGACAGGTGCAGCTGATTAGTACTCAGGTGATTGTGATCTGTGATGATGAGAGGTGTGTGTGGAAGGACCTGGCAAATCCGTGACAAACATAGCCGGGTTATAATTATTATAATAATTATAACAGGTTGTAATAATTAGGCTACAGTTAATGTCAGTTAAGGCTCGGACATAAGTAGGCTACACGGGCTCGGGTAGGGTCAGGCTTGATTTTTCTGGGCCCGATCTAACCTCTAGTTCCGGCTCCATTTTTAACCTAGCTCCTGCTGCTCCTCTTCCGACTCCATTGTGACTGATCACGCAAACCACGCATTTTTTCGTTTTCATAGGGCTTCTGGGAAATGCATGGAGTTGCCTTCATTTATTTAGAGAGTGAATAAACGAGTGAAACAGAGAAGTATCCTCATGCAATCCATTGATTTCAACAATGTAGCTGTATTGTAAATACCAACTATTTAAATTTTAACTGTAACGGAATACAGTTACTCATAATTTGTATTCTGAATACGTAACGCTGGTACATGAATTCCATTACTCCCCAACACTTTTAACAATTCTTCAGATAAATGCTTTGGTTGTTGCTACGTCTATATGGGCTGGTTGGTAGTTGTAGAATTGGCCCCACCCCTCCACTTTGTTTAAATTGCAAAGTGACATTGATGAGCTGAGCATTTCACCCAAAGTTGAACATGAGTGAGGACAGAAACAGCCAGCTGCTGGCGTTTTTAAAAGCTAGATGCTTTCATTCTAAACAATTAAAAACATACAGCAGCCACAGGAAATAATATCTTAATGTACATGCACCCTTATTTTTGTTGTGAAACCTTGCATTCTCAGGTGGAAATACACATGTGTGGATCTCCTAGATTCTATTCAGCAAACCCATATAGGCACCGACTACTATCTGCTTTGGCTAAGTTTGTATGAAGAGAGCGCCAACTCTGTTTACTTCATAGACAATCTTCACATTGGACGGGCAACAACTGCTTTAGATCCTAATGGTACTGAGAAATGCTTTTGGTTTTATTTCGATTATTTTGTTAATAAATATACACAAATGGAATTAGGTTTGTTTAAATTTCTTTACAATTTCTTCTTCATGTGTTTGTGCTCAGTTATAATGGAGAGTAGAATGCCACCTGCTCTTGGCAGCTCAGGACCTTTCTTTTACTACATTGATGTGCTGAAACAAACAAATGCTTTACACGTCAGCTATGAGATCACAGCATGGCCATACCACTGTGGCTTTGGCATACCATTGTTTGAAATCGGCTTTCTGCAGGTAAGATAATGAAATGATTTTGCTAAGAGGCAACCTTCCAGTCTCAACCGTGAAGCCAAAACTGCAATTCATCGACAGTCCCCTAGAGATTGGCACCTAAAGGAAGTCAATCCCATAGACCCCCATGTTAAAATGCCCAATTTTACAGCAGAAATAAATATGTTTACAGTCAGGTACAAAAAAGTGTTTTGGTCTATAGCTCATTTTGCCCTTTATTGGACAAATGTGAGGGGTGTGAATTTTTTATAACTTATCTATTTAAATTATCCTAGCCTTAAATAATAACTAAGGGTGTGGCTACTTACAAGTGATTTGCCGCTGCTGCCACTACTGTCAAGTTAGACTGGCATGGTTTAGCAACCAGCCACCTCAGCTCCAACCACCTTTCACCTTTTTGCCAATTTTTTGTTAAATCAGTATTTGACACATCAGCATTTTTATCAGTAAGGGGATTTCCAAGCGGGCCATTGACACAAAATGTCCACCAGATGCAGCCATCAAGCCAAACACCGAACCCACACAAAGAAACCAGAACACCCAAGCATACAAGTTGAGTCATAATAAACAAAGCGAAATGACACTGAACACACTTTATTTAATACTTTGTAGAAAAGCCTTTGTTAGTGATTACAGCTTCTAGATGCTTCTTGTATGAAAAAAAAACAGTCATCTGCATTGCTCAGGAGTGATTCTGGCCCATTCTTCCACACACATAGTTTTTAAAGCTTGGAGGTTCCTTGGGCCTCTTTTATGAACTTTGATCTTCAGTTCTCTATATAGTTTTTTTATGGAACTTATGACAGTTGATTGAATGGGCCATTCAAACAACTTAATTTCTTTTAAACCACTTTATTGTTTCCTTGGCCTTGTGTTTTCATTTTCAGCTTTCTGGTAGATGACAGCAGATTTGTATCCAGAATGTCCTGGTACATTTCTCTATTCATCCTGCCTTCAATAATATGATGTCTTCCAGTACCCCTTGCTGAAAAGCAGACCCAAACTATGATGTTTCCACCCCCAAACTTAACTGTTGGTATGGTGTTCTTGGGATGGTGGGCAGTGCCATTTCTTCTCCAAGCATGGTGTGTAGAATTAATGCAAAAAAGTTCAATTTTGCTTTCATCTGACCATACTATAGTCTCCCAATAATCCACAGGCCTCTCCAAATGCTCTTTTGCAAACTTTAACCGAGCATCAACATGCTTTTTGTTCAGCAATGGAGTCTTGTGTGGTGAGCGTGCGTGGATGCCATGGCGGTTTAGTGCATTGTTTATAGTTTTCTTTGAAACAACAGTACCTGCTGATGCAAGGTCTTCCTAAAGTTCTGCCCGAGTAGTTCTTGGCTCTTGGAGAACTCTCCTGGTTATTCTTTGGACTCAACGGACAGGGATCTTACGCGGAGCACCTGATCGTGGGCGGTTTATAGTGAAGTAATGCTCTTTCCATTTCCGGATAATGGCGCCCACAGTGCTCACAGGAACATTCAGCATTCTGGAAATGCGCTTATAAACATTCCCATCAAAATGCTTTTCAACGATAAGATTCCAAAGATCTTGAGAGAGTTCTTTGCTTTTACCCATCATGAAGTCTTTCCAGTGTGCCTCCTGGGTAATGAGAAGCTTTTATAGGCCAGCAATTAGGAATAAAGCAGCTGATATCAATTAGTACTGATAGAGGTCAGGGTTTCTCTGTCAATACTGACAGATTTCAGGTGATCTCCTGGCTTTCTATGCCATTTTGCACTTTGTATTTTTCATGTGTTCAATACTTATTCCCTGTGTCATTTCACTTTATTTACTATGACTCAACTTGTATACTTAAATGTCCTGATTTCTTTGTATGAATTCAATAATTGGCTTGATGGGTACATCTGGTGGAAATTTTGTGTCAGTAGCCCACTTAGAAATCCACTTACTGATAAAAATGCTGATGTGTCAAATTTGGAGCAAAAGTATTGCTGAATGTATGTAATGTGTGCAGAGAGCATTCGGTTACTGCATTATCTAATTTTTGACAGAGGTGGTGTTAAGCAGCTTTTGCATATGAGCTCCTCATTTGTGTGTTTTTGTGTTTTAATAAGTTTTATTTCAAATCTTAAATTTTAGATTTTTTTGTTCTGCAGAAAATGCCCAATAACACAGAGGATCTGCTGATTCAGCGCCAAGAGAATGCCACAGTCACCATTACCCGCCTTCATAAAGCCAGCCCTCCTCTAACAGGAACCTTTGATGTTTTAGTTTTTGGTCAGCATGTTGAGGGTAAACATGCTGTCTATGGGTTTACTATTTGAATAAGTTAGCTAATTGAAATTCCAATAGTTGCACAACAGTATTTCTTAAAATTATAGATCTACTTCTTCACACAATACTCAACCTACACTTGTTTAACTTGTTTATCATATTTTGTGGTGTGTACCCCAGGCTTGCCAGTAGATATCAGTGCTGTGGATTTGCAGTATGCCCTACAGGGGATTCCAGAGCTCGGTCAGCTGGACGTGCAGAGATCTGGAGATTGTACGGGATACACATGGGACATCCGGTGGCTCACCATCCCTGGCAATCAGCCACTGTTAGAGGCAAGACACAATAAACTCATAAACACCCAAGCAGAATGAACAGCATCAGAGCTGTCTGAATAAAACAATAATAAATGAGGTCTCTTTAATATCTTGATTGTTCTGCAACAATGAGATTAAAAATGGAATACAGTCTGAAACAATAGTACACTGTAAAAAAATGTCTGGTTATTTTTTCAACCCAATGGCTGGGTTAAAGGCAGGGTATCAGATTTGAGGTCAGAATGACAAGAGAATCAAAACAACATGTCTAATGAGACTGCTTTGGTTAAATGGGGATTAAAGAGCACCTGTCGTTCGATTCACAATTTTACATTTCCTTTGGTGTGTAGGTGTGTATTAGTACATTTTAACGAAATGCAAAAGGTACATATCCCAAATAAACGATGACGCTAGTTATCGTCTCCAACGTACATCCAAAGTCATGAAGTACAATATGAATACCACATCACATTCGTTTTATAATCTTAAAATTAATACTTTGATATATGAACCAGATTAATTCTTCTGCTGTGGTTGGAGTGAATCCTTCTGTGACATCTCATGAGGTTCAGCAAGGAGGACTCTTCAAACAGAGAATTATGGGAGACTATCTGCGGATCCCAAAAGATAAACCACAGGTGCATTTCTCACACATTTGATTTATTATACTCTTTATTTTGATATCAATAAAAATGACATTACCAAAACCCATTTGAGAACATTGATTTTAACATGTAATGTTACAGCAACACATGCATATGTAAATTAATTTTATCCATAAGGTGGAGGTTTTTATCAACGGCATCCCATCATGGTGTTCGGGTGACTGTAGTTTCACCTGGAGTGAATCTAAGACACCAACAGTGACAGGAATTTCTCCTACAGAAGGTGCAGTAAATAATAAAGTCAAATATACAATATAAGCTGTAATCTGTTTTGTTTTGATAGTGGTTGATGTTGACTTACATTTTTAGGTTCCAGTGGCTTATCAACTGTTCTTAACATAACTGGATCTGGATTTGATGGTGGCAATGTCACAGTAAAGATTGGTGATGTGGAATGCTCCGTCCAAGAGGTCACCAGTAGTAAGTCAAAATATATATCCAAAAATATCTAAAATTTTTAAAGGTCCAATGAAATCAAAACGAGAGTTTTGTAGCTTTTAATCCATGTCTGTTCACCTTTGAGAGCATATACAGTATACAGTATGATGTAGAATGTAATAGATGACAGCACATTTCATGGGGACTGTTTTATTTTAAGCATTACTTAAAGAAATATTATAGACTAATGTTTGTGTTACAGACAGCTATATAACCTGCAAAGTTGGCCCAGCAAGTGCTGGTATGCAACCAATGTCTCTGAGTTTCTCTGGCCTGGGCAATGCCCGATACGAGAATGGCAAGAGTTTTAACTTCACACATCTGATAGGAGTGACCTCCATAAACCCCACCACAGGAAGCACCGCAGGTACATAACAACACTTTGCTAAAATATATTTGAAAGTGAAAGTACCCACACTTCAAATGTGACCTCAGCATTTAACCCATTCTAGTGAGTAGTGAACACACACCAGGAGCAGTTCACTGCATTAAACTGATGACCATTGGGTTACTAGCCGGACTCTAATCATAAGGATATTATTATGTTGGCTTTGAAAAAGCCAATATATTGTTATTGCTATTAAACTTATTATTATGTTGGCTTGAGAAAGCCAACATACTGTTGTTGCACTTAAACTTATTAGTGGTGCTTGCATTTATGCAAGGCATCACTATTACTATCTTGCATACTTATTATTATGTTGGCTTGACAAAGCCAACATACTGTTATTGTAGTTAAACTTATTATTATTATTATTATTAGTGGTGCTTGCATTTATGCAAAGCATCACTATTACTATTGTGCATACTTATTATTTATAATTATTCTTCTTTTTCTGGACACTTTTTCGGCGCGTAACTCGTCCCGCACGGTTTAACGTAGTCCCACGAGAGAGGGCTCAAATCGACCGTCATATTGAGGAGAGGTGTGCTATGACTTTTATAAGGGATCGGGTGCAGGATTTCTGAAAGGGGGGCGAAAAACCACCCGAAAAATCCCATTGACTTAACATTGCGCCAAACTTTGACGAGTCATAGCTCCGCTCGAGGATTTTATAGAAACATGTGGGATTCAACCGGTGCAGAGGGTGGTATGCTCTGTAAGAACATGGATCACAATGGGGTGTAAGTTGTACCCCTGGGGTGTAAGCGGTGCCCAAAAATGCCCAATGAAAAGTCACTGGGGCAAACTCCCATTGACTTATCAGTGCGCCAAACTTTGACGAGTCATAGCTCCGCTCGAGGATTTTATAGAAACATGTGGGTTACATTATTTGAAGAGGGTGGTAAGCTCTGTAAGAACATGGATCACAATGGGGTGTAAGTTGTACCCCTGGGGTGTAAGAGGCACCCAAAAATTCCCATTGACTTATAATGGGGCAGGAAACATGCCCATATAAGGGAATATAACAGTTCCAGATAGGATATCTTTGCTTTACAGTGTTGTAGAGATAAGTGGGTGGGCTCATTTCACCCGGGCATCCAATCAGTCTCTCAGGATCATCCCAGAACTATTAAGCCACGCCCCTAGCAACAATTTTGGGCACCCTAGCAACATCTTCCATAGACTGCCATTATAAAATGCCAGGATGGATATCTTTGCAGCACAGTGTCATAGAGACTTCGGGGTGGGCTCATTTTACCCAGACATCCAATCAGTCTCTCAGGATCCTTATTGAGTTATTAAGCCACGCCCCTAGCAACCACTTTTGAGCACCCTAGCAACATAACATTGAAACAGTTATATCTCGGCATCAGAACATCGTAGAGACACGGGGGTTGGACCGTTTTACTTGTGACTCGGAGTGTAATCACTGGCCATATCATTGGCCACTCCCAAGCCACGCCCCTAGCAACCAAATATGAGCACCCTAGCAACACAATAAACAAAGCCTTATATCTCCGCATCAGAACATCGTAGAGACACGGGGGTTGGACCGTTTTACTTGTGACTCTGAGTGTAATAACTGGCCAGATTATTGGCCACTCCCAAGCCACGCCCCTAACAACCAAATCTGAGCACCCTAGCAACATAATAAACAAAGCCTTATATCTCTGGATCCGAACATCATAGAGACATGGGGGTTGGGTCTTTGGGTCATGTTAGCTTCATGCTAGCTTAATGCTAAGTCATACTAGCTTCATGCTAGTTTCATGCTAGCTTAATGCTAATTTCATAATAAATCTTGCTAACTTCACGTTAAATCATGCTAGCTTCATGCTATCTTCATGCTAACTTCATGTTAACTTCTTGCTAATCATGCTAACATCATGCTAGCTTCATGCTAATCATGCTAACATCATGTTATCTTTATGCTAGTCATTCTAACATCATGCTAACTTCATGCTAATCATGCTAGCTTCATGCTAACTTCATGCTAATCATGCTAATCATGCTAACACCATGCTAGCTTCATGCTAATCATGCTAACTTCATGCTAACTTCATGCTAATCATGTTAGCTTCATGCTAAGTTTGTGCTAATCATGCTAATATCATGTTAATCATGCTAACATCATGCTAACATCATGCTAGCTTTATTCTAATCATGCTAGCATCATGCTAATTATGCTAACATCATGCATAATTCATGCTAATCATGCTAGCTTCATGTTAACTTCATGCTAACATCATGCTAGCTTCATGCTAATTCTGCTAGCTTCATGCTAACTTCATGCTAATCATGTTAGCTTCATGCTAGCTTCATGCTAATCATGCTAACATCATGCTAGCGTCATGCTAATCATGGTAGCTTCATGCTAATCATGGTAACATCATGCTAGCTTCATGCTAACATCATGCTAATCATGCTAGCTTCATGCTAACTTCATGTTAATCATGTTAGCTTCATGCTAGCTTCATGCTAATCATGCTAACATCATGCTAGCTTCCTGCTAATCATGGTAGCTTCATGCTAATCATGCTAACTTCATGCTAATCATGCTAGCTTCATGCTAGCTTCATGCTAGCTTCATGTTAGCTTCAAGCTAATCATGCTAACTTCATGCTAATCATGCTAACATCATGCTAGCTTCATGCTAATCATATTAGCATCATGTTAGCTTCATGCTAATTATGTTAGCTTTGTGCTAGCTTCATGCTAATGATGTTAGCTTCATGTTAGCTTCATGCTAATCATGCTACCTTCAATAAACAAAGCCTTATATCTCCACATCAGAACATCGTAGAGACACGGGGGTTGGACCGTTTGACTCGTGACTCGGATTGTAATCACAAGTGGATGCCAATTTTCTCCCTAGCAACCAAATACAGTACCCTAGCAACCGAATAAACAAAGCCTTATATCTCTGCATAAGAACATCATAGAGACACAGGGGTTGGATTGTTTTACTTTTGGCTCGGAGTATAATCATACATTGCCCCCAGAATTTTGCCACGGCAAGCACCACTTCACATTTTCTTCAGGAAATGTACCTATCTAGTTATTATTATTATTCTTCTGAGACTAAATTTCTGCAGCTAACTCGTCCGACAGCTTTCAAGCTACATCCACCAAATTTTCCACGGACATTCTAACTGGTCTGAAGAAGTGTGCTATGACTTTTTGAAGGGATCCGACTTACAGAATTCCTAAAACGGGAAATAAAAATTCCGAAAGTCCCATTGACTTAACATTGGACAAACTTTGACGGGTTCTAGCTGCGAGCGAGAATTTTGTAGAAACTTGTGGCTTACCACATTTGAAGAGGCTGGCAGGCACTGTGACAACATACCTCACATTGGGGTGTAAGTTTCACCCCTGGGGTGTAAGAGGCCCCCAAAATTCCCCATTGACTTATAACGGGGCAGGAAACACGCCCATATAAGGGAATAAAACGTTCCAGATGGAATATCTTCGCTTTACAGTGTCATAGAGACATGGGGGTGGGCTCATTTTACTCAGGCATCCAATCAGTCTCTCTGGATCGTCCCATAGCTATTAAGCCACGCCCCTAGCAACCATTTATGGGCACCATAGCAACATCTGACATAGACTGCAATATAAAAATGACCAGAATCATATCTTAGAAGCACAGTGTCACAGAGACAAGGGGGTGGGCTCATTTTACTCAGGCATCCAATCAGTCTCTATGGATTGTTATTGAGGTATTAAGCCACGCCCCTAGCAACCAAATATGAGCACCCTAGCAACATAGTAAACAAAGCCTTATATCTCTGGATCCGAACATCATAGAGACATGGGGGTTGGGTATTTTGGTCATGTTAGCTTCATGCTAACTTCATGCTAAGTCATACTAGCTTCATGCTAGTTTCATGCTAGCTTTATGCTAATTTCATAATAAATCTTGCTAACTTCATGCTTATTCATGTTAGCATCATGCTAGCTTCATACTAAATCATGTTAGCATCATGCTAGCTTCATGCTAATTCATGTTAGCATCATGCTAGCTTCATGCTAATTCATGTTAGCATCATGCTAACTTCATGTTAATTCATGTTAGCATCATGCTAGCTTCATGCTAATTCATGTTAGCATCATGCTAGCTTCATGCTAATTCATGTTAGCATCATGCTAGCTTCATGCTAATTCATGTTAGCATCATGCTAGCTTCATGCTAATTCATGTTAGCATCATGCTAGCTTCATGGTAATTCATGTTAGCATCATGCTAGCTTCATGCAAATTCATTTTAGCATCATGCTAGCTTCATGCAAATTCATGTTAGCATCATGCTAGCTTCATGCTAATTCATCTTAGCATCATGCTAGCTTCATGCTAATTCATGTTAGCATCATGCTAGCTTCATGCTAATTCATGTTAGCATCATGCTAGCTTCATGCTAATTCATGTTAGCATCATGCTACCTTCATGCTAATTCATGTTAGCATCATGCTAGCTTCATGCTAATTCATGTTAGCATCATGCTAGCTCCATGCTAATTCATGTTAGCATCATGCTAGCTTCATGCTAATTCATGTTAGCATCATGCTAGCTTCATGCTATTTCATGTTAGCATAATGCTAGCTTCATGCTATTTCATGTTAGCATCATGCTATCTTCATGCTAATCATGCTTACTTGATGTTAGCTTCATGCTAATCGTGTTAGCTTCATGCTAGCTTCATGCTAATTTATGTTAGCATCATGCTAGCTTTATGCTATTTCATGTTAGCATCATGCTAGCTTCATGCTAATCATGTTAGCTTCATGCTAGCTTCAGGCTTATCATGCTAGCTTCATGTTAAATCAGACTAGCTTCATACTTAAACATACTAACAGCCAGATGGTCTACTAAACTAAACTTCTGTCAAACCGTTTTAAACGTTCAGGCCAGGCTTTGTCAAGCCAACATAAAGTTTGTCAACAAACTTTTCTATCTAGTTATAATTATTATTCTTATGTCTGCACGTTTTTTCGGCACCTAACTCGTCCCGCACGGTTTGTCGTAGACCCATGAAAGAGGGCTCAAATCGACCGGCTTATTGAGGAGAGGTGTGCTATGACTTTTATAAGCGATCGGGTGCAGGATTTCCGAAAGGGGGACGAAAAACCACCCGAAAAATCCCATTGACTTAACATTGCGCCCAACTTTGACGAGTCATAGCTCCGCTCGAGGATTTTATAGAAACATGTGGGTTACAACATTTGAAGAGGGTGGTAGACTCTGTAAGAACATGGATCACAATGGGGTGTAAGTTGTACCCCTGGGGTGTAAGAGGCACCCAAATTTTCCCATTGACTTATAATGGGGCAGGAAACATGCCCATATAAGGGAATAAAAAAGTTCCAGATGGGATATCTTTGCTTTACAGTGTCATAGAGATAAGTGGGTGGGCTCATTTCACTCGGGCATCCAATCAGTCCCTCAGGATCATCCCAGAGCTATTAAGCCACGCCCCTAGCAACAATTTTGGGCACCCTAGCAACATCTCCCATAGACTGCCATTATAAAATGCCCAGATGGATATCTTTGCACCACAGTGTCATAGAGACATGGGGGTGGGCTCATTTTACTCAGGCATCCAATCAGTTTCTCAGGATCCTTACATAGGTATTAAGCCACGCCCCTAGCAACCACTTTTGAGCACCCTAGCAACATAAAATTCAAACAGTTATATCTCGGCATCCGAACATCGTAGAGACACGGGGGTTGGACCGTTTGATACGTGACTCAGAGTGTAATCATTATGGGATGCCATTTTTTTCCCTAGCAACCAAATACAGTACCCTAGCAACAGAGTAAACAAAGCCTTATATCTCCGCATCAGAACATCGTAGAGACACGGGGGTTGGACCGTTTGACTCGTGACTCGGAGTGTAATCATTATGGGATGCCAATTTTTTCCCTAGCAACCAAATACAGTACCCTAGCAACAGAGTAAACAAAGCCTTATATCTCTGCATCAGAACATCGTAGAGACACGGGGGTTGGACCGTTTGACTCGTGACTCGGAGTGTAATCATTATGGGATGCCAATTTTTTCCCTAGCAACCAAATACAGTACCCTAGCAACAGAGTAAACAAAGCCTTATATCTCCGCATCAGAACATCATAGAGACACGGGGGTTGGACCGTTTGACTCGTGACTCAGAGTGTAATCATTATGGGATGCCAGTTTTTTCCCTAGCAACCAAATACAGTACCCTAGCAACAGAGTAAACAAAGCCTTATATCTCCGCATCAGAACATCGTAGAGACACGGGGGTTGGACCGTTTGACTCATGACTCAGAGTGCAATCATTATGGGATGCCAATTTTTCCCTAGCAACCAAATACAGTACCCTAGCAACAGAGTAAACAAAGCCTTATATCTCAGCATCAGAACATCGTAGAGACACGGGGGTTGGACCGTTTGACTCGTGACTCAGAGTGTAATCATTATGGGATGCCAATTTTTCCCCTAGCAACCAAATACATTACCCTAGCAACAGAGTAAACAAAGCCTTATATCTCAGCATCAGAACATCGTAGAGACACGGGGGTTGGACCGTTTGACTCGTGACTCAGAGTGTAATCACTATGGGATGCCAATATTTTCCCTAGCAACCAAATACAGTACCCTAGCAACAGAGTAAACAAAGCCTTATATCTCCGCATCAGAACATCGTAGAGACACGGGGGTTGGACCGTTTGACTCGTGACTCGGAGTGTAATCATTATGGGATGCCAATTTTTTCCCTAGCAACCAAATACAGTACCCTAGCAACAGAGTAAACAAAGCCTTATATCTCCGCATCAGAACATCATAGAGACACGGGGGTTGGACCGTTTGACTCGTGACTCAGAGTGTAATCATTATGGGATGCCAGTTTTTTCCCTAGCAACCAAATACAGTACCCTAGCAACAGAGTAAACAAAGCCTTATATCTCCGCATCAGAACATCGTAGAGACACGGGGGTTGGACCGTTTGACTCATGACTCAGAGTGTAATCATTATGGGATGCCAATATTTTCCCTAGCAACCAAATACAGTACCCTAGCAACAGAGTAAACAAAGCCTTATATCTCCGCATCAGAACATCGTAGAGACACGGGGGTTGGACCGTTTGACTCGTGACTCAGAGTGTAATCATTATGGGATGCCAATTTTTCCCCTAGCAACCAAATACATTACCCTAGCAACAGAGTAAACAAAGCCTTATATCTCAGCATCAGAACATCGTAGAGACACGGGGGTTGGACCGTTTGACTCGTGACTCAGAGTGTAATCACTATGGGATGCCAATATTTTCCCTAGCAACCAAATACAGTACCCTAGCAACAGAGTAAACAAAGCCTTATATCTCCGCATCAGAACATCGTAGAGACACGGGGGTTGGACCGTTAGACTCGTGACTCGGCGTGTAATCACTATGGGATGCCATTTTTTTCCATAGCAACCAAATACAGTACCCTAGCAACAGAGTAAACAAAGCCTTATATCTCTGCATCAGAACATCGTAGAGACACGGGGGTTGGACCGTTTGACTCGTGACTCAGCATGTAATCACTATGGGATGCCATTTTTTCCATAGCAACCAAATACAGTACCCTAGCAACGGAGTAAACAAAGCCTTATATCTCAGCATCAGAACATCGTAGAGACACGGGGGTTGGACCGTTTGACTCGTGACTCACAGTGTAATCATTATGGGATGCCAATATTTTCCCTAGCAACCAAATACAGTACCCTAGCAACAGAGTAAACAAAGCCTTATATCTCCGCATCAGAACATCGTAGAGACACGGGGGTTGGACCGTTTGACTCGTGACTCAGAGTGTAATCATTATGGGATGCCAATTTTTCCCCTAGCAACCAAATACATTACCCTAGCAACAGAGTAAACAAAGCCTTATATCTCAGCATCAGAACATCGTAGAGACACGGGGGTTGGACCGTTTGACTCGTGACTCAGAGTGTAATCACTATGGGATGCCAATATTTTCCCTAGCAACCAAATACAGTACCCTAGCAACAGAGTAAACAAAGCCTTATATCTCCGCATCAGAACATCGTAGAGACACGGGGGTTGGACCGTTAGACTCGTGACTCGGCGTGTAATCACTATGGGATGCCATTTTTTTCCATAGCAACCAAATACAGTACCCTAGCAACAGAGTAAACAAAGCCTTATATCTCTGCATCAGAACATCGTAGAGACACGGGGGTTGGACCGTTTGACTCGTGACTCAGCATGTAATCACTATGGGATGCCATTTTTTCCATAGCAACCAAATACAGTACCCTAGCAACGGACTAAACAAAGCCTTATATCTCAGCATCAGAACATCGTAGAGACATGGGGGTTGGACCGTTTGACTCGTGACTCACAGTGTAATCACTATGGGATGCCAATTTTTTCCCTAGCAACCAAATACAGTACCCTAGCAACAGAGTAAACAAAACCTTATATCTCCGCATCAGAACATCGTAGAGACACGGGGGTTGGACCGTTTGACTCGTGACTCAGAGTGTAATCATTATGGGATGCCAGTTATTTCCCTAGCAACCAAATACAGTACCCTAGCAACAGAGTAAACAAAGCCTTATATCTCCGCATCAGAACATCGTAGAGACACAGGGGTTGGACTGTTTTACTGGTAACTGGGAGAATAATCATTATTAGAAGATTTTGTCCCCCGAAATTTGCCACGGCAAGCACCACTCACATTTTCTTCAGGAAATGTACCTATCTAGTTATTATTATTATTCTTTTTCTTCCGACCTAAAAATTTCTAACTCTAACTCCTCCTAGAGCTTTCAAGCTACAGCCACCAAACTTTGCCCATACCTTCAGTCTGATCTGAGGAGGTGTGCTATATCTTTTCTAAGGGATCGGACTTACGGTTCTCCTAAACCGTCCGATCAAACATCCCAAAAAAGTCCCATAGACTTACATTCATAGAATGTTTAGGCTGAGTGTTTATTTTCAAATTCTAACTGTCAACTCTCATTCATACAAATACATTACATCATCTCTCAACCTCTCTCAGTCTATCTCTGTCTCACAAAACTCACTCAATAGGACAGACAAACACAACTACACACACACACACACACACACACACACACACACACACACACACATAACTACACACACACATACAGACACACAACCACAAAATTACATACACACACACACACAGACACACAACCACACAGACACACAACCACACACAACTACACACAGACACACAATTACACACACAAACACAAAATTATATATAACATACTGTCACAAAAACACAAACATGCACACACACACACACACACACACACACACACACACACACACACACACACACACACACAATCACACACAGACACACAACCACACACAGACACACAACTACACACAGACACACAATTACACACACAAACACAAAGTTATATATAACATACTGCCACAACAACACAGACATGCACACAGACACAATCACACACAACCACACACAACTACACACATACACACAACTACACAGACACACAATTACACACACAAACACAAAATTATATATAACATACTGTCACAAAAACACAGACTCAAACACACACACACACACACACACACACACACACACACACACACAAACACACACAGACACACAACTACACACAGACACACAACCACAAAATTACACACACAAACACAATATTACACACACAAACACAATATTACACACCCAATCATACTCACACAAACACACACATAAATGTCCCAACTGCCCTAAATGCCCCATTCTGCCCCAAATGCCTCATCTGCCCCAACCGCCCCATTTTGCCCCAAATGCCCCAAATGCCCCATTTGCCCCAAGTGGCCAATTCTGCTCCAAATGCCTCAACTGCCCCAAATGACTCATCTGCCCCAACTGCCCCATTCTGCCCCAAATGCCTGATCTGCCCCATTCTGCCCAAACTGCCCTAAATGCCCGATCTACCCCAAATGCCCCATCTGCCCCAACTACCCAATTCTGCCCCAAATGCCCCAACTACCCCAAATGTCTCATCTGCCCCCTTCTGCCCCAACTGCCTCATCTGCCCCAACTGCCTTAAATGCCCCAACTGCTCTAAATGCCCCAACTGCCCTAAATACCCCATCTGCCCCAAATGCCCCGTCTGCCCCAACTACTCAATTCTGCCCCAAATGCCCCAACTGCCCCATCTGCCCTAAATGCCCCAACTGCCCTAAATGCCCCATCTGCCCTAAATGCCCCAACTGCCCTAAATGCCCCATCTGCCCTAAATGCCCCAACTGCCCCATTCTGCCCTAAATGCCTCAAATGCCCCAACTGCCTCATCTGCCCCATTCTGCCCCAACTGCCCTAAATGCCCCAACTGCTCTAAATGCCCCAACTGCCCTAAATGCCCCATCTGCCCCAATTATCCAATTCTGCCCCAAATGCCCCAACTACCCTAAATGCCCCATCTGCCCCAAATGCCCCATTCTGCCCCAACTGCCCAATTCTGCCCCAACTAACCCATCTGCCCCAACTAACTTAACTGCCCCAACTGCAGCTCCAGCTATTACTCTCAGACTAGGCTTTCTCAAGCCAACATAAAGTTTGTTCACAAACTTTAACCTCATCTAGTTATTATGTTGGCTTTGAAAAAGCCAATATATTGTTATTGCTATTAAACTTATTATGTTGGCTTTGAAAAAGCCAACATATTGTTATTGCTATTAAACTTATTAGTGGTGCTTGCATTTATGCAAAGCATCACTATTACTATTGCTCATACTTATTATAATTTATTTATTATTCTTATATCTGGACACTTTTTCGGCGCGTAACTCGTCCCACACGGTTTGTCGTAGACCAATGAAACAGGGCTCAAAATGACCGGCTTATTGAGGACACGTCTGCTATGACTTTTATAAGGGATCGGGTGCAGGATTTCCGAAAGGGGGGCGAAAAACCACCCGAAAAATCCCATTGACTTAACATTGCGCCCAACTTTGACGAGTCATAGCTCCGCTCGAGGATTTTATAGAAACATGTGGGTTACAACATTTGAAAAGGGTGGTAGGCTCTGTAACAACATGGATCACAATGGGGTGTAAGTTGTACCCCTGGGGTGTAAGAGGCACCCAAAAATTCCCATTGACTTATAATGGAGCAGGAAACATGCCCATATAAGGGAATAAAACAGTTGCAGATGGGATATCTTTGCTTTACAGTGTCGTAGAGATAAGTGGGTGGGCTCATTTCACTCGGGCATCCAATCAGTCTCTCAGGATCATCCCAGAGCTATTAAGCCACGCCCCTAGCAACAATTTTGGGCACCCTAGCAACATCTCCCATAGACTGCCATTATAAAATGCCCAGATGGATATCTTTGCACCACAGTGTCATAGAGACATGGGGGTGGGGTCATTTTACTCAGGCATCCAATCAGTCTCTCAGGATCCTTACATAGGTATTAAGCCACGCCCCTAGCAACCACTTTTGAGCACCCTAGCAACATAAAATTCAAACAGTTATATCTCAACATCTGAACATCGTAGAGACACGGGGGTTGGACCGTTTGACTCGTGACTCAGAGTGTAATCATTATGGGATGCCAATTTTTTCCCTAGCAACCAAATACAGTACCCTAGCAACAGAGTAAACAAAGCCTTATATCTCCGCATCAGAACATCGTAGAGACACGGGGGTTGGACCGTTTGACTTGTGACTCGGCGTGTAATCACTATGGGATGCCATTTTTTTCCCTAGCAACCAAATACAGTACCCTAGCAACAGAGTAAACAAAGCCTTAAATCTCCACCTCAGAACATCGTAGAGACACGGTGGTTGGACCGTTTAACTCGTGACTCGGAGTGTAATCATTATGGGATGCCATTTTTTTCCCTAGCAACCAAATACAGTACCCTAGCAACTGAGTAAACAAAGCCTTATATCTTCGCATCAGAACATCGTAGAGACACGGGGGTTGGACCGTTTGACTTGTGACTCGGCGTGTAATCACTATGGGATGCCATTTTTTTCCCTAGCAACCAAATACAGTACCCTAGCAACAGAGTAAACAAAGCCTTATATCTCCGCATCAGAACATCGTAGAGACACAGGGGTTGGACCGTTTGACTCGTGACTCGGAGGGTAATCACTAGTGGATGGCAATTTTTTTCCCTAGCAACCAAATACAGTACCCTAGCAACAGAGTAAACAAAGCCTTATATCTCCGCATCAGAACATCGTAGAGACACGGGGGTTGGACCGTTTGACTCGTGACTCGGAGGGTTATCACTAGTGGATGCCAATTTTCCCCCTAGCAACCAAATACAGTACCCTAGCAACAGAGTAAACAATGCCTTATATCTCTGCATCAAAAAACATCGTAGAGACACGGGGGTTGGACCGTTTCACTCGTGACTCAGAGTGTGATCATTATGGGATGCCAATTTTTTCCCTAGCAACCAAATACAGTACCCTAGCAACAGAGTAAACAAAGCCTTATATCTCCGCATCAGAACATCGTAGAGACACGGGGGTTGGACCGTTTGACTCGTGACTCGGCAGGTAATCACTATGGGATGTCAAATTTTTCCCTAGCAACCAAATACAGTACCCTAGCAACCGAATAAACAAAGCCTTATATCTCTGCATCAGAACATCGTAGAGACACGGGGGTTGGACCTTATGACTCGTGACTCAGAGTGTAATCATTATGGGATGCCAAATTTTTCCCTAGCAACCAAATACAGTACCCTAGCAACAGAGTAAACAAAGCCTTATATCTCCGCATCAGAACATCGGAGAGACACGGGGTTTGGATCGTTTACTCGTGACTGAAAGTATAATCATATACTGTCCCCAGAATTTTGCCACGGCAAGCACCACTTCACATTTTCTTCAGGAAATGTACCTATCTAGTTATTATTATTATTCCGCTTTCTTCTGAGACTAAATTTTAAACACTAACTCGTCCTAGAGCTTTCAAGCTACATACACCAAATTTTCCACGGACCTTCAGACTGGTCTGACTTAGTGTGCTATATCTTTTCTAACTGATGGGACCTTCCGAATTCCTAAACGGGGGGCTCGAACACCCCAAAATTTCCATTGACTTAACATTGAGACAAACTTTGACGCGTCATAGCTGCGAGTGAGAAACTTGTAGAAACTTGTGGCTTACCACATTTAAGGTGGCTGACAGGCTCTGTAAGAACATACATCACAATGGGGTGTAAGCTGTACCCCTGGGGTGTAAGAGGCCCCCAAAATTTCCCATTGACTTATAATGGGGCAGGAAGCATGCCCATATAAGGGAATAAACGCGTCCCAGATGGAATATCTTTACTTTAGAGTGTCGTAGAGACATGGGGGTGGGCTCATTTTACTCAGTCATCCAATCAGTCTCTTAGGATCGCCCCAAAGCTATTTAGCCACGCCCCTAGCAACAATTTTGGGTACCCTAGCAACATCTCCCATAGACTACCATTATAAAAAGCCCAGATGGATATCTTTACACCAGAGTGTCATAGAGACATAGGGGTGGGCTCATTTTACTCAGGCATCCAATCAGTCTTAATAGGATTCTTATTGAGGCATTAAGCCACGCCCCTAGCAACCAAATTTGAGCACCCTAGCAACATAATAAACAAAGCCTTATATCTCGTGGTCTGAACATCATAGAGACATGGGGGTTGGGTCTTTGGGTCATGCTAGGTTCATGCTAGCTCCATGCTAAGTCATACTAGCTTCGTGCTAGTTTCATGCTAGCTTTATGCTAATTTCATAATAAATCTTGCTAACTTCATGCTAAATCATGCTAACTTCATGTTAAATCTTGTTAGCTGCACGCTAAATAGTGCTAGCGTCATGCTAATCATGTTAGCATCATGCTAATCATGCTAGCTTCACGTTAAATCATGCTAGCTTCATGCTAATCATGCTAACCTCATGCTTACTTCATGCTAATCATGCTAGCCTCATGCTACCTTCATGCTAATCATGCTAACATCATGCTAGCTTCATGCTAATCATGCTAGAATCATGCTAGCTTCATGCTAATCATGCTAGAATCATGTTAGCTTCATGCTAATCATGCTAGAATCATGCTAGTTTCATGCTAACATCATGATAGCTTCATGCTAATCATGCTAGCATCATGCTAGCTTCATGCTAATCATGCTAGCATCATGTTAGCTTCATGCTAATCATGCTAGCATCATGCTAGCTTCATGCTAATCATGCTAGCATCATGCTAGCTTCATGTTAATCATGCTAGCATTATGCTAGCTTCATGCTAATCATGCTAGCATCATGCTAGCTTCATGCTAATCATGCTAGCTTCATGCTAATCATGCTAGCATCATGCTAGCATCATGCTAGCTTCATGCTAATCATGCTAGCATCATGCTAGCTTCATGCTAATCATGCTAGCATCATGCTAGCTTTATGCTAATCATGCTAGCATCATGCTAGCTTCATGCTAATCATGATAACATCATGCTAATCATGCTAGCATCATGCTAGCTTCATGCTAATCATGCTAGCATCATGTTAGCTTCATGCTAATCGTGCTAACATCATGCTAGCTTCATGCTAATCGTGCTAGCATCATGCTAGCTTCATGCTAATCATGCTAGCTTCATGCTAATCATGTTAGCATCATGCTAACTTCATGCTAATCATGCTAGCATCATGCTAGCTTCATGCTAATCATGCTAGCATCATGCTAGCTTCATGCTAATCATGCTAACATCATGCTAGCTTCATGCTAATCATGCTAGCATCATGCTAGCTTCATGCTAATCATGCTAACATCATGTTAGCTTAATGCTAATCATGCTAGCATCATGCTAGCTTCATGCTAACATCATGCTAGCTTCATGCTAATCATGCTAGCATCATGCTAGCTTCATGCTAATCATGCTAGCATCATGCTAGCTTCATGCTAATCATGCTAGCATCATGCTAGCTTCATGCTAATCATGCTAGCATCATGCTAGCTTCATGCTAATCATGCTAGCATCATGCTAGCTTCATGCTAATCATGCTAGCATCATGCTAGCTTCATGCTAATCATGCTAGCATCATGCTAGCTTCATGCTAATCATGCTAACATCATGTTAGCTTAATGCTAATCATGCTAGCATCATGCTAGCTTCATGCTAACATCATGCTAGCTTCATGCTAATCATGCTAGCATCATGCTAGCTTCATGCTAATCATGCTAACATCATGCTAGCTTCATGCTAATCATGCTAGCTTCATGCTAATCATGCTATCATCATGCTAGCTTCATGCTAATCATGCTAGCATCATGCTAGCTTCATGTTAATCATGCTAGCATCATGTTAGCTTCATGCTAATCATGCTAACATCAGGCTAACTTCATGCTAATCATGCTACCTTCATACTTAAACATTCTAACAGCCAGATAGCCTACTAAACTAAACTTCTGTCAAACCGTTTTAAACGTTCAAGCTACGCTTTTTCAAGCCAACATAAAGTTTGTCTTCAAACTTTAATATCTAGTTATTATTATGTTGGCTTGACAAAGCCAACATACTGATATTGTATTTAAACTTATTATTATGTTGGCTTGACAAAGCCAACATACTGATATTGTATTTAAACTTATTATTATTATTCTTCTTCTTCTGAGACTAAAATTTCTGCGGCTAACTCGTCCTACAGCTTTCAAGCTACATTCACGAAATTTTCCACGGACATTCTGACTGGTCTAAAGAAGTGTGCTATATCTTTTTGACGGGATCCGACTTACAGAATTCCTAAAACGGGACATAAAACTTCCGAAAAGTCCCATTTACTTAACATTGCGACAAACTTTGACAGGTCATAGCTCCGAGCGAGAAATTTGTAGAAACTTGTGGGTTACCACATTTGAAGAGGCTGGCAGGCACTGTGAGAACACACCTCACATTGGGGTGTAAGTTTCACCCCTGGGGTGTAAGAGGCCCCCAAAATTCCCCATTGACTTATAACAGGGCAGGAAACACGCCCATATAAGGGAATAAAAACGTTCCAGATGGAATATCTTCGCTTTCCAGTGTCATAGAGACATGGGGGTGGGCTCATTTTACTCAGGCATCCAATCAGTCTCTCTGGATCGTCCCATAGCTATTAAGCCACGCCCCTAGCAACCATTTTTGGGCACCCTAGCAACATCTCCCATAGACTGCCATTATAAAATGCCCAGATGGATATCTTTGCAGCACAGTGTCACAGAGACATGGGGGTGAGCTCATTTTACTCAGGCATCCAATCAGTCTCTAAGGATTCTTATTGAGGTATTAAGCCACGCCCCTAGCAACCAAATATGAGCACCCTAGCAACATAATAAACAAAGCCTTATATCTCTGGATCTGAACATCATAGAGACATGGGGGTTGGGTCTTTTGGTCATGTTAGCCTTATGCTAGCTTCATGCTAAGTCATACTAGCTTCATGCTAGTTTCATGCTAGCTTTATGCTAATTTCATAATAAATCTTGCTAACTTCATGCTTATTCATGTTAGCATCATGCAAGCTTCATGCTAATTCATGTTAGCATCATGCTAGCTTCATGCTAATTCATGTTAGCATCATGCTAGCTTCATGCTAATTCATGTTAGCATCATGCTAGCTTCATGCTAATTCATGTTAGCATCATGCTAGCTTCATGCTAATTCATGTTAGCATCATGCTAGCTTCATGCTAATACATGTTAGCATCGTGCTAGCTTCATGCTAATTCATGTTAGCATCATGCTAGCTTCATGCTAATTCATGTTAGCATCATGCTAGCTTCATGCTAATTCATGTTAGCATCATGCTAGCTTCATGCTAATTCATGTTAGCATCATGCTAGCTTCATGCTAATTCATGTTAGCATCATGTTAGCTTCATGCTAACTTCATGCTAATTCATGTTAGCATCATGCTAGCTTCATGCTAATTCATGTTAGCATCGTGCTAGCTTCATGCTAATTCATGTTAGCATCGTGCTAGCTTCATGCTAATACATGTTAGCATCGTGCTAGCTTCATGCTAATTCATGTAAACATCGTGCTAGCTTCATGCTAATTCATGTTAGCTTCATGCTAATTCATGTTAGCATCATGCTAGCTTCAAGCTAATTCATGTTAACATCATGCTAGCTTCATGCTAATTAATGTTAGCATCATGCTAGCTTCATGCTAATTCTGTTAGCATCATGCTAGCTTCATGCTAATTCATGTTAGCATCATGCTAGCTTCATGCTAATTCATGTTAGCTTCATGCTAGCTTCATGCTAATTCATGTTAGCATCATGTTAGCATCATGCTATTTCATGTTAGCATCATGCTAGCTTCATGCTATTTCATGTTAGCATCATGTTAGCTTCATGCTAATCATGCTAACTTGATGTTAGCTTCATGCTAATCATGTTAGCTTCATGCTAGCTTCATGCTAATTCATGTTAGCATTATGCTAGCTTCATGCTATTTCATGTTAGCATCATGCTAGCTTCATGCTAATCATGCTAACTTGATGCTAGCTTCATGCTAATCATGTTAGCTTCATGCTAGCTTCAGGCTCATCATGCTAGCTTCATGCTAAATCAGACTAGCTTCATACTTAAACATACTAACAGCCAGATAGTCACCTAAACTAAACTTCTGTCAAACCGTTTTAAACGTTCAGGCCAGGCTTTGTCAAGCCAACATAAAGTTTGTCAACAAACTTTTCTATCTAGTTATTATGTTGGCTTGACAAAGCCAACATACTGATATTGTATTTAAACTTATTATTATGTTGGCTTGACAAAGCCAACATACTGTTCTTCGATCTAAGCTTATTATTATTATTATTATTCTTCTTCTGTTCATACTTTTTACCAATTGTAACTCCTCCTAGGGCTTTCAAGCTACACCCACAAAACTTTACAAAACTTTTAAGACTGGTCCGCAGATGGGTGCTGTGCCTTTTCTAACTGGTGGGGCCTACCGGGTTCCTGGGCGGGGCGCTCGAGCACCCCAGATTTTCCATTGACTTGGCATTGCGACAAACTTTGACGGGTCATAGCTGCAAGCGAGAAATTTGTACAAACTTGTGGGTTACCACATTTGCAGAGGCTGGCAGGCTCTGTAAGAACATACATCACATTGGGGTGTAAGTTTCACCCCTGGGGTGTAGGAGGCCCCCAAAATTCCCCATTGACTTATAACGGGGCAGGAAACACGCCCATATAAGGGAATGAAAACGTTCCAGATGGAATATCTTCGCTTTACAGTGTCATAGAGACATGGGGGTGGGCTCATTTTACTCAGGCATCCAATCAGTCTCTCTGGATCATCCCATAGCAATTAAGCCACGCCCCTAGCAACCATTTTTGGGCACCCTAGCAACATCTCCCATAGACTTCCATTATAAAATGCCCAGATGGATATCTTTGCAGCACAGTGTCACAGAGACATGGGGGTGGGCTCATTTTACTCAGGCATCCAATCAGTCTCTCAGGATTCTTATTGAGCTATTAAGCCACGCCCCTAGCAACCAAATATGAGCACCCTAGCAACATAATAAACAAAGCCTTATATCTCTGGATCCGAACATCATAGAGACATAGGGGTTGGGTCTTTTGGTCATGTTAGCTTCATGATAGCTTCAAGCTAAGTCATACTAGCTTCATGCTAGTCTCATGCTAGCTTTATGCTAATTTCATAATAAATCTTGCTAACTTCATGCTTATTCATGTTAGCATCATGCTAGCTTCATGCTAATTCATGTTAACATCATGCTAGCTTAATGCTAATTCATGTTAGCATCATGCTAGCTTCATGCTAATTAATGTTAGCATCATGCTAGCTTCATGCTAATTCATGTTAGCTTCATGCTAGCTTCATGCTAATTCATGTTAGCGTCATGCTAGCTTAATGCTAATTCATGTTAGCATCATGCTAACTTTATGCTAATTCATGTTAGCATCATGCTAGCTCCATGCTAATTCATGTTAGCATCATGCTAACTTCATGCTAATTCATGTTAGCATCATGCTAGCTTCATGCTAATTCATGTTAGCATCATGCTAGCTTCATGCTAATTCATGTTAGCATCATTCTAGGTTCATTTTAACATAATGGTATCTTCATTTTACCATCATGCTAGCTCCATGCTAATTCATGTTAGCATCATGCTAGCTCCATGCTAATTCATGTTAGCATCATGCTAGCTTCATGCTAATTCATGTTAGCATCATGCTAACTTCATGCTAATTCATGTTAGAATCATGCTAGCTTCATGCTAAGTCATGTTAACATCATGTTAGCTTCATGCTAATTCATGTTAGCATCATGTTAGCTTCATGCTAATTCATGTTAGCATCATGCTAGCTTCATGTTAACATCATGCTAGCTTCATGTTAATTCATGTTAGCATCATGCTAGCTTCATGCTAATTCATGTTAGCATCATGGTAGCTTCATGCTAATTCATGTTAGCATCATGCTAACTTCATGCTAATTCATGTTAGCATCATGCTAGCTTCATGCTAATCATGCTAACTTGATGCTAGCTTCATGCTAATCATGTTAGCTTCATGCTAGCTTCATGCTAATTCATGTTAGCATCATGCTAGCTTCATGCTATTTCATGTTAGCATCATGCTAGCTTCATGCTATTTCATGTTAGCATCATGCTAGCTTCATGCTATTTCATGTTAGCATCATGCTAGCTTCATGCTAATCATGCTAACTTGATGCTAGCTTCATGCTAATCATGTTAGCTTCATGCTAGCTTCAGGCTAATCATGCTAGCTTCATGCTAAATCAGGCTAGCTTCATACTTAAACATACTAACAGCCAGATAGCCTACTAAACTAAACTTCTGTCAAACAGTTTTTAACGTTCAGGCCAGGCTTTGTCAAGCCAACATAAAGTTTGTCAACAAACTTTTCTATCTAGTTATTATTATTCTTTTTCTTCTTCTGAGACTAAAATTTCTGCGGCTAACTCGTCCGACAGCTTTCAAGCTACATCCACGAAATTTTCCACGGACATTCTGACTGGTCTAAAGAAGTGTGCTATATCTTTTTGATGGGATCCGACTTACAGAATTCCTAAAACGGGACATAAAACTTCCGAAAAGTCCCATTTACTTAACATCGCGACAAACTTTGACGGGTCATAGCTGCGAGCGAGAAATTTGTAGAAACTTGTGGGTTACCACATTTGAAGAGGCTGGCAGGCACTTTGAGAACATACCACACATTGGGGTGTAAGTTTCACCCCTGGGGCGTAAGAGGCACCCAAAATTCCCCATTGACTTATAATGGGGCAGGAAACATGCCCATATAAGGGAATAAAAACGTTCCAGATGGAATATATTTGCTTTACAGTGTCATAGAGACATGGGGGTGGTGTCATTTTACTTAGGCATCCAATCAGTCTCCCAGGATCGTCCCATAGCTATTAAGCCACGCCCATAGCAACCATTTTGGGCACCCTAGCAACATCTTCCATAGACTGCCATTATAAAATGCCCAGATGGATATCTTTGCAGCAGAGTTTCACAGAGACATGGAGGTGGGCTCATTTTACTCAGGCATCCAATCACTCTCTGAGGATTCTTATTGAGGTATTAAGCCACGCCCCTAGCAACCAAATATGAGCACCCTAGCAACATAATAAACAAAGCCTTATATCTCTGGATCCGAACATCATAGAGACATGGGGGTTGGGTCTTTTGGTCATGTTAGCTTTATGCTAGCTTCATGCTAAGTCATACTAGCTTCATGTTAGTTTCATGCTAGCTTTATGCTAATTTCATAATAAATCTTGCTAACTTCATGCTAAATCATGTTAGCATCATGCTAGCTTCATGGTAATTAATGTTAGCATCATGTTAGCTTCATGCTAATTCATGTTAGCATCATGCTAGCTTCATGCTAATTAATGTTAGCATCATGCTAGCTTCATGGTAATTAATGTTAGCATCATGTTAGCTTCATGCTAATTCATGTTAGCATCATGCTAGCTTCATGCTAATTAATGTTAGCATCATGTTAGCTTCATGCTAATTCATGTTAGCATCATGTTAGCTTCATGCAAATTCATGTTAGCTTCATGCTAATTCATGTTAGCTTCATGCTAATTCATGCTAGCTTCATGCTAATTCATGTTAGCATCATGCTAGCTTCATGCTAATTCAGGCTAATATCATGCTAGCTTCATGCTAATTCATGTTAGCATCGTGCTAGCTTCATGTTAATTCATGTTAGCTTCATGTTAGCTTCATGCTAATTCATGTTAGCATCATGCTAACTTCATGCTAATTCATGTTAACATCATGCTAGCTTCATGTTAATTCATGTTAGCATCATGCTAGCTTCATGCTAAATCATGTACACATCATGCTAGCTTCATGCTGATTCATGCTAATTCATGTTAGCATCATGCTAACTTCATGCTAATTCATGTTAACATCATGTTAGCTTCATGTAAATTCATGTTAGCATCATGCTAGCTTCATGCTAATTCATGTTAGCATCATGCTAGCTTCATGCTAATTCATGTTAGCATCATGCTAGCTTCATCCTAATTCATGTTAGCATCATGCTAACTTAATGCTAATTCATGTTAGCATCATGTTAGCTTCATGCTAATTCATGTTAGCATCATGTTAGCTTTATGCTAATTCATGTTAGCTTCATGCTAATTCATGTTAGCTTCATGCTAATTCATGTTAGCATCATGCTAGCTTCATGCTAATTCATGCTAACATCATGCTAGCTTCATGCTAATTCATGTTAACATCGTGCTAGCTGCATGCTAATTCATGTTAGCTTCATGTTAGCTTCATGCTAATTCATGTTAGCATCATGTTAGCTTCATGCTAATTCATGTTAGCATCATGCTAGCTTCATGCTAATTTAGGTTAGCATCATGTTAACATCATGCTAGCTTCATGCTGATTCATGTTAATTCCTGTTAGTATCATGTTAGCTTCATGCTAATTCATGTAAGCATCATGCTAGCTTCATGCTAATTTAGGTTAGTATCATGTTAGCTTCATGTTAATTCATGTAAGCATCATGCTAGCTTCATGCTAAATCATGTTAACATCATGTTAGCTTCATGCTGATTCATGCTAATTCATGTTAGCATCATGCTAACTTCCTGCTAATTCATGTTAACATCATGCTAGCTTCATGTTAATTCATGTTAGCATCATGCTAGCTTCATGTTAAATCATGTAAACATCATGCTAGCTTCATGCTGATTCATGCTAATTCATGTTAGCATCATGCTAACTTCATGCTAATTCATGTTAACATCATGCTAGCTTCATGTAAATTCATGTTAGCATCATGCTAGCTTCATGCTAAATCATGTTAGCATCATGCTAGCTTCATCCTAATTCATGTTACATTCATGCTAGCTTCATGCTAATTCATGTTAGCATCATGCTAGCTTCATGCTTCATGCTAATTCATGTTAATTAATGTAAGAATCGTGCTAGCTTCATGCTAATTCATGTTAGCATCTTGCTAGCTTCATGCTAGCTTCATGTTAAATCATGTTAACATCATGCTAGCTTCATGCTGATTCATGCTAATTCATGTTAGCATCATGCTAACTTCATGCTAATTCATGTTAACATCATGCTAGCTTCATGTTAATTCATGTTAGCATCATGCTAGCTTCATGTTAATTCATGTTAGCATCATGCTAGCTTCATGCTAATTCATGTTAACATCATGCTAGCTTCATGTTAATTCATGTTAGCATCATGCTAGCTTAATGCTAACATCATGCTAATTCATGTTAGCATCATGCTAACGTCATGCTAATTCATGTTAGCATCATGCTAACTTCATGCTAATTCATGTTAACATTATGCTAGCTACATGTTAAATCATGTTAGCATCATGCTAGCATCATGTTAGCTTCATGCTAAATCATGTTAACATCATGCTAACTTTATGTTAAATCATGTTAGCATCATGCTATCTTCATGCTAAATCATGTAACATCATGGTAGCTTCTTGCTAATTCATGTTAGCATCATGGTATCATGTTAGCATCATGCTATCTTAATGTTAATTCATGTTAGCATCATGTTAGCTTCATGATAATTCATGTTAGCTTCATGATAAATCATGTTCACACCATGGTAGCTTCATACTAAATCATGTTAGCTTCATGCTAAATCATTTTAACATCAAGTTGCCTTCATGTTAAATCATGTTAGCATCATGCTAGCTTCATGCTAAATATTTTTTAGCTTCATGTTAACGTCATGTTAGATCATGCTAGCTTCATGTTAACTTCATGCTAAATCATGTTAGTTTTATGCTTACTTCATGCTAAATCATGTTAGCTTCATGCCAGCTTCATTTTAAATCATGTTAGCTTCATGCTAGCTTTATGTTAAATTATGCTAACTTCATGTTAAATCATGCTAACTTCATGTTATAATACCTCTAATTCACGTTAATTCATGCTAGCATCATGCTAACTTCATGTTAAATCATGTTAGCATGTTGTTAGCTTTACTATTAATCATGTAACTTCATGTTAAATTATGTTAGATTCATGCTTAATCATGTTAACTTCATGTTAAATCATGCTAACAACATGTTAACTCTATGATAAGTCAATTTTTGAATAAACTTCATGAATAAACAAAGCGTTAAATCATGTAAACTTCATGTTAAATCATGCAAACATCATGCTAGCTTCATTTTAAATCATGCAAACATCATGCTAGCTTCATGCTAATCATACTAGCTTCATGTTAAATCATGCTACAGTCATTGACATTCATTATATTATTTCTTTACTTAAAAAAATCTAAGTGGTTTTAATGTAGCTATCTACCTTTTCAGAATAACTGGCAGTGTAGCTAACTTTGCAAAATGCGAAATTCCTAGTTATTTCTCATTATACAACAGCTTGCAACCATTAGTTGTAATTAATTTTAAAGCTCCCGTTCTTTCATGTCTTTACATGTGTTCATGTTTCATGTGTAAAAAAGTGGTATTTTTTAAACAATTTACTTATCTGTAAAGCACTGTTTTTACTGTCCTCAAAACGGGCTGATGTCTTCCTTCTTCTATGAAGTCCCTCCTTCATATGAAGTCCCTTCGTTTAGTGTGATGTGATTCGATAGCAGCTTAGCTTAGCAGAGCCGTTTGAGCCAAAGCTGGTGACTGACGTATTCCTGTGGGCAGAGTTTAGTAAAAAAAAACATTTTAATAACGTAATTCAAGCAGGAAATAGAGGGCTGTAGTCCAAACCGCTGTTCACTCTAGGCTTTGAAAGATGAATTCTATTAAAGAAAATATATCGCCTGGCAGTGAACTTTGAGCTTAATCATTTTACAGGTATTATTTATGCTATTATAGCAACATTACAAACTAACTAGGATTTATATACCATTATACTAATGGGATCTGGAAGAACGTGACCTTTAAGTAATGCATGAACAAATGGATCGCATTTAGTCTGGAACCTCACCTATCAGCAAGCCAATCTGAAGTTAAAATCAGCTTCCAACCAACTTGCTCTTAGGATCATTGGAACACTCAAGCCTTTCCACCACGTCAAGGTAGCGATCCCTGGAAAGGACCCCCCCCACACACACACATTTTGTGATAATATTGCTCACTATACTTTTAATGTAGTTTTGTTGATTTTGATATTAAGTTTATTCTTTAGTTTTTTTTAGATATTTCTCAAGTGGCTATAATTAATTGATGTTGCTTAAAGTGTGAACACTTAATTGTTTTGGAAACAAGAAATTGCCTGTCAGGATGATGCGGTCAATAGGATTCTGGTCGAGTGGATTTTATATTAAGGCAGCCTATAATTTCTTACAGCCCCTCATTTGATGCTTTTGGCCCAGAAAGCATCACATCCACTTCACACATCACATCCATTTCACACCTCCCCTACTTGGGCAGGTGCCCAGGGCGGTGATGTCCTGCCTTAGGTTGCCCCCCGCTGGCCAAAAGGAAGTCTTACCCGTCATTGGATCATCACCTCATGCCACTGGTTACCGCTCTATCCCATTAGGCAAAAATTATAATAGGGTCCCGTTTTAGTTCTAAAGTATGATTTAGGTGTTTTCTTGGGGTTGGTAGAACATCACCCTGAGATCTACCACAAGCAAATCTGTTAGAGAAAACAGAAGTGTTGATTAATAGATACTATTTAATAGTTGTGTTGTGTTAACCCTGCTAAGAAAACGATTTACTGTTTGTTGTGACATGTGTAAATGGTGAACAGCACAGGACTGCAGGTGTGCCATTGTTATATTGCTTTATATTAAATACTAAAACTTTAATTTCCAGAAGAATGATGCTTGAAAAAAAACGTATTGGTGGTCCACCAGCTAGACTATGATTAAAATAGCATTAATTAGCATCATTCTGGTTAAGCTGTGCTGCTTTAGTAGGGTGTGTGTGTGTGGGGGGGCGTTTGTACACAAACAAACAACCCTCCCAAACGTCCCCGAGGGGGGGGCGTTTGTGGGGGGGGGCGTTTGTGGGGGAGACGTTTGTGAGGGAGGGGAGCGTTTGTTGGGGAGTGGGGAGGTCGAGGGGGGCGTTTGTGGGGGAGGGGAGCGTTTGTTGGGGAGTGGGGGTGCCGAAAACAGATATAACTATATAAATACAACTTCGTAAACATAAAACCATTATATATATATATATATAAACAGCTACATAACATACTACAAAGGTCTATTAACAGTCATGGTTTATAATTTTTTACAGTAACTAGTCCAAAACACAGTAGACAGGATTGTGGTAGCTGTAATATGTGTGGAGTACTCCTGCTCTGACATGTGAGTGTGAGCTGCTAATAAACACTGGATCCAGAAGAGTGTTTTTTTCTGTGGTCCCAGTATGAATCAGTTGGGTGTATCCTTTGTCATTAAACAACTTCAGAATGGGTTTGTTTCCATGGGACAGCTGGTCTTCATTGAAGTCTCCACAGACTATAACAGGGTTGATGTCTATGATCTCCAGGGATATCAAAAGGGCATTTAGACTTGTCAAAAATTCTTTTAGGTTGTAATTAGGTGGTCTGTAGATTACTGTAACAAGTGCTTGTTTGGGGTCTTCTACCTTTAAAACCAAATATTCCATGTCTGTCACATTCTGTATGTACATCAAAGGATGTGCTTGTAAGCAGTTTTTCACATACATGGCCACACCACCACCATTTCTGTTAGCCAACTGTATACTGTTTGTGTAGGACGCATGTCTGTCACGCTTGTATATTCTGTATCCATCCAGCTGAATACATTCAGGAACAGCTGAGCCAGAAAGGTGTGTTTCAGTAAGGCACAAAATGTCAGCCAATAGAAGTTCATGATGACTTTTCAAATCATCCATATGACATTGCAGTCCCTCTGTGTTATGATGAATAATTTTAAGAGCTGAATCCCAGTTTGAATCCTGAACAATGTGTAGAAGAGGTTGGACTTTGTGAAAGTCAGCTTTTGGCATACTATCCAATGAGAAACTTATTTCTGGATCACAGAAAATTTTCTTTTCTTCAAAGTCAATGATGTGCAAACCAGAAAGTGATGTGGTTCTGCTTAGTGCAACATATGCCATGCCAGGTTCAAAAATATGCTTAAGAGATACAACAGCACAATCGGTTGTCATTCCTTGCACTTTATGGATGGTGCATGCAAACGCAAGTTTCATAGGAAATTGCCTTCGAACTGTGCCTTTTCTTTTTAACGGTTCCTCTGACCTCTCTATATACACAACGTTGTCATCTCCACCAGGGGCTTTGTTACGATGTTTCCGTCCAGCATTTACATTATCCAAGTATAGACCAATTAACATCACAAATAGAACACCATCTCGTTCCTGAGTTGTTATTTTTGCCACTTTACCAAAAGTGCCATTAACCAGTCCATCTTCCACATCAATATTTCTGGTAAGCATTACTCGTGCACCAATAGCAATCTGTAGTCTGTCACTAAGATCACATTTGTCTCCTTTAAATGGTGCAGCCTGCCTTTTCATTTCACCCGTTCGAGAATCTTTTTTATAATCATGTGCATCAATAGTAATAATATTTGAAAAGCCAGATGATATGGCTGCCGTGTTGTGATTGTCTACCTCTTTGTTGGTTGCATAAATGTGTAATACATCAGTGGGACACTCTTCGGGAGAAGATCTTATGACAGCTTGTAACATACACTTGTCTGCCTCAGTGAGTTTCTCATGCTTCTGTTTTACCCTCAATCGGTTGAGCAGCTCAGCATATGCAAGATCATCTCTCTGCCTCATAATCTGTGTCAGTGTTATGATCTGAAATTGATCTTTCCAAAAGTCCAGCACATGGTCCTCATATACACAGAGTGGTTTTGCTCTTCCAAGAGGAGGTAACTGTTGAAAGTCTCCTACAGCAAGTACTGACAATCCACCAAAAGGTTTCTGGTTTCCTTTAATCTGCTGGAGTCTCCAGTTCACATAGGCAAACAACTGTTTTGACACCATAGATATTTCATCAATAATTAAAATGTGTACATTTGAAAAGTCTGCCCTAATTTCATCCAAGCTGTTTCCCAGGCCTTGGTATGGAGGTTTTAAGCTTCTTGGGAGTTTTAAAAGACAGTGCAGTGTTTTACCAGAGATATTAAAGGCAGCAGTACCTGTGAACGCTGATAAAAGTACAGATGGTTTGGAAATATCAGTGTGCTCTCTCACGCATGGAAGCTTGTGCAATATTTTGGTTGCTTCTGCATGTATAGATTTAATAACATGTGATTTACCAACTCCAGCTCCTCCATTCAAGAAATACAAAAACTGTTGTGGTTTTTCACCAGTAACACATCTTTTGCACCAGTCTCGCACAGCATAAAATACAGAAGCTTGTGTTTGATTCAAACTTTGATACATTTTGCGAATCTGTACAGGATTCAGCTGGGCAGCTTCAATGACTGGCATTGCTGTGTTATTAACAGAAGTATATGTCGTATATTCAGGAATATCGTCTTGTTCATCATTTGCATCAGTTGGTTCACGCTCCATTATGCTCTCCAGTCGGATAAGTTCATTTGCTGGTGCCAGTGTTGTCCATGCATCTTCTTTTGGACCATTTTTTTCAAAATCCTCTATTGCCTGCTCTACAGCTTCGTTATGCTTCTCATATTTCTTACGATTTATATTAACAATCTGGTACACATGCTGCAGTTCATCAGTGCCTGGAAGTTTTACTGAAGCAAATGTATAAAATGATTCATATGTCAGAAATCTTGAAGACTTTAGCTGTTCATCTGTGCGATGTGGTAGGTAAAGTTTTAATAGTGTTCCAAAGTATTTTTCTGGGTTTTTTTGTTGTGAGAAGCGGGCAAATCTGATAACAGCAGGTTTTCCCCTTGTTCTTTTCTGTATGTGTCCCATGCTTTTTTGAAGTGGCAAAACATTTTTACTATTTTTTTGTCCTCCATAAACAATGCGATATTCACTGGCAAATTCAGCCATGCACATGTTTTCAAATTCAGGTCTGTTTGGTCTAGCCTTGTATTTTTCTGGCAATCCAGTCATCCACACATTTTCCAAGTCAGCATCCATGGTCTGTAAATACTTCATTGGTAAACTCATCTTTACTGCATTATCATCAGTAGGTATAAATATGACAGCTCGTGATGATGATTTCAGTTTCAGACTGCATGTGCGAGCAACTGCTTCTTGAGCCGAAACTTCGCGATTTTTTGCATACGAATTCATGACCTGCTTCATGGTCTCACGGTCAGACAGGTTATCATGACTTGAGTCTTTTATTACTTTTTTTAGATAGTCACTCATCTCATGTTCAGCTTTTGAAATATATGAGAGAATGTACATGATGCAGCTGTAGGGGTTCAAAATATACTGTATGTCCATGTTTGCATTCCAAGCTCTTAACAGCATTGGATTATAGCCATTAACCCAGCAGTCTTGTGGCTGCCTCTCCATGACAATTACATTTGATGTAGACAGAGATTCAACATAATTCTCATACTCGTCATAAGTCAAGTTTAATTTATCAAGCAACTGTGTGGTTGTTTCAAAACTCTGAGTTGAGTCATTCAGTAGATCCCACACTTTCTGAAGCTGTGCTTTAGCTTGTAATGTACTAGCCATTTCTCTCTCATCTGTTGCTTCATTTTCTTCACCAGACTCATCTGTAGGAGGAGGCCTGGGATGAGTTATCATGGTCCTGTTCATGGGTGGTTTAGGAAATCCAAATCTGCAGTGCTTGTTGTTTTTTCTACAGGATTTGGAGTGATTACGACTGTGCATCTGTACTTCACTTACAATTTTATGCAGTTCTTGGTCTTTGCTTGGGTCTGGTAGTTTGCATGTGATATATTTGTTAATGAAATTACACACATCTTGGTCTTGATCTTTTTCAAACTCTGGAGCATCTTTTACCCAAAATAAGCAGTGAATATGTGGAGAGCCTCGCTGCTGGAACTCTACTCTGTAAAAAAAATCTATAACCTCACCAATAGGTTGAGCAGGTGACATGATTAGATCTCTCATCAAGCTTTCAACTCGTTTTTCAAACATTCGCATAACTGTGACAGGGTTGCTTCTAAGAATTTCGCATTTTTGTGACCAGTCTAATTCTGAGAAGTTTATAGTTTCACCTTGTTGTGCTTTAATAGCTGTTATGACTTCTGGCCATCTCATTTCAGCAGCACTAAATGTACAGAAAAATGTGGGTGTTCCCAACTGTCTTAGCATAGCAAACAAATCACGCAGAGTTTTTTCCCAGTATGCTGGTGTTCCTCGAAGAGGTTGCATGAAACGTGTTGCCTCTTTCTGATGCACAAGTTTTTCTAACTCTTGTTTATCCTGTAACAGTGAACAGTTTATTCTGCGACCATCACGTGTCATGGGTTTTGCTTTTCTCAACTGGATGGACATACTAGATGTGGCCATGTGCATTTCTGTAACAAACTGGGCAAAAAATATGTAGTTTGTGTCCATTGCACAACGATTATCTACAGAGAATAGTCTTGTGTTGAAGTATCTGCTAGGGGAGAGACCTTTCACTCTGTCAGGCTCATCAAATGTATTCTTACCATCAGGAAACTGCACTGGAAATGCCATAGACTCAAGCTTAGGAATTTTAAAAATGCTAACAGGACTGTTTCTCTCTGCTGGTGCAATGCAAAATATCCCATCATCATAAGACAACAACTGCTGGGCAAGATCTGGGGGTTGAAGGCATGTGTCCAAGACAAGACCTGAGTGTTGTTCTGCACTAGATTCAGAGTTATCATTAGATTCGTTTTCATTGTTCTGTTCTTCAGTGTTCTCACTTTGACTGTTGTTGTCAATGTCCATTGCCTCATCATGTGCACTGCTGTTATTTGTAGACTGTTCAAACTCACTCATCATTTCATCTGCTAAGAGTGATGTATTTATTCTAATGTCTTGATATTCTGAATGCATTTCTCTTAATTTTCCTAAAGCAGATAAAACATTATGCATATTCAGAGTCTGATATTGATAATGACCTTGGTAACAAAGACGTCTTTTTAGTTTCACTGTAAGAAGCTGTGATTCACCTCTTGGTCTAGGTAAACAATTTACTGTTGTTTCCACTTCAGATGCAACAGAAATGACACCACCTTTTATAGCTTTCTGTTGGCCTTTAGGAAGTGTTAAAATTTTAGCAAAAGGAATATACTTTGCAATAACATGTCTTTCTAGAATATTCAAATTGCACAGTTCTGTAGGAATAGGAGTAAACTGCAGCTTATTGCCTACAGCAATGTCTGGCATTACACCTTTCAAAAGTTTTGTATGGCAGCTATGACAGATCCATTCTGTTTTCCTCACACATGGATCAGGGCAATCAGAGCAGATGTGAAAATAGTTACCTCTCAAACATTGTGAAACAAGTATTGGATTATTTTGATAGCTATCACGATCACAACTGCACACTTGATTTGGGAAGAGTGTTCTTTCACAGCATGTGCAGATATATGTAGGTCCCTCTTTTATTACATATCGAAAAGTATGCAAAGCCTTTAAAACCACTGGATTCTGGATTTCAACAGACTGACTGTTTCGGAACACTTCTGTCACCTGTCGCACACAATCAATTTTTTTGTATTTGTACTTTATGACTTGGGCACAGTGTATCTTATGAAGTATTTTGAGGGCGGATATTCTGTCTTTAGTTTTAAATAAATGGTATTCTTTTTGACGGGTCCTGAATACTGGATCATGTTGATAAAGTTGTTTAAATGTTTCCTTTCTTTGCTCATAAAAGGTTGAATCAGTTTTGCAACGGTTTGTATAATGGTCTTTTTGCCTTTGCCTGAAAATTGGGTCTTTTGAATATCTATCAGTGACATACCTTAAATGCTTTTCTTTATAATTCTCACTTTTCCTGTAATTTGTTATGACATATTTCTTTTGTTTCTCTCTGAAATGCTCATTTGTCCTGTAGTTTGTTTTGACATATTTCTTTTGTTTCTCTCTGAAATGCTCATTGTTCCTGTAATTTGTTATGACATATTTCTTTTGTTTCTCCCTGAAATGTGGATTAATACCATAATTGCTGATTATTTTTTTCTTTTTTTTTTCTTTGTATTCCTCATTATTCATATAATTCATGATTCCATAACCCTTTATCTTATTTCTGTATTCTTCATCATTCCTGTATTTCATCATAGCATACCTTTTTTTCTTATTTCTGTATTCCTTATTATTATTGTAATTCATAATAGCATAAACTTTTTTCTTATTTCTGTATTCTTCATATTCTTTATAGTTGTTTTTCAAGGCCTGTTTGTGATCTTCTCTGTAAACTGCATTATTCCAATATTTGTTTTTCATTGTTTGCCTATGTCTTTCCTTGTACTTTTTACTTGTTTTGTAATCATAGATTTTTTTTGTCCGTTCCCGTTCAAAAACATCTTTTTTTGGATCCATTTGTTTTTGCCATTTCAAATATGCCTTACGCCTTCTGGTCTTATTTAGCTTTATTGATTGTTGATTTAAGTCAGATATTTGTAAACATTGGTCATTTGCAGGTGACAATCTGATCTGAATTGAGGAATCTTTTGAAACATCGTAGGAAAATTTATTAGATTGAACATTTTTGTCTTTGTCTATGTGCTTAGTTACAGTAGTTTGAATATCTGTTTTATCTTCATCTGTCATGTTGACTGGCAACTGAACTGGATCTCTGACCTTAACACACTGTTGTGAAAATGCATCAGGTGCACACTGATCAATGCTGGACAGAAATGTATTTTCAGATATTTGAGATGGAACACATGGTTCAGTGTTATTAAGACATTCAATGGAGACATCTGTACATACTGTTGTGCTTATAAATGATACTGGAAGCAGATCAAATTGCTGCTGATCTCCCAAACGGAAACACCCTTGAAACAACAGCAACAGTCTCTCTATCATGTCTTCTAAACATGAAAATGTCAACATTACAGCAGTACCTGTGCCCTCTTCAGTAGGCATACCATCTGGTGTTCTGCAGTGTGAATCAAAATATCCAAACCTCCCGGAACAATCTCTGAACACAGCCAAACAATAGAGTCCGCACAAAAACAGGGCGTGACTTATTTCACTTCTGAGACATTGCAGAGTATTCTCTAAGTTTTCATACCCACACAGTGCAGGTGCATCTCTTAGTAATCCAAACCTCAGGCGATGTTTACGGACGTTGTAGCACTGTGTGTTTGTCTCAATTGTGTCTGGGAGCTCGTCAAAGTGTAACAAACTATTAACAAACCGCCCATTGCTCTCTAGGGATTGTTTTACAGTAGTGTATGCAGCATCACCTCTTTGCAATATGCAGTCTAAATCCAAACTTTGTAACTCATTAAGCTCATTATGCATTGCGAGAAACATTAATGAATTGCAAGTACACTGGCTGCCTCTAGAATAAATGTTGTACCTCGGATCACTTTGAGAGTGGGATGCCACAACAGACAGCACGTATGGGCTCAAGTTATCTGTACCTGTTGCAGAGCTGGTGATGGTGCTGGTGTCTAATGAAGCTTCTAACTTTCTGCGCTGCTTTTGGGCGTCACTTCTCTTTCCTTTCCGTGGCATGATGTTAACACAGTTTTAAACTAAATTTGTTTATAAACAAACAATGTCTGTTTTTGTTTATTTATGCAAACAAATAAACCAATAAAAACTTTTAGTATCTCAAAAGTATCTTTTTTACTAATATAAAGTGCCAATATAATCAATTACACAGTAAGGTAGTGTGATATACAAGGCAACTTAAGTTAAGCAGATATAATGCTTAAACACAGATCAATTTTGAAATATTTGACTGATTATGAACTTCCAGCCACAGGTAATGTCTATTATGCAATCAATCACTCAAGCAAGTTAAATATATGACAGAAAAGTATATGAAAAGGTTGCTTGTATAACTGTAAATACGAATGCTTTAAATCACTATACTAATGTCACACAAATGTAATGTATTAATATATGTTATCACTCCCAACACAGATGAAATAAGATTTAAGGAAAATTTTACTATTTACTTATCCACTGAAGTTATATATGTGATAAACAGGAATGTTTAAACAGAAGTAAAGTAATACTTAACAAAGATGTAATAACCCTGGCTAATGCAAAACAGATGTTACAACTCAGACTAATGTAATACTAGCACAGATTTAGTAACTCAGACTAATGTAATACTTAACACAGTTGTAACAACCCAGACTAATGTAAAACAGATGTTATAACTCAGACTAATTTAAGACTTAACACAGATTTAATAACTCAAACTAATGTAATACTTAAAACAGATTAAATAACTCAGAAGACTAATGTAAAACAGATGGTAAAACTCAGACTAATGTAATACTGGGACAGGTTTAATAACTCAAACTAATGTAATACCCAACACAGGTGTAAAACCCAGACCAATGTAAAACAGATTTTTGAACTCAGACTAATGTAAAACAGATGGTAAAACTCAGACTAATGTAATACTGTCACAGGTTTATTAACTCAGACTAATAAGTAACACGGATGTAATATTTATAACCAATAAACTGTTACCCAAATGTACTTTAACGTGTACTGTACAGTAAGTTTATTTGTATCAAAATGTGGATAACAAGACTACAGAAAGACTATTTAATTGTGTATATATCTTATAAAATCTATTTACATAAAATATACCTGTATGATAAACAACACCACAAAAATGTAACTAATGTAACATTGAACAGTAGGCTTCAAACGCTGAGCTTGAATCAGTGGTCCTTCTTGAAGACAACAGGCAGCAAGGTGTACTGGAAGAGATGTTTTGGAGCTCCTTTTCTCTTGTAGTAGTTGTAGTTCACTAACTGGTGTCAATGTTCACTTGGTTTTTGTAGTAAGGCTCACAGGAAGAAGAATTTCAGGTTCACAGGAAGGGGGTTTTCAGAATCACAAGAAGCGTTTTTTTCAGAATCACAAGAAGCGTTTTTTCAGAATCACAAGAAGCGTTTTTGTACGTTTTCAGCGTTTTTGTACGTTTTCAGCGTTTTTGTACGTCTGGCCATTTTTTTTAAGATGCGTAGGCAAGCAGCAAGATGCATTTGTCAGGTTTGCATTGGTAGATTGCATTGGGGTGCGTTGGGGTTGCAGGCAAGCAAGCAGCAAGCAGAGTAGCAGCATTTTTGGGGGGGGCATGGCCAGTTATTTTATTAGTTGATGAAGTGAAAGTACAGAATGGAACAGCGGTAAAGATTTAAGCAAAGTAAAGGTTTGAAATTTAATTTAAAGGTATTGAAAGGACAAGACAAGAACATACAACAAACAGAGAAAAAAAACAAGTTAATAAGATAAACCAGCATACATAATATTAAATAACATTACAATATACACAGTAAATATAAACGAGAACATTAATTATTGTACATGGAGCAGGACATTACTATATTTATCCGTTTTTCTATTTTTTTTCTAAATGTGTTATGTATAATAAAAATCACTACTTGTATATTATAATGTAAAATATAAACTTTTTCGTGACAGCTCTAGTTACAGTATCTCACAAAATTGAGTACACCCCTCACATTTCTGCAACTGTTTTAGTATATCTTCTCAAGGGACAAAACTAAGGGTGGGACAAAAAAAAAATCAATTCTTCAATGCATCGCAATGCGGACATGGCAGATTCTAAATCGATTCACAAATGTCAAGAATCGATTCTTAAATGTTTGCTTACAAAATAATAACATGACGTTATCAGAACCAAAATGTGGGACACAACGGGGGGAGCGGTGCTGCACACGGACAGTTAAAAGAGCGCGCAGTGCACGAGCACCTACAGTGGGGCTTACACAAGCAGCAGAGAAAGAAATAAACAAATGCATCTAGGACAGCCCTGTTTCTAAACTGCAAGAAAACAAGATACACTTTGTGATGGTCTTGCTCTGCCTTTTCTCTGTTCAGTGAGTTGCAGGGAGAAACAGCACATTTAATTTACTGACTCATCTGACTTTGCTAATAGCGTTTCCTTAAACCATCCGCTGACTGTTTCGATATAAGAACATGAATTTATTTTCTGTATGAATATCCACATAGCTTGTTATCTAGACGCTAGGTGCACTGCACTAGATAAATACATTAATACTGCCAAAATCTGTGTATAATGATGATGATTAGACGCTTAACGTTAGTCAGTTTGTGGGAGTTAATGCCAGTTAACATATAGAATTAATATGTCATGTTTAATTACTAATATTTTACTGGCTTTAATGTCTTACAACAGAAACAGAACATATATGTATATAAGAATGACATTATTGATCACTTAGTTGTATTAAAGTACAGTATTTGACAGTTCAGAGACTAGTAGCAAAAGCGCAACACTAGTCTGGCTTTGAGATGACATCACAAATATGCTAATTAGTACATCAAGAATCAATTCTGAATCAAACCGGGACCTAAGAATTTATTCTGAATCAATTCATGGGGGTCCAAACGATTCCCACCCCTAAAAAATACTACAAAAATAAAATTTGGATACATTTTAGAATCAATGTGCCACTTGTATAGCAGAACAGACTCACTATCCCCTGAAAATAACTAAACCTACAGGCACCAATGTCAAAATAGCTGACAACAAAAGCGAGCACACACCATGTGACAATAAATGTTGTAGTCCTCATGCTGTACGTCAGGTGCAGAAGCTGGCTTAAAAACAACCCATAAGTGCTGCCAACATTGCACCACAAGTTGCAGAAGGTCAGATTGTCACTGCCCAGACCAAATGCCACACACTGCAACAATTCAGTTTGCATGGCCCAACATCACACATGCTAGACACCACATTTATGTTTAAGTTTGTTTAAGACCACAGGATATGGTTCCTGTAATTCATGCTCTTGGTTAGGTTATCTTCAGCAAAAATGTTTGTGGGGTTTCTTGTAAGCCAGCTTCAAAAGAGGCTTCCTTGTGGAATGACGGCCATGAACTGACTTACTGTAGTGTGTGACACATAATCCGAACACTGACAATCCGACCCTCCACTTCCTTCCGTAAAGCAATGTTACCAGCACTCATGTGTGCTTTTTTTTAACTGCTTTAATATAAGCTAACCAAATGTGTAGGGTCAGGTCTAGCAAATAAAAACATGAACATAATGAATAGGCTTTGTATTGTTGAATGATATACATTTATAATTACTTAGAGTGTACTCGCTTTTGGTGCAGCTATATTGACAATAATGGCTGTATGTTCATAGAACAGTTAATCTATACTACTATACAAGTTGCACTTGACTACTCAAAAATATATCCAAATTTCTATAGTACTGTCCCTTGAGAAGATATACTAAAATGGTTGTTGCAATGTGAGGGGTGTAAGATACTTTTGTAAGATACTGTAAATCTGTAATATCTGACAGTGTTACTTACAATAATGAATAGACGTCCAATAGAAAAAGTCCTAAAAGAAGAACAAAAAGACAAGTTTTGGTTTAAAGTTCAGACGAGGTATGATTGAAGTTATACAAAAAAATACAGCGTCATCAAACTATTGCATTTCTGCTATCCCCTAAGTCATACACAGCATTTGCAAGTTAGTCATATCTATTAGGGCTGTGTATCGCAAAAAATTCCAGTCACACAACAGAAAGAATCTCAAATAGATTCAGTGTTAGGAAAGTTACTTTAGAAAATTGTTTGGCAACCATTTTAAATACTTGGTTAAAGTAAAGCATTCTGGGAAATGAAATAATGTTCCATCATGTTCCACAAAATTACAATTACAAAAAAATCAAACTTAATTATATGTTATGTGACTAGAGTTTTTAACATTAATTGCTAGGGAAAAACATTTCCTGTTAATGTAATCTGTACAAGTAGTTCAAACTAATATAATTTATAGAATATATAATGCAATCATTTCTGACATATACTGTAAAGCTTCATTTTTAAATATATATAAATTTCTAATGAATTGCAATTCTGCTTCCTTTAATTCAAATTCGAATTGTAATTCTAGATCCTGTTTTTGACATCAATTCAAATTCAAGAATTTAATTGGAATTCAGGAGTCTTTCTTAATTCAATTCTAAATTATGCACAAGCCTGATTACAACTTTATGGTAATGAGCTATGACGCAGTTCAGCGGCAAGCAGCGGCAAAACGCTAGAAACCAATCGGAATATAGCCTAGACGTACTTCGCTGGCTGATTCTGGAGAAACATACGATGTTAACTTTCGTTTTGTGTAGAAATTGATAATCGCTGTTGCTGGGTTTCCTATCATTTATGATATAAAATTATTTTCACATAGGGACCAGTTACAAAAGAATGAGGCATGGGATAAAATAGCAGTTATAGTTGGTGTCCCCTGTGAGTTTGTGAAGTGCGTGCTGATGATTAATAATATTTTACTGATACTCAAATGGGTCTGTGTCTTGCCAGTAGGACTGCACAGTGTATCGTTTAAGCATCGATATCACAATGTATTAATCCATATAGTAACATCGCAGGTAATCCTTGATTCATGTTTCACAGTAACACAGATTTAACCAATTGCACAGATGCAATAAAATAATAATAGTAATAATAATAGTAATAATAATAGCTAATAATAGTTCTTTTTCCAGACCAAATGTGACCAAAACGATCATAAAAATGCTGTCATTATAAAAGGTTTATAATGTCAATGTATTGTTTTTTGTTTAGTTAACATTTCATGGTGACACGGACTTCAGAGCGGCCAAAGCGTCAACAAGCTTCCCCGTACTTTTTGACAAGCATCCTTGACCAGGCGGTGTGAGCTTCTTTGGAAGCTTAGGTCTGCGGTGGTGTGTACGTACAGTAAGAGAGTGAATAAAATGCCATGCAATAGGTTTATTATAAATTCCTTAAGACACGACATGCAGTCTTTATGTGCAACTCTACTTAAACTGCTGAATGGGTGAGTGATGATGTTAAAGTTAAGATATCTGCTTATAGAGAAAGAAAGCACACACTTAGGAAAGGATGTGCAGTGCAGACGAGTGTGCGTGCAAGACGGAGACAATCGCGGAAAAAAATCCAGCTTATCGTTCTCCACTCCCCACTTAAAGGTGTAGGCCAGGGCTATTCAATTAGTTTTTCGTGGGGGCCAGTTCATGAAAAGCATCACAAATGAGGGGCCGGAGAAATAACAGTGATGTAACGGAGATATACATTTTCCTACATTTAAACATACTAATGTTATATTCTGAAACTACATAAAAACAAAATCAGTGCATTGTACAATAGGCTTTTTCTACAAACATGTATTTTCAGACTGCATTCAACAACATAAGTGCATTGTTAGATGTCTAAGTAGGATTTTCTACATCCAGACATGTTCATATGTTATTAATAAATATTTTAAATTTTGCATAACAACATAAGTGCATTGTAAAATGCCCATGTAAGCTTTATTTTACATTTAAATAGGTAAATAAGATCCATATCACACTCATTGAGAATTTAACTTATTTACTCACTTAAGTACACATAACAAAACAGTTTATAATATGGAACATAATTGTTTTATGCTGTTTTTTGTCAAAGCTAATTATTACAGTAGCCATATTTACACTACAACCGCCATCTTAATAACTGGCAAACATAAGGCTAGCTTCTAATAAGACAGAATATGTTTTTAGATTTCGCAAGAGCAGTAAAATCAGTTGTATGTTTGTCAGCGCGATGCACATACAGTGGTGCAGGTGCTGGGCTGTGAGCGATGGGCGATTAACTCGTTTTAATTGCATTCTTGTGTGAGAACGATGACTCGCATAATATTTGAGCATTTAGTCTGCTTTGAATTTTGGAGAAACTTTTTGTCTAGTTCACAAAATCGTTTCAACGAGTTTCCTTTATTAAGACATCTAACGTAAATGTCATTGTGGATAAGCAAGTCATTGAGCTGACATATCAGACAACAATTGTCGGAAAAGGCAGCGTTTTTAAGCTGGAAATACAACAAATAAAGTTAAAACAGCCATAGAGACCGGTCTCTTAACTCACCACTGTCAGCTATTGCATCTTGAGACGCGGGCGCGAGCGGGGGAGACCAAAGCGCGAATATAAACACGTGACGCAGCTGCTCGCACCAGTCACGTGACTCGCGCTCTGCAGCTCATGCTGTATGAAACAGACGCACGCGCATCAACTCGTAACTGTACGGCCCGTTCTCTAACTTATTAAATTTATTCTAGAGATGTCTTTTTTACAGACTACATAAAGGGCCGGATCAAATTACCTGGGGGGCCGGGTTTGGCCCGCGGGCCGCCAATTGAATAGCCCTGGTGTAGGCCATTTTAAAGATGGGGTCCATTGACTTTTTATAGTAGGAAAAAAATACTATGGTAAGTCAATGGGCCCCATCTATAAAGTGGACCACTCCTTTAACGTTCTCCACGGGTCACATGCCTGCGTCCCTTCCGTATGACCTCACACTAAATATACCGTAATTCCTCAAATAAAAGCCGTTATTCAAAAAAAAACGCCGGGCCTCTGATAGTGGCCTGGGGCGTGATCATCGCAGACAAATAAAGGCCGGGGAAAGAGGAGTGCCGGGGGAAATGAGTGAGAGCTTACTTGTGCCCTGTGTGAATGCTCTGTAAACGCCTCGTCCGTTTGGTGGTACGGGCACGATCCGCGGAGGCTTGCGTTGTGGACCAAAGCGCAAGTATAAACATAGCTTCAATGTATACTTCAAAGCTTTTTAGGCGCAGTGTGAGCACAATCGCGACAGAGCGCGTTTCAAAAGGAGAGACGTCAACTGCGCAAGCATTCACCTTCATCTGCCTTCGTTAAAACCTTTTAATGCGCGCAGCAGGGCTAAGTGAATATCTACGTGCACATGCGACATATCAACTAAGCGATATCATAGGCATGTGAGAGGGCTTCAGTCGACTCTGAATAAAAAACACAGACTTAACATTACGATGGGTTCCAGTGTTAAGAGAGTGCTTTACCTCCTGCTTTGCTCAAAACCAATGCATTCTAAATGACAAAAGCTCGCCCGGGCTCAGATTGTTAAAAGTATAGTGTGAGTGCGTGAATGGAGTAGGGAGGGGGGACGATTGCGCTGGGGCATGGTTTGGATAATGTAAGCGAGGTGTTATCTCCTAAATGCGTTCAAGTTCATCATAATGCACAGCTACCAATAGACGGCAGTAGCTACATTGGATGGGTCTCATTTAATTCTAGTGACGGACTTTTCAACAACCTTGAAAAAAATGTACGGTTAAAAATGAATGATCTCTATCCACTAGAACGCTATTACTTTTAATTTATCGGCTAATTTAAAACAATTATTTATCAAACAGATGGAATTTGAAATTAAGGCCTGTCTCTAATAAAAGCCTGCTTCAAATAAAAGCCTGTTACCTTCGGCAGTTTAGGTAAATAAAGGCCCCGGTCTTTATTTGAGGAATTACCGTATGATCTGTAACACTACCTTCAAAAGTGTGTCAGAATCAATATGGAAGGTACTGTATGAATGCGCGCATCACCAGGAGCTCATGAGCTCAGCACTAATATGCATTACAATAAAATGACAAATAAACAATACAATCCTTGGGTAAAATGACCCTGTTACTGGAATAGAATTGTAAAGCAGTCAGTTATTTACTAAATAATTGTAAATGAACAGGTGTTATTGTGGAATTACTTGATTCAAAATGACATAAAATTGACTTACCTGTGCAATGTGGATGGCTCTTAAAAGAGCCTTTGGGTTCGCTTGAATATATCCACTAAAAAAGTGGGGTTTGTTGTGCAGCACCACAAACTGGATGTTGGCTGATATTTAGGGGAAAAAAATGTAAAACAAGAAATAATCACTTAATATCTATATCAAATATTACAGTCTATATACAGATAATTTATGATTAAAAAAAATACTCACACAGCTGAAGCAATGACCTGTCTGTAGAACAGCAAAAAAGAGAGACACATTACTAACTAAAAATTAAATGCAATTAAAAAAATGACTTGTTACACATGTGTCTAGACTGCACAAACTATGTGAAGGCAAAGTAGTGACAAGGAAAAGCAAGGAAACACAACTTAGCACATTATTAGAATTGCTATAGCAGCATGTAACTTTAAGTTAATGGTATCCAGTATCAGAAGTACATTGTAAACAAGCTTATATTTTGTTTATAAGACCCAGGGTTCCCCAACACGCTTAAGCAAAACTTTAAGTGTCTCACAAACAGACACAGCTGATCCATCTCGTCACCCCTGCATGTTGGAACCAGTGGATGCTGGCTGGAGCCCTCAATACGACCGTGTAAACAAACGCTAGCCCTCATGCTAATAAACGCTAAACTTTATAACGAACGTTAAAACAAGTAAATATATACTCTAACTCGTGGTACATCTCTAATTGTGACAAAAACCAGCTCACATTTAAACCACGCGTGCCACGCTGTATTTCGTGTGGAATGAACGTTACTTGCACTATAGTTTATCGTTTAAACTATAGCAAAAACATACAAATATCTAAATAAACAATTGAATTTTGTCTAAAAGAATCATGTGAACTTAATTCAACGTTGTTTTTACAACTTTGATGAATTTATGTCGAAAAACACCCCAAAAAATAACGGAGAGAAAGTCCTGAGGCACTTACCTCTCTCAACCGAAAACCGGATAAAACAAGTTTGGAGGGAGTGGCGTATTACGGCTGCGGCCAAATCTCGCGAGATGTTGAGTTTAAGCGTTAGATTTAGTTAGGATTAAGTTGGAAAAACAGCGATTCTGCTAGACAGCATACAGTCACGACCTAAATCCCGTAAAATGTTGTAAGGTTTGGGTATATGAAAAAAAAACATATTCGGCCGTTTCTCAATCCGAAGGCTGCAGCCTCCGGAGGTCGCATATGCAGGCTGCATATATGATATACTTCATCAAGCTTGGTTTATTTCAGTTAACTGAGGATTACATTCGCAAGTCATAAGCATATTACAACAATACACGATTTACTAAAAATAATAGTCAATTTTATAATTGTTAATATTATGAAATAAGACAGGCTTGATGACGTAGGCAGCCTGCAAATCCGACCTTTGGAGGCTGCAGCCGTCGGAAACGACCTCCGCCTTTATTTTGAATATAGGAAACAGCGCTCAACCGGCGAAACTTCAAGAGATTTTGGCCGTAGCTGTATTCATAGCCACAACCATTGAATCTAGAGCTCATCAGCAAAAGGTTTAGGGATCTTTTGTCTTATTGGTTTTAAAGAATCATTGTCATCTATTAAACAATGGAATACTGAAAAAGTATTAATCAAAATAATGATCACTAGGCAACAGTACTACTACAAATAATATAATAATAATAATAATTAATAAACGTTTTATTAGCATAAATATATTTACAAAGAAAGGCACAGTGACAATCAATATATTTTTATATAATACAGTTTTGTGTGTGTGTGTGTGTGTGTGTGTGTGTGTGTGTGTGTGTGTGTGTGTGTGTGTGTGTGTGTGTGTGTGTGTGTGTGCCTGGTAATTATCACGTTGTGGGGACCAATTGTCCCCATAAAGATAGGAATACCAGTGTTTTTGTGACCTTGTGGGGACATTTTGATGTCCCCATGAGGAAACATGCTTATAAGTCAAACAGAATGATGTTTATTGAAAATGTGAAGTAGCAGAAAGTTTTGTGTGATGGTTGGGGTTAGGGAATGGGGTAGGTAAGGGGAATAGAATATACAGTTTGTGCAGTATAAAATGTATTACGTCTATGGAATGTCCCCACAAAACATGAAAACCAGAATGTGTGTGTGTGTGTGTGTGTGTGTGTGTGTGTGTGTGTGTGCGTGTGTGTGCGTGCGTGCGTGCGTGTGTGTGCATGTGAGCGTCAAGTTTAATTGATTTTCATTTAAAATAATTATTTTTTTAATAGAAGTGTCACTTTCACTACTTCCTCTCCATGCCCTAGCAACCATTGTTGAGCACCCTAGCAACCAGAATCCAAACAGTTATATTTTTAAATACGAATGTCATAGAGACATGGGGGCTGATTTATGTCACTCAAACTGGCAAGCAGCCTATGGAGTATCATTATTGGGCACTAGTCTGCCAAGCTACTCCCTAGCAACCAAAGACAGTACCCTAGCAACGATCCCATAGACTGCCATTTTAAAATGGCTAGATGGATATCTTTACAGCACAGTGTCATAAGCTGTGTCCTAATTCAAGGGCTGCAACCTTATAAGCATGCAACCTTAAAAGGTGAGTACTCAGCCATTCAAGGTGGCAGCCTCAGAAGTTGCGAAGAGAACTGAAATGAGATGGTCTAACCTTCAGAGGACCCATAATTTGCGTCACCTGCTGCACGTGCCCACCGGGCCTGTCAGCAGGAAACAGCGGAGACGTTTCTGACTTATTAAGTTAAATATGCAATAAGAAAAGACACAGGGGTTGGACTGTTTTACTTGTGGCTTGGAGTATAATCACTAGTGGATGCCAATTTTCTCCCTAGCAACCAAATACAGTACCCTAGCAACAGAATAAACAAGCCTTATATCTCCGCATCAGAACATTGTAGAGAAAAAAAAAAAAAACATCGTAGAGACACAGGGGTTGGACCGTTTTACTTTTGATTTGACGTGTAATCACTACTGGATGCCAATTTTCTCCCTAGCAACCAAATACAGTACCCTAGCAACGTAATAAATAGAGCCTTATATCTCTGCATCAGAACATCATAGAGACATGGGGGTTGGGTCTTTTAATCATGTTAGCTTCATGCTAGCATCATGTTAAATCATGCTAGATTCAAGTTAAATCATGCTAGCTTCATGCTAAATCAGGATAATTTCATGTTAAATCATGCTAGCGTCATGTTTAATCATGTTAACTTTGTTAAATCAGGATTGCTTCAGACTAAAACATGTTAACAGCCAGGTAGACTACTAAACTAAACTTTTTTCAATTTTCTGTCAATCTGTTTTAAACGTTCAGGCCAGGCTTTGTCAAGCCAACATAAAGTTTGTCTCCAAACTTTTCTATCTAGTTATTATTATTCTTTTTCTCCCCCCAAAATTTCTGACACTAACTCGTCCTAGGGCTTTCAAGCTACATGCACCAAATTTTCCACAGACCTTCAGACTGGTCTGACTTAGTGTGCTATATCTTTTCTAACTGATGGGACCTTCCGAATTCCTAAACGGGGGTCTCGAACACCCCAAAATTTCCATTGACTTAACATTGAGACAAACTTTGACGCGTCATAGCTGCGAGTGAGAAACTTGTAGAAACTTGTGGCTTACCACATTTAAGGTGGCTGACAGGCTCTGTAAGAACATACATCACAATGGGGTGTAAGCTGTACCCCTGGGGTGTAAGAGGCCCCCAAAATTTCCCATTGACTTATAATGGGGCAGGAAGCATGCCCATATAAGGGAATAAACGCGTCCCAGATGGAATATCTTTACTTTAGAGTGTCGTAGAGACATGGGGGTGGGCTCATTTTACTCAGTCATCCAATCAGTCTCTTAGGATCGCCCCAAAGCTATTTAGCCACGCCCCTAGCAACAATTTTTGGTACACTCGCAACATCTCCCATAGACTACCATTATAAAAAGCCCAGATGGATATCTTTACACCAGAGTGTCATAGAGACATAGGGGTGGGCTCATTTTACTCAGGCATCCAATCAGTCTTAATAGGATTCTTATTGAGGCATTAAGCCACGCCCCTAGCAACCAAATTTGAGCACCCTAGCAACATAATAAACAAAGCCTTATATCTCTTGGTCTGAACATCATAGAGACATGGGGGTTGGGTCTTTGGGTCATGCTAGGTTCATGCTAGCTCCATGCTAAGTCATACTAGCTTCATGCTAGTTTCATGCTAGCTTTATGCTAATTTCATAATAAATCTTGCTAACTTCATGCTAAATCATGCTTACTTCATGTTAAATCTTGTTAGCTGCACGCTAAATAGTGCTAGCGTCATGCTAATCATGTTAGCATCATGCTAATCATGCTAGCTTCACGTTAAATCATGCTAGCTTCATGCTAATCATGCTAGCCTCATGCTACCTTCATGCTAATCATGCTAACATCATGCTAGCTTCATGCTAATCATGCTAGAATCATGCTAGCTTCATGCTAATCATGCTAGAATCATGCTAGCTTCATGCTAATCATGCTAGAATCATGCTAGTTTCATGCTAACATCATGATAGCTTCATGCTAATCATATTAACATCATGCTAGCTTCATGCTAATCATGCTAGCATCATGCTAGCTTCATGCTAATCATGCTAGCATCATGCTAGCTTCATGCTAATCATGCTAGCATCATGCTAGCTTCATGCTAATCATGCTAGCATCATGCTAGCTTCATGCTAATCATGCTAGCATCATGCTAATCATGCTAGCATCATGCTAGCTTCATGCTAATCATGCTAGCATCATGCTAGCTTCATGCTAATCATGCTAGCATCATGCTAGCTTTATGCTAATCATGCTAGCATCATGCTAGCTTCATGCTAATCATGCTAGCATCATGCTAGCTTCATGCTAATCATGCTAGCATCATGCTAGCTTCATGCTAATCATGCTAGCATCATGCTAGCTTTATGCTAATCATGCTAGCATCATGCTAGCTTCATGCTAATCATGCTAGCATCATGCTAATCATGCTAGCATCATGCTAGCTTCATGCTAATCATGCTAGCATCATGTTAGCTTCATGCTAATCATGCTAACATCATGCTAGCTTCATGCTAATCATGCTAGCATCATGCTAGCTTCATGCTAATCATGTTAGCTTCATGCTAATCATGTTAACATCATGCTAGCTTCATGCTAATCATGCTAGCATCATGCTAGCTTCATGCTAATCATGCTAGCATCATGCTAGCTTCATGCTAATCATGCTAGCATCATGTTAGCTTCATGCTAATCATGCTAGCATCATGCTACCTTCATGCTAATCATGCTAACATCATGTTAGCTTAATGCTAATCATGCTAGCATCATGCTAGCTTCATGCTAATCATGCTATCATCATGCTAGCTTCATGCTAATCATGCTAGCATCATGCTAGCTTCATGTTAATCATGCTAGCATCATGTTAGCTTCATGCTAATCATGCTAACATCAGGCTAACTTCATGCTAATCATGCTACCTTCATACTTAAACATTCTAACAGCCAGATAGCCTACTAAACTAAACTTCTGTCAAACCGTTTTAAACGTTCAAGCTACGCTTTTTCAAGCCAACATAAAGTTTGTCTTCAAACTTTAATATCTAGTTATTATTATTCTTTTTCTCCCCCCCAAATTTCTGACACTAACTCGTCCTAGGGCTTTCAAGCTACATGCACCAAATTTTCCACAGACCTTCAGACTGGTCTGACTTAGTGTGCTATATCTTTTCTAACTGATGGGACCTTCCGAATTCCTAAACGGGGGTCTCAAACACCCCAAAATTTCCATTGACTTAACATTGAGACAAACTTTGACGCGTCATAGCTGCGAGTGAGAAACTTGTAGAAACTTGTGGCTTACCACATTTAAGGTGGCTGACAGGCTCTGTAAGAACATACATCACAATGGGGTGTAAGCTGTACCCCTGGGGTGTAAGAGGCCCCCAAAATTTCCCATTGACTTATAATGGGGCAGGAAGCATGCCCATATAAGGGAATAAACGCGTCCTAGATGGAATATCTTTACTTTAGAGTGTCGTAGAGACATGGGGGTGGGCTCATTTTACTCAGTCATCCAATCAGTCTCTTAGGATCGCCCCAAAGCTATTTAGCCACGCCCCTAGCAACAATTTTGGGTACCCTAGCAACATCTCCCATAGACTACCATTATAAAAAGCCCAGATGGATATCTTTACACCAGAGTGTCATAGAGACATAGGGGTGGGCTCATTTTACTCAGGCATCCAATCAGTCTTAATAGGATTCTTATTGAGGCATTAAGCCACGCCCCTAGCAACCAAATTTGAGCACCCTAGCAACATAATAAACAAAGCCTTATATCTCTTGGTCTGAACATCATAGAGACATGGGGGTTGGGTCTTTGGGTCATGCTAGGTTCATGCTAGCTCCATGCTAAGTCATACTAGCTTCATGCTAGTTTCATGCTAGCTTTATGCTAATTTCATAATAAATCTTGCTAACTTCATGCTAAATCATGCTAACTTCATGTTAAATCTTGTTAGCTGCACGCTAAATAGTGCTAGCGTCATGCTAATCATGTTAGCATCATGCTAATCATGCTAGCTTCACGTTAAATCATGCTAGCTTCATGCTAATCATGCTAACCTCATGCTTACTTCATGCTAATCATGCTAGCCTCATGCTACCTTCATGCTAATCATGCTAACATCATGCTAGCTTCATGCTAATCATGCTAGAATCATGCTAGCTTCATGCTAATCATGCTAGAATCATGCTAGCTTCATGCTAATCATGCTAGAATCATGCTAGTTTCATGCTAACATCATGATAGCTTCATGCTAATCATATTAACATCATGCTAACTTCATGCTAATCATGCTAGCATCATGCTAGCTTCATGCTAATCATGCTAGCATCATGCTAGCTTCATGCTAATCATGCTAGCATCATGCTAGCTTCATGCTAATCATGCTAGCATCATGCTAGCTTCATGCTAATCATGCTAGCATCATGCTAGCTTCATGCTAATCATGCTAGCATCATGCTAATCATGCTAGCATCATGCTAGCTTCATGCTAATCATGCTAGCATCATGCTAGCTTCATGCTAATCATGCTAGCATCATGCTAGCATCATGCTAGCTTCATGCTAATCATGCTAGCATCATGCTAGCTTTATGCTAATCATGCTAGCATCATGCTAGCTTCATGCTAATCATGCTAGCATCATGCTAATCATGCTAGCATCATGCTAGCTTCATGCTAATCATGCTAGCATCATGTTAGCTTCATGCTAACATCATGCTAGCTTCATGCTAATCATGCTAGCATCATGCTAGCTTCATGCTAATCATGCCAGCTTCATGCTAATCATGTTAACATCATGCTAGCTTCATGCTAATCATGCTAGCATCATGCTAGCTTCATGCTAATCATGCTAGCATCATGCTAGCTTCATGCTAATCATGCTAGCATCATGCTAGCTTCATGCTAATCATGCTAGCATCATGCTAGCTTCATGTTAATCATGCTAACATCATGTTAGCTTAATGCTAATCATGCTAGCATCATGCTAATCATGCTAGCATCATGCTAGCTTCATGCTAATCATGCTAGCATCATGTTAGCTTCATGCTAATCATGCTAGCATCATGCTAGCTTCATGCTAATCATGCTAACATCATGTTAGCTTAATGCTAATCATGCTAGCATCATGCTAGCTTCATGCTAATCATGCTAACATCATGCTAGCTTCATGCTAATCATGCTAGCATCATGCTAGCTACATGCTAATCATGCTATCATCATGCTAGCTTCATGCTAATCATGCTAGCATCATGCTAGCTTCATGTTAATCATGCTAGCATCATGTTAGCTTCATGCTAATCATGCTAACATCAGGCTAACTTCATGCTAATCATGCTACCTTCATACTTAAACATTCTAACAGGCAGATAGCCTACTAAACTAAACTTCTGTCAAACCGCTTTAAACGTTCAAGCTACGCTTTTTCAAGCCAACATAAAGTTTGTCTTCAAACTTTAATATCTAGTTATTATTATTATTATTATTATAGTGCTAAATAGTACTAAAAGCTCATAATCATAGAGGTATCATTTTTAGGGCATGACTATAATGGTGTTACACATGTTCTACATAGATGATTGATGTTTAGCACTAAAAATGGTTCCCCTATGATTACGAGCCAGTAAATGTAGAGTGTATTTATAAATCCAAATGTCCTATGGTTGTTTGCCAAGATGAATCACTTTATGTATTCTATCATTTGTAAACTAAAGTAAGATGAAGTACTGTATGTCTTTCAGTAATCACATTATAGGTTTCTTTATTCTTTCTTATAAACAGATACTAAAGTTACTAACATGATATTTTTTTGCTTCACAGGAGGGGTGATTCTGACCGTGTTTGGTTATGGATTCAGTAATGATACAGCAGTCACCATTGGCACTCAGTCATGTAATGTTACTGAAGCAGAATTTAGCCAGCTGAAATGCATAGTCCCTACTGTAAGTGAAAAATTTGCTTTACTTGAGTTTTTTGTTACTTTATTTTCTTTTGAGGGGCTTGAGAATAATCTGAAAAGTAGGGGAAACATAAAACATCTCTATGTATAAAATATAAATAAATTATTATTTTCAATTCAAACACATCTATATAATACTGGGCAAATAATATAATGCAGACAGTGCATGACAATTAACAACAGAAATCCCCCCAAAACACAATTCCAGTACATTTAGGGGCGGTTTTCCAGACAGGGCTTAAGTCCAGTCCAAGACGAAAATGCTTGATTGAGTTGTCTTAACTAAAAACAGCTTGTACTGACAAATCTTAAAATATATCAGTGCAATTGTTTTGTCTTAAAATGCAAACCAGTATATTTTTTGCAAGGTATGTTTGTAGAAATATAGGCTAATATAACTAACGCATAATCCTGGATTAATCTAAACCCAGTCTGCGAAACAGTATATTAACCAATAATGAATTAAGCATTAATAAATGTTAACCAAAATTATAGCCTTAATTAGCGTTAACTTTAACATTTATTAATGCTTAATTCATTATTGGTTAATATATATATTATTGTGTGATGTATAAATTAGGGGTCAGCAGGTGCACAGACTGTAACAGTGACCATGGGAGAGATAACAGCATCTTTAACCAACTCCTTCACATACAACAACACTCTGATGGCCACCATCACTGCTGTCAGCCCACAAACTACAACAGTATTTGGTAAAAGTTTTGTTACCTTTTCTGATTGCATGAATCCTCAACTATTTGTTTTTCTCCAAATCAAACATTTCAACTTTACAAAATAAGGCTTTCTAAAAAACGTATATAAAATATTTAATCCATCTATGTAATTTTGTAATTATACAGAAGGATTTAGGCAGTTATGTTAAGGATAATTCCCATTGTTTTGTAAGGAATAACTGCCATTGACTGCTTATTATCCGAAAATAAGCACATCCAAGGTGATAATGTTGCATTATTTTCAATTTAAAGGACTGGAGTTAATTATTCCGCTTATCCCACGTTTACCACAAATATTGCTAAGACATTGCTTAAGTGGTTATTTTAAGATGTTTAATAATAATAATAATTATAATTATATTATAATGAGGCATTTGTTCAAGAGATCAGTTTAGCAACTAGTCAGACCATTAAAAACGAAACCGGAAGTAAAGTTCGGATCCAGACGTGTATCACGTGCGTCCGATGAAACCGTCTATATTTGCAAACGGTTACATCTCATTGTATTCAGATCTGAGAATTACATGTATGCCGATACTGTCACTCTATTTATTAAGTTGGAACTGACCTCTATGTTATAGTTAACAGAAACTGATAGTCCACTTAACAGACACCAAGCAGTATGCAAAATTATGAAAATAAGTGCTATGTATTATATACATTTTCTACCTTGTACCTCTGTTTTTTTGTGGCAAAGGTCTCAGAGTTCTCACTATCTTGGGCAAAAATTTTGAGGTGCAGGTCAATGGCAGCTCTGTTCTGATTGGTGAGACCGAGTGTGAATTGTTGCTGTGGACCAATGAAAACATTATCTGCATGTTACCCACACTCGGCCCAGCTGTATACGACATCCGTGTGAGAGTCGGGAATCAGGGCTACGCTGTAATCAGGTCTCATATCACTCACTTTAATAAATAACAGCAGAATTTAAACTTCTACACTTTGAAAGCTCTAAAACACTTCATTCTTCAATACAGTTAATGGGGACCTATAATTCACTTTTACTGTAAATGGTGTTTGATAACCACCATATGGTAAAATACACCCACTACTATTTAAATTTTGTACTTTTTGTGTTTTGCAGTGCTGGTGTTAGTAGCACCATAGAGTATGTCCTGAAGGTAACAGGCTTCTCTCCACCGCTGGGCTCCTTGTATGGAGGAACCACCATCACCATCACCGGCTCTGGATTCAGCTCAGTCCCAAAAGACAACAATGTGACTCTGGGTAAGACAAGAGAACAGGACCAAATATGTGTCAATAACTTCACTTCAACAGAAAACACACTATTTTTAATGGTGACGCGTGTAATTTATGCACTGTTTTAAGCACCAAGCGTAAATATAAAAAAAATTATTTATAACAATGTTTCTGGTTAGACTTGCGCCATTGGTTTAGCCAATGATGAAGTGTTTGACTAGTTGAGATGTGTTAGATGTGTATAGGAAAGAATTTTAGCTTAAAACATTACACACTTAAGATTCAAGTTAAATGGTTTTCTCTCCAGTACTCGTACAGAAAGAAATATGCAGGCCCTGGAACAACTGATTTATTATTGTTACTGGTCAGAGTAACACAAATGTATTCATAAGAAATAAGAATCACAAATCATGTAACTGAAGAAAATGTAACGTCTAGGAACTGAAGAAAGCCTGGTTCTGTGAAAGCGCAAAAAATACAGACCATTAATTTTTAATAAAATGGTTGTAGATGTATTTGCGATTATGACTCAGCAAGACTGTGTGTTTATCACAGGAGACACACAATGCCAAATAACAGACGCTTCAGAACATCAGCTGACGTGTGTAACCCAGCCTACAGAGAAAATATATACAGTGACAAACCAAGGTGTCCACCCAGGTAATATACTTTTACTTTCTCTTTCTCTGTCACGCACATCACATGCCGCAGCGACTTTTTCTCCCATCACCTGATGTCCTTTATTAGTCTAAGGTTATCTTAGTTTATTTACTTAAGTAATATTGCTAAATACTGAACAGTACATTAATACATTGAGATGGATTTACTTTATTTTTCTTATCTTGCTTACACCCTGGACCACAAAACCAGATGTATACATCATCTGAAAGCTGAATATATAAGCTTTCTTTTGATGTTTGGTTTGTTAGGATAGGTATATTTGGCTGAGATATAACTATTTGATCATCTGGAATCTGAGGCTGCAAAATCGCCTTTAAAGTTGTCCAAATGAAGTCCTTAGCAACACATTCTAATTTTGTGAGTTTTTTTTTTTCCGTGTGCTTACCATATATTTTGAGTTATTTATGGTAAGAATTTTACAAAATATCTTCATGGAACATAATGTTTACATAGTGTCCTACAGATTTTTGGCATAAAAATAATTTTGACCTACAATGTATTGTTGGCTATTGCTACAACTATACCCGTGCTTCTTATGAATGGTTTTGTGGTCCAGGGTCACATTATTTTCTTGTCTTAAGCATCAATGTAATAATTTTTGGTTTAAAAGCTTTGTGCTTTTAAATCAAGTATTTTTGCACATTCACTAATTTTATGTTGTATTATGTAATAAAATTTATTTTGTGACTACATCTGCCTGTTTATGCCCATATACAGTGCCTTAAATCATTCTATATGTGTGTTTAGTGTATGGTCAGGGTTACCTCTGGAGTCCCTCTGCACTTATAGTCTCAGTGGGAGATACAGTAGTTTGGCGCTGGGAAGCACCTGCTTTTGTTTCTTATGTGGGCTACAGGGTCTTCAGTGTGTCTAGTCTCAGCAGTACTGATTATGATCACGAAGGCCTTGTTTTTAAGAGTGGAGACACCAAAACTGCCAAAGGTATGAAAATAACATGACCACTTATCTCACAATTCATGTGTGTCAATCATTCAAATTTATTAGAAATTGTTTAAATTCTAAAAATCATTCTCTCACATATATTTATATACATAGCGCCTTTTTTTTTTTACAATGTTGCATTTTATTACACAACATTCTGACTCTACAAGTGCAAGTTTTTTTTTATTTTTTTTATTTTGTATGTTCTAGACCAGAGATGAGTTGCTACAACTTATAAAATGAAGTTCACATTTTTCAACTATATTTTATAAGTTACAACAAAGTCAAAGATAAATAATAATAAGTTAATAATAATAATTCGTTACATTTATATAGCGCTTTTCTCAGTACTCAAAGCGCTTTACATATGAACGGGGGAATCTCCTCAACCACCACCGATGTGCAGCATCCACCCAGATGATGCGACGGCAGCCATATTGTGCCAGAACGCCCACCACACACCAGCTTATTAGTAGAGAGGAGACAGACTGATATAGCCAATTAGTATGAGGGATGATTAGTAGGCCAATGGGCAAGTTTGGCCAGGATGCCAGGGCACACCCCTACTCTTTTCGAAGGACATCCTGGGATGACCACAGAGAGTCAGGTCCTCGGTTTAACATCTCATCCGAAGGACGGTGCTTTTTTGACAGTATAGTGTCCCTGTCACTATACTGGGGTGTTAGGACCCACACAGACCACAGGGTGAGCACCCCCTGCTGGTCTCACAAACACCACTACCAGCAACAACCAGGTTTTCCCAGGTGGTCTCCCATCCAAGTCTTGACCAGGCTCAGCCCTGCTTAGCTTCATTGGGCAAGCTGTCTTGGGCTACAGGGTGATATGGCTGCTGGCAAGTTAAAATAACATAAATCTGAGTTGATTAAACAAAAAAAGGCAGCAAATAAAGTTTTACAGTGTAGGAAGGTCATGTGAAGACTAGTTTCAGTAAATTTAAAGAATACTCTGCAGTAAAATAAGGCTGCCTTACAGTAAAGGAAAATGCCATTAGGACTCAATGTTATTTAGGAAAAAAATCTTACCCTGACCATGTATCTTTTTGTGTATCTGTGTTTTGCCTTAAAGGGTTTTTTGCTTATCGTTTCACATCTCCTGGAGTTTATTACTATAGCAGTGGGGACATTGACTACAGTAACCAGAAGACGCTACAGGGTGTAGTCACAGTCAGGCCTCTGGAGGAGAAAACGGTTGGGCTTCAGGTGTCTATAGCTGGAATTCAGGCCTCTGTGAATTTAGGTAAACTTTGTACATTTAAGTTAAAAATGTAACTGCTGCAGTGTGTAATTTCTATGCCACTATCATCAACACATTGGGCCCTATTTTAACGATCTGAAAGCAAGTGCGAAGCGCCAAGCGCAAGTGACTTTGTGGTCGGATCTTGGGCGCTGTTGCTATTTTCCCGGCGGGAGAAATAACTCTTGCGCCAAGCGCAAATTAATAAGGGGTTGGTCTGAAGTAGGTTCATTATTCATAGGTGTGGTTTGGGCGTAATATCAAATAAACCAATCAGAACGTCATCCAACATTCCCTTTAAATGCAAGTGCGCAAGTTCCATGGTGGGTTGCTATTATTATGACGGATTTACCAGGCGCAAACCAGGAGCGGTTCACAGCCGAGAAGACCCATGTTCTTGTAAGAGCAGTCAAAGACAGAGAAGTTGTTTTGTATGGGGATGGGAGAAACACGCCCAAATTAGCGTAGGTTAAACAGGCGTGAGAGGAAATAGCCACAATTGTCTCATCAGCTGGCATACCCAGGACGTTGCGCCGCAAGCACTACAATGATGTCAGGAGACGGGGGAATCTCAAGCTTGCCAGCATAAATCGGGCACGCCGTGTAACGGGAGGTGGATCTGCCTCTACACAGGACCTGACGCCAGCAGAGGACATCGCTGCGTCCACCCTCACCGCTGAAAGCCAAGAAACGCAAGCAGTCCAACCCACAATGTACACTTAGAAACCAAGTTCACATACATTAAGGTTTCTTATGAAAACATTTTAATAATTATTTACATAAAATAAACGTAATACAGACACACAACAAACTTATGAAAATATTTTAATCGTTATTTGCATAATAATTTTTTTACGCAGCCACACAAAATAAATTAAAACTATCACCACAATGCTCACCACAATGATTTCCCTTATATCATGTGTTAATGTGTTTTATTGTAATAATTTATGATTTGCAAAAATAACTTTTGCATCTGTGTAGATTAGATAAGCAAAGTGTTTGCACGTTGTGCACGCTATACATTATGGTCAAGCATGCCCCCCTAAAATAGCATAATGAACAGCGCGCAACGCACCACTGTCTTTAGACTAGTTTTTTTCTGGTCAGTGGCGCAATTGTTTTTTGAAACTGCAAAATAGCATAAGAGATGGTTTGCGCCGGAACACGCCTCCTTTTTGCGCTGAACCACCCAGGGAGCGCAAGTTCATTCCCTAGTTTGCAGACGTGTGTCTGTGGAGGTAAAAACCCGCTGTGCGCCGGTGCAAAATACGAATGATACATGCGTCACTGACAAAGTCAATTACGCTGGGTGCAAGATAGGGCCCATTGTTTTCAGAAATGTTTGAAAACTCACCATCTTTTATTGGATGGACGAACACGTTGTCCCTAATGAATGCCATTGGTTGAGTCAGTGTTGCTGTGAAGGTCTGGTCAGGATGCATAAAACTTTTTTGTTGCACCTCAGTCTTTACTTTTTAGAAAAATCAATGTGGCTTGTAGTTTTCTTTGCACTTAAGGCTTGGGTAGTATTAGAAAGTATTTTAAATGTGGCTTAATGAAGAATCGGTCATGATATGCACTGTAAAAAGTTGGATACATGGATGAACTCGTTTTTTTTCTCAACTCAAACACATAAGTTGAAAGTTTATGTGTTACCAATTGAAGTAATGTTTTTTAATCCAACTTTTTATGGTGTGTAATCTTTTTTTTACTGTATGCATTCACAGCCTCAATGCAAGTGAGCTTATCGCAGTCCGAGTGTGAGGCCACAACTGACTGTGTCCAAGATCAGCTGAAGACTTCTGATGGTCTGTACTTCAGTTTTACTTCCTGTGCCAGTCCCACTGTAGAAAAGATTACTCCTGACCACGGTACCACACATGACATCATCAACATCCTGGGATCTGGTTTCAGCAACACGGCCTGTGCAAATGAGGTAAGGTTCAGGACAAAACATCTTTTCTCATGTTTAGGGGATATTAGAGATTAAAAATCAATCCATCATCATAATCATGAATTCTTAGAGAATGTACAGTACTGATAAAATATGGAGCCGGAATACACTGTACAATGTTTTTACATCTATAAAAGCATCTGCCAAATGTAAATGTTTTTTAAACATTATTTTATAAATCATGTACATTACCATTCCAGAAGAGAGGAATAAAGGGATAGTTTACCACAATATCTAATGCCATTATAAAGTTGAAAGAGCCAGAATATAATTTAATATAATACTGGCAGTGTTTGGCTAAAAAAAGAAAATCATATATACCTGAGATGGCTTGAGGGTGAGTAAAATATAAAGTTAATATTAATTTTGGGGTGAACTACTTCTTTATTCAGGAAATCTTCCTTTTTTCTTGGTGGTTAAGATATTTAAAATCTCTTGGACTGGAAAGAGTGAAAACTTTGCCATAATCCATTTGTCAACGTAATACATACAATTTGTAATACAGAAATTAAATTAACTATCTTCTGGTTTACATTTGGCAACCAAAGGTCAAAGTTGGAGGTCATCCGTGTCAAATCATCAGCAGCACCTCCACTGAGATAAACTGCAGACTCAGTCCTGACAGTGGTGCTCCAGTGGGCATCCCCCTTCCCATAACCGTCCGGGTCAACAACCTGGGTACAGCCATCATGACAATGCCAAAAGAGTACGACCGCAGATTTGTGGTTCTACCTGTGGTTGATTCTGTCTCTCCCTCTGTGGGCAGTACGACCGGCCAAACACGTCTCTTCATCTCAGGTTCTGGTTTCTTGAACGCATCTGTTACGGTAGCAAACGCTCCATGTGACGTGGTTTTCATGAACTACTCTTATGTGGTTTGCAACACCTCGCCATCTCAGGCTCGCAGGGGTAGTGTTGTGGTTTCCGTCAACAGCATCTCTTCCTCTTGCAGTTCTGATTGCATGTTTCAATATTCTGCATCTATTGCACCAGTTGTCTCCAGTGTGTCACCTGACTCTGTTACTGGAAACTCTACTACTGTTTTAATCACTGGCAGCGGCTTTGGGAACAATACAGCTGATCTGAGAGTATCTGCAGACGGCATTACACTGGAAGTCATAGAGGTTACAGATAACAACATCACACTTTTGGTTGGTGCCCTGCCAGCTGGCACACATTCTCTACAGGTAGTTGTCATGAGCAAAGGTCTCGCCACAGAAATCGTCACCCTGACCAGCACACCACAGGCCACCATCAAACCAACATCAGGAAGCATTGCTGGAGGAACTCCACTGTTGATTGAAGGAAATGGCTTTGTGGAAGGAAACACCACTGTGATGTTTGATGGTAACCTCCCCTGCTTGATTTTGGAAGTGACCCCAGACACAGTGAAATGTTTGACACCTCCTCATCCCGAGGGACTGGTGCAGGTGGATATTTGGGTGTTTAACGTTCAGTACCCAAGTCAAAGTTTCAACTACTCCATTGAACAAACTCCAGACATCACCTCAGTGAGTCCTGTAACAGGTAAGATGTAAAGGTTGGTGCCTTAACTGTTGCAGCTGGTTTTGGTTTTGCAACAAAATCACCATCATACAGTAACAAGGGTCATGATTCACAAACAGCAGGTTGACAGCCAGAAGGCCTATTACTGTGGTGATAAATGAAAACTATTTGCATGTAAAATTCCAGCCAGGTGGCGCATGAACAGTGTGCACCTTTAAAAGAGTTTACCTCAAAATAAAAATGACCTTATTATAAATTACTCATTATCATATACCAAGAGGTGGTATTATAACACATTCATGTGCTGTCTTACTATAGTATGGAGTTTTAGCTCATATTAATACTTAATGTTATATTAATGTTTTAATCACAGGTCCTGTGGGAACAGAGATCACTCTGTCTGGTTCAGGGTTTGGCACAGATGCAGCGTTCATCTCAGTGGAGATTGATGGAGTGGATTGTGATGTGACATCCATCACAGACACACAGTTGCTGTGCACTGTTGGGCAACACGCAGGAGGAACGTTTCCGGTTATGTTATACCATCAGGTTAAAGGTCGTGCCTTGACACAGTCTGTCTTCAGCTATGAACTGCTGCTGACAGCAGTCATCCCAAATGAAGGCAAAAACAATCCTCTAATCTATGGTTTTGTTCAGACAAAGCATCCTACATTATTTGTATAAGATTATACAGCAAGAAGACACCATAGTTACAGTTATGCCCTTTGTTCTGTATTACTTCAGGAAGCTATGCTGGAGGAGCTGTTGTTGAGATTCAAGGTTCTGGATTCGACCCAAACTCCACCAGAGTCCTCATCTGTAACAGAGAGTGTAACGTAAACGTGCAGATCTCCACATCTACCCAACTGTACTGTGAAGTCCCATACAACAATGGTATTTATTACTTTCTCATCAAACACTGTAGACTGTATGTGCCTTGAAATGTGTGGTGTGACAGCTTTCATGCAGATCAAATAAAATGTATTTTCTTAAATAAAGATCTGTTTGCATCCATACATACCATACATGTTATGTTTCTCTTTCAGGAAATGAAACAGATCAGGTCTGTGAGGTTGTAGTGATGAATGGAAATAACAGAGTCAACCTCACAATCGGCTACACATACAGATCCTCTTTAACCCCTGTTATCAGTGATGTCACACCACGCAGAGGGGGAACAGCCGGAGGCACCAGACTCACCATCACTGGATCAGGCTTCAGGTGACAGAAAAGATTGATGTGATAATGGATATTATATCAGCAGCTAATTAAAATTATTACACCCTTAAAACTGTATGGATGTTTTTGTGTACATCCAATGTCCTTATCATTAATATGAGTTTATGCATTTTGTAACATGATCTAACAATGATCAATGTGTTTTTTGCACAATTATTAATCTCTTTTAACCTCTGTTGCAAATAAAATGTAAATTTTTAGTGTGTTTTTATGTCTGAATATCTTTTAAGGCTGCAGTGCCTTCCATATTTATGTGTAATGTCAAGGCCCACCTGGCTCAAAGCAGACCTGACATAAAATGGGGAAGACCACACCGTAGCGTTAAGTATAAATATATATTTATTTACATAAATGGCCGGAATCAGCATAACAAAATATAAGGCATAACATGTCTTGGAGTAAAAGGAATATAACAAAACGAGGACATGGGAGCTTCCAGAGAAACTACGCGATCGGAGAGAGCTCACTCGAGACTCTCCCCATCGGGGCAAGCCACAGGAATGAGCGAGAAGCCAAGAGAGAGCGTCCATGGGGAAAAACCCCGCCTTTTATAGTCCAACCCCTTCAATCCTAGGCGCCACCCCTGCCCTCAGCACCCTGCGGAAGACAGAGACAAGCAACACATAGAATAAAGGAGAAACATCAACGGGGTCCTAACACCTTCCCCCCCTTCAAAACAGAGGCCCACCTAAGTGGGACTCTGTATTGATCAAAAAAAAAAAAACTATTTCAAGGCATACCACCATACTATACAACCCAAAATCCCATTACAAAACCCTAGTTTAGAGGTTCACCAACCACCACCAAGTGTATTTCCCAACATCATTCTTTTCATACTCCCCAATCCCCCATCTTCCGATCCACCAGCAATCCAGGGCCCGTAGAAAGCATTTTAAGGAAAGATCAGGAAAAGGGAACAAGAGGGACAAAATTATGAGACAGAACAATTACTCAACACTACCACAGGAGCGGGACAACGCATCCGCAATTACATTGTCTACACCCCTGATGTGACGTATGTCTAAATGATAGGGTTGCAGGAACAAAGCCCATCGCATGAGCCTTTGATTGGGATTATGGATTGTGTGCAAGTATGTTAGAGGGTTATGATCTGAAAACACCACTAACGGTTGTATCCCCCCACCCACATACACATCAAAATGGTCTAATGCCCATATCAAGGCCAAAGCCTCCTTTTCAATTGTGGAATAATTAACTTGGGATTTGTTAAATTTCCGTGAGAAGTAGCAAACCGGCCGGTCAATGCCATTCTCATCAATTTGCAAAAGCACTGCCCCAGCACCGACCTGACTGGCATCCACCTGAAGTTGAAATGGCTTGTCTATCCGAGGAGCCGCCAGCACAGGCGCACTGCTTAACAACACCTTAACATTCTCAAATGCAAGCTGGCACTCTGCAGACCAGACAAATTTGGCCCCTCCCTTAAGGAGGTTTGTAAGTGAACAAACAACAGTGGAAAAATTACTACAAAAACTTCTGTAGTAGCCCACCATCCCCAAAAACCTCATCAGTTCTTTCTTCGTAGCAGGTGGAGGGAACTGATCGATGGCTAAGACTTTAGCCCGGACTGGGCATACTTTCCCCTGGCCCACTACTTTCCCAAGGTAGACTACAGTAGCACGGGCAAACTCACATTTTGCCAAGTTCACTGTTAATTTTGCTGCCAACAGTCGCTCAAACAATGCACGTATACGGGCCAGATGTATATCCCAGGTGTCACTCACTACCACAGCATCATCCAGGTACACAGCGCACCCCTCAAGACCCGAGATGACCCTATTCATCAACCTTTGAAAGGTTGCGGGAGCGTTACGAAGTCCGAAACTCATAACTTTATACGAAAATAGGCCAGACGGGGTGATAAACGCAGAAATCTCCTGGGCACGCGGTGTAAGTTTGACTTGGTAATACCCCTTTAACAAGTCAAACTTGCTAACAAAATGCGCTGCACCTACATGATCTATACAATCATCCACTCGAGGAAGCGGAAACGAATCTGGTTTCGTCACCTTATTTAACTTGCGGTAATCTGTACAAAAACGAAAGGTGTTATCTGATTTACCAACAAGCAAACAAGGGGACGCCCAACTAGAATAGGACGGCACAGCCAAATTATGATCCAATAAATACTGTACCTCAGTATCCATAATTTTACGTTTGTCAGGGCTAACACGATAAAACCGCTGGCGAATTGGTAAAGCATCCCCAACGTCTATATCGTGTTCTATTAGGTCAGTACCTATAAACGTGTCAGAAAACAAAACACGAAATGACCAAATCAAAGACTTCAATTCAGTGCTTTGCTCTGATGAAAGATGATCCACCAAGCTATCCAAGTTAGCCAATGTCTCTGAATTTTTAAGTCTTGGCTGTAGCATCGAATCAACAGTGCCCCCACGGTCAACCTCAGCTGCCACCATTAGATTACTAGGAGGAACACTGGCTACAGCCACAGCAGTAGATGACACACCCCTACAACCTGGACCAGGAGTTGACACATAGTAAGGCTTGATCAAATTAACATGGCATAACTGGGTAGATCTTTTCCTATTAGGGGTAGCTAACAGGTAATCACACTCAGATACTTGTCTAACAATAGAGAAAGGGCCAGCAAATTTAGCACAAAATGGTGAACCTGGCACAGGCAACAAAGCCAAAACCTGATCCCCTGCATTAAATGTTCGCTCCACCGCTCGATTATCAAACGTCTTTTTCATTTTCTGTTGAACCCTAGTCAAATTTTCACTGGCCATCTTCCAGGCCAACAACAATTTCCGATGGAACCCATTTACATAATCAATCACATTCACAGGAGGTTTGGGCTCCTCCAAGTCATCCTTTAACAGAGACAAAGGTCCACGAACCTGATGGGCAAAAACCAATTCATTGGGACTAAATCCCACACTGTCTTGCACAACCTCTCGTGTTGCCAACAGCAGCCATGGTATCCCCTCCTCCCAGTCTTTATTCAATTCAAGGCAGTAAGTACGGAGGAGAGATTTTAAGGTAGAATGAAAACGCTCTAGAGCCCCCTGACTTTGCCCCCTGACTAGGGGGGGTGCGAGAGGTCCCGGGTTCAAATCCCGGACGAGCCCCCACATGTCAAGGCCCACCTGGCTCAAAGCAGACCTGACATAAAATGGGGAAGACCACACCGTAGCGTTAAGTATAAATATATATTTATTTACATAAATGGCCGGAATCAGCATAACAAAATATAAGGCATAACATGTCTTGGAGTAAAAGGAATATAACAAAACGAGGACATGGGAGCTTCCAGAGAAACTACGCGATCGGAGAGAGCTCACTCGAGACTCTCCCCATCGGGGCAAGCCACAGGAATGAGCGAGAAGCCAAGAGAGAGCGTCCATGGGGAAAAACCCCGCCTTTTATAGTCCAACCCCTTCAATCCTAGGCGCCACCCCTGCCCTCAGCACCCTGCGGAAGACAGAGACAAGCAACACATAGAATAAAGGAGAAACATCAACGGGGTCCTAACAGTAATAATTATTTATGTGTTAATTATACATTTTCTTTTCTCATCTCACCTGTAGTGCCAGTGAAGTTACTGTGACGATTGCGGGTTCTGTCTGTGATGTTGAGTCAACCAATGGGACGCAGATTATATGTGTGACTAATGCTCAACCAAAATCCCAAGAAACTAAAGTGCGAGTCCTGATGGGAAACAAAGGAATCGCCAGAATGGTAACATAATGTGAACCATCTAAAAGAGAAAAATAACCACAAACTAACTATAAGGTTCAGCCAAAACCTTACAAGATTAACCTTGATCTCCTGGAACTAATTACATGCAAATATGCCGTACAAGCAACCAAATATTTGTTCTCAAATTATTTATCATAAGCCTTTTAAAAATAAACATGCAGTTACATCCATTGCATAAGATGTTTCTCCTGTTTTTCAGGATCATGCTGATTTCTTCTACATTGATGTTTGGTCATCTCGTTATACATGGGGTGGTCTCTCTCCTCCTGAGAAAGGCACATTTGCTGTAATCACTGCTGGTCAAACCATACTGTTGGACACCAGCACCCCTGTCCTAAAGATGCTCCTCATCCAAGGTATGTTTATTTAGACACATATTTATACATAAATCTATTGTTAGGTTTTACAAGGAAGGAACCCAAGTGCAGACGGAGATGGGGATGAACACAAACACTTTTAACTATAACAGAAAAACAAAGCCCACGAGGGGGCAAAATAACATAAACAAGATACTAAAACAGAGGGAGGGAACACTAAACAAGACTAGACCTTAACCACACTTAACACTAAACAATGAACTTGACTAAATACAAATAAACACTACTAGACTTCTAAGACAGCGTACTCACAGGTATTGGAACAATGCACAAGAACAGGACAACAAACACAAGGACCTTAAATAGGAGAGAACTGATAAGGGCAACAGGTGACAGGAATTAAACAATAAAAATGAGGCTAACAAGGGAGCAGGGTAAAAGAGACAAGACACAGGGAACACATGGTCTAGTAAACCAATACTGAGACCACGCGAACCCACACAAAACATGGGTCTGTCATGATTCTTCCACAAGACTAGATTAAACAAAGGACAAGGCAGAATCATGACAGAACCCTCCCCCCCCTTAAGGAGCAGCTACCAGATGCTCCCCAGGGGAACACTAGACACGGGACAAGACATATACCAAGAAAACATGACAAATAACGGTGCAGCGGTGGCTGCGCAGACAGTAGGGGCTGCAGCGGTGGCTGCGCAGACGGCAGGGGATGCAGCGGTGGCTGCACAGACTGGCTGGGGATGCAGCGGTGGCTGCGCAGACTGGCGGTGGCTGCACAGACGGCAGGGGCTGCATTGGCTTTGCAGGCGGTTGATGGGGCTGTGCGGACTGCGCAGGTGAGGCTGCAGCTGAGGGTGCGCAACCCCTCTCTTCCTCCTCTTCTTGTGCGGGCATGGTGCGGTGAACGGGCAGGTGGGATGAGCGCTGTGGTGGGAGTGGCAGGATCTGTGGAGGACCCCTCGGACGCCGACTCCCACGAGATCCTCCTCTCGCGTTTTCCCCGGAGGTCGGCAGGCTGGGAAAAGCCTTCGAGAGCTGGAGTGGTGAGAGCCGGGTCCTCCGAAGTCACCACATAGATGGGGTGACCCTCTGGAATGGTTGGCAGCGTGGCAGATGGTGATCCCCTGGTGGGAACCTGAAGCTCCTCCCGACACAACTGGTCCACAACCTTACGAAACAGGCGGCGGATCAGCCCCTCCCGTTCAGGCAAGGGAGGAGGGACGTTGAGACCCGCGATGAAGTAGGAGTTGAGGAGGGTCTCTGGCATACACTCTCAGGGTCCTCTCTTGCTGGAGAGGAAATGGGGCCTTGCCCATCTTCATGTTGGCGGCACACCACAGTTCAAGGTCAGCTGACTGCCGCCTGGCGGGACAACACAGGTTGTCTGCTGGGTTCTGTTGAGGCTTGTGCATCTTTTACAAGGAAGGAACCCAAGTGCAAACGGAGATGGGGATGAACACAAACACTTTTATTAAATAACAGAAAAACAAAGCCCACAAGGGGGCAAAATAACAAACAAGATACTAAAACAGAGGGAGGGAACACTAAACAAGTCTAGACCTTAAATACACTTAACACTAAACAGGGTGACACTAAACAATGAACTTGACTAAATACAAATAAACACTACTAGACTAGACTTCTAAGACAGCGTACTCACAGGCAAGTTCAAATAATCCAAAGGCAGCACATCAACACATTATACATTTATGGCTTTGTGAATATTATATCTACTTTAAGGTGGACGGTTGATTTTTGATGAGGCAGATATTGAGCTACAGGCGGAGAACATTCTGATCACAGATGGTGGAGCTTTACAGATCGGGACAGAGCAGCAGCCCTTCCAGCATAAGGCCATCATTACACTGCATGGGCACCTGAGGTCTAAAGAACTTCCTGTCTATGGTGCCAAGACCCTGGCTGTCAGAGAAGGAGTGCTGGATCTGCATGGTATGCTTGTAAAGTACAGTAGAGTACTTATGCTCTATGAATTTTTTAGTATTGTTTTTTAGTATTTATTCTTTGTAAGTCATCTACTGTATGCATAATAATGACAGCATGTACTTATGCTATCATGAACTTAAGTTTTCCACAGATTTAGAGTAATGACAGTTTTAACATTCTCGAAAGCATCAGTTAAGTCAGAAATGCCCTCAGGTTGACTACACAGAGGTGCTAAATTTCCTTAATACAGACATTGTAGTGCATAACCTTAAAGATTAAAATCTGCTTCTTTAGGAATCCCAGTACCTGTACCGTGGACTCGTCTTTCCCAGACTGCACAGAGTGGCTCCAGTACTCTCACACTGATGGATGCTGTCACTTGGAAGACTGGAGATGAAATTGTCATTGCTTCAACAGGGGACAGGTACTGTATAAATGCACTGCTAAAGCTGGAGTGAAACTCGGTTTCAGGCTTAAACTGTAACTGGAGACTAATTATAAAAATCAGATCAGTGCAGGAACCTCAGTAAACTGTCTAGAAGTGTAGCTGTCTGTCTGACTCTGACCAATAGAAAACAGGGAGTGTTAATGTAGGTAAACCTATCTGATCACATTTTTAGAATTATTTAAACCTGTTCTCATGAATACACAGACATAGCCAGAGAGAGAATGAGTTAAGAAGAATTGCTTCAGTTTCGAATGATGGCAGGACCCTCACACTGACCGAACCCCTGACCTACACTCATCTTGGTGTGTCTGTCACTTTGCCTGATGGGACTGTTTTTGAACCAAGAGCAGAGGTGGGACTTCTTACCAGAAACATTGTTGTCCGTGGATCCTACAACCAGGAGTGGAATGATTCGATACCAGCTTGCCCTGATGGCTTTAACACAGGTTTGGATGTTTCTTCATCCTAAACAGAAAGAAATAAGTAATATTGGACAAGGTCACACAACATTATATGACAAAGTATGTGGCTAACACATTCAAAATATCACATTACATTACATTCACATTTTCTTACAGGGGAATTTGCAGTGCAGACATGTTACCAGGGGAGATTTGGTGAGGAAGTTGGAAGTGATGAGTTTGGTGGTTGCATCATGTTCCACGCACCACAACCAGACCAGAACCTGGCAATTGGCAGAATTGAATATGTCGAGGTAACAGTTTAATAAATGACAAATAAATGACAAAATGTAAACAAATTCAAATCACTAATTTTTATTTTAGATTTTAAGATAAACATACATACAGAATGTAAAAATATGCATATATTGCATTCACAGAATTAATTCTCTCTATTTTAGGTTTATCATGCTGGACAGGGGTTCCGTCTAGGGCGATACCCAATCCACTGGCATCTAATGGGTGATGTTCAGTACAAGTCGTATGTGCGCGGCTGTGCCATCCATCAATCTTACAACCGTGCTGTGAGCATCCACAACACCCACAATCTGCTGGTGGAGCATAATGTCATCTATGATATTAAAGGCGGTGCCTTCTTTTTTGAAGATGGCATTGAGACCGGAAACATCTTGCAGTACAATTTGGCCGTATTTGTAAGACAGAGCACAAGTTTGCTAAATGATGACGTGACTCCAGCTGCATACTGGGTAACCAACCCAAACAACACCATTAGACATAATGCAGCAGCTGGTGGGACGCACTTCGGTTTCTGGTACCGCATGCACGATCATCCTGATGGTCCATCCTATGATGCCAACATTTGTCCAAATAAAGTTCCACTTGGAGAGTTCTTTAACAATACAGTGCATTCACAGGGCTGGTATGGGTTGTGGATCTTCCAAGAGTATTTCCCTTTACAGACTAATCCCTGCTATTCCAGTACACCAGCACCAGTTGTCTTCCGCCGCCTGACCTCCTGGAACAACGAGAAAGGTGCTGAGTGGGGGAATGTTGGAGCTGTACAGTTCAGTGAGTTCCTCATGGTCAGTAATGAGAAAGCTGGAGTGGAGTCCAAGAGGATCATTCAGACTTACGTCAGTGGATGGGGGCTGGAAGGAGGAGCAGGTTTGGTTAACAGCACCATTGTGGGTCATGTGGATGAGCTGGGAAATGATTATTGCACCACACATGGTGTTGTTCTGCCTCTGGATGAAGGTATGAGTGTCATCAACACCAAGTTTGTGAACTTCAACCGGTCAACATGCGCAGCTGTTGGGGTTGCAGAAGTTGTTGGAACCTGCACGTTCCGCTGTGGAGGCTGGAGCGCAAGATTTAGTGGGATCCGATACTATCAGTCACCCAATAAGGCCAGGTTCAGATGGGAGCATGAAGTGGTGCTTGTAGATACAGATGGATCCCTGACAGGTGAAGATACTTTAGATATCATCTTAGACTGGGGGGGATTACAACATTACATTATATATGTATATATATAAGATATATTTGTATATTTTTTATATCTTATTATTTATAAAAAGGGAAAGTTAACTCTAAGGTGGTGCCAATGAGTAACATCCTCGACCCAAGTCACTGCTCTCAAGTAGCAGATTGGAGTGTTGGTGTACCTGGAGCAGTTTGTGACAACACCACTAACTTCCATCGGCTGGTTTTCAACAATCCCTCCCCATATTCATTTCAGTATCACAATGTGACTCTCACCAACTCTTTTGGTAGGTGAAATAATCAACTTATAACTGAGATATTAAAAGATGTGTGTGTGTGTGTGTGTGTGTGTGTGTGTGTGTGTGTGTGTGTGTGCATTTGATTCTTGTTTCTTTACAATTTACTCTGCCTTTGTGTACTTAGTAAGCAATGTGCTTTCTCCTTTAGGGTCTTGTGTGCTACCTTTTATTCAAATGCTTGTGACCGACAATAATGGCTGGATGGCACTGGTGCCTACAGGACAAACCTACAACTGGTACTTTGAGTATGATTACCAAATCACCAGCATGTCATATTATGGTATAATCTACGGCTTTAAGGTAAAGTGTGTGCTCTTCACAATGCTTACAGTATAATTTGATGTACATTTATTTAAAAAAGAAAACACCAATTCATCAAAATTACATTTTCATTGTTCCAAAACTGAATTCTCGTATTTTTCTGTGCAGTATTTTGAATATTTGAGCAGCTTTAAAGGGACATTCCACTTTTTTGTAAAATATGCTCATTTTCCAGCTCCCCTAGAGTTAAACATTTAATTTTTAACGTTTTGAAATCCATTCAGATGATCTCCGGGTCTGGCGCTAGCACTTTTAGCATAGCTTAGCACAATCCATTGAATCTGATTAGACCATTAGCACTGCGCTACAAAATAACCAAAGGGTCTTGATATTTTTCCTATTTAAAACTTGACTCTTCTGTATTTACATTGTGTACTAAGACCGACAGAAAATTCAAAGTTGCAACTTTCTAGGCAGATATGGCCAGGAACCACACTCTCAAACTGGCGCAATAATCAAGTACGTTGCCGATGCAACATGGCTGCAGCAGGCATAGTGATATTACGCACTGCCCAAAAAAGTCCTCTTGGTTACTTTCAATGGCAAGGGGACTACTTTCAGGCAGTGCGGTTATTTTTTTAGCGCAATGCTAGTGGTCTGATCCGATTTAATGGATTGTGCTGGGTTATGCTGGGGGTGCTGGGGCCGGACCCGGAGATCAGCTGGATGGATTCCAAAACAGTAAGAATATTTAACTCTAGGGGAACTCGAAAATTAGCATTTTTCAAAAAAGTGGAATGTCCCTTTAACTATTTCATTGGACCATGGCTGTCAAAATCCAAATTATAACAAAATATTGTTTTGTTTGACAATTTATGAAGTCTAATTCTTTTTCTTTTTTTCTTCCCTGATAGCCAGAGGATTATATAATTATAAATCACAACTTTACTCAAGCACCTGATGCGTTCCATATTATAGATAACCGAAAAGGTGTCTCAAAGCCCCTCGACCCAACTGTGAATGTAAATGGCGACTGGTACTTCAATGAGTCTTCTAAAAATGTCTATTACATGGGTAAAGCTACTCATCTCTTTATACAAGACATTTGCTAATGTTACTTCTGTATTTTAAGGGAAAACATAATAATTACTGTAGGTGCTAGAATGTAAAATGTTCAACATATTAATTCATTTAAATGTCATCCTATAACTAGAGAGAAATTAATGTTTGTTATATACTACAGTGTCTGGAAGAGACAATACAGGTAGCCGAAGAAGGAGGAGCAGCAGCATGGACAGGTCCCTTAAAGACAGATATATATACTTCTATTCATATCAGTGTTATTATCCAAAGTGTATCGCACCAACACAACCTCCACCCCTTCCCACTTCTACAACTTCTACAACTGCATCTGGTCAGCCGGGTCTAGTTGTTTCATCTGATCCACCTGGTCTACCTGGTCTACCTGTTTCATCAGACAATTCAACTTTCTTGCCCACGCCTGAAGACTTTAAGTAAGTTACATATGAACACTTTCTCAGTCACATTTTTTTTTAATTATATCACTACGTCTATTGTTTGACTTTGTTTATTAAACACATTAGATGTACTCTCTGGTCAAATACATTATTCTGGAGGTCAAGCCCAGAAAACAACTATGCTGTACCACAAACAGACTCTGATGTGGTCATTCCATTAGGTGAGCAACTCCAATGCAAATCCCACAGTCACTAAAAAAAGGGCAAAAGAGCTGTTTAGGTTCCTAAAACCTGAAGGAATTTATTTTATTGAGCCATACATTCCCTAAGAAAATCAAACTTTGTCATTACAGTAACTTAAAACATTTACAATGTCTAAGTAAATTACATGTAGTTTTTTGATAAATGTCAACTACCACAATGAAGGGAGTTTACATTCTTGATGAATCAGACCTAAAATCTATTTTAAAACAACTTGGTACACAACAACTTCAAAATACATGTTTGAGATGGAAGATAATTTATGTTGTCAAACAAAACATAAGAGTCTTTATAGTTTTTAAGCAAGAGATAGTGTAACATAAGCTGGTTCCCAAATCCCGAAAGACTGATCAAGACCTCAATGCAAAGTTACTTGCCACACAAGAAAATTTTGGACATGAAATCAAAAATATTTAGTTTGAAGCAAATGCAAATTTTCCTCAAAGACACAAAGTTCAGACAAAATGAACATGCAGTTTAACATGGTTTAATCATTTGTAAATATAATCTCAAATTGTGTGTTATTATATACAAACATTGGAATGTCTCCACTGGCCAGTTAGATTCAAGAATTCCAGAGAGCTGCTAATAACTAACTAATGTTAACCCCATTTTTTACTCAAAAATTAAGGAGGAAACTAATTTGCCTCAAAACTGATGCCACAACTACTGTATGCTAATTACACACACCTGTAAAGTCAACACAATAAAAAAATGTAACACTTTGTTTTATAGGGACATGTGTGGTTGTAGATATTCAAATTCCTTCCCTGAACAAGCTGACAATATTTGGAATTCTGGAGATTCCAGACACAAATAATGGCACGGCAAACATTGGTGGCTCACAATATAACAACATTGTTCTTGAAGTCACATACATCTCCATTCAGGTAAGAATATATAGTAGACCAAATTGCATACTTAAGTAAAAGTAAAATTACATATTTTAAAAACACTGAAAAAATTATTCATTTAATTTACTAATTTTTTTAAGGTAAGTGCGTGGTTGCAATAAATTTATTTAAGCTTCATTTAAACAAAAGTTTTCTATTTTATTTTACTATTTTTTGGTTTAAATGTAGCTTAAATAAATTGTTTGCAACCACTTACTTTAAAAAAAATAGTAAATTGATTGAATAATTTTTTCAGTGAACAAAAAGTAGAAGTAAACAAACAAACAAACAAAAAACTACTCAATACAGTAACACGAGTAAATGTAATTCGTTACTTTACTCCTAAAATATCTAATGCAGCTTTGCTTCTTTGATAAATAGATATTCCTCTCACAAAATCACACTTACATATAATCAGATTTAGAGAAGAGAATGCATAGCTTGAAATTTAACCTGAACCTAGGGAACTTAATAGGATTGAGGTTGATTTTTGAGTTTTATTGGAAAAGGCACTGATATTACTTATCCATTTAATCCAGGGTGGCCATCTGATTGCTGGGCGGGCTGATGAACCCTTCAGAGGTGAACTACAGATCATACTGAAAGGAAACCATCTCACACCAGATTGGCAGTTGCCTGGAATAAACCAAGGGTCTAAAGTGCTGGGTAAGGGCTGGTTAAAAAACATAACTACATTAATTCTAACTAATTCGTAAAGTGGTCTGCATAGATGAAATTAGGAAAAACAATTTCCATTGTAGTCATACAAATTATAATATTTATAGAAACACTGCTGTTTTCCAGGTGTTTTTGGATCTCTTGATCTTCATGGCATGCCACACAATGTATATCACACTAAGCTGGCTAACACAGTCCAGGCTGGAAACAACACACTCTCTCTGGAGGAAACGGTTGACTGGAAGGTTAGAAGCTCTTTGATAACAAATCACTTAGGAGTTGTGCACACCAAAACATTTTTAAATGCAGCTGAAAACGCCTGGAGGATGCTGAATGGCAGCTGTTTTTCAGCCGAGTGCCAGCTTTCTTCAGCTGAGCGCTTTGTAACTCTGATACTTCAGCTGTGAGACGGTTGTTTGCTCCGGTAATGTCCCGCCCCTCCTGCACTGTGATTGGACGGCCGTGTGAGAACTGACATTTACGAGCGGAGCTGTCCACCCCAAGTTGAATATTTTTCAAATCTCGGCGCTCAGCGTTGAGCGCGGAAAAAACGCTGAGCGCCGGTTTTCAGCATGGAAGAAAACCGCTAGCTGCTGGCTAGTTTGAAAAATGCCAAGCTTCCATTGGAAACAATTGAAAACATGCACCGGCTGCGGGCGTAAAAGCTTTGGTGTGCACGACCCCTTAAGACAGCCAAAAACTTGGGATGTCAATTTATTGTGATTTAATCATAAACAATTGTTAAGAACAATGATAAGCATCATATTTTTAACAGCATATTATTTCATATATCATTGTGCTCTCTACCTTCACTTTAAACATGTTCTCCTCTTTGTTCACATAAATCATACTTTGTGTTTTTTTACCTTCAGGTTGGAGATCAGATTCTGCTGTCCACCACCAGTTATGACCCATGGCAGACAGAAATCCGCACCATTTCTACAGTCTCAGATGATGGCCGCACACTCATCCTTGACTGGCCTGTTTCATACACACACATTGGTTGGCACTGATCACTTTCAAACGTTTAGGACCAACTTTTGATAATGTCATGTATCACCTAATCCAATTCCTGATTCCTGTAACCATTAAACCACATACCATGTTAACCATATTCTGCTAAAATTTAAGCTTTGAAGTGCTTATATGCAAAACTCGCTAAGTGCGTCTGACATGTTTTCTTGCAAATGTGCATTTTTTACCACTTTTAATGGATTCTGCCAACAAACCGGTGCATGAGGGTGGGATTAAGCAGACACAAAGTGAAAATATTTAATGAACGTATAATATGTGTCAAGGGCATAAACATAATAACGTAATCTCATTTTTGACAAAGGTGGCGTTTAGCTGCTTTTGCATCTGAGCTCCTAATATGAAAGTGATTCCTAACAGAACAACCCTATGCTTACTAATTTACAAAATATTAAAAGATCTTGTGATCAAACAGTATATTGAAATAGTTGTTTTTTAAAGCAACTCAGAATTCCCAATTCTGACAGATTTCTCTTTTACCCAATTTTATATGTATTATCTAACAAATAATATGGTTGTGGTCATATACTGTAGGACAAAGGCACAACGTTCCAGGATCTTCTAGAAGCTATCAGCTTGCCGGGAATGTGGGTTTGTTGACCAGAAACATCAAGATCATTGGACAGGGGTATCCAGCCATGAACACACAGTCTTATGGAGCAAGAGTACTGGTGGCCACTGTCCCAGGAAGAGAATTTGACTACAGAGGTATAAACCTTATAACAAAATACTCACAATAGGGATGGTAGAGGTTTGGTCTTTTTATTTTAACCTTTTATTGACCAGAACAAATAAAAGCCAAAAGAAGACAAATGTATTGGCTTTAAAAATGTTCAGTACACACTTTATATTTAAACAGTGTGTCAAAATTATACTTGCACATCATAAGCAACTAAAACTTAAACTCATCTGTGAAATTATGTTTTACAGGAAAAGCTCAGATCAGAAACGTTGAGTTCTACCACACAGGACAGGAGGGATGGAACGACCCATCAGATCCACGTTACTCTCTGGCGTTTCTGAACCTGGGAGATGTAAAATAAATCTTGATATCTTGATGATTATGCCTGGTTGATGTTTTTCTACACACCATATTCAAATGGTTTTATACTGCAGTGATCTGCTGAAACCACATGGTTATTATTTGTATAGGTGGCTGGTGAGTCCTACATCAAGGGATGTGCTTTCCATGATGGCTTTGCTCCTGCTATTGGGGTGTTTGGAACAGATGGACTGAATATCGATGACAACATGATCCATCACACTGTTGGAGAAGGTGTCCACTTCCACAGAAAATCAATATAACAAAATGTAATCAGATAAAGTATGCTGATATGATTTAATGCTTTTGTCTTTTGCAAATATCTTTCTTTAGGAATCAGAATATGGGGTGATAACAGTGCTGTCCGGAGAAACTTGGTTACTATGACACTGTGGCCAGGATCCTACAATGGTGCAGCAGAGAGTATGAACACTGAGTGGAATGCAGCTATTGAGGTAAAAATGTTTGGAAAATATTGTGGCCATACCGTGCTACTAAAATGTATATTTGTGTATCATGGTATTCAAATGATATTCTATAGCAAAATCAGTACAATTGTCTTATTTATGATGATACAAAAAATATTAGGATTGCCCTCCCAGAGTACTATACAAAAGCTCTCCTGAAAAGGCAAAAGATACCTACATAAATAATAATTACAGTTTTTATTTTAGGTTAGTGAAGCAACTAATGTGATTCTTGAAAGGAATATTGTTGCTGGTTATGAACGAGTGGGATTCAGAATTGATGGAGAACCTTGCCCAGGTACACAAGACTCTAGTGTATTTTAATGGACTCTTAAATAAAGTAATAGTCACAGTTTTTAAAGTCGTTAGGTAAAAAGATTACATGTGCAGTCTCAGTAAACTAACTGCTTCATTTCCATAATATAAAAGAATCAGATTCAGTAGCCCAATGGAGAGAGAATGAAGCACATGGTGGTCTGTATGGAGTCTACATGAATAAAGATGGACTTGCTGGTTGCTCTCAAATCCAGGGATTCACTGTTTGGAAGAATTTTGATTTTGGCATTTACGTACAAGTATGATAAACGTCTTAAAACCTTAATACCTTAAAACTCATCAACAATATTGTTGTATTGCACTTGTTGGCTTTAGGAATAAATGTTGTCCTTCTGACCTCCAGGTATCTATGAATGTGTACATCTCTAATGTGACCCTGGTTGATAATGGAATGGGCATCATGCCTATAATCTACAGTCCTCCATCTATCAGCCATGCATACGCAGACAAAACCGTCCATGTACAGGTGAGGATCCACAGACATGCATGAGAAATTGCTTTCTCATATCAAAATTGTTGTTGTCATTACATCAGTTTGATCAACATTTTAAAAGTAAACTAGATAGTTATGGGTGTACTCAAGAACATCAATGTTTAGTCAACACAACGCTTCAATGATTTTCCTGCATTAGGAGTCTCTGATTGTGGGCAGCAGCCCTGATTTTAACTGTCTGGACACACTGGCAACAAGTGAGACATACGTTGCACTCAGCAAAAACCACAGGGCTCCACGACCCCCTAAAGGTACGTAATGTATATACATTTATTTATAAAATGGTTACATTCAACATTTTATTAATTCATCTTTATTCTAAATGGTCAATAGTTGTGTTTCATTCATAATAATACACAGCTGTGGCCACTGCACCCATAGATTGTGTATCACTGCGCAACCCTGCCTGGCAACATAAACAGCAAAGCTACTTTAATAATTGTACAGTGTGGTAACGCTCTATAAAAGGTACTCAAGGCTAATAAATGTGAATAAATCATGGCTCCACTTTGCTTTGTGCCTAACAACAGCCTTCATCTGCGAATTATTCACTATACAGCATGTGTATATAATATTGATTTTATTGATGCATGTATTTAATTTTATTGATTTAGTATAACTAATGTTCTTTTTGTTTTCAACAGGTGGCAGGTCTGGAGTTTGCTGGCCGACGTTTGAATCTGACCACAACCAAGCACCACAGAAACCTCACCCTGGACTCACGAGCTACAATGCTATAGCCGGTTTACTGACGGTCTCTGGTGAGACAAATCCTCTCAAAATGTGTTCAATCTCCAACTTCACATAGGAAAATGTCTACAAGCTGCTAAAATATATAAAATTGACACTCTGTCATTTTACTGTCTGTTCCCATCACCAGATACAACATTTGTTGGGTTCAGAAATGTGTGTTCCACTGAAAGAAATTACATGTTCATGACCAACCCAGGAAATGAGGATCTACAACATCCAATCAGTGTTGAGAGGATCTCTAAGATAGACAGCACTGAAGAATCTCTAGCATTCATTCATAACCCTGATCTCGGTAAACTGAAGGCTTACTGTTTGTCAATTATCACTTTAACATCATCCGGTTATTGCAGGCATTCCAAAAAGAACAATATAAAGTAAAGGTGACTGATATAATTTAACTTCTTACCTTCCTACATCTTGCTTTGCTCTTACCGTAGTAAAGTGAACCCATCAGACTGTGTGGACATGGACTGTGATGCTAAGAAGAAGACTCTGTTGAAGGATCTGGATGGAAGTTTCTTGGGTGCAGTAGGAGCAGTGGTGCCGTATTCAGAGTACGAGTGGAACGGAGACCCGCGGCATGGATTGGGTGATTACCGCATCCCTAAAGTCATGCTCACTGCTCTCAACGGCAGCCGCATACCTGTCAATCAAATAGCTCCTAATAAAGGTAAACCTGAGAGTTCTTCATTATTTACATTGATGTAAGAGAGCCATAAGAACCATAAGCAATATTTTATCACTCTTGCATCAAACATGTCTGTCTATGATGTGTGTGTTTTACCTGTACAGGTGTGATCAGAGACTCTTGTACATACATGAACACCTGGCAGAGCTACAAGTGCTTTGGACTCAATTATCAGATGCTGGTCATTGAAAGTATGGACACCGACACAGAAACAAGACGTCTTTCACCTGTGGCCATCCTGGGGGACAAATATGTAGATTTACTGAATGGTATAACCAACTAACACCTTATATTCTTTATTTAACATCCAAGATTACCAATCATGTCCAGATGCAGTCAAAAAATCTAGTTGTCATTGTGAATGTTACATTCTTTTATTTTAAACTTCTCATCTCATCTCAGGCCCACAAGATCATGGCTGGTGTGCAGGCTATACCTGTAGGAAGAGAGTCTCTCTGTTTCATAGCATTGTGGCCACCAATAAATCCTTTGATATCTATTTCACCAGCACAACGCCACAGAAGCTGAGACTTATGATGCTCAACGCTAAAACTACAGAGGCTGTTAGATAGACACTACAATAAACACAAATGATCTAAAGGGCAAATTTACCGCTAAATATTTTACTTTGCAAGAAATGTTTCCTGAGATTTATTTCACTAAATGTTCTGGGAAGTATTAAACATCACAAGTTTTTAAGAATAGTTTGGTGACACTTTCTATGAAGCCCATCCTTTATATTTGCTTATAGATAATTATTACTATTCTATAAATGTATTTATAAAGACACAACAACACCTATACCCCATTATTGTCACGGTGTGATTTAAACACCGGATTGTGGAAAGTAAAAGACGAACCCAAACGCAAAGATGTAAGAAAATATAACTATGGATTTATTTACAAAAATAAAGAAACACCCACGAGGGGGTAAAACAAGGGATAACAAAAGCACTGTGATAAAACACAAACGGGATACCAGAATAAATGGAACAGTTCACAAAATACATGAAGACTGAATTTACAACAACGCACGCACACCACACAGAGAACACGAGGGCATTATATAGACAACACATCAATGGGGAACAGGTGAACATAATTAATCACGTCAGACACGAGTACATAAGGGAGTAGGGTGAAAGTGACAAGACACTGGGAACACGTGTCACACATACATGATGTGAAACCCACACGTGTTCCCACGTAAACACAATGCTGCCATGGTCTTGCCCTCTGGATAATAACCAAGGTCAGGCAAGACCATGACAGCCACAAAACACTGGGAACACGTGTCACACAGATATGATGTGAAACACACGTGTTCCCACGTAAACACAATGCTGCCCTGACCTTGCCCTCAGAACATAGACCTGAACCTATACTAAGGTCTGGCAAGATCACGACAGCAACAAGACACCGGAAACATGTGGAAGCCACACACACAATGTGATTCCACATGCCCCCACACAGAACATAATACTGCCACGGTCCTGCCAGATGCACTCAGACCTACATCTAGCACAGATGTCTGACAGGACCGTGACAATTATAAGAACAGATATAATAATATATATTCTTAAACATTTGCCTTTTCAATGCATATGCTCTGTTATGTTATAATGTCATTATATTATAGTTACGACTTATTAGTAATTCAGATTAAGTTCTTTGTCAAATAACTAAATTGTTTTCTATTGCTGTAAATAGCCATGTTGTACTTATTGTGAGTCTTACACTTAACAACCTCTATAAATGCCATATTGATGGCTTTAAGTAAAGGGAAAGTACAGAACAATAATGGCTATAATAAGGTAGTGAAAATTAACAGTGTTGGGGTAACGCTTTACAAGTAACGTGCATTACTGTATTACTTGTATTACTTTTCTAAAGTAACAAGTAAAGTAACACATTACTTTATTAATATTTGACTTACTTTTTTTATTTAATGCAAGTTACTTGTTAGGTAATGAATTAGTTTTAAAACAAAATAATGTAGTGAATAAAACACCTGAGCGGGAACGGTTTGAGTTACAAATGGAGATGGCAGACCAGAGCTTGGCATTTTTGCATTGGAAATATGCAATTAGTTACTTTTGGGGGGAGTAACTTAATATTGTAATGATTTACTTATAAAAGTACATTTCCCCAACGCTGAAAATAAAAAATATAGATATTTAAATACTAGTAAAACACAGCAACATTATTATTTTTAATAAATATCATCTTCATGATTTCCTAACATTTGCATTAGGAAAACTGTATTGTATGCTTTTACTTTACTTAAAGCTGTCAATAATGCATTTATAGAGGTTAATAACTGTATTATGATGATTCACAATAAGTAACCCACAACATGGCTATTAACAACAATAAAATATAATTCAGTTATTTGACAAATAACCAAATCTGCATTACTAATAAGTCGTAACTAATGACATTATAACAATGCAGGCTGCATCTTTAAAAAAAAACACTCATGTATAATACATACAAATTAGTGTATAATGGATTATGAGCATCCACAAAAGCAAATGCATCACTAAGTAATAATAAAAATATAATAAATGCAACTATAACTGTTCTTATAATAGGTGTTGTTGTGTCTTTATAAATATATTTTATAATATATTGCCATCTATGGCATCATCTTATAGACAACTCTACCTTCATTTCCTTTATGTTTAGTAGATTTATGCATTAACCTTCACTTCTTTTCTCTACAGGCTGTTAGGGTGGCTATATTTTACTCAAATCCTCAGCGGTTAGACGTGTATGTAAACGACAATTTAGTTGCTCCAACTAACGCTCAGTGGAATGAAGGTCACACAGATTACACAACGCTTGAGCCGACATATCCAGGTACTGTAAAGTAATGCAAATTAATACAGCTCCCCCTAAAGGCTTGCAAGAGATTTTTTATTTGGGACATGTTTTAGGATTACTGTATGAAAAATTTAATTGTTATGCAGTAAAATGAATTTGACTTATTTAAGATTCTGTTTCGAGGTCACTAGTCAAATATGCATTACACTTTGGTAGGATGCAGACATTTTTAAATATATATATATATGAATATTAGAAAAAAGTTATATCTGAACAACATACTGTATCAGCATTACTAATTCCATGCATTTTGTTTTTTTTCACTCTTTAGGTGAATATCTTCCAAGTTTTGACTCTGATCACGGTTCCAACTTCTTTGACCCAGACTACAATATGTTGTACATACTTCTTCGTGGCTCACAACCGGTCCAGATCCGCACTTCCGCGGTTCTTTTTGTGGCCTTCAACCTCCCGGCCATGACTGAGGCAGAGTTCTTTGGACCTAATCTGGTCAGAAATCTGGCTGCATTCCTCAGAGTACCACCGAATATGATTCGAATCACCAAGATCATCCGTGAGGGCAGCAGTGTACGAAAACGCCGTGCGACTGGACTGACGGTGGAGATTGAGATCAGTCAGCCACCCATTCAGACCATCAGCACCAACAACACACACAACATTGACAACACCACCAGCATCAACAACAGTACCACCACCACCAGCATCACTGGTAAGGCAAGATAATAAGGTAAATTATTGAAATTGAATAATTGAAAGGTAAGATAACTTTACAGTGTATAAAATACCATTATGAACCTCTGTTGAAGATGACCAGCAGTTTTTGGTTCTGAAGAATGCTGCTGATGAACTGGGCCGTGCTGCTGTATCAGGCGATCTGAGTCAATCTATCGGCTTCAGTGTGTCTTCCCTAAACATGATCACCCCTCCACCCTCATCTAGTGACCCATCCTGGAGTCAAGTAAGATATTTATCAGCTCATGAATTGTTAAGATCTAGTAATAATAAAATACACCAAACTGTTTATTTATTTTCCTGTGTTTGTCTGTAAGGTGGCCGCTCAGGAGGTGACTCGTGAAGACCCACAGGTGGTGTCGGTCAGCACAGTGTCTTCACTGATAATTGTGGTCGAACCGGTGGCTGCGTTGTACCCTGGACCCCTCAGCGTGCAGCCCAGCATCATGGCTGTGGATGCAGAGGTGAGACAGAATCAACTATGACCTTGGCTAAGCACCACCTTAAAAATTGTTACAAATCCTACCTTAGGATTCATTGGCATCCATCATTTCATTAGACACAGCCACAGTAACCGCAAAGGGCTGATAAGGATATTCATTCAGAAAACTATTAAATAAATTCAAGGAAACTGTATTTTATATTGATTAATTCTACATTTTTTTTTTTGCATGTGTTTTGTCTGTTTTCAGGGTAACTGTGTGTCTGTGGGTGTGACGAGTCTATCAATCTCAGCTGTACTCAAAGATGCTTATGGTAATCCAGCAGAGGGACTTTCTGGAAACACATCCATCCTGTTCAGTGACTGCTGGGCAAATTACACAGACCTCAGCATCTTAAACACTGGTGAGTTCTTTTATCTCTGTAAAAAAAAACATTAACAGATGTTTTATTTAGTTTATATGTCTTTTGATTTGAATCGTGCATATCACTTAAGTCATCAAGATTTAAAGGGACATTTCATCGATAGGAACATTAATCTTTATAGAAAGTGGGTCATATTGTAATCGAAATGTAACATAAGTTTAGAATTTTGTGCCTATTTGACCGAGAAAAAACAGAACATGACTTAATGGCACATTTGTAAGAAAAACTACAACTCCCACAATGCACCACAATGCACAGCTCTGCAAGCCACTCCCATTAATCCGAACACGGCTCAGATATGCTATTGTGTACATAAATGCCACGTTAGTAAAACAAAGAAAATAGACACCACTGTGTCTGACAGATACCAATCATGACTTACTTTTAAACGTGATGTTACATTGTGTTACACACAATAACACTCTAGTCTGGTGTGTAGCAAAGTCTAATTCAAACAGTAACGTGAGGTGTTAGATTCGCAGTACAAATGTCTTTTCAAGTACTTAAAAAAGGGTATGCATATTAAATGTTTATTTAGTTTTACCAATTTTCTTTTTGTCTCTTGTTTACTGTAATTACATATCAGCCTCATTGCTTTCACAGTATAGAAATATAAAACACCGCTCAGATATGCTACTGTGTACATAAATGCCACGTTAGTAGGCTATAACAAAGAAAATAGAAACACTCACTTTATAGTCAGACATCCGTTTATCCCTGCACACAAACACGTCCACAGCACAATATCTCCACAGACGTGCTGGCTAAGCGCTTGTGCTCGTAAGCCGAAACACGTCTTTGAAACAAACACGAGCAAAATGCCCGGGACCATTCACCAAACAACGTCCATATCCTTATCTGATGCAGAAATGTTATAAAGCAAGCACACAGCGAGAGTACAGGCACTACTAGTCCGTCCAAGCTCAAGCCAGTCCGGGCTTCTCTAAAGTTAAACGGGCTAAACAGCAGAGGCCGAGGGTTGCGGCGTCTTCCCCGGGCTCCTCTACGCACCCAAAGCCCAAGCTTCGGCCTACTCCTCGGGCTTCTGTTCCTCCATCTGCCTCAGCTCTTTGCTGTATTGTGGCTAATAAAGATGCAATGAACAGCGGATTAGAGCATCACACTTGCGAAATCACCCTCTTTCATGTCATATCAATTACCTTTCGCTATTATTGTAAATAGAAGTCTGGCTTGCTTCACAACGTCTGTTAGCTTAGCTAAGCATAAAGATGGCGGCTGATTTTTTTTCCGTCTGTGTTCGTATATTTTTGTAAGTCCCACCCACCGATCTGTAATAGGTCTGTAGCGTGAGTGGGTCCCACCCATAGCCCCCACCTTGGAAAAATGAGGAATGAGTGTCTGTTGTCTTTCACCCTTGACAAAGATACAGCCGTCCCTTCTTTCAATGACGCAAAATGGCGATTTTCACATTATTGAAAGAAGGAAGTACAACACTTAAATCTGTATTTCTTCCGTCTAAAAACATGACTGGGGTTTTAACGATACAAAGCTTAATGCAAATCGGCGAAGTGTCCCTTTAATAATCATTCTTACAGTTTGACTTAATTTATGATGTTACAATCCTTAAAAAAGGTGTTTGTTAATTGTTAATGGTGAGCATCTGGGAAGCCTGTCATTTTTCTCTGTATCTTTTTATAGGTGTGAACCTGAAGTTGAAATTTAGTCTGAATGAATGGAATGCTGAGTCCAGATCTTTTACTGTCAGAGAGGGGACCACTCCTGCGCAACCCCCAGTTACAAATCCTGGTCAACCCCCAGTTACAAATCCTGGTCAACCCCCAGTTACAAATCCTGGTCAACCCCCAGTTACAAATCCTGGTCAACCCCTAGCCACAAATCCTGGTCAACCCCCAGTTACAAATCCTGGTCAACCCCCAGCTACAAATCCTGCTTCACCCCCAGATACAAATCCTGCTCAACCCCCAGATACAAATCCTGCTCAACCCCCAGATACAAATCCTGCTCAACCCCCAGATACAAATCCTGCTCAACCTCCAGTTACAACTCCTGCACCTGTGATTGTCTTCCCAAGCATCTTTGACTCCAGTCCATCAATCTCATCACCATCTGTGTATCTGCTCGTGCTGTTAACTGCTTTACTCCTCCTGTTCAGAGAAACCTAGAAACTAAACCAAACAATGTAAAAACTACAATGTGCCTTCTCTGTCCATCATTATAAATACATGATTATTATGTATTTATTTTTGTTGCTTTCTCATAATTCAAATATGTATCATTGATTTCTATATTATCCATATTAAGTCTGAAAAAATTCCTATGATTACTGCAGAACAATACAACTATTACTCTGGGCAAAAACAAAATGTAAGATATTTTTGAATATTTCAGTAAATAATACTCTTGCTTTACTTTGAACTTAATAGGCTTCTGTCACCATTAAACATCAACTTCAGCATGCTTGTTCTGTCTGTTTTATTCTGAACAGTAGAATCCAGTCAGGTGTTGTTATTATGACCCATCACTAGAGGTCGTTAAAGTCCAATTCTCAAACTCTACCTGCCACTGTATAGACGAAAAACAAAATGCCATAGTCTGTCACTAGCTGCGTTTACATAAAATAGGTTACTGGTTTGATTACAAACAGATTATTAGGCTCTAAGTTAAATAAAGTCACATGCAACCACTTTGTTAAAAATAAACTTATTTTTATTTAAAATGGTGAGTGTACGTTTATCGTATGAGTGCAAATGCTTTAAACTGATCAAAATTTAATTTTAAAAATTTAAAAATTTCTATTTGAATCTAACTCTCATATCAGTTTGAATCTCAAATTACTTTCTTACTTAGTATTTTTACTATCTTACTTAGATAGTCCACTTTAGACATTTTACTGATTATAAGTAACTTTGCAACTACTTATCAACTACTTATCAACTACCAATCTTTAGGTAATTAGTAAACTGTCTGCTTAATATCTACTAACACTTGATTGCGATGATATCTCAACAGACATTCAACTGTCTAGAAGTATCTTTGCATGTGCATGTCAACTTATTCCACTAACCCAAACCTCTTCCCTAACCCTAACCCTTACAGTCTACTAATACTCTAATGACAGTTAGTTGACGTATAGTTGTAAATTATTGAAAGTTAGTTGACATGTAGTTGCAAAGTTATTTATAGTAAGTAGAATGTCTAAAGTGGACTATCAAAATAAAGTGTAACCTTTTGTCTTGTTTTCAGTAGAAATATCTAAAAATGTATTTTGTCTTGATGAAAAATGACCTAAGAAAATAAGTCTTTAGTTTTTAGACAAAAAAAATCAATTTAAGTAAATTTGTGCTTAAAACAAGCAAAAATATCTGCCAACGGGGTGAGAAAACTTTGCTTAATTTAAGTCTTTAAGAAAAATGAAAACTATTTTAAGACTTTTTTTTCACCCCATTGGCAGATATTTTTGCTTGTTTTAAGCACAAATTTACTTAAATAGTTTTTTTTGTCTAAAAACTAAAGACTTATTTACTTAGGTCATTTTTCATCAAGACAAAATACATCTTGATTGGTAACACTTTATTATAATGTTCATTAGTTAACATTAGTTAATGTATTAACTAACATGAACAAACAGTGCCGGCCCGAGTCTCTTGGGGACCCTAAGCAGAATTTTTTTGGGGGGCCCCCTCCCACCAATCAGAGAAATCAGAATTTTCTTGTCTTGAATTATTTATTTATTAATTCGTATTGATTCATTCATTCCTTCATTTATATTACTTGTTTAAGTTATTTAATTGTAAAAACGATTCGGGGCCCCAAGCAGCCTAATTCACTTATGCCTCGGGCCGGCCCTGTGAACAAACCATGAGCAATACATTTGTTACAGTATTTATTCATCTTTGTTAATGTTAGTTAATAGAAATAAAGCTGTTCATTGTTTGTTCATGTTAGTTCACGGTGCATTAACTAATGTTAACCAAATTTTAATAAAGTATTAGTAATTGTTGAAATTAACATTAATAAAGATTAAAAAATGCTGCACAAGTGCAGTTCATCATTAGTTCATGTTAACTAATGAACATTATAATAAAGTGTTACCCACAAATTCACTAAAATTGATAATTTTTTGTCTAAAAACTAGACTTATTTTCTTATGTTATTTTAATTTAAGCATCTTAAATAAAGACTTTGTAGATATTTCTACTGAAAACAAGACAAAACATGTTTTGCAGTGAAACGTTTGTGGGACTTTTTAAAATATTTGTTTATGTATTTTACAATACAAATTATTTTATTGATAAAATCCAGGGCCCTGTTCCCCAAAACGTTCTTATCGCTAAGTAGTTCTTAACCTATTCCTTAACCTCTCTCTTAACTCTATGGCACGATTCCCAAAACGTTCGTAGGCTAAGTATATCTTCTGTAAGTCACACTTTCGTAAGGTTGGTCTGGACCATTTGTAAGCTCTCTCTTAGCGTTGTTTGAGTGCAAAATGCTATCGCTGCAGTCTTTAGAAATTAGTGCAGCGCAGTACAAGTCAAACTATGGTATGCTGACAATGATTTTATGTTATGGACATTTTTAAGACTTATAATAAAATATGTTTGCAATGGATACAGGACTATTTATGCAGTTGACTTTGTTTGGTATCAGAACTAATGAATCAAAGACGAAAAGTTCCCCATCGAAGTCTGTTCCCTCTATGTTTATAGCGTTTTCATCACGTTACATTTATAATTTATTTAGAAACATTAAAGATTTTAATTGGTTATACTAAAAAGCAATAATATCATGTATTCTATTATACAATTTATTAAATATTTCATATTTGACAGTTTTATGTCTTTTAACATATAGCCTGTCTTTTTCTTTTTTTTCTATCTACTGTTTGTTTTAAAACTGTTATGTTTCCAAACATAATAAATATTTATTATACATATAATATGATTCATACTGTAAAATAATTGACTTACAAGAACAGTCAAGATACATTACATAAATGCACACATATACATCTCAGTAGCCATTAACACTTTCAGTGTATATAAAGAATAAACGTATAATGTGATAAAAACGCTATAAAAAACTAAACTAAAGGGAAACATTGGGGGAACAGAATTCGACACCGGCCGCGTAACCATTTAGTTCATGACAATTTTATTATTCGGAAACACTTATGACATTTTGCCTGACGTGGCTAAATTAAAAAAATCGCCTCCCAAGACAACCCATTATGGAGCTGCTGGATCTTCTCAGACCATAATTCTGTATCTAATTCTCTCTCTCTCTCTCTCTCTGTCTCTCTCTCTCTCTCTCTCTCTCTCTCTCTCTCTGGGCTGCGTTTCCCGACAACGTTCTCTCTTAGCGCGCTACGAAGACTCTTAAGTTAAACCTTAACTACAGGTTTACCTTTTCTAGGCGTGTTTCCCGAACTGTACCTTAGCGGCTTTCTTAAGGTATTCTTTCTTACGTACGACGTTACCAGGTGCTGTCCATGGCGATGGTTCTGAATAGGTTGATATCGATTGCTCGACAATCAATTGTTCACTTTATGTAATAGGTACTTCGCTGCGTTATCAGAGAGCGGTGTTATTTATTAAAGAAACATTTCAGAAATAGTTCAAGTTACATTTATTAGGAATATCTGGTAAAAATATTTCAAATTGCAAACAACTAAATATAAACCTTGTATATTTTATTTTATATCAAACCCGTGCAAAACTCGCAACTTCATGTCCAAAAGTATAATGCATAAACTGCTCCAATGCATCCATTATTCCTTCACTTTAAAGGATAATTTATATGAGGGGTTCCCAATAAATGCATTGCACAGGGAATTAAGGTGGGTCGTGCAAGTCACCTGGCTTGGCATTACACTTAAAATATAGAAAAACAAATTGTTGTTCATTAGTTCACGTGTTTATGTGTTTGGACACTGCGCAAGCAGCGCGTTTACAATGCGGATAACGCTTAATGGACGCATTTCTGGAGCCGCGCCTGTCTGTTTACCTTAAACATAACATAAAATATATATTATATGATATATAAATATATAGTATGATTGTTTTAGGTTTAAGCTTTGATTAGTTTTAATGTGGAAAATTTGTTGACCTTATACAAGCAATTATCAAGTGGAGCATTTTCTTTTTAATGTTTATAAAGAATATGGCATGCAGTTGCCTCAAAGTTATAAAACATTAAAAAAACTTCGATGCAAAGTCGAATTAACATCAATAATAATATTTAGGAAAATCAACAATTATGATTTCGTGATGAATGTGCTCCCGTGGCATGCAATTTTTTAACTTGATTTGTTTTATTTGCAGCTAAAATAGCCGGTAAACTAAAGATTTAACGGATTTGAAATGCACAAATAAAATAGTAAGATTCGCTGTATAGCTGCCTGCCATAATTTCACCAACTACTCCACCCAAAATCTTTTTTTAATAGTTTCTTTAGCCTGTAATAATAGTTCACAGCTGATGTTCCTTTGGAAAAAAATATAAAAAATCTAACAACCATCAGTGTAATAATGTCTAATTATGTGAATGTTTTATTATTTAAATAAATAAAAAATGCCTAATTTAACACGGAGTGTACTTCAACTTTTTTTAAACAGATATTTAGTTATATAGACTGCAATCTACACAAGCTTTTATCACAGTCATGGCCCCTAGCGGAGTCAAGTGGGATAAGGTATAGCTAAGATTGCTCCAGACCAACCTTCCGAACGAACGACTTACAGAAGAGATACGTAACTAAGAACGTTTCGGGAAACACGTATTAACGATAAGGTACAGCTTAAGGTACAACTTAAGAACGACGTAGAGCTAAGAAGGTTTCGGGGAACGCAGCCCTGTTTGTAGATATTGCTTTTTATTGAAAACATTAAACAATGGCCAGCAATACCGCATTAAAAGGAAGTAACTGCAGCTGCTTGCAAATCAATTCTGATCGTAGTACATTACCATTAGTATAAAAGTGTATTAAATATTTTTTTAAAGTCGTTAAACCCATGTTTAACGTTGATGATTAGCGAGGAATACCCGGTTCGTCTACCCGTATTACTGACAATTTGATAATTTAATTAATAGTCTATATTTGACGGATAACTTAAACTGTGTTAAAATAAATGTTACTGGAATAATTTGAGTAATGTTACATTTGTATAGAGCGTGTTGTCTTTCTTAACGCTGTAATGCACCTTCGCGTGAAGTGGAGAATCGATCCCTGAGCGATCGATCGCAAATAATTCAGCACCTTCACTTGGGACAGCAACATTGTTATGTCGAACTTAGAGGCAGCGTGTTAGGAAGTTCCTAAGGGACACTTCGGGGAACTCACTTAGGAACATAAACAACTTTGCTAAGATATATCTTTTTGGGTCTTCTTAGTGCGTGTTGAGTGAGTGTTATCGGGGAACCGGGCCCTGGCAAGTAAGAAACAAATAAATTAAACAAAAGACACAAAAATCTGTGTGATTGTCAGGGTTATATGACTTGTTTTTATCCATTTTTAATTTTCTAGGCAATTATACCAGTGATCTCCAAGCCTCCACCCTTCCCAATTTTTACATTTTTTTGTGCCTTCATAATAACAGAAAGTGAAAGTAAATATTTAAACAATTTTAATCACAGACTTTAAATAGCACTGAGCACCTTTACACATTAAAAATAACGTGTTTTTTATAGCAATGCCACAGACAAATATTTTTTTTTGTTATTTTTAATACAATAATTATTGTTATATTATTAATATATTTATCTGCTTAGATCAATTATTATGCTTAACATAATTACTCAACAAATAATCAACATGGCAAATTAAATTAAGTGTCAACAAAAATATATTATGTTCTTGAAAACTGCCACTTTTTAGATTGTTTGGCACACAAAGTGAAAATGCTGTCTTTTGTATCCACCCTGAGGGCAGGTACTATAAATAGAGTAAGTTGTGTTAGTAAGATTAGTGTGTGTGTTTTTCAAGAGAGCTACAGGTATGTGTCTCTGAATATTAATTAATGTAAATTTTGAAAAACAGTACACATTAAATTTCTAAAAGCTAATTTAACTTAGCATGATTTGTTCTCTTTTAATAGGCTAATCTCTTTTAAAGGGGTCATAAACTGTCTTTAGTTTCTAATGTTTTTTTAAATATGTTTTCACATTAAAAACAATACAAATTTTGTTATGCACCATGTTTAAAAAGCACTTTGACTAATGCTGGATTCAAAATAATCAGCTTAATTTTTTATGTTTTTTAATCAATTATCATCTTAAAAATTTTTGTCTGTCTCTGTATATTTTATGACAGAACTGAGGCTGTAAAAATCTCTCATGTAAGAATGTCTAACCTCTTATTGAACTTACTCAATTGAACCAAACTACACTGAAAAAAAATGATTTATTGAATTTAATAAACATTTTTAAGGTAAGTGGTTGCAATCAATTTATTTAAGCTACATTTAAACAAAAGTTTTATATTTCATTTTACTTTACTAATCTTTTTTGTTTAAATGTAGCTTAAATAAATTGATTGCAACCACTTACCTTAAAAAAATTATTAAATTCAATAAATCATTTTTTTTTCAGTGTAACATAGTAATTGCACCAGAGTAGTGCTTGCATAGACTCAAGTAGTTGACTACTTCAGTCTGCAATGATTATTTTGAGTTTGTATTAACAAAAACTTGAATGGTAATGAACAACAGTTTCCTCACTTATACAATCTGGCTTAATCATACTAGTAAAGTTATAATTTGTTAAAAAAAAAACATGACATTTTGATTTGTGTACGTAATGCTCTACCTCTGAGCTATACAGGAGCACTTTTATATGTCAAAAGGAAAATTGTATTTCTTAATTTGTGATCCCTAATAATTAATACGACATACAGTACTGTATGTAGGGTTTGTAGGTTAAATTTCATTAATATTATGAAACTGTGCTACATTAGCCTATATAATCTTAACAGTTCAATGCAGGGAAATAAAAAGATTTCTAACAGTAATCTAATAGACACTTGTGAACACAAGTATTAACCCCTTTATTTTTGGTGCAGAAGTGCTGGTCGCATTGCTTTGAGGTGTGAGAGGTGTGAGTTTTGGAGAAGATGGGTCACAGGGGGTGGCAGATGTATCTGACGCTTGCTGTTTTTATATTACTGTGGAGCTCTGCAGGTATTCACTTTCTTCAGGTTAAATTTATTCATATCAGCTGCAACTTACTTACTATCCAAAATGTATCATGCTATATTTCTGACCCTTTTAGTGATATCACAACATTGTCAGTCTACAAACAAGACAGACATTAAATATATTTCAATTAAAAGTTTTCGTTACTACTCTTGTCCTGTGTCATTTAGGAGCGCAGCGGATTATCCAGTTACTCAACTTTTATGGAAGCGTCAATGGAGGAACAAGGCTGACCATACAGGGGGCAGGTATATTAAAAAAAACCTTTTCTCAATAAAAAAAGTAAATTGCATTTGTTAATGCAATGGATTTTGCATTAATGCGCCTTGGCTATACAAATGTTAAGTGATTTCTAAAATTCTTAGAAATTCTAAGTGTTTGATTAATTGTCCTCAGGTTTTGCTCAAGCCAGTCAGTTCAATTTAAATGCAGATGACCCAAACGTTGGCAACAGTGTGACTCTGGTGTCTTGGACAAGATCGATTCCCTGTGATGTTGATAAAGAATCCAGTCACTCTAAACAAATTGTGTGCTGTACAAGGCAAGGAATTGCCTACTTTTTCCAGCTTTGAAAACACAGGCTTATGTAAAATAATTAAAAAACTGTTATAACTATATATAGTTTAAATTAGCATATAATGAGATGAGTGCCAAATTTGACATGTTTATTGTCTTCTAGCTTCCCTGACCTGGGTACCTGATGTCAGACCTTTATTCTTCTCTCTCTCTCTCTCTCTCTCTCTCTCTCTCTCTCTCTCTCTCTCTCTCTCTCTCTCTCTCTCTCTCTCTCTCTCTCTCTCTCTGTCTCTCTCTCTCATATGACCTGCGCATTCTCGAGGACGTTGAAGCTGTAGACCTCGGAAGATAGAGCGCATGGTTTTAAAACCGCGTTGTGCAAATGAGCGGTAAAAACCGGGTGGCAATTTCGTACTCAAGAGCATGAATCCTACTTTTCATAGAAATGAAAAACTTGCTTTGCGTCAGTGGAAAGTGGTCGCTTAAATATGACCAGGGGTTTCTTTCATAAGATTTGAACTGAGGCGGGTCTGCATTAGCGCGCGCCTGTCTCGTCCATCTACATGGTCTTTTTTGCGCGTTCCCACGCCCATCAATCATCCATTGCGCGTCTTTATCACCTTGCTTTTTTAAATATTTTTTTACTCAGTAACGGATATGATTTAAAATGTAGCGAAGTACAATACTTTAAATAAAACATACTTAAGTAAAAGTAAAAGTATAGATTTTCAAAACTACTCAAAAAAGTTAAAGTACACAAAAAAACTACTCAATTACAGTAACGTGAGTAAATGTAATTCGTTACTTTCTACCTCTGCACAATAGAATACTTCAGAATTAATATAATGTCATGTGCATGATTTCATTAATCTTATTTTTTACTGATTAGAGTGACAAACATACAGTATGTTGAGACAGGGCCTGTGATGGTACCTTAAGAGAGTTGTGCATAACCAAATTCTTGTTCACCTAGCCAATTAATTCAAGTTATTGCTTCTTGAACCGGTTACATAAATATAGCTGGTAGGACTGTGTCTTGATTATCCGACCAAGTTAGAGCTAATCAGTCTTATTTTTCGGATTGAAATGAGATTTTCATTTAACTGACTCAATACCGGGGAACCTCTTTTCATGAACACAAATATCTGGCCCTCTCTGCACCTGCATTTCTTTCCGGCTCTCCTAGCACCCAACCGGAACTGTGTATATGAAAAGTTACATCCTACATGCACAAAAAACTAAATGTTCAGTGTTTCAGTGTGATTGGGACAATGGTCTCACTCCCATAAAAACAGCATTCAATGATAAAATGTAACAATAAATTAGGCAAACTTCACACAATGTTAAGAGACACCTCCCACCTTAGGCATGTAAACCAATCACTGAGGTGCAGCCCCTGGGTCCACAAGACCCAAACACTACCAAATTCCAATCGTTATTAAAATGCTTTGTTCTCTCTGGATGTTTTAGGAAAGTTTGTAAAAGGTCCGTGGGATTTTTCTATAAAATCTGAGCCCCACGTTGCTGTGCCTCTTCAGACTGTGCATTTTTTATATTCCCACTTTCTTGTGTCATTTCCAGCCAGAAGATGCCTTTTTGTCAAATAATCATTATTTGGAAATCTTATATTACTGTTTTTAATTTCTTAAATTACTATAACTATTTAATGACTAAGTATTTGTCAATCTGATTCAATTTTATTATCTGCATGTTTACTACAAGAGCAGAACTTAGGTTAATACATGATGTCATGTTTCAACAACAAGTGCTTGCTTTGTCTTTTGCAGAGCTATGCCTGAAGATTACTATGTGGTGCGGGTCAGTGTGGATGGTGTGCCAATTCAAAGGTGTAATTATTACTGGTATAGCAGTTGCATATTCTCTGTGAGTGATAAATACTTTGGTAAACTGTTTACTACAACAAGCTCTTATTCTTTCAAAATATTAAAATACACCACAAACACATTTACTACAAAAATCTGTGTTTTTAAAGAGTAAATTGTACAAAACACCCACCATTGAAAGTCTTAGCCCACTGTCAGGTCTTCCAGGTAAGATTCTTAGTTATAGTTTGTTTGTTAATAACTCATTTATGCTTTACTGGACAATTATAGTTTTTAATGTCAATGAATAGGAACTATTGTGACAATGCAAGGACAAATTATGACTGATGTGTATGGAAGCAGTACAGACAGAAGTTTAAATGGAGATAACATACGATTTGTGAGGTCAGAATCTAATACACAATGAACTGTAATTATTTTATTGAAATATTAGTTTGATCCTTACAGCCATGATAATAGTTTGATCTGATTTCTTTTTTAATGTTTTTTTTTAAACAGGGCATACATGGGTGGCATGCCTTGTGAACTACTGAAACCTGATTCAAATGAAAAGTAAGCAAATGTGAAGTGCAACAATATAAATGCTAAAGGTCAATGTAAACTGCATAAATTGCTTTCTTTCCCAGGTATGGCCTGAAATTGAACTATGAGAATAGAGGATACATGAGTTGCAAAATGACAGGAACTTATGTTGGTGAGGAATTTAGTATTCAAACAGAATATTAAACATAATAATAATCATCGTTAAAGAAACTTTTGTTATCTTGGTCTTCAGGCCATCACAATCTCAGTTACATTCTGGATGGTGAATACGGGAGGTCAGAGGAGTTTGATGTTACTTTAAACCAAATTTACACTAAAGTTTTTGCATTTTATGTTGTTGAAAGTCATTATAAACATTGAGTTTTTTCTAGGAGTCTGCCAGATCTTGTGCTTTTAAGGGTTTCAGCGTTGAACAAGCTTGCCATGTTCCAGACATACGCAGGTACAGTATAAAATTTTTTCCTATTAATAAAAAAATGTAATTCCCTGCAAAACAAGATTATTTGAAAACCTTGGCCTGTTGTTTTTTTAATGTGTGTTTCAGAGGTGACAGGCATTTCCCCGTCTGTGGGTAGTGTGTTGGGCGGCACATCATTGACCATTAAGGGGCACTACTTTGATGAGACTGACCTACCAGCTGTGGTCTTAGTAGGAGGTAAACCTGATGTTATGTCAGTGGTTAATATTTATTCAGTGTTCAAAATCACAGAGTACACACGGAAAATCTGGGATTTAAAATAGAATGTAAACTGTAAAATTAACAGTGCAAAACACAATAAAAATATGCACAATTCTGCACTTATTTGTACCACAAAAGGTCAGATTTCCTCATCATCAGATTTCCTTTACGATGAGACTGAATGCTTTGTAAACACATGTACTACAATTTTAAATTATAAAAACAACCAATACAGACCAACGTATTTATTAAAAATAATTACAAATATTTGATGTAGGGATAAATAAATTCATAGTATTTTTTCCTTTAGGTGAAGCATGTCAGATTCAAACCTTTTCGGATGAGAAGATAGTCTGTGCGACTCCTGGTTATGAAAGGACCAACATGACAGTGTTTCCAGGTAAAAACCTGAGATCTGATCTGTGGCGCCATAACAATCTGTCTTAAATTCCCTTTATCATTTAATGTCGCACTGTACACGTGAGAACTGTGAATGAATTATATCTCTTATTTGACCATTAGAAACAACAATATTTTGAGACACACAAACAGTAATTTTTTAATGTGGGTTTTTGGCTTCATTGCCGTTTTTTAGAGATGCATATTTAGGCTATTGTCATTAGGAACATGTAAAAATATAGTTATGAGTAGCAACTTCTTCCTCACCCATTCTTGTGCCGCAATGTCTTATGGGACTTTTTTTGTAACTCATCCGTTTAAATTACATTAAGCCTTAAAGTTCTGCATAGTTAAGGGAGTGGCCACTTGAGTGAGGGGTGAACTGCCACTGGTGTCACGAGAATCGAGCTAGGCGGGCGTGGTTTCTGCAACCAGCCACCTCAGCTGCCCCGCCTCTTTAGCCATTTTCGGTTATCTGCAAGTGATTCGCGGCCAAGATGGCGACGGCAGGCAACGCCTACTTTAAGCTTAAAAAATTATCTTCACAAACCAATGGGTGACGTCAACGACACTACATCCATATTTTTTACAGTCTATGCTTTCACCCCAAGATGGCAGAGGCATAGGACTGCTGCTGGGTGCTGGTGTTGCAATGAAACATTCTATTGAGTTTAGCGTCTTGGGTTCTACGCTCTTCCTCGATTTCAAGAACACATCCATGCGTTCACTGTACTTGTGTTCTTGAAACCAGACTTTGCAAAATCACAGAAGAAAAGAATACATATTAAGAAATGGCCATTCAGCTATGGACTATTTTATCCAGCGGAAGGAAGACTTTTAGTGATTTTACTTCATGAATGTTGCAATGATCTTTTTTTCTCAAATATTTATATTGTGTGGTAACTATTTTGTGTCGTTGAAAACGTCGCTGCAGATTGGGGGGTTGTAGATGTACAAGACATATGTTTTTATCACATAATTCATATTCTACATAATGATAATTAATGATGTGCTTGAGAAATACTAGTTGTATTTAATGATGTTTAAACTGTTGTGTTTCCAGGCAGCAGAGGATTAAAAATGGAGATGTGGAATGACAGTAATCCCAGCTATCTAGAAGATGTTTTGAACTATAATGCCAGCATGTCAGGTTATTCTGTGCAATGGGTGGATTCCCTGTCATATGTGTGGCCTGCTGAAATGAGTACCTTAGTGGCTCGATTGAGTGGTTTCTTTGTTCCGACGGAAACTGATAACTACTCTTTCCAAATCAATGGACATCGCTGCATGCTTTATTTCAGCAAGACAGGTCTTCCACAGGATAAAGTATGCCAATGATAACATTTTATAATTTAATTTGAAGTAATCAACCCAGCCAGTTATGTAAATTATAAGCCATTGATTATCGTAACATGTAACAATGTAATATTTAATTTAAGGTTGATATAATTTGATACTTTTTCAGGTCAGGATTGTATCTTACCCTACGTACAATTACAGGTCAGCGGTCATGCGTTTAGAGAAGGGAAAACCGTAAGTGTTTTTTTAAGTTTTCAGATCAGAAAATCTGGTGAAATTCAATCAAATGCAAAATAAAAAAGCATATGTGTTCTCAGTGTAACCTGTTATTGTTTTCTACAATATTATATCATACGTAACAATCTCATCTATAAAAAATGCTTTGCTGCTTCCAATGTGCTGCAGGTACTACATTGAGATTCTAGTGCAAACATATTATTCTTCTTATCAAGCTTCAGTTGATGTGTCATTTTTCAAAGACATCAGTCCTTTCACGGACCAGCAGACTTCAGAAGCCATCCATGAGAAACAGCAGATAAAAGCCAACTATTATGTTTTTCCAGAGAAACAGGTAAAGTTTTCGGAAGTTAAAAGTGTTAAGAAATTCATAATCAGCACTGTACGTCTAAAACTGTAAATGTGAATCTCAGATATAAACTACTGTACGCATTTGTGTTTAAATATTTTGTGATGTTTTAGGTGATTCGTCTTGAAGGATGGGCACCAATAAGCGCCATCCAAGAGGAGCAAACTTTGAGAATCAGCAGTAACTGCTTTTCTATGAGCATCTGTGAAAACACGTATTACATTCTGGCATACAGAGATCAGAAAACAGGTGCATTACTGTACTTTACTCACTACAGATATTGTGAAAATTAAGTTATTGTTGTTCTGTATTTGTTTTATGTTTTATCCTTCTTCCAAATATTTTAATTCACCATCCTCTACATTTGGACTCCTCAGTCTTTTCCTTTTCCTTGATCATTTTTGTTGTGTTGTTTACTGGTATTGTTTTGCATATTGAAGGACCGATTCCAGTCAGCGCATCAGCGTTGGACTTACAGAACGCTCTGAATGATTTGTGGACAGTTAAACCAGACAATGTTACAGTCACAAAGCAGGAACTAAGCACAGAGTCACTTTACAATGTGACATTCAACTCAAATAGAGGTGAAATAAACAAACATTACAATGCGGGGCATACACGGTGCGAATTCTGACGGTCCGAACGTCGTGAGCTCTCGCACACGACACGAGTGAGTTTATGCGAAAATAATTCATACGCAGTCACACACGACAAGATTGTACTGTAGGATTTGACGAATTCTTGACGTATGCATTTTCGCACCTGTGAGTGGCAGAATGTACAAAAAATCAAACATGAAGAATACGGCAAAGATATTGGCTGAAGTGCCTGGAATTTCTGTTCTTTTGTATTTCTGTTTATGCATTCCAAAATGTCTAGTGCTGTGGCGGTGAAGGAATTTCTCTGGCAGTGGGTTTTCGTGCTATATTCGTTCTATATTGCTATTATTAATGTTACATATTGTTGCTTTTTTATAAATATGACCGTTTAAAAAACAAATTCAGTGGGCCTATTTATTTATTTGTAAATGCAGAATGAGGAGCAATGAGGTAAAACGCAAGCTAAGCTAACGTTACACGTCTTTCCCTTTATGATTATTAAGATAATACATCTACAGCCAAATATTAATTTGTAAAACGAAAATTAATTTGTTCTATATTGCTTTTATTAATGTTACATATATTGTTGCTTTTTTATAAATATGACCGTTTAAAAAACAAATTCAGTGGGCCTATTTATTTATTTGTAAATGCAGAATGAGGAGCAATGAGGTAAAACGCAAGCTAAGCTAACGTTACACGTCTTTCCCTTTATGATTATTAAGATAATACATCTACAGCCAAATATTAATTTGTAAAACGAAAATTAATTCGTTCTATATTGCTTTTATTAATGTTACATATATTGTTGCTTTTTTATAAATATGACCGTTTAAAAAACAAATTCAGTGGGCCTATTTATTTATTTGTAAATGCAGAATGAGGAGCAATGAGGTAAAACGCAAGCTAAGCTAACGTTACACGTCTTTCCCTTTATGATTATTAAGATAATACATCTACAGCCAAATATTAATTTGTAAAACGAAAATTAATTCGTTCTATATTGCTTTTATTAATGTTACATATATTGTTGCTATTTTATAAATATGACCGTTTAAAAAACTAATTCAGTGGGCCTATTTATTTATTTGTAAATGCAGAATGAGGAGGTTACACGTCTTTCCCTTTATGATTATTAAGATAATACATCTACAGCCAAATATTAATTTGTAAAACGAAAATTAATTCGTTCTATATTGCTTTTATTAATGTTACATATATTGTTGCTTTTTTATAAATATGACCGTTTAAAAAACAAATTCAGTGGGCCTATTTATTTATTTGTAAATGCAGAATGAGGAGCAATGAGGTAAAACGCAAGCTAAGCTAACGTTACACGTCTTTCCCTTTATGATTAAATTATTAAGACAATACTTCTACAGCCAAATATTAATTTGTAAAACGAAAATCATTTAATTTAATATAAAGCACATTGTCTAGGCTTGTTTGCATTGTCTAGTGCAAATGTACGGACCCTCGTTCAATGCGGTGTCTTGAAGTAAAAGTGAGCCCGCATTTGTGCTCCTGTAACTGTACAAAATAAATGCCATACAGAAGGCATTGCATATTAATATATGGCATTTTCTCAGTATGCCTATGTAAATTAATACATAGCAATATAGTATGAAAACAAATTATTCATTATTTAAATAAAGTTTCAGAGATAGCCTACATTTTTAGTCATTTAAATATTCTCATCATTTCAGAACAAGCTAAGGCTACCATAACAACTTACATTGGGCTATATCATGTGTTTCTTTGGTTGAAAATATGTAAAAAAAAAAAAAAAAAAGATATGTATACGTGGGTAAAAAATACCGAACAAAATCGTTTAAGCTCACTTGTTAAAGCGAAGCTCCATAATGAAAACGTCTCCGCGTATGATCATCGTGTTTAATGTAGTCTCTTGTCCGTTGACAATTTATTTTGTATTTAGTATACGTGTATAAAGTGTAAAACAATAAATGCATATCATTAAACATGGACATTCCGTTGTTTTTTATTCTATGTCGCAACAGCCCTTTTAATATCCATTCATTAACCCTCAAGAGTTCCTTTAAAAAACTTCCTTAAGTGTTCCTAAGGCCACAAAATGACACCTTCCCAAAACTGCTCTAAAAATATCATACGTCAATATTTTCTTTCATTTTAAACGATGCTATCTTTTAGAACTACTTCTGCCTGAAACATGCATATCAAATATTAATATAATTTGTGAAAATTTTAACCCTTTATATGCCTGTTTGTTTACATTAGCCCATGTTTTTTTTAACAGAAAAAAACAAAAAAACTAAATATTTCCAAAAAACACATTTGAACCACCATGTGATTATTATTATTATTATACCCTGATATGGGTCAAAGATTGGTGGCAACATTGATTTTCATGCATTGTTATTTTTTGAACAGGGTCAGATTTTATAAAAAACTTCCTTAAGTGTTCCTAAGGCCACAAAATGACACCTTCCCAAAAACTGCTCTAAAAATATCATACGTCAATATTTTCTTTCATTTTAAACAATGCAGTCTTTTAGAACTACTTCTGCCTGAAACATACATATCAAATATTAATATAATTTGTGGAAATTTTAACCATTTATATGCCTGTTTGTTTACATTAGCCCATGTTTTTTTTAACAGAAAAAACTAAAAAACTAAATATTTTCCAAAAAACACATTTGAACCACCATCTGATTATTATTATTATTATACCCTGAGATGGGTCAAAGATTGGTAGCAACATTGATTTTCATGCATTGTTATTTTTTGAACAGGGTCAGATTTTATAAAAAACTTCCTTTAGTGTTCCTAAGGCCACAATATGACACCTTCCCAAAAACTGCTCTAAAAATATCATACGTGAATATTTTTTTTTCATTTTAAACGATGCAGTCTTTTAGAACTACTTCTGCCTGAAACATACATATCAAATATTAATATAATTTGTGGAAATTTTAACCCTTTATATGCCTGTTTGTTTACATTAGTCCATGTTTTTTTTAACAGAAAACACAAAAAACAAAAAATTTTCCCACAAAAAAACATTTGAACTACCATTTGATTATAATTATTATTATACCCTAGAATGGGTCAAAGATTGGTAGCAACATTGATTTTGATGCATTGTTATTTTTTGAACAGGGTCAGATTTTATACAAAACTCACACTTGTGATCCTAAGGCCAAAATGACACCAAAATGACACCTTCCCAAAACCTGCTCTAAAAATACCATACATCAATATTTTTTTCCACTTTAAACTATTAAATCTTTTAACACTACTTCTTCCTGAAACATACATGTCAAATATTAATTAAATTTGTGGAAATTTTAACCCTTTAAATGCCAATATGTTAACGTTAATCGAACCACAGTGTTCAGCTGATGTCGTAAAACCTTTTGTGGGACATCGTAGCCCAAATAGTGACCTGTCCTGATTTCTCACTCCAGAGACTGAGAGCTAATTACTTTTTTATCTGTAGACACCGGTCAGAATGAGCAGCCCCACATACGCCTGCAGTTTCTCTGTCTCAAGATCTCTCCAGTCTGTGACTGTCTCCCATGTAGGTTTGTCATGGCCCCAATATGCTGCAGGATTTCATGCATCAGCATCAATGAAAAGCTTGAAGTCAGGGCTGATTCGGGCAGTGGCATAGAGTGTGAGCGCTGGGATCAAATCTCTGGCTGCGGGAAAGTAGCGGAGCGTCTCCATGTTTGTGGGAGACCAGAAGATTTTTCAATTTTTGACGTCCATCCTGCCGCCACTTCATCCATCTCCTCTCCTCTCTCACCTCCTGACAAGTCTTCTGAAGATCTCTCAAATGAATTAGACTCCAGCTGGTCTACTTCTACCTCTGAGGCCTCCGTGTCGACCTCAGAATCCTCGGAGGAAGATGAGGAGCCATCCTCGCTCTTGAAGTGCATGATTATTTCAGGAGCCTTATGTGTGCTGTAATGCCTTGCCATTTTCATTACTTCTGCTATACTGTTCATACTTATAGCAGTGTATTTGCATAAACCACATGAGCGAGAAACAAAATGAAGATTGATTTTGTTTTGGTTCTGGCCTCTCATCGTTTTTATTACTGAATTAGTTTATAACGCAGAATGTGCCTTTCAAAGAGAGAAGAATTTGGATATGTTGAATATGCCCCCCTGCCCCACTCCTCACCGACCCCCCCCCGACATCACCCCACCCCCTTACCACTCAGACACACTTTTTTTACACACACACCAATTTTCAACATTAAAGGTTTATCTTTTCAGCAGCTATGCGGTCCGCAGAAAACAGCAAAAATTGTGACATTTTGATGAATGCATGAAATGGTAAAAAGTAGCGCCACCTGGTGGACAAGTATAAAAATTAAAACTTCAAGGCCAGTAGTTTAAAATGATATATTGACATAAAGGTATGTATTAGTTTATGTTAAGATAAATGGGGGGTCAAAAATGGTAGTTATAATGGTTTTCAATGGGGCATTTTTTGTCCGAAGGAACACATTAGTCGGTTTTTGCGTAGCTTAGCCATTTTAAGCTAATTTAAAAAACTGAAACCAATATTCTAAAATGTATCAAAAATGATTAACCTTTGGCAAGTTTGGGCAATATTCAATCATCACAGTCAAGATGGTTTAAAAATCAAAATCAAAATGGCACAAAATGTCCCTAGGAACTCTTAAGGGTTAATGAAACTATACTACAGCGACTTTGGCACAGCTTGGATTACACAAAAATTGCGACATTCTTTGTCCATCCTGTACTGTTTAAACCAGTGGTCGCTGCACGGAGTCTAATATTTTTTATATTTATTTATTACATATTTTAGTTGCTTATTTTATGTTTAGATTGTAAATAATGATAAGGGGCACAAAAGATTTACACTGGGGCACGTGCCCCAGTAAAAGGGGTCTAGCGACGCCCCTGGTCCAGATTTGAGGTAGCAGTGCCACATTTGTCTTCCTTCTTCTGTGTTTTCTGATTGGTCAACTTCAAGTGCTTTGCCAGATCGTCTCGTTCACCCGCACCAACACTACGAATTTATACCGACATCTCCCAAACTTTTTTGACATGTTTAAAAATTATCGGGAGGTCGTAAGGTGCTCGTAGCCTGCTCGGCTCGGCTCATAATTCCTCTTACACGGTGCGAGCCGCGACCATAGGAGCATGAACGATTTGCTCCCGAGAAAAAAAATCGCACGCGAGCTCCTACGACAGCAAAAATCGCACCGTATACGCCCGCCTTAAGTGATCTGTTTAAATTCCTTAACTAATTCTTTCGAGACCATCTGAACCAAGGAAAAAATATAACTGTAAATGTAACACTATTATTTTCATGTATTAAAAAGTTACACACTTTAATTTTTACACTGAGTTGTGACAGGCACACTGGGTAACATCTCTTTTCAGACTGCACTCAGTTGGTTTCTATCATTCTGTAATTGTTTCAATCTCAGGTGACTTTGAGGATCTTCAGTATTGGAGCATGGGGCCAGATGTTAACATCACAATAACTGAAGAAGTAAAAGGGAAGGCCAGTCTGGAGAGTTTCACACTGATGTGGGATGGAGTTCCTTCTTCTCCTTTGCCTTATGATGCATCTGAGATTGAGGTTTTGTTTGTTTATCTGATAAAACTTTAGGGAAACATTCTTGTACAGGTACATGTATTTAAACACTTTTATTTTGTGATTTTAAAGGTCCTGGATGCATTAAACGCGATGGTCTCCGCTAAATGTTCATCCCAGATTCCAACCACTGAGAATGTCAATGTGAAATTTTTCAGAGATTATGAGGATGATAGTGTAAGTACAGCTTGCATTGACAATTAGAATCAGACTAATGTCATTTATTAAATTTATAATACGCTGCAAAAAAGTTCTGTCACAATAAAATTACATCATTTAAAGCATCAAAAGGACAAACTGTAGGTTTTTTGTCAATCCAGTTATCATACAGAGGAGTCCGGGTCAGAGATACTGAAGCTTTCTGTGGCCGCTGGTCTGTAAGGAACCCAGGGACTATATTTTACTACTATGACACATCCTACAATCCAGTGCCACTACAGACATACAATACTGTAAGCATCAACAAACATCTCCTCTTGTCTTAACCCTGAATGGAATAAAAATAGTTTAAATCGAAATTGTTTCATTCAATAAAATGTTTTTCAGCTCTGCTTGGCCTACAAAGGCCATCTGATGAATAAACTTGAAGTGAACTTCAATTACTACCACAGTGCAGGTTATTACCAGGAGGTGACTACGCAAATCTCTGTGCAGTTTGACTCAACGGATGAGTATGTTTAATCCTCTAAACAAAGTAATCTTACGTTATTTGAGTGGTGAATTTGTTATCTGCTATCCACCTTTTCCTTTCTTCTTTGTGGGTTGCACCATTACAGCAAACTACCTTACGATCCGATCTTTTGCGCTTCCGTTTAGTGATTGTTATTAGCTACCGTATACGTATATGTGTGGTATACGCTGTTTGATGGGGATGTGAAGACGCGTTGCACTGTTAGGACAGGAGCACATCCTCATAGAAAATACACATATCTCTGTAAAGGCAGAGAGTGAAATCCAAATCTTCACGTCGCACATGAGCAATGGGTTATAAAAATCCTTGCACTGTGTAAAAAAATTTCTCTAATTGCAGCCGCATTCAGGATCCCTATGATAACAAAGGTAAATAGAAAGATTGGTTCACGGGATCTGCAAATTTAGCGAGTACCGATAAAGTCATTTAATGCCATTATCGGCCGATACCGATCGGCGGCCGATCGATCGGAGCATCCCTCTCAGTTGTGCCCAACATAAAAGCAAATTCTCATTGTTTTTTGATGATAAAATTATGATTTCGTTGTAGTATTTTTTGTTTGAAAAAAACCCTGCAAAGAAATATCCCTTTTTATTTTGTTATGACCCCCCAAACCACACACACACACATAAAATACACTAAAACTACAAAGTCTTTTTTATGAGCTTAATGTAACATTGCTTGGTCATTTTTAGGTGGAAATACAAGTGTGTGGATCTCCTAGATTCCATTCAGCAAACCTATATAGGCACCAACTACAATCTGTATAGGCTGAGTTTGTACGGAGCGAGTGATAACTCAGTTTACTACATAGACACTGTTCACATTGGACGAGCATCAACTGCTTTAGATCCTAATGGTACTTAGAAATGGTTTTGGTTTCATTTTGACTAGTGGTGTAAAAAACACCTTTCATACACAAATTGAATAAGGTTTGTTTAAATTTCTTTAACATTTACTCTTCATGTTTTTGTGCTCAGTTATAATGCGAAGTAGAAGCCCACCTGCTCTTGGCAGCTCAGGACCTTTCTTTTCCAACATTAATGTCAACAAACAAACAAACGCTCTGCAAATCAGCTATGAGATCACAGCATGGCCAAACAACTGTGGCTTTGGCATCCCATTGTTTGAAGTTGGCTTTCTGCAGGTAAGTTAATGGAATAAATAAGCCAAACATAATGTTCACCCATATGACTATCTTATGTTAAACACACACAAAAGATACATTCATTCTAATAGAATTTCTAAAAAAAAAAAAAATTTATTCTTGCATATCACAATGGTTTTATTACTTTAAAGTTATTTAAACAAAAAGTCAATTGGGGTTTTCTATAGGCTTTTGGATTATTGCAAACAATAAGGACTGTGATCAACGAAAAGTTACAAGACACATTTTAATCTTCACAAATAAACACATTTTTATGAATTTTCAAGACTAGTGCATTTAATAGAAATAAAAAGCTAATCTCAGGCTGTAAGCAAACTACACCAGGGTTACTCGACTCCAACGTCATCACTACCAAGTCTCCGACAACTCTTAAAAAAAGACGTATTAAAATTATTTGAAAATTCTCTGTGCATAAACCTGTTTAAGAATTGCATTATTTTCATAAGTGAAGACTTTTAAAGTTGCTGACAGCTTCTGTAGTCCTATGTATCAACTGCCCTTTTTAAGACATAAAGATATTTATAGACTTAAAGCTCCACTGTGCCACAGGCCCCATCACTTATTTCTTGAAAGACTCCTGCATGCACCCACAATTCCTACAGTGCCCAAGTAACGTGAAAGGTCATTTGTATTCTACATTACACAATGATAACAAGGAACAAAGTTTGTTCATTTTTGGAGCATTAAACTGTACCGCCTTTAAAAGAACATTTTAGCCAGTTACTGGTTATGTACAGTAGTCTAAAGCAGTGGTTCCCAAACCTTTTCAGCGTGCGGCCCCCCTTGTGCACGGTGCATTCCTTCGCGGCCCCCCAAAGAAAATTTGTGAGGAAAAAACGGTTCTAAAACTCAACATTTTAATAAAAAAAAATTAAATTATACAATAAAGTAGTGCTTTTGGTTAGTAGCCTTATTTTTTTTAGGTTTAATTACACAGAACTCATGATAAATTAATGTATTTCATAAAATGGCATAAAACTGGGCCCCCCTGGCACCATTTCGCGGCCCCGGCCCCCAGTTTGAAAACCACTGGTCTAAAGCAGAGCTATAGTAAACTAAATATTACATATCTTAAAATACAGAACAGTACAGAGCACATACATTCTCAGCAACAATGCAAATCTAAAGAATTACCTAGCAGTAACTTTCAATAGAAGGCGACTGTTTTCGGGTGCTGCGTAATTATGATTGCCCCTTGCTGCACCCATTGTATGGCAGCAAAGTCCTTAATTATTACGCCAGAATGAAAGTATTGTTCCTAGCCATATCTGCCTAGAAAATCACAACTTTTAATTTTCCGTCGGTCTTAGTACACGATGTAACTACAGAAGGGTCAAGTTTTAAATAGGAAAAAAAATTAAAACTCTTTGATCATTTTTGAGCACGATGCAAATGGTCTAATCAGATTCAATGGATTGTGCTAAACTATGCTATGAAAGTGGTACCGCCAGACCCGGAGATCGGGTGAAATTGTTTAAATGTTTAACAAAGTAAATGATCCTTGGAAACACTGTTTTGTACTCATTTAAAATGTTTAAATTTATAACAAAGTAAATGGTCCTTGGAAACACTGTTTGTATTCATGTAATCATTTACAATTTTTTTTTAATCAGACTTTTTGTGTATTCTACCAACAAAACAATATTTCTAAATGACCTGATGGCTGTGGATTTTAAGCAAAAGTACTTGATAAGTGTATTATACATGACATCCTAATATCATCTCATTTTTGACACACTGTAAAAAATACTTTTTTTGTTGAATCAACTCGGATTTACAAGTCGTTTCAACTTACTATTATTTCTCTTGACTAGAGATGAGTTTTTGTAACTACAGGTGAGTTTTTATAACTTATAAAATTAAGTTGACTTTTCTCAACTATATTTTATAAGTTGTGACAACTCATCTCTGTTGACATGACTTTTTTACAGTGTTTTTTACAGTGCAGAGGTGGCATTTAGCGGCTCTTGCACCTGAGCCCCCATATTTGTTGTTGCAGATGTTGTTGGTAAGTTTTATGTTTAAATAAGTTTAATTTTCTAATATTTCATTTATACATTTTTGTCCTGTAGAAAATGCCCAATAGCACAGAAGATCTAATGATTCAACACCAGGATAATGCCAAAATCACAATTACTCGCCTTTACAAAGCCAGCCCCCCTCTTACTGGAACCTTTGATGTTTTAATTTTCGGTCAACGTGTTGAGGGTAAACATGCTGTCTACGAGTTTACTATTTAAATAAGTTATTTCTTTAAAATTCAGATTTTTGCTTTTTGTTTTGTTTTTGGAATTAGATTGGGGTGAACTGGATTTACTTTCTTTTTTACATAATCCACAACCTACATTATCTTTTTTATCATATTGTTGTGTGGTGTACCTCAGGCCTGCCAGTAGACATCAATGCTGTGGATCTGAAGTACGCCCTACAGAGGATTCCAGAGCTCGGTCAGCTGGATGTGCAGAGATCTGGAGATTGCAGAGGTTACAGATGGGACATCTGGTGGCTTTCCATCGCTGGCAATCAGCCACTGTTAGAGGCAAGATGCAGTAAACTGATAAACACCAAAGCAGAATAATCACCATAATATCTGTTAATTTTAATAAATAAATAAAAAATCACAAATAAAATATCTTCAATATAATAATAATAATAATAATAATAATAATAATAGATTTTATTTGTAAAGCACTTTACATTTATGGCAAATCTCAAAGTGCTACAGTAAATGTCATAAAAATATCATAAAAAACAGGTAAAAACGTCAATAAACACTCCCAACTATTTCGTTAAGTTTAAAAAGGTTAATTAAAATTCATAGGTTCTGCTGAACAGAAATGTTTTTATCTCAAATATCTCAATTGTTCGGCAACGAGATTAAACTGATACTAAACTCAGGCTTTTGATTTAGGCGTTTGCTTTATAAAACAGTGACCCTGCCTGGAAAACCAGCTAAAATGTATCTAAAAATCTTATCTATAAAAATCTGAGCGAGTAAGGTCATGCCAAGATTGAAATTGATTTGAAATTATTAAAATCAAACTTTGATGCTTCTAATCTCTTAATTAGATTAATTAGAACCTGTATTTTACAGTCAGGGCCACATATTTCTGTCTCTTCTAGATTTGACCTTAGAAATGATCTAAGAGGTGTCTCACACTGTGCTCAGATTTCCACAGTACCAGTTTGCAATCCACAAGTCATGAATTACAATATAAACACCACATGATCTGACTTTTGCTTTCCATTTCCATTTTTATAATCTTATATGTGAACCAGATTAATTCTTCTGCTGTGGTTGGAGTGAATCCTTCTGTGACATCTCATGAGGTTGAGCGAGGAGGACTCCTCAAACAGAGAATTATGGGAGACTACCTGCGCACTCCAACAGATAAACCACAGGTACATTTCTCACACACTACAGATTACCATAATACTTCTTTGTTGAAAATTTAAGATCAGATAATAAAATATTGTCCTCATGTCACCCGAGTGTGCAGGTTTTCAATAGTGCTGTTGTGCACTAGTTGAAAGACCTGTTAGAAAAGTACCTGTTTACTGTAAATACTCTGTGTTATGGAAGAGTTACATATCTAGAGGGTTATGGCTCAAGCATAGCCATAAAAGCATGAAAAGGGTTACAAAGAGGTGTGAACTAAGTCATTCGATTAAACATAACTGTCCCTGTTAAAGGAACAGTTTACCCAAAAATAAAAGAATGTCATCATGTACTCAACCTTATGTTGTTACAAATCTTTATAATTGCCTTTCGTCCGTGAAAGACAAAAGATGTTAAGCATAATGTCAGGGCTGTTCTTTTTCTTAAAAAGCAGACCAGCACCATTCACTGTCAAACATCATAGACATATCTTTTAAAGATATAAACTTTGCTTTTTATTTTGATATCAAAAAATGACATAATCAAAACGCATTTGAAAACATGTAATGTTGGTGTCTGAAAACATATGTGCATATTTAAATGAATTATATCCAAAAAGGTGGAAGTTTTCATCAACGGCATCCCATCATGGTGTTCGGGTGACTGTGGTTTCACCTGGAGTGAATCTAAGACACCAACAGTGAAAGGAATTTCTCCAGCAAAAGGTGCAAAAAAACAATAAAATTGCATACATATAAGTTGTAATCTGTTTAATAGTTTATGTAACTGGTATGACTTGTATTTCAGGTTCCAGGGGCTTATCAACTCTTCTTAACATAACTGGATCAGGATTTGATGGTGGCAATGTCACTGTAAAGACTGGTGATGTGGAATGCTCTGTCCAAGAGGTCACGAGTAGGTCAACATAAAAAAAATGCATTTTTAAAGTCTTAAAGTTTGTAGCTTTTGTCCCATATCTGTTCAGTTTTAGGAGCATGTACAGTATATGATGTGGAATGCAGTAGATGCCAGCACAGTTCATGGTTACGGTATCATTTTAAGAAAAAATATTGACTGTTTCTGTTATACTGTAGACAGCTATATAACCTGCAGAGTTGGTCCAGCAAGTGCTGGTATGCAACCAGTGTCTCTGAGTTTCTCTGCCCTGGGCAATGCCAGATACGAGAATGGCAACAGTTTTAACTTCACACATCTGATAGGGGTGACCTCCATAAACCCCACTACAGGAAGCACCGCAGGTACATGACAACACCTAAAAAAAAAATAATATATATATATATATATATATATATATATATATATATATATATATATATATATATATATATATATATATATATATATATATATATATATATATATATACATTTTTAAGGTAAGTGGTTGCAATCAATTTTTTTAAGCTACATTTAAACAAAAGTTTTATATTTTATTTTACTTTACTAATCTTAAATAAATTATAAATTCATTGCAACCACTTACTTTAAAAAAATTGATTAAATTCAATGAATCATTTTTTTCAGTGTATATATATATATATATATATTTATAAAAGTGAAAGTGAAATGGTTAACCATAGTTAAAATAATTTAACTCACCCCAGTGCTATCGAGTTACAAGCCCGAATCTAACCATTCGGTGTTGCAAGGGGGACTTTGGGGGCTTAAGTCCATGATGTTTTGTTAAAAACCCCTGATCTTTTGAGGATTGAAAACATTAAAGGTTAAAAAAGTATAGATTTTATTATTATTATTATTATTATTATTATTATTATTATTATTACGGTATGTCTAATTTGTTTTCCTAGTACACAAAATCCATCTGTTTGCGGTAAATCAGCTCTTATTTTTGATGACTTATTCCACTCAAAGCCGCTGTGAAGTTCAAAAACAAGAAGCTAGGCCTATATATAAATCTACATAAAATTAAAAAGAGAAATAGTAGAAATGCAATAAAACAGACACACAGTTAGGATGATAAACAAGAGAAAAAGTCAGGCAAAACTGAGAATAAAAAGAAGACATCACCAAGGAGACGGACAGACTAAAGCTAAATATGGACAACTGAACACTTTTTTAAGCTGTTTGTAAGTATGTGTTAACATCATCCTCCCGTCCTATCTGGATTTAACCCTAGCAACGCCCCTGTGTCATACTCCTTAAAGATTAATCACTTATTATGCTATACTTTGTGAACTGAAGTAAGATACAGTATGTCTTTTCTTACAATCAGATACTAAAAATACCTTATCTTTTTTTTTGCTTCACAGGAGGGGCGATTCTGACTGTGTTTGGTTATGGATTCAGTAATGATACAGCAGTCACCATTGGCAATCAATCATGTAATGTTACTGAAGCAGAATTTAGCCAGCTGAGATGCATAGTTCCTGCTGTAAGTCAAGGAGTTGTTTAAACTTGATTTTCTTTAAAAGGAGAATGGTCTGAAAAGTAGGGGAAACATTATACATTATAGTTGTACGTAGGTCCTACACCATAGCCTTGATGCCATAGGCTATAGTGCGCTACAAAGCCAAAGCGCAGTAATTACGCATTTGGTCAAAATTGAGTTAAGGGTTGAAATGGGCTTTGTGAGATCTGATTTGTCTTGTGACAAAGTCTTCTGGTTCAGTTTTGTCCCATTTCAGAGAAACGTGTGTGCAAAATTTGCAGTAACATGTTTGATCTGCTGGTGTAAAAAAACTTTAAGGGCATTTTTCTCAGTTTCAGTGTTTGCGTAGTTACTGCACTTAGCCTTTGTAGGGCAGAATACACGTCGCTTTTCATATACATGGCATAGCTAAGACATAGCACTTACGCACGACTATACTTCGCACTTTATTCATTAACCACCCACAATCTGCACTGGCACAGGCCTATGGCAGTTTAAACACACATCTATATATAAAATATAAATACAATTATTATTTTCAGTTCAAACATGTCTATTTAATATATAAAACAGGATTAAATATGGGAAAATATGCTGTCCAGTCTCAACACAGTTTGCCAAGTAGCCGAAGTCAACTGTATTATCAAATGATGCATGTACATTAATACCACTTAATTCATTCTTGGTAAATTTACTCAATGTACTGGAACTTTTTGTTTGTTAAATTAAGTAATTTAGGTGGACCATATTGCACTTCATGAAACATGTGTGTGTGATGTATGAATTAGGGGTCAGCAGGTAAACAGACTGTAACACTGGCCATGGAAGAGATAACAGCATCTTTAAACAACTCCTTCACATACAACAACACTCTGATGGCCACCATCACTGCTGTCAACCCACAAACTACAACAGTATTTGGTAAGAGTTTTTGTTACCTTTTTGAGCACATGAATCCTCAAAAAAATTTGTTATTTCCCATTCATTTATCTTTCCAAAATAAGGCTTTCTAAAAAAAAAAAACATCTTTACTTTTAACTTCTTTCTCTGCAATAATTTAAAGCAACACTTTGTATATTTTCGACCTTAAAATAATGTCTCTAAAATTATCTGGATGAATTCTTCTGCTGCTGCGACTAAAACCCTGCCCATCCACTACATTCTAAATAATTGCTATAGATCTTTAAATACGTTTCTCAATGCGATTCATCTTTTGTTTCCTTATAGTTGGTCATATTGTATATTTGCAAACTTTCACATCTTATTGTATTATCTCTTGAGTATAACTTACTAGAAGTGCATACAGTTTAACCAAAATAAAGACAAGTGTCAATTGACACACACCCTCTTATCTTCACCCTCTGATCAGTGTGGTTGTATATTACATATAACATTTCTACCTTGTTTTTTTTTTGTAAAGGTCTCAGAGTTCTCACCATCTTGGGCAGAAATTTTGAGGTGCAGGTCAATGGCAGCTCTGTTCTGATTGGTAAGACAGAATGTGAATTGTTGCAGTGGACCAATGAAAACATTACCTGCATGTTACCCACACTCGGCCCAGCTGTATACGACATTCGTGTGAGAGTCGGGAACCAGGGATACGCCTTAATCAGGTCTCATATCACTCACTGTATCGAATAACAGCAGGTTACTGTTGAATCTAAAGCATACAGTTGAGAGTGATTAAATAATTTTGTGTTTTTGCAGTGCTGGTGTTAGTAGCAGCATAGAGTATGTCCTGAGAGTGACAGGCTTCTCTCCACCGCTGGGCTCCTTGTATGGAGGAACCACCATCACCATCACCGGCTCTGGATTCAGCTCAGTCCCAAAAGACAACAATGTGACTCTGGGTAAGACAAGAGAGTAGGACCAAAAATCTGTCAATAACTTTAAGAGAAAACAGACTTTTTTAAAGGTTAAGCTGCAAAAATAAAGAGAAAGGGTAGTTCTTTGAAAGGGCAATTAATACAAACCATTTATTTTTAAAATCATTAAATGGTTGTAACTTTTGCGGTTGTGACTCAGCAAGACCGTGTGTTTATGACAGGAGACAGACAATGCCAAATAACAGACACTTCAGAACATCAGCTGACGTGTGTAACACAGCCTACAGAGAAAATTTATACAGTGACAAACCAAGGTGTCCACCCCGGTAATGTATTTTTACTTTCTCTTTCTCTGTCACGCACATTATACTGTACCTCAAGGACAGTGACAGTCAAGATTTGTGTCTCATGTCAACAGAAAAAAAAATACTTTTGCTGCCACTGAAATAGTAGGATATACTACATTCCATTATGTCCTTTAACAGTCTATGGTTATCTTAGGTCTAAATTTACTTAATTCATATTGCAAAATACGGGATACATTAATACATTGAGGACAGTGGTGTAGTCCAGTTTATTGTATTGAGTATACTGTGATTTTTTTCCTCTCACCTTTAATCACTTGTTCCAGAGCGACACCCCACACTCATAAATGCATACAGTATGCATCTTCATGTAATTGAGAGCATTCTGAAAGACTGCTTGTGTGTTATCATCATGTCAGTTTATTACAATCAATAAAATCTTAACTCAGTGCCAAAATTTACTCAGAAGTATTATCTGACTAGCTAATTATCTGACAACTATTGATAACATTACCATACAGTAATTTAATGCTGTTAATGATTTTAATAAATATGCATTTAAGATGACCATAAATCAACTCTCATATTAATTTATATAAAAAGCGGTGGTTGTTGGTCAAGCTTCGGCTGGGCATCACGTTGAAGGACGGTCAGTAGATCAGTGGTGTTATGACCTTCACAGCATCAGGAACTGGGTCTGTTTGTCTCATTGTCGAGGACTAGACAGGGAGAGATATACAGAATCCTATAAGCGTAGGGGCCGTTCACATGTAATGCAAGGGTCATACAGTATAGTGGTTTAAGTCAGCTCTGTTCCAGACAGGCTAACTATTGCAGCATAAGTATAATACCCAGATGAGTTATGTGAATGCTTTGTTCTGGACAAAGTAACTATTGCGGGATAAGTACATTTACTGGACATTTTATGTGAATGTTTTGTTAAAGAAGAATGTCTTAAGTTTAGATTTAAATTGATCGACCGTGTCTGATACTCGAACATTATTTGGTAAATCATTACAGAGCTTTTAGGGGCTAAGTAGGAAAAGGATCTACCTCCTTTAGACACTTTTGATACTCTAGGGATAATTAAGTGGCCAGAATTTTGTGATCGCAGTTTGCGTGGTGGATTGTATTCTGATAGTAATTCTCTAATATACAAGGGTGCTAGGCCATTTAGGCTTTGTATGTGATAAGTAATATTTTAAATTGTATGCGATATTTAACTGGTAGCCAATGTAAAGATGCCAGAATTGGACTTATGTGGTCATACTTTTTGAGCGTTTTGAACCAGCTGTAGCTTGTTTACCTGATTTGCGTGACATCCCACGAATAACGAGTTCCCTTTCAATACGGTTCACTTCGCATTGCGTCAGTTAGCTGACGCTATGGGGGGGGACTCCTGTTTACTCCGTGACTAAAGCCTATTGGTTAACGTCTGTACAAAGTACAGACCAATGACATTTGAACCCGCGCGCTGGATGCACACGTCCTTATATAAGCGCGGTTCAAGCGTCAGGAGCTCATTAAAATTCTCCTTCAGCGCGAACCTCTCGCTGCTCCGAAGAAGAAGAAGCCTTACCTCGCAGTCGACAAAGCCCTGCAGCGGAGTCCAGGCCTAGCGTCTTCCCCTGCCGTTTCCGGCTGAGAACCGCCCGGTAAGATCAATATTTTTAATATAAAGCTGTAAGCTAAAAGAGCAGGCGCTGTTGTAATAGCGTCCAGCACAGCGGCTTGAGTGAGCCTCCCTGCTATGAATTTCCCCGAGCGCGTCACCGGTCTGGCACCTCCCACGCCGGGACCACGCTTATATGCTTCGGTTGTCTAATCCATGTTTCGTGCTCCCCCTGCTGTTCCTCTCTCCCCGGGATGAACACACGGCGAGCCATGAGACTAGATGGATGCATAGACAAGCACACACGGACTAACTCCCCCTGTGTTCTGTCACATCGCAACCGTTCATGCTTACAGAGTCCCTTCGCTCCTCTCACATTCAGTGGCGAGATCTCTGGCACATATATGAATCCCCCGAGTGCATCGGGTGATACCGTTCATATGACGCATGGCTGTTCTGTCTGTGCTGCTGCTCCCCTCTGCCGTTCCTCTCTTGTTGAGATGAACAAGCAGGGGAACCGTAGAACTAGATAGATGCATACGACAAGCAACACGGGCGGATCTGCCCCTGTTCCCTGTCATAGCACAGCCACTCGTGCTCCACGCTCGCGGAGTCCCTCGCTCCTTTCCCCGCAGCGGTGAGGTCTCTTAACGGCGTAATTAGCACGCGGTCTCACGGCTCGCTGCCTCTAAATGCAGCTGTCTAGTGTTCAACGTTTACAGAGCTTCAAGCCCCTCCCCTCCTGGAGCGGCGCGATCTCATTCGTCTGCTCGATAGGGCGGATTCGCCGCTATTGGAGCATCAAGAACACTCATTATAAGAGCTAACCGGCTCACTATTCGTCTATACAGAGCTTCATGCCCCTCCCCCTGGAGCGGCGCGATCTCATTCGTCTGCTCGATCAGGCGGACACGCCTCTATTGAAACGCTAAAACACTTATTATAGAGCTTAACCGGCCTGAACTGTCTGGGGGAAGAGGGGTTAAGTCGCGCCTCGGCTGGACTGCCCTGAAATGTTTTCTGTGTGCTGTTTATCCAAAACATACTGTGTAATACTGTTGGTTATGCGACCTCACTATAGTGGCGAACGGTATTGAATTCCTCTAAAAAGAGTAATTTCCGTGCTTACTATACTGTGTATTGACACCCCACGGTTGTACGGTGTCTCTAAACACTTTCTCGCCTTACTGACAAGCAATCAGTAATACGCACACACGGCCCACTGTCCATAATTCTAAAAAAAAAACGGTTTGGCCATATACTGTGTATTGACACCCCACGGCTGTACGGTGTCTCTGACACTTTTCTGCCAAATTCGCTCGCAGCCCACCTCAGTTTCTCCGCTACGATGCTGACGGCGCAAACGAGCACGGTCTTACGGCTGTCATTCTCTCTTCCTAGAGAGACAGCAGCCTCAGACTTTTGCATGGCTCCAAGCATTTGAATCGCGCCCTCTCCGGACGGCAACTCAAAGGCTAACAGCCAAGCGGCTTATGACGTTTTTCGGCCATATAGCTGATTAATATCAGCGGATCTGAAGACGCTCACACCTCCGCTCCGCTCCAATACTCGGAGATATTAAGGGTAATATCAACCTCAAGTGAGCTTGCTACCCGCCACAATAAGTTTCAAAGCGCGCACACAGTCAGACGCGCGGCATCTCGTTTAAGACGGGCTCACGTACCCCTCTAACGAGCCTCAGAAAGCTGAATATCGTGGCATTCTGTTCATAAGTCCACTTCAGTTTGACTAAGCAAAGGTCCTGCCCCGAGCTGACGGCCGGGAAGCTTATGCTTAAGTTACGCACAGCTGCATGAAGTGCTACCATTACGAGATCGCCAGCATCTGCTGTGGGTTGAACACGCTATACGACGGCAATCAGCCTTCGGAGCATGGAATGCCCGTTTGTCTCATATCAATCACCTTATACTGTACATACGGTCCATTAAGGGGATGATTTTAGCACTGCAGCACTCTAGACCGTGTTATTGTGATAATGCGGTCGGGCAAACTATGGTGGTTTCATTATTTACCGAACCAGACTGAGATCTCGCCCCCTGTACAAGCTGGCGAGTCATCTCCTTTATAAACTCATTGCATTGCTTTATAAGCTATGTTCAATCAGAGTGATACGCATCTCGTGCTTAAACTACCAAGATGCAGACATATTAACCCGTTACGATGGGCGTGCGGAGATTGCATCCGTGGGACACGACCTACATTACGTGCCTTATAACACGTTGACACGAGCTGCTAGGACCCCTTTCGCGAGGCGTCCTTATGCAAAATCTGATCTATTCTGTCTAGTGACAGCGAGAGTCTACCCCCCGCGAATTGTAGGTGGAAGAGCTTTCTCCTCACTACAGAGGCTCGTGCACGGCGGCTTTCTCCCCCTGCGTATATATATGTGGCGTTGATAACAGCGAACCACGCTTTTATGACCGACCATTCACTTTATGCATAAGCCTGTCATTTCTCAGATGCGGACGGTGCCCGAGGCGCAGCGCTCTGGAACTGTCCAAGGTCCTGTATGACAGATACGTCTGACGTACATCAGACGATCAGCTGTTCAACTGCGTCACAGATCACTCACTAGCGCACCTGTCAATACAGGTTATTTATGGATCGTTGACGTTATCACCTTCCGTGACAATGAAGTCTACTCCATGTATCGATTAGATCCTCGGGCATGGTCTTAGAAGTTTCTCATTTGACATTTGTGACACGGCCGGCTGGTCACCGCCGTCCACTTTGTTAGTTTACAGCTTTGACATCCCTGCTTCGCGCACTACTGAGGTTTGTTGCATTAAAGGTGCGCCGCGTAAGCTCACCTGTATGCACGATATGGGTTTTAATTATATGCGTCAACCGTGCGCTTAGAGAAGCTCACATATGCACGCTATAACATTTCGGTATACACTAAAGATGCGCTCGGAAAAGCTCATCTGTATACACGGCTGTGACACATACATACATTGTTGTTCATCTGTGTACCTTCACGGTGCGTTGAGTGCCCACCGTACGTTCATCAATCATATCTGTACACATTTACGGCGCGTTCTGTGCACTGATTTATCTATACGCATTCACGGTGCACTGAAGGGTTCACCCGTGTGCGCACAACTTATTATCAGAACACATGACGGCGCGCTTGAGAATCTTGCCGGCCTGTGCATTGTAACACTCTGATTCATCTATATGCATTCACGATGTATTCAAGTGTTCACCTGTGCCCGTGCAATTTATAGTCAATACAAATTTACGGCGCGCTTGGACAGCTCACCGATCTGTGCATTATAATACTACCTATATGCATCGCGATGCGCTCGAGGGCGCACTTGGCTTCACACTATTGTGGTATCTGTATAATCCCACGCTACGAACCGTTCTGCCGCATATTATAGTCAGATCGGCCGTTCGTGAGCCTCGCAGATCACTCACTATGTATGTCTGTTGCTTACAGTGGTTATTTAGATGGATCGTTGAAACCATCGCACTGGCTCACGCCCCTCTATGAGCTATGTCCTATATAGAGCCCACTCTGTGAGAGTTTGGCTTTTTCATGGACTTGGTCTACAGGGGTATCTACATTTGATATCTGCTAGACGGCCGGCTGGTCTTCGTCGTCTATTGTAGAGCTTGTACAGCTTAGACGTCCCTGCCCTACAAGCGCAGGTTCTCTCGGCTCAATCATGCACGCTCATGCGTTTTATGTGTACACCACGGTGCGCTCAGCGAGCTCACCAACGTGACTCTGAATTTATTTATCTCGCACACCCACGGCGCGCTCGGTATCTCGCCGTCTTGTGCTATGTTATGTGCCCCCGGTGCGTTTAAAACCCCACCGTGTGCGCGTCAACATTTTATATGGTGCTTACACATTTGCTTAAAGCTGTGAATATGCCAGGTATAGGGCCACACGCAGTGTCTCTCCGGTAAGGCACTTCTGTAGGTTGTGTATGCACGGCGTGATGGGATTACGTTCCCCCATAGCGTCAGCTAACTGACGCAATGCGAAGTGAACCGTATTGAAAGGGAACGCTTAGGTTACTCACGTAACCCCGGTCCCCTGAAATAACGGGATCGAAGCATTGCGTCACTTGCCGTGCTACAAACGTCTACGCAGCGAGTGTTATTCGGCTGCGCGCTTCAGTCGAATAATAATGAGCTCCTGACGCTTGAACCGCGCTTATATAAGGACGTGTGCATCCCGCCCGCGGGTTCAAACGTCATTGGTCTGTACTTTGTACAGACGTTAACCAATAGGCTTCAGTCACGGAGTAAACAGGAGTTTCCCCCCCCATAGCGTCAGCTAACTGACGCAATGCTTCGTTCCCGTTATTTCAGGGAACCGGGGTTACGTGAGTAACCTAAGCGTTACAATAATCTATTCTAGAGGTCATAAAAACGTGGATAAGCTTTTCTGCATCTGATGCAGACACCATATGACGTATTTTTGTGTGTAGGATGGACTTCATTTAGTGCTACGCGGATTGCTTGGTGATGTCAAACTACCGCGAGAGCGACTCGAAAAGCAAACTTCTACATCTGATTTTTTATCAGTTGTAGCAATTCAGCGGGAGGAGGGGAATAACGTTATTTGAAACACTATGAACCTCTGACCGAAACACTACGGGGATTCCCAAGGGAATCTTAGATTTTAGCTCAAAAGGGATTATTATGTATAATTAACTGTAATTAACTATACAAGTTTATCAGGTTTTACCTGGCGTAGTAGAATTAATAATAACAATTAATTAATATGTTCGTCCACCGAAGACATATATCCATAATCGTATATTAACGTCTAAGAAATGTTAATTTCATGGCCTTTAAAATTAACCTTCTCACTGATATACAGTGCTACTCGCAGCGTGTAGCTGGATCAAAGCAGAAATAGTGACTTTAATTTCATGAGCATTGAACACAGAAACAATTCAATTGTTAAAATGCAAAACCGGTTTATTAGCTATAAAACTAAGTACACATAACGACTAACTAAACATACACACATACAACAACATAAAACATAGATGAGAAAGAAAAGATTGAAAAAGCTAGAGAGAGAGTAAAAGATTGGCAATAGCACTATTGCCTAACATCTGCACAAACCATCAGAAAATCTCTAAGGAGCGCCTTAATTTTTATAAGGGGTACAGCTTAAACATCAGCGAGTAGAACAAGTTTATACTTGCATTTGGCTCTTTGTGATGCGGTGCGAAGTTTCTGATGCGCGCGGTGTGAGCAGGGAGAGAGAGAGAATCCAGGTGTGTTCGTAAGATGATTAAGTCCGTTAGGTGTTTCCGTATGGCGGATTGTTCCGCATAGATTGTCCGAACTCGAAGCGCAAAGTGCAAGCCAGGAAAGACTGTCTCGAAAAGACAGGGCTCAGAGAAAAGATGATGAATCCGAGGGACTCTGGGTGAGTCTCAGCGAGTTTCCAAACAGAGCTGACGCGTTACCTGAGTAACTGAGTGACTGAGCGCTCCTGAGCCACCGGGCGACGGATTGGGCGATATGCCGTTTTGACCTTTCACGCGCCCAGCCCATTTTAGGTGAATGACCAATGTGCGAAGTGTTCGATCGTGCGGGAAACAAGCCTTTGTTCTTTCAGACATCACATTTGCGCAATTGCATAATGATAAAAGTTTGTTTCCATAACTCTTCAAATTAATATTAAATAACATTGATGCGGCTTATGGTAATATGATGCATAGCAATGATTAGGAAATAAAAAGTAGATTAATTTGATACTAGACAAGACATGGGTTTAAGATCACGTTGAATAATAATTTCATACCTAAGATATGAACCATGCTACTGTACGGTGAACAAAATCTAACTAAAGTGTTAACACACAGTTACATCACATATACACGATCATGCAGTAAAGGGATATAAAATATATATACATTTTAACAGCTCATTGTGATCTTTAAACGTGGTTTCATCAGTGACATATAGTCCGTGCCCCCCTGCTGTGTCTCTGGCGATTGTCATTCGATCGGCTCTCAGGTTTCTCTGGTCCTTTGAACCTCCTTTGAAGACTGCATTTGTTTTAATTGTTGCCCATTTTACAACCTTGATAGGTGATAGAGATCTGGGTGAATGTGTTATCAGGAGAAAGGGTTATCTAAAGTCACAATTTTAGAGCTGCTACGATCCAGATGCCCAATGGCCTCGGTCTGACTCCGAGCCATCTGTTACACAGTCTAGCGATACTTTGATGTCATTTGCTTGTGGGTTCTTGCTGCGCCACATGAAATCAAATATACCAGTCTGCTCTCTAGTCACTTTTCGCGCCGTGGTAATGTGATTTCATACAACGGAAATGATCGGATCCCGCAGTGCTGCATTTTTTTCATTTAAGTCAAACACCAAATATTAAGTTCAACCTGCCAAAGTGGCCAGTGGAGCATGCTAATGGTCCAAATCGCAATTTATGAACGAAAGTGGGAAAACCATGCTACTACATAATCCTTGACCTTTCCTAGTGGTATAAGTTATTGAGTTTCAGTTTATTTATCTTATATTGCTTACATAGGACTATTATTTTTTTCCCTGTCTTATACATAAATGTAATGATAAGCTTTGTGCACAAGTTTTTTTTGCACATACTCATTTTGTGTTATATTATTTCATAAAATGTAATTTTGTGACTATGTGTGCTTGTTTATGCTTGTATACAGTACCTTATACCATCCTATATATGTGTTTAGGTTATGGTCAGGGTTACGCCTGGAGTCCCTCTGCACTTATAGTCTCAGTGGGAGATACAGTGGTTTGGCACTGGGAAGCTCTGGCTTTTGTTTATGATCTGGGCTACAGGGTCTTCAGTTTGTCCAGTCCCAGCAGTACTGATTATGATCACGAAGGCCTTGTTTTTAAGAGTGGAGACACCAAAACTGCCAAAGGTACAAACATTACAGTATATCACCACCTATCTCACAATGTCAATGTGTCAGTCATTCAAATTTATTACAGTATAGCACTTTATTTACAACGTTGCATTTCATAGCTACACAACATTCTAACTTTACAAAGTTATTTTTGTTCAGACACTTGTTTGGTAGGATATTTGAAGATTGCAAAAGGTTTAGTTTTAGTTAATTTACAGAATGCAGTAAAATAAGGCTGCCTTAAGGGCGATTTATAGTCGTGCGTGGGTCCTACGGCGTAGCTACGGCGTAGGCTATCCATAGCCTGTGCGTAGCTCTGCGTAGCCTGACGCGCACCTCACAAAATTTTTAACAGCGCGTCAGATCTACGCGGACCGCAAGCGCTGTGATTGGTCCACCAGAACCCCTTCCGTCAGGTAAAAAAACTGCGTCATAGGTATTTCCGTTTGTGACGGTGAAAACAAAGATGAGCCAAGTTGAGGAGTGATTTAACTCAAACTGCATCAAAAGTCGCTGTTTATTTACTTTCATCATTGCTGGTCTTCTCAAATTATACACAACAAGTTGCTGTTTCTTCTTCGTTTGTGGGTTAACTTGCTTAGCTTCTTCTTCTGTGACTTCTGCTGCTGCTACTGTGGTTACACGCGTGGTTACTGCATACCAGCGGTCTGCGGGGGTGTTTGCACGTCGACGCGGATGACGACGCAAAAGTATAAATGAAAACCGACACGGAACTTACGCTGTCGCGGCTACGCCGTAGGACCTACGCACGACTATAAATAGCCCTTTAGAGTCAAGGAAATGAAGAGAACAAAATGTGTTTGTTACACAACGCCATTTAGCAGGGGCGTTGCACAAGATCTTGGGCCCTATGCATAGGCAATCCTGATGGGCCCCCATGCCCCACCCCATAATATATTCCAGACTTTTCAAGGGCCCTCTCTTTCTTTGGGGCCCTGGTAATCAGTACTGGTTTTACTCCCAGTTCGACGCCCCTGCCATTTAGAGACAAATCTGACCTTACTGCTAATCTGACCAACCTACTTCATGTATCTGTTTGTGTTTTGTCTTAAGGGTTCTTTGCTTATCGTTTCACATCCCCTGGATTTTATTACTATAGCAGTGGTTACCTTTACCCCAATAACTGGAAGACGCTACAGGGTGTAGTCACCGTCAGGCCTCTGGAGGAGAAAATGTTTCAGCTTCAGGTGTCTGTAGCTGGAATAAAAGCATCTATAAATTCAGGTACATCATCAACAAATTGTTTTTTAGAAATGTTTGAAAAATCACCATCTTTCATCGGATGGACAAACATGTTGTCCCAAATGCATGCCATTGGTACTGCAGAAGGTCTGGTCAGAATGCATAAAACAGTTTTTACTTCTCAAAATAAATGAACCTTAATTTTGGTAAACTGTATTTATCTTTGTAATTAAAGCTTGGATAGGTGAAAGCATTTTAACATGCAAAAAATTAGCATACAACATGGTGTGATGAGGAATCGGTAATGCCATGCAATCTTTGTTCATTTTACTTATCCACAGCTTCAAGACCAATAAACTCATCTGATTCAGAGTGTGTGGCCACATCTGACTGTGTCCGAGATCAGCTGGAGACTTCTGGTGGTCTGTTCTTCAGTTTTACTTCCTGTGCCAGTCCCACTGTAGAAAAGATTACTCCTGACCATGGTACCACACATGACATCATCAACATCCTGGGATCTGGCTTCAGCAACACTTCCTGTGCAAATGAGGTGAGGTTCAGAGGTTGATATTAACAAAATATCTGTCCTCATGTTTAGGCGATGTTAGAGTGGAATGCACAGTTTTTTTGTATAAAGCATTTGCCAAATGTAAATGTTTTTTTAAACATTATTCTACAATATTGTACATTACTAATCTGTTGAGAATGAAAATGTTTTTATATAATTAAGAAGAGAGGTATAAAGGGCATAGTTCACCCCAAAATAAAAAGTCTATATTTTACTTATCCTCCAGCTATCCTAGGTGTGAGTAGTAATATTCAAAATCAGTCTTGTCTCCCAAGCTGTAAATGTCATTGGCTGTTAAAGTCTTGTATTGCTTATAATAAATTGACATGTTTATATCACAGAAGGCTGTCAGTTACATATGGTATAGATCCATACTATGTGCATAAGTGAGTTTGAAGTTGTTTTTGTTTTTTACAATAACCCATCGTTTCACTTCAGAAGACATTTAATAACTGTATGGATTTTTGATGGATGGATGCACTTTTTGGAGCTTAGGGCACTATCTAATGCCATTATAAAGCTGAAAGGGCCAGGATATTATTTAAAATAACCCCAACTGTGTTTGTCTAAAGGAAGAAATTTATATACACGTAGGATAGCTTGAGGGTGAGTAAAATATGAGCTTTTGGGGTAAAAACTACTATTTTATAAAGGAAATCTACCTTTATATACTTGATGGTCAAAATAGTGAATTAAAATGCCAATCTCTGGGTCTTGAAAGAGTGAAAACCTATGTGCCATAATCCATTTGTTAACTTCGTACATGCAGTATGATTAGTAATAAAAAAGTTAAATAACTTTTTTTTGGTTTACATTTGGCAACCAAAGGTCAGAGTTGGAGGTCATCTGTGTCAAACCATCAGCAGCACCTCTACTGAGATTAACTGCAGACTCAGTCCTGACAGTGGTGCTCCAGTGGGTATCCCCCTACCTGTAACCGTCCGGGTCAACAACTTGGGTACAGCCATCATGACAATGCCAAAAGAGTACGACCGCAGATTTGTGGTTATACCTGTAGTTGATTCTGTCTCTCCCTCTGTGGGCAGTACGACCGGCCAAACACATCTCTTCATTTCAGGTTCTGGTTTCTTGAACACATCTGTTACGGTAGCAAACGCTCCATGTGATGTGGTTTTCATGAACTACTCTTATGTGGTTTGCGACACCTCGCCATCTCAGACTCGCAGGGGAAGTGTTGTGGTTTACGTTAACAGCATCTCTTCCTCCTGCAGTTCTGATTGCATGTTTGTATATTCTGCAACTATTGCACCAGTTGTCTCCAGTGTGTCCCCTAATTCTGTTACTGGAAACTCTACTACTGTTTTAATCACTGGCAGCGGCTTTGGGAACAATACAGCTGATCTGAGAGTATCTGCAGACAACATTATACTGAAAGTCACAAAGGTTACAAATAACAGCATCACACTTTTGGTTGGTGCCCTCCGAGCTGGTGAACATCTTCTACAGGTAGTTGTCATGAGCAAAGGTCTCGCCACAGGAATCGTCACTCTGACCAGCACACCACAGGCCACCATCAAACCAACATCAGGAAGCATTGCTGGAGGAACTCCACTGTTGATTGAAGGAAATGGCTTTGTGGAAGGAAACACCACTGTGATGTTTGATGGTAACCTTCCCTGCTCAATTTTGGAAGTGACCCCAGACACAATGAAATGTTTGACACCTCCTCATGCTGAGGGACTGGTGCAGGTGGATATTTGGGTGTTTAACGTTCAGTACCCAAGTCAACGTTTCAACTACTCCATTGAACAAACTCCAGACATCACGTCAGTGAGCCCGGTAACAGGTAGAAATTTTATTTATAAAGAATTTGAGTAGACCCTTTGTGTTAGAAATAAGTAATCATGGATCTTATTGAGGAGATATTTGCTATCCCTTTTGTGAACAATAGCACATGGGTCGAGTTTTCAGATGTGGCTTCTTAGGTCAGCGAGCAAACATTTAAAAAGCAACCAACCCATAGACATTTAAAAAATAAATTGACCATGCTTTGGCTGCTGGATCGTGGGTCATGGCACTGCCATGTTAGTAGTTGCAACTTCTGCATTGGGAGGTAGCTGAAAAAAGATATATATATATAATAGTTAGTAATGTATGATATAATTTGAGTGCTATAAAAACGAATGCAGACTGTCGCTCTTTGATTTGGATTTGCAAATCTTGCTAAAAGCACAAGAAAGTGAAATAGTTGGGGTTAACAATACAAAAGCGATATTTACAATGAAAATAATTTATTTAATTTCATGTAGGCCTACATAAGCTTTATTACAGTAGGGATGCCTCCCTAAGCCATATAAATACATGACAAGCATATATATCATGATTCCTTATAAAAAATTATTCTCTAAGTCTTAACAATCAAGATTCTAAGCAACTGTAGAATAAACATTTATGTGCTCCACACAGATCATATATATATGAAAAATATATATAGATAATGAAATTACGTGACTATTTCACGCATGGACCAGCGTGAAAATGTCACGCTTTTTTTTCTGTTTGTGTCACTGTCAAATATTGGTTACTCCACTTTTTTGTCCTATTTTCAAACCATTGTCGCTTCGGTTTAGGGTTAGATTTGGTGCTTGTGTTATATGTCACTTTAAGTATTTGTCACTTTAAGTATTGGTTTATAAAAAAAAGATACAAGACTTATTCTTTTCTATTTTCTAAACTTTAACCAATTGTCACCTGACGTTGGGGTTAGAGTTTGTTTAGGTAAGGATGTTATTTTATGTAAATCTAACCCTAAACCGAAGCGACAATGGTAAGAAATTAGGACAAAAAAGTTGAGTAACCAATACGTGACAGTGACACAAACAGAAAAGCGTGACATGCTCACGCTCAAACGCGGCAAAGCGTGCTTTTCACGCTGGTCCATGCGTGAAATAGTCACGCAATTTCGTGATACTGGGTTGATATATATATATTAAACATTTGCAGCTCCCCCATTTACTCTCATTTCTTTGCAGCCAATATGGCGGCATTCTGACCCTTCACAACTGACCACAGCGGCCAATGAGCATCCCAGTTATTTCTTATTTGTCTATGAACCACCCAAAACACCTCAATGGCGATCATGCTAAATTCATGACAACATAATTCCTCAATGGAGCTTGCTTTACAGTTAAAGTACTCACTGCCCATCAGAGAAACTAGTAATAACAGTATTAATAAGGTTTACAGAGACAATTCATCATTTATTATATGCCAAAGGGTGCAGTTCATGGGCTACCTGATTATAACACATCAGCTAATATAGTCACATGATACAAATACTGCTAACATGTTTTTCTCACAGGTCCTGTAGGAACAGAGATCACTGTGTCTGGTTCAGGGTTTGGCACAGATGCAGCGCTCATCTCAGTGAAGATTGATGGTGTGGATTGTAATGTGACATCCATCACAGACACACAGTTGCTGTGCACTGTTGGGGAACACGCAGGAGGAACGTTTCCGGTTATGTTATACCATCAGATCAAAGGTCATGCCTTGACACAGTCTGTCTTCAGCTATGAACTGCTGCTGACAGGTGTCACACCAAATGAAGGTACTACAAAAAAAAAACAAAACAATACTCTACTTTGTTCAGACAACAAAAATCAGTTTTGTGCGTCATCCAATTCACATCTAAATTAAAAGTTAAAAGAAATAAAGCAATAATATCAAACACATCAGATTACCTACTTAATTTGTGTAAGACTATACATCAAGAAAACACTACAGTTTTACCCTTTGTTCTGTATTGCTTTAGGAAGCTATGCTGGAGGAGCTGTTGTTGAGATTCAAGGTTCTGGATTCGACCCAAACTCCACAAGAGTCCTCATCTGTAACAGAGAGTGTAACGTAAACATGCAGATCTCCACATCTACCCAACTGTACTGTGAAGTCCCGTACAACAATGGTATGCATTACCTTCTCATTAAACACTGCAGAAATATGTACTATGGTTTTGTGTGAAAAGATGTGTCACTTACAAAAATGATAAAAAAGAAAAAAGACCTGTTCGGATGCATACAGTACACACCGTACATGTTGTTTATCTTGCAGGAAATAAAACAGATCTGGTCTGTGAGGTTGTAGTGATGAATGGAAATAACAGAGTCAACCTCACAATCGGCTACACATACAGATCCTCTTTAACCCCTGTTATCAGTGATGTCACACCACGCAGAGGGGGAACAGCTGGAGGCACCAGACTCACCATCACTGGATCAGGCTTCAGGTGAAATGTCCTTTTGGTAACATCTAACAATGAGCAGCAATAAAATGTACATTTTAAGTGTGATTTTAATAACACCTTTTAAGGCTGCAGTAGTGCCTTCCATTCAGTTTATTTATGTGTTAGTTATAATAATTTTCTTTACTCACCTGTAGTACAAATGTCAGTGAAGTTACTGTGACTATTGCGGGATCTGTCTGTGATGTTGAGTCAGCCAATGGGACGCAGATTATATGTGTGACCAATGATCAACCAAAATCCCAAGAAACTAAAGTGCGAGTCCTGATAGGAAACAGAGGAATCGCCAGAATGGTAACATCAAGATATTTTAATATCAGATTTGCCGACCATTTAAAATAGTAAATTACCACAAACCAACTATAAGGTTCAGCCAAAACCTAACAAGATGAACTTCGACCCCCCTGAAACTAACTGCATAGAAATACCGTACAAGCCACTAAATCTTTATTTCTCAAATAATTAATCATAAGCCTTTTTATAATAAACATGCAGAGATACATCTATTGCTTGAGATGTTTCTTCTGTTTTTCAGGATCATGCTGATTTCTTCTACATTGATGTATGGTCATCTCCTTATACATGGGGTGGTCTCTCTCCTCCTGAGAAAGGCACATTTGCTGTAATCACTGCTGGTCAAACCATTCTGTTGGACACCAGCACTCCTGTCCTAAAGATGCTCCTCATCCAAGGTACTTTCTAAATAGTGCTGGGTTGTTTTAAGCAAATGACCGAACGCTGAGTTGTTGTTACTCAACCATGGGTTGAAACAATAAACCCAGCAAAGGTTAAAACTTAGGTCAAATCCAAGGTCAAACAATCCCAAGCCAGCACACCAACACGTTATACATTTATGGCTTATAAATCTCATTTCTCATTTAGGTGGACGGCTGATTTTTGATGAGGCAGATATTGAGCTACAGGCAGAAAACATTCTGATCACAGATGGTGGAGCTTTACAGATTGGGACAGAGCAGCAGCCCTTCCAGCATAAGGCCATCATTACACTGCATGGACACCTGAGGTCTAAAGAACTTCCTGTCTATGGCACCAAGACCCTGGGTGTCAGAGAAGGGGTGCTGGATCTGCATGGTATGCTTGCACAATACTTACTATGTTTACTAACACTGTCTGTAAAGAACACCTGATGCATATGTACAGTATATATGTTTTGTTTTCAAAAAATGTGAAAATACTTTTTATTATATTGGACTTTTTTAGTGGTACTTAATGTCCCTCATACTGACATTATAGTCCTTTGCAATACAATGTTTTTTTCTTTATTTCTTCTTCTCCAGGAATCCCAGTACCTGTAACGTGGACTCGTCTTTCCCAGACTGCACAGAATGGCTCCAGGACTCTCACACTGATGTATGCTGTCACCTGGAAGATCGGAGATGAAATTATTATTGCTTCAACAGGGGATAGGTACAGTAAAAATGCACTGCCAAATCTGGAGGGAAACTCAGGTTGATTTAGTCGAAATCACTGACTCCTTATACTGAACTATAACCAAATTAAACAGTGTAGCAACCTAGTATTTTTATAAAAATGGAATAAATAATATATAAATTATAAAGAAAATCTATTTAATGTAAATATATACCAGCACAATAAACACATGTATGCCATTTAATTTTGGAAAAGTATAAATGTAGCAGCATTAAACATTGTTTGCTATGTCAGTTTGGTTGGGGCACCTAAACATAGAAGTGTATCTTTGTCTGACTAATTGAAATTAGGGAGTGTTACTGTTGGGAAACCTATCTCATCATTTACATGTTTGGAAATCTGTTCTCCTGAATTCACAGTCATAGCCAAAGAGAGAATGAGTTGAGGAGAATTGCTTCAGTTTCGGCTGATAGCAGGACCCTCACACTGACCGAACCCCTGACCTACACTCATCTGGGTGTGTCTGTCACTCTGCCTGATGGGACTGTTTTTGAAGCAAGAGCAGAGGTGGGACTTCTTACCAGAAACATTGTTGTCCGTGGATCCAACAACCAGGAGTGGAATGATTCAATACCAGCTTGCCCTGATGGCTTCAACACAGGTTTGGATGTTTCTTCATCATAAACAGAAAGAAATAATTAATATTTGACAAGCTTACACTACATTAAATCTATTCATATATTCACATTTTCTTACAGGGGAATTTGCAGTGCAGACATGTTTTCAGGGGAGATTTGGTGAGGAAGTTGGAAGTGATGAGTTTGGTGGTTGCATCATGTTTCACACACCACAACCTGACCAGAACCTGGCAATTGGCAAAATTGAATATGTTGAGGTATTAGTTTGATGAATAACTATAAACAAATCAAAAATACAAATTGTCTTTGAGACTCTTAAGATACCAAAAAACTAAAAGCATTTTTACTGCAGTCAAAAATGTTTTATTCCTCTTAATTTTAGGTTTATCATGCTGGACAGGGGTTCCGTCTAGGGCGCTACCCGATCCACTGGCACCTAATGGGTAACATTCAGTATAAATCGTATGTGCGCGGCTGTGCCATACATCAATCTTACAACCGTGCTGTGGCCATCCGCAACACCCACAACCTGCTGGTGGAGCATAATGTCATCTATGATATTAAAGGCGGAGGCTTCTTTATTGAAGATGGCACTGAGACCGGAAACATCTTGCAAAACAATTTGGCTGTATTTGTCAGACAAAGCACAAGTTTGCTAAATGATGATGTGACTCCAGCTGCATACTGGGTAACCAACCCAAACAACACCATTAGACATAATGCAGCCGCTGGTGGGACGCACTGCGGTTTCTGGTACCGCTTGGACAATTGCCTTTATGGTCTATCATATGGTGCCACCATCTGTCCGAATAAAATACCACATTTGGATTTTTTCAATAACACAGTGCATTCACAGGGCTGGTATGGCTTGTGGATCCTCCCAGAGTATTTCCCTGTGCAGAATGAATACTGGTACTTTACAACACCAGCACCAGTTGTCTTCCGCCACCTGATCTCCTGGAACAATAAGAAAGGTGCTGAGTGGGGGAATGTTGGAGCTGTGCAGTTCAGTGAGTTTCTCATGGTCAATAACGAAAAAGCAGGAGTGGAGACCAAGAGGATCAAATGGGACTATGTCAGTGGATGGGGGCTAGAAGGAGGTGCAGCTGTGGTTAATAGCACCATTGTGGGTCATGTAGATGAGCTGGGACTGGGAAATTATTACTGTACCACACATGGTGTTGTTCTACCTCTGGATGATGGTTTGAGTGTCATCAACACCAAGTTTGTTAACTTCAACCGGTCAACATGCGCAGCTGTCGGGGTGGCAGAAATCATTGGAACATGCACGTTCCGCTGTGGAGGGTGGAGTGCACGGTTTAGTGGGATCCAATACTATCAGTCCCCCAATAAGGCCAGCTTCAGATGGGAGAATGAGGTGGCACTTGTAGATACTGATGGATGCATGACAGGTGCAGACCCTTTAAAATGTACCTTTTAGGGGGATTACAACATTACATTAGGCTATATATGTGTATATGTGTATATCTAATATCTTATTATTTTAATAAAGGCAAAGTTAACTCCAAGGTGGTGCCGATGAGTAACCTGCTCGACCCAAGTCACTGCTCTCAAGTAGAAGACTGGAGTGTTGGTGTTCCTGGAGCAGTTTGTGACAGCACTATTACCTTCCATCGGATTGTTTTCCACAGTCCTTCACCATCTTCACTTGTGGCTAACAACGTGACTCTCACCAACTCCTTTGGTAGGTGAAATAATCGACTTATGCAATAACTAAGATATTAAAGTGTGTGTGTGTGTGTGTGTGTGTGTATTTGTCAAATTCTTGTTTCTGTACAATTGACTCTGCTCACTTAGTAAGCAATGTACTTCCTGCTTTAGGGTCATGTGTGCTACCTTATGTGCCAGCCCATGGCTGGATGGCACTGGTGCCTACAGGTCAAACCTACAACTGGTATTTTGAGTATGGTTACCAAATATCATATATTGGGCTGATCTATGGCTTTAAGGTAAAGCGTGTACTCTTCACAATGCTTATAATTGGACATACATTTGTTTTAAAAAAAAGAAACATTCACCAAACGAACAAATGAATTTCCTTATTTTTCTGTGCAATACACTGTAATGAAAATATTTGCTGCCTTAAATTTTCATATTTTAACTAATTTACTGTATCTTGACTAGAGATGAGATGTTATAACTATAGATATAAAATATAGTTGAAATCAGTCAACTTCATTTTATAAGTTGTAGCAACTCCTCTCTTGTCAAGATAAATAATAGTAAATTGAAATAACAAATTTTAAGTAAATATAAGTTGTTGAACAAAAATATTTAAGGCAGCAAATAATTTTTTGCAGTGTAGAAATTTTGAATATTTAAACAGCTTTAACTTTTTAATTGTGATCAGGGCTGTCACAATTTCAAAGATTTGTAATTTGTTTAAATATTTACCAAGTCTAATTCTTTCCCCTTTTTCCTCCCTGATAGCCAGATGATTATATCATTATAAATCACAACTTTACTCAAGCGCCTGACGCTTTCCACATTATAGATGAAAGAAAAGGTGTCTCAAAGCCCCTCGACCCTACTGTGAATGTAAATGGCGACTGGTATTTTAACGAGTCTTCTAGAAATGTCTATTACATGGGTAAAACTACTCATCTCTTTATACAAGACATTTGCTAATGTTACTTCTGTATTTATAGGAAAACATATTAATTAGGTGCTAGACTGTAAAATGTTCAACATATCGAAATAAATAAATGTTTGTTATATTTTGACTACAGTGTCTGGAAGAGACAATGCAGGTAGTCGTAGGAGGAGGAGCAGCATGGACCGGTCGCTTAAAGACAGATATATATACTTCTTTTCATATCAGTGTTACTATCCAAAGTGTATCGAACCAACACAACCTCCACAGCTTCGAACTTCTACAACTCCTCCAACTGCATCTGGTCACCCTGGTCAATTTGTTCCACTTGATCCACCCGGTCTACCTGTTTCTGTTGAATCAGACAATTCAACGTTTTTGCCCAAACCTGAAGACTTTAAGTAAGTTACACATGCACGCTTGCTCAGCACATATTTTATATTACCACATCTATTGTTTGACTTTGTTTATGATACACATTAAATGTACTCTCTGGTCAAATACGTTATTTTGGAGGTCAAGCCCAGAAAACAACTATGCTGTACCACAAACAGACTCGGATGTGGTCATTCCATTAGGTGAGAAACTCTAATGCAAAAGTCACTTTAAAATAGGGCAAAAGAGCTGTTTAGGTTGTATTCCTTAAACCTCAAAGAGTTCATTTTACTGAGCCATGCATTCCCACAAGAATTTTCTTTGGGTTTTAAGAATATCTAACTTTGTCATTACAGTTACTTAAAAAAAAATTTGCAATGTGTAAATAAATTACACTTAGTCGTAATTACTAAAGCATGTGTTTTAAAAGTGCAAGTAAATAAGAACTACAACAACCACAAGGATGTGAGTTTACATTCTTGATGAGTTTGACCTGAAGTTCATACTAAAACAACTTGGTAGCAACTTACATAAAAACACAACTTCAAAATACATGTTTGAGATGGAACAGAATTTAATTTATGTTGTCAAACTAAACATATGTGTCTTTATTGATTTTAAGTAAAATATAGTGTACATGCATGCAGCTGGTTGTTATCACAGATTATACAACAGTTCTTTCTGGTTCTCGAATCTGATTGGCTGATAGCCGTGACAGCTGCTTCACTTTTTAGTATCGTTTACATATCATTCTGTCACTGGTAATGAATGAGTAAGGAATGCACTTGAGCTGTATTTTAGCATTATCTGTGACTGGCTTCCTATTGTTACTATTGCAAAATGCTTTCTCAAAATTTGAAAACTGCTATTGTTAAAATTAAGAAGGAAACTAATGTGCCTTTCGGTTTGCATAAAAACTTGTACTACTGTATACTAATCACAAAGAAGTGTAAGTCGACACCAATTAAAAAAATGTAACACTTTGTTTTAAAGGGACATGTGTGGTTGTAGATATTCAAATTCCTTCCCTGAACAAGCTGACAATATTTGGAATTCTGGAGATTCCAGACACAATTAATGGCACCGCAAACATTGGTGGCTCGCAATATAACAACATTGTTCTTGAAGTCACATACATCTCCATTCAGGTAAGATTATATAGTAGACCAAATTGCATCTAACCACTTTTTCACAGTTGGAATCTGACTTTAAATAAGCTTACAGAAATATTACAAACATTAAGATAAACATGCAGATGAAATACACGTAAAGATTCTAAAAAGGTCTAAAATATCTAATGCAGCTTTGCTTCTTTTTGGTATATATATATATATATATATATATATATATATATATATATATATATATATATATATATATATATATATATATATATATATATATATATATATATATATATATATATATATATATATATATATATATATATATATATATATATATATATATATATATTCCTTTTACAAATTTGAACTTACATACAATCAGATTTAGAGGAGAGAATGCATATTTGGCTTGTTTTCAGGGTCGGGTCTCCAAACTTGGAATTTAAAATAAACCCAGAGAACTCAATGGGATTGAGGTTGATTTTTGAGTTTTATTGGAAAATGCACTAATATTACTTGTAAAACAACAGAAGAAGCCCACACACTGATAAACTGCTCCAATTAATTTTATGGTGCCATTTGGTGTTTTTTTTTTGGGATGGGCAGTCCTCCTCGCAAGCCTTTGACTAATATTACTTCTCCATTTTAACAGGGTGGCCGTCTGATTGCTGGGCGTTCTGATGAACCCTTCAGAGGTGAACTACAGATCATACTGAAAGGAAACCATTTCACATCAGATTGGCAGTTGCCTGGAATAAACCAAGGGTCTAAAGTGCTGGGTAAGGGCTTGTTAACTACATTAAGTAAAAAACTAAATAAGATAATTTAAGCAGTTGCAATCATATAAATGATCATATTTATAGAAACACTGCTGTTTTCCAGGTGTGTTTGGATCTCTTGACCTTTATGGCATGCCACACAATATATATCACACTAAACTGGCTAAAACAGTCCAAGTTGGAAACAACACTCTCTTTCTGGAGGAAACTGTTGACTGGAAGGTCAGAAGCTCTTTGATAACAAAACATTAAAGACAGCCAAAGACAACCTTTAACTAGGAATGTCAATTTATTGTGTTAATATGGTGTGATTTGATCATAAACAATTGTTAAGAAGAATTGATAAGCATCATATTTTTAGAAGCATATTATTATATATTTCAGGGTGCTGTCTACATTTGCTTCACTTTAAACATGTTATCCTCTTTGTTCGCATAAATCATACTTTTGTGTTTTTTTACCTTCAGGTTGGAGATCAGATTCTGCTGTCCACCACCAGTTATGACCCATGGCAGACAGAAATCCGCACCATAACTGCAGTCTCAGATGATGGCCGCACACTGAGCCTGGACCGGCCTGTCACATACACACACATCGGTTAGTACTTAGCACTGAAACATTTTTAGCCTAGGACTATATGTCTTTGACAATAATTTAATCCACAATGGCCAATTGATAAGCTGCTGTTGCAAACAGTGCAGTGAGAAAACCTGTCATTTTTATTACTCCTGTATTAATCAGGTGTATGCTTTAGTGTAATAATTGTCTTTGATGAATAGAGTTTTGTGTTTTATTGTTTGATAACAATATATACAACAAAATTAGGCACTGCTATTACTATGAGTAAGGGAAATGTAACTCTCAATATGTCTGTGATCATATAGGACAAAGGTACAACGTTCCAGGATCTTCTAGAAGCTATCAGCTTGTAGGGAATGTGGGTCTGTTGACCAGAAACATCAAGATCATTGGACAGGAGTATCCAGCCATGAACACACAGTCTTATGGAGCAAGAGTACTGGTGGGCACCTTCACAGCAGGAAGAAATACTTACAGAGGTATAAAACACATAACAAAATGCTTAAGCCAAAGAACCCAAAATCTTTAACTGGAAGGTCATCTAACAATGAACGACACATGTAGTAGTTAATTTAAACACTTCCTATTTAAACACTTCTTTTACAAAAAATGGTAACAAATTCATATTTGTACATCATAAGTAAAACCTAATCTCACCTGTGATATTATGTGTTACAGAGGAAAAGCTCAGATCAGAAACGTTGAGTTCTACCACACAGGACAGGAGGGATGGAACGACCCATCAGATCCACGTTACTCTCTGGCGTTTCTGAACCTGGGAAATGTGAGAACACCAAAGCTTGACTTTTACACCTGACCTTTTGTCTGTACACCAAATGCATTGTTATGCATTGCAGTAATTCACTGAAATCACATGGTTACAACTGTCCTATAGGTGGCTGGTGAGTCCTACATCAAGGGATGTGCTTTCCATGATGGCTTTGCTCCTGCTATTGGGGTGTTTGGAACAGATGGACTCAATATTGATGACAACGTGATCCATCACACTGTTGGAGAAGGTGTCCATACAATATGGCAGTTTGGTCTCAATGACTGTTCAGTGTTAATGCTAAATTATGCTGAAATCATTTACTGATTTTACCTTCTGTCATTTTTTTAAGGAATCAGAATATGGGGTGATAACAGTGGTGTCAGGAGAAATTTGGTTACTATGACACTGTGGCCAGGATCCTACAATGGTGCAGCGGAGACGTTTAACACTGAATGGAATGCAGCTATTGAGGTAAAAGTTAATGTTGACCATGGTACACACAACATACATTTATCAGTTAGCAGATGCTTTAAACAATTAACCTAAAGAATTTATTAAAATGACCATAAACTTGGTCAGCACACTTGCTGTTAGAGACAAAAGAGAGAAACATAATGTACAACAGCTCTTACAGAAAATACAGAAGTTAACTACATTATAAATCTTTCATGTTTTAGGTTAATGAAGCAACCAATGTGATTCTTGAAGGGAATATTGTAGCTGGTTATGAACGAGTGGGATTCAGAATTGATGGAGAACCTTGCCCAGGTATATAAGACTGTAGTGTAATTTCCCCAAAGATTAAATGCATGGTTGCCTTGATGAAGAGGTAAAGGTAGTGTTTCAAGTCATTTTGCTACTTAATTTCTATAATATGTCAAAAGGATTTATACATTCAGTTGCTCCATGGAGTGAGAATGAGGCACATGGTGGTCTGTATGGAGTCTACATGAATAAAGACGGACTTGCTGGTTGCTCTCAAATCCAAGGTTTCACCATCTGGAAGAGTTTTGATTTTGGCATTTATGTTCAGGTATAATAAGCATCTTTAGTACCCTACAACTTATCAACACTAACTAATGAAGTATTGTACACATAAGAAGGCATAGTTGTTGAATTGCAAATTTTACAAATGCATTACGTTGCTCTTGTAACTTGATGCAATATAAAGATAAACGTTGTCCTATTCTGACCTTCAGGTATCTATGAATGTGTACATCTCTAATGTGATCCTGGTTGATAATGGAATGGGTATCATGCCAATAATCTACAGTCCTCCCTCCGTCAGCCATGCATACACCAACAAAACCATCAGTGTACAAGTGAGGATCCACTGAAAAATTCAGTCAAAAGTTTTTTTTATTTTTTTTTATTGACTGCTTAAATGAAATATAAACTAAAACTGAATAAAACTGCTTTCTTATATCAAAATTATGTATCATTGAATCAATTTGATCAAATATTCTATTATTACAACAAACTAAGTTATAAGTGTAATCAGGTTAGTTTAGCCAACACACTGCTTGAATATCTTTTTCTTTATTCAGGATGCCCTGATTGTGGGCAGCAGCCCTGATTTTAACTGTTTGGACACACTGGCAACAACTGAGACCTACGTCGCACTCAGTGTAAGCCACAGGGCTCCACGACCCCCTAAAGGTATGTAGAGGGTGATAGATATGGGAAAACAATACAACACATTACTTTTCTGGTCTGGTTAAAATAAATTGTTTTAAATATATTTAAGATATTTATGCTTTTTAAGGGAAGGAAGGATCATAAAGGAAGGGTTTGAATTCACTGAAGAATCATTACCAATACTTAACATATTGCGTAGACCTTATGTACTAAATGTGACCCTTCCTCTGAAGCCCAGCAAAAGTCATTTTTTTGTGATTTACTGTTTTCTACATAAAATCATCCTACATAATGAAAAGAATATAACTGTGAAAATAAAACCTTGACATCTTAATAATGACTGTTAAGGTCATGAGTGTTAAGGTCATGACAAAGATTGAAAACAATGTGAAATCAAACTTTGATGCTCCTATTCTTACTGTATATTTAGACTATAAGACTTTAGCCTGGATTTTACAGACATGGTCATAAATTTGATCTCTTCAATACCTGAAATTTGTAGAAATGACCATGCTGTAGTATTTTTAAATAGATTTTATTGATTGATTTAATTGTATTGATGTATAACTAATAACTGATGTATATATTTGTGTACAACAGGTGGCAGGTCTGGAGTTTGCTGGCCGACATTTGAATCTGACCACAACCAAGCACCACAGAAACCTCACGCCGGACTCATGAGCTACAATGCCATAGCCGGTTTACTGACGGTCTCTGGTGAGAAACATCTTCTCAAAATGTGTTCAATCTCCAATTTTACATATGAAATAAGGTGTAAACTGCTAAAATTGACACAATGTCCTTTTACTTGTTCATGTTTCCAGATACAATCTTTGTTGGGTTCAGGAATGTTTGCTCCACTGAAAGAAATTACATGTTTATGACCAACCCAAGAAATGAGGACCTACAACATCCAATCAGTGTTGAGAGGATCTCTAAGATAGACAGCACTGAAGAATCTCTAGCATTCATTCATAACCCTGATCTCAGGTAAACTGAAGGCTTACTGTAAATCAATTATTATATTAACATCATTTAGTTTTGCAAGCATTCCAAACTGAACAATATAAAGTAAAGGTGACTGATAAATTTAACTTCTTACCTTCTTACTTCTTTCTTTGGTCTTACCGTAGTAAAGTGAACCCATCAGCCTGTGTTGACATGGACTGTGATGCTAAGAAGAAGACTCTGTTGAAGGATCTGGATGGAAGTTTCTTGGGTGCAGTAGGAGCAGTGGTGCCGTATTCAGAGTACGAGTGGAACGGAGACCCGCGACATGGATTGGGTGATTACCGCATCCCTAAAGTCATGCTCACTGCTCTCAACGGCAGCCGCATACCTGTCAATCAAATAGCTCCTAATAAAGGTAAATCATTATTTACATTGATGTAAAAGAAACATAAGAACCATAAGCAATATTTTATCACTGTTGCATTAAACATGTCTGTCTATGATGTGTGTGTTTTACCTGTACAGGTGTGATCAGAGACTCTTGTACATACATGAACACCTGGCAGAGCTACAAGTGCTTTGGACTCAATTATCAGATGCTGGTTATTGAAAGTATGGACGCAGATACAGAGACAAGACGTCTTTCACCTGTGGCCATCCTGGGGGACAAATATGTAGATTTACTGAATGGTATAACCAACTATCACCTTTTCATATTAAGTGTCCAATCATGTCCACAGTAAAAAAATCTAGTTGTCATTGTGAATGTTACATTCTTTTATTTTAAACTTATTTCTCTCATCAGGCCCACAAGACCACAGCTGGTGTACAGGTTATGCCTGTAGGAAGAGAGTCTCTCTGTTTCATAGCATTGTGGCCACCAATAAGTCCTTTGATATCTATTTCACCAGCACAACACCACAGAAGCTGAGACTTATGATGCTAAACGCTAAAACTACAGAGGTTTGTCTGTTAGATAGACACTACAATAAACACAAATGAATTAAATGGCAAATTTACAGCTAAATGTTTCCTGAGCTTTATTTCACTAAATGTTCTGGGAAGTATAAAGCATCACTAGTTTTTAAGAATATTTTGGTAACACTTTCTATGAAGCCCATGCTTGTAATGAATTATAGCCTCCTTTATAATTATATAAAGACACAACAACACTTATACCCCATTATTAGAACAATAATAATAATAATAATAATAATAATAATAATAATAATATACTTATAAACGATGCATACTTTTTCAATTTTATTGTTATAATGTCATTATATTATAGTTACGGCATTAGGAAAACTGTATTGTATGCTTTCACTTAACTTAAAGCCATCAATAATGCATTTATAGTTAATAACTGTATTCTGATTCATAATAAGTAACTCACAACATGGCTATTAAAAGCAATAAAAAAGCAATTTAGTGATTTGACAAATAACTAAATCTGCATTACTAATAAGTCGTAACTAATGACATTATAACAATGAAGGCTGTGTCTTTAAAAAAAAAATCACTCATGTATAATACAAACAAATTTGTGTATAATGGATAATGAGCATCACACTGAAACAGCAAATTCATCACTAAGTAATAATAACAATATTATAAATGTAACTATAACTGTTTTTGTGATGGGGTATAGGTGTTGTTGTGTCTTTGTAAAGATATTTATTAAATAGTAACAATTACCCATAAACAATTATAAATTGGGCTGTAATTCTTTATAAGCATGGGCTTTATAGAAAGTGTTACCAATATTTTTTGCTGGGTTAATGAAATGTTTGCCAAAACATTAAAGTGAAAGTTTATGCAAACACACATCTATGGCATCATCTTATAGACAACTGTACATTCATTCATTCAGTATGGATTTGTTTAAAAGACTTCTTTTCTCTACAGGCTGTTAGGGTGGCTATATTTTACTCAAACCCTCAGCGGTTAGACGTGTATGTAAACGACAATTTTGTTGCTCCAACTAACGCTCAGTGGAATTCAGCTCACACCGATTACACACCGCTTGAACCCACATATCCAGGTACAGTAATGGAGATTGATAAAGCTCCCCCTAAAGGCTTGCAAGATATTTTTTATTTGGGACATGTTTTAGGATTACTGTATGAAAAATTTGCAGTAATATGAATATATATATATATATATATATATATATATATATATATATATTTTTTTTTTTCCACTCTTTAGGTGAATATCTTCCAAATTTTAACTCCGATCACGGTTCCAACTTCTTTGACCCAGACTACAATATGTTGTACATACTTCTTCGTGGCTCACAACCGGTCCAGATCCGCACTTCCGCGGTTCTTTTCGTGGCCTTCAACCTCCCGGCCATGACTGAGGCAGAGTTCTTTGGACCTAATCTGGTCAGAAATCTGGCTGCATTCCTCAGAGTACCACCGAATATGATTCGAATCACCAAGATCATCCGTGAGGGAACAAGTGTACGAAGACAGCGTGCGACTGGACTGACGGTTGAGATTCAGATCAGTCAGCCACCCATCCAGACCATCACCACCAATAACACAAACAACACTGACAACACCACCAGCATCAACAGCAGCACCAGCACCACCACCACCACTGGTAAGGCAAGATAATAAGGTAAATTATTGAAATGGAATAATTGAAAGGTAAGATAACTTTACAATGTATAAAGTACCATTATGAACCTCTGTTGAAGATGACCAGCAGTTTTCGGTTCTGAAAAATGCTGCTGATGAACTGGGCCGTGCTGCTGTATCAGGCAATCTGAGTCAATCCATCGGCTTCAGTGTGTCTTCTCTGAACATGATCACTCCTCCACCCTCATCCAGTAACCCATCCTGGAGTCAAGTAAGATATTTATCAGCTCATGCTGTCATAAATTGCTAAGATCTTGTAATAATAAAACACACCACACTGTTTTACTTATTTTACCTGTGTTTGTCTGTAAGGTGGCCGCTCAGGAGGTGACTCGTGAAGACCCACAGGTGGTGTCAGTCAGCACAGTGTCTTCACTGATAATTGTGGTCCAACCGGTGGCTGCGTTGTACCCTGGACCCCTCAGTGTGCAGCCCAGCATCATGGCTGTGGATGCAGCGGTGAGACAGAATCAACTATGACCTTGGCTAAGCCCCACCTTAAAAATTGTTACAAATCCTACCTTAAGAATCATTGGCATCCATCATTCATTAGACACAGCCACAAGAACCTCAAAAGGCTGATAGGGATATTCATTCAGAAAACAGTATTTGATGCAAACTGTAGTTACAAGCAAATATTAAGTAATTTCAAGGAAACTGCATATTGATTGATTCTACAATCTTTTTATTGGCATGTCCTGTGTCTGTTTTCAGGGTAACTGTGTGTCTGTGGGTGTGACGAGTCTATTAATCTCAGCGGTACTTAAAGATGCTAATGGAAATCCAGCAGAGGGACTTTCTGGAAACACCACCATCCTGTTCAGTGACTGCTGGGCAAATTACACAGACCTCAGCATCTTAAACACTGGTGAGTCCTTTTATCTTTGTAAAAGAGAACATTAAAAGATGTTTTATTTAGCTTATTCGTATTTTGATTTGAATCATGCACATCACTTAAGTCATCAAGATTTAATTATCTTTCTTACTGTTTGACTTAAATAATTTATGATACAATTCTTTAAAAAAAAATGTGTTCATTAATTTTGGATCCTGGAGTTTTTAGAAATGGTGAGCATCTGGGAAGCCTTTCATTTTTCTCTGTATCTTTTTATAGGTGTGAACCTGAAGTTGAAATTTAGTCTGAATGAATGGAATACCGAGTCCAGATCTTTTACTGTCAGAGAGGGGACCACTCCTGTGCAACCCCCAGTTACAAATCCTGCTCAAACCCCAGTTACAAATCCTGCTCAACCCCCAGTTACAAATCCTGCTCAACCCCCAGATACAAATCCTGCTCAACCTCCAGCTACAACTCCTGCACCTGTGGTTGTCACCACAGACTTTCCAAGCTTTTTTGACTCCAGTCCATCAATCTCATCACCATCTGTGTATCTGCTCGTGCTGTTAACTGCTTTACTCCTCCTGTTCAGAGAAACCTAGAAACTAAACCAAACAATGTAAAACTTCAATGTGCCTTCTCTGTCTATCATTATAAATACATGATTATTATGTATTTATTTCTGTAGCTTTCTCATAATTCAAATATGTATCATTAATTCCTATATAATCCATATTAAGTGTGAAAAATTCTAATGATTACTGCAGAACAATACAACTATTACTCTGGGCTTACCAAAATGTAAGATATTTTTGAATATTTCAGACAATAATCCTCTTGCTTTACTTTGAACTATATTGGCTTCTGTCACCATTAAACATCAACTTTAGCATGCTTGTTGTTCTGGCTGTTTTTTTTCTGAACAGTAGAATCCAGTCAGGTGTTGTTATTATGACCCATCACTAGAGGTCATTAAAGTCAAATTCTCAAACTCTACCTGCCCCTGTAGAGAAAAAACAAAAGGCCATAGTCTGTCACTAGCTGCGTTTACATTAAATGGGCTACTAGTTTGATTACAAACAGATTATTAAACTCTAAGTTATATAAAGTCACATGCAACCACTTTGTTAAAAATCGACTTATTTTTATTTAAAATGGTGAGTGTACCATATGAGTGCAAATGCTTCAAACTGATCAAAATTTATTTTGAAATTTAAAAATTTCTATTTGAATCTTATCTAACTCTCATAACAGTTTGAATCTATTACAATTGATTTCAAATTACAACACTGCAAAAAATGACTTTCTTACTTTTTTTCTTGATGAGTCTAGTTTAAAAAAAAAATAAAACAATTTAAGTCAATTTGTGCTTAAAACAAGCAAAAATATCTGCCAATGGGGTGAGAAAATTAAACTTATTTTAAGATTTTTTCTTCTCACACTATTGGCAGATATTTTTACTTGTTTTAGCACTTGAATAGTTTATTTTTTGTCTATAAACTAGACTTCTTTTTTAGGTCATTTTAATTTTATCTTAATTTAAGAATTTGTAGATATTTATATTGAAAACAAGACAAAAATACTAAGTAAGAAAGTCATTTTTTGCAGTGAAATATTTGCGGGACTTTTTAAATTATTTGTTTGTCTATTTTACAATACAAATTATTTTATTGATAAAAGCCTGACAAGCAAAAAACAAATTAAATAAACATAAAACACAAAAATCAGTATGTATTGTCAGGGATATATGACTTTCGTCCATTTAAAATTTTCTAGGCAATTATACATCTCTAAACCTTTACCCTTCCCATTTTTTTTTTTGCCTTCACAATAACAGAAAGTGAAAGTAAATATTTAAACCATTTTTAATCAGAGACTTTAAATAGCCCTGAGCACCTTTACATTAAAAACACTCTTAAAAATAAAGGTGCTTTACAAGGTTCTTTACAGCAATGCCACAGAAGAACCATTTTTTCCTTTTTTTGGTTATTTTTTCAATACAATAATTATTGTTATATTATTAATATATTTATCTGCTTAGATCAATTATTATGCTTAACATAATTACTCAACGAATAATCAACATGGCAAATTAAATTAAGTGTCAACAAAAATATATTATGTTCTTAAAAACTGTCCACTTTTTAGATTGTTTGGCACACAAAGTGAAAATGCTGTCTTTTGAATCCACCCTGAGGGCAGGTACTATAAATAGAGTAAGTTGTGTTAGTAAGATTAGTGTGTGTGTGTTTTTCAAGAGAGCTAAACAGGTATGTGTCTCTGAATATTGATTAATCTACAATTTGAAAAACAGTACACATTACATTTATAAAAGCTAATTAACTTAGCATGATTTATTCTCTTTTAATAGGCGTATCTCTTTTGAAAGGTCTTTAGCTTTTAATGTTTTTTTGAATACCATGTATTATGTTTTCACATTAAAAACAATACAAAGTTTGATATGCACCATGTTCAAAATGCACTTTGACATTTTGCAGATTAAAATAATGCTGGATTAAAAATAATCAGCTTAACTTTAATTAAAATTTTCATGATTTTTTTTATTGATTATCATCTTTAATTTCAAGTCTCTGTATATTTTATGACAGAACCGAGGCTGTAAAAATCTCTCATGTAAGAATGTCTAACCTCTTATTGAACTTACTCAATTGAACCAAACTAACAGAGTAATCACACCAGAGTAGTGCTTGCATAGACTAGCCGAGTAGTTGACTACTTCAGTCTGCAATGACTATTTTGAGTTTGTATTAACTATAACATGAATAGAAATGAACAACAGTTCCCTCACTTACACAATCTGGCTTAATCATACTAGTACAGTTATAATTTGTTAAAAAAAAAACATGACATTTTGATTTGCGTACGTAATGTTATACCTCTGAGCTATACAGGAGCACTTTTATATGCACTGTAAAAAATACTTTGCTGCCTTAAAATTTTTTGTTGAATCAACTCGGATTTACAAGTCATTTCAACTTACTATTATTTATCTTGACTAGAGATGAGTTGTTATAACTACAGGTGAGTTGTTATAACAAATAAAAGTTGACTTTTCTCAACTATATTTTTCTCAACTATATTTTATAAAAGTGTTTGATAAGAAACCTGTTAGATACCATCACTGTCTTGTAATTCAGAGGCATAACTTATTTACTTTTAGCAATTTTGTTATATTTTACAAATGCATTTTAATGTACAAAATTGTAAATAATCTTTCACCTCCACCATTAAAGAAATTTATCTCGTTACGCACCAATAATATAAGACAGACAAGAGCATCGTTCAGAGGCGATTGTGAGGCGCATTTTGCAAAGACTGAGTTTGGTCGATCAGCATTTTCTGTAACAATAGTTAATACCTGGAATAATTTACCAACTGACATTAGACAATGCACCATGTTTGTGCAGTTTAAATCACATTTAAAAGGTTGGTTGAAGGCATGTCAGGCTTGTGATCATTAATTATATAATGAAGTGAACATGTTTTTATATTTCTCTGTATATTACTGTTTAAATTGTATTTTATTTTATTGTGTTTAAATTGTATTGTATTTTACTGATGAATTGGTGCAATCCTGCCCAGGGACAGCAGATGAAATTTAGCTTTGTAGCTAATTCTGGGGTAGTATCATTACTGTCCATTGTCCCTGTCAAATAAAGAACTAATAATAATAAAAGTTGTGACAACTCATCTCTGTTGACATGACTTGTAAATCTGAGTTAACAAAAAAATAAGGCAGGAAAGTTTTTTACAGTGTGTCAAAAGAAAAGTGTATTTCTTAATTTGTAATCCCTAATAATTTAATACGACATACAGTACTATATGTAGGGTTTGTTGGTTGAATTTCATTAATAATATGAAGCTGTGCTACATTAGCCTATAATCTTAACAGTTCAATGGGCAATAAAAAGATTTCTAACAGTAATGTAATAGACACTTGTGAACACAAGTATTAACCCCTTTATTTTTGGTGCAGAAGTGCAGGTCGCATTGCTTTGAGGTGTGAGAGCTGTGAGTTTTGGAGAAGATGGGTCACAGGGGGCGGCAGATGTATCTGCCGCTTGCTGTTTTTATATTACTGTGGAGCTCTGCAGGTATTCACTTTCTTCAGGTTTAATTTATTCATATCAGCTGCAACTTACTTACTATCCAAAATGTATCATGCTATATTTCTGACTTTTTTAGTGATATTACAATATTACAAACAAGACAGACATATATTTAAATTAAGAGTTTTTGTTACTACTCTTGTCTTGTGTCATTTAGGAGCACAGCGGGTTATCCAGATAATCAACTATTCTGGCAGCGTCAATGGAGGAACAAGACTGACCATACAGGGGGAAGGTATAATTAAAAAACGATTTTCTTATTTCAACAAATCCAAAAAGCATTTGTTACAAACTAAAATGATGTAATGTTATTGGCTATAAAAATGTTAAGTGATTTCTAAAATACTTGCTAAGTTATGGTTATTCATCCTCAGGTTTTGCTCAAGCCAGTCAGTTCAGTTTAAATGCAGACGACCCAAACGTTGGCAACAGTGTGACTCTGGTGTCTCAGACAAGATCGATTCCCTGTGATGTTGATAAATACTCCAGTCACTCCAAACAGATCACGTGCTATACAAGGCAAGCAATTACCTACTTGTTTTTTTTCCAGTTTTAAAAAACACAGGCTTATGTAAAACTTAAAAAAAATTGCGCCAACCGCCCAATTATTTGCATCGCTCCTCACTGAATTTTCTTTGCATGTAATCTACTCTTGCCAATCATTGAACTGGCATTTCAACCCAGTCTCACCCCATGGCGTCAATATTTGACGACACTTGACCATGCGTCAATATGTTGACGCGGAGGGTATACCTTTCGCGTCATTTTTTGACGAACTGGGGACTTCAATACTATTAAGTCCGTTGCATTCTCTTTCCTATTTTCTTACCATTTTCTACCATTTTCGCGTCGGTTTAGGGTTAGATTTACATAATGACATCCCTACCCAAACCTTTCCCTAACCCCAATGCCAGGCGACAACTGTTTAATTTCGCGTACCCAATAGTATTGAAGTCCCCAGCTCGTCAAAAAATGACGCGAAAGGTATACCCTCTGCGTCAACATATTGACGCATGGTCAAGTGTCGTCAAATATTGACGCCATGGGTGTGAGACCGTGTTAGGCATTTGGTGTGTAGGCTAGGTCACTGTGTAGGCTATGCCCCATTATTGATCGAAGTATATTTTCAGTTTTTTTTTTTCAATAACTGTCAAAGAAGTATAGATGGCATCATTGTAAAATACGGTTAAAAATATTGATTTAAACACATTCTAAAAAAACATAAAAATCATAAGCAAACTTTTTTTCTCACAATAAATGTTAACTTATGAGTTAGCTATCAACAAATTATTACACGATAGAAAACTTACTTCAGAATGAATATATTGGAACTATCATACACCCAGCGCAATGCAGCGCAATGCAGCGCAATGCGCGATGCAAGTGTCATTTGCTAGTTTCAACCCACCGCAATGATCATTTTCACGTTTAGCGCCACGTTGTTTAAATAGCAAATGCATATGCGCCCAATTTTGCACCCATGGGCGTTCTGGTCTGAAAACGAGATTTGTTCAGGCGCATTGCTATTTTGAGGCAACAAAAAATATATAAACGCCTATAAACGGGACGACAACGCGTGTTTGCTTATCACATACATGAATGCAGAGCAGCACAAAAGTGTATTTAAATATGAAAAATTAAAGGATTAAAATGTAAAGAATATTATTGAGTCTCTTGGACATAAATGAGGACCGATTATGAGACGTTAGAAGGCGTAAAAAGCTGCTTCACCAGCCTGGTAAGTAAATAAATGGTTTGGTTAAAACAAATGCATTATTTATTGATGACTCTATATGTGGGTATGAGATGAGAACCTTTTTGATGTAATGCTTTAAAAAAAAATACATGACGCTGTCCGAGTGCTGAAACGCTTCAGCTTTCCACACGTTTGTAAATTCTTTATCACTTGTTTGTATTTTTAGAGTACAAACCTTTTCTTGCATATTTGCTAATTATTTTATAAGATTATAATGATTATGTAAGATATCAATACATTTACAGCAATTAAACGCCTGCTATTTGTACTTCTATGACTGAAAGAAAACGTCTTTTAAAGGTTATAATAAAAAAAAATAATTTCAATAAAAATGAAAACAACACATTTTTTTTAGCATTAATCTTAAACTGGGGGTCTTCTTCCTCACTTAGTTTTTCTGTTTATAAAGTCCATCATCTAAATAGGGATTAGACATAGCGCCAGCGCAACTGGCTTTTAAAGGGGATTAGAGATAAGACGCTCATTGGTTTATTGCATGTTACGGCCAAAACACTCTCATTAGGAGAACATGAACAACCCTTTTCGTCCCTGCGCTCGGCGCACAAACCCTTTTTCCTGTTGTTAAATTACCAAAAGTGGCATTTGACATGCCCATTTAAGTCGTGCGCTTTAGAGAATGCGCTTAGATAGTTAAAATAGGGCCCATAGTCATGCACATGGTTTCATAAATCAGATTTTTTGGTAACACTTTACAATAAGGTTCACTAGTTAACATTAGTTAATGTATTAACTAACATGAACAAACCATGAGCAATACATTTGTTACAGTATTTATTAATCTTTGTTAACGTTAGTTAATATAAATAAAGCTTTATTTGCTTGTTCATGTTAGTTCACGGTGCATTAACTAACATTAACAAAATTTTAATAAAATATTAATTGTTGAAATTAACATTAATAAAGATGAATAAATGCTGTATAAGTGCAGTTCATTATTAGTTCATGTTAATTAATGTAGTTAACTAATGTTAACTAATGAACCTTATTGTAAAGTGTTACCGATTTTTTATACTGATTAGAGTGACAAACATGTGTTGAGATAGGTCCTGTTATGGCTCCTTAAATGGTTTGATGTTACTTTACCAGAATCCAGACCCATTTCAGGCGTCTCGAGGCTGTTATTTCTGCTATAGGAGGCTCTACTAAATATTGATGTGATTTTTCTGTTGGGTGCCCAGATTTATGCACCCGTCTAATTTCGTTTTGATGCATATTGCATATTTTCTATTATTCCAATAAACCTAATTTCACTACTGAAATATTACTGTGTCCTTCAGTTATTTGATTGATCAAAATGAAATTGCTGTTCCAAACACCCAAATATTTATAAATGAAAATGATGGAAATTGTCAGGGCTGCCCAAACTTTTGCATACGACTGTATATATACATTTTTAAATCTTATACTACTTTTTTATTCTTCAATTACTATTACTATTTAATTACTCAAGTATTAGCATATATTGTCAACCCTTGATTCAATTTTATTATGAAGCATGTTTAATATAAGAGCAGAACCTTCAATTACAGTATATTTCAACAACAAGTCCTTGCATTGTCTTCTACAGAGCATTGCCAGAAGACAACTACATGTTGTGGGTCAGTGTGGATGGTGTGCTAATTCCTCCAAGTCAAATATGCAATTATTACTGGTACTGGTATAACTGCATGTTCTATGTGAGTGATAAATACTTTGGTAAACTGTTTACTACAACAAGCTCTTATTTTCACAAAATATTTAAATATACCACAAACACATTTACTACAAAAATCTGTGCTTTTACAGAGTAGAATGTACTACACACCCACCATTCAAAGTCTTAGCCCACTGTCAGGTCTTCCAGGTAAGATTCTTAGTTATAGTTTGTTTGTTAATAACTCATTTATGCTTAACTGGACCAATGTAGTTTTTAAACTTTTTATAATGTCAATGAATAGGAACTGTTGTGACAATGCGAGGACAAATTATGACTGATGTGTACGGAAGCAGTACAGAAAGAAGTTTAAATGGAGATAACATAAGATTTGTGAGGTCAGAATCAAATACACTATGAACTGAAATTATATGTTTTTTTTCAAATATTTGTTTCATCCTTACAGTTATTTTTTTAATGTGTTTTCTTTAAACAGGGCATACATGGGTGGAATGCCTTGTGAACTACTGAAACCTGATTCAAATGAAAAGTAAGCACATGTGAAGCAATGCAACATTGTAATTGCTAAAGGTCAATGTACACTGCATAAATTGCTTTCTTTTCCCAGGTATGGCCTGAAATTGGACTATAAGTATAGCAGATGGGGATACATGAGTTGCAAAATGACAGGAACTTATGTTGGTGAGGAATTTATTATTCAAACAGAATATTAAAAATAATAATAATCATCATTGTTAAAGAAACTATTGTTATCTTCATCTTCAGGTCATCACAATCTCAGTTACATTCTGGATGGTGCATATGGCAGGTCAGAGGAGTTTAATGTTACTTTAACCAAATTTACATTTTATGTTGTTAAAAGTCATGATAAACATTGTTTTTTCTAGGAGTCTGCCAGATCTTGAGCTTTTCAGTGTCTCAGCGTTGAACAAGCTCGCCATGTTCCAGACATACGCAGGTCCAAAATAAACGATTTTCCTGTTAATGAAAACAATGTAATTCCCTGCAAAACAAGATTTGAAAATCTTGGCTTGTTTTTTAAATGTTTGTTTCAGAAGTGACAGGTGTTTCTCCTTCTGAGGGCAGTGTGTTGGGCGGCACATCATTGACCATTCAGGGGCACTACTTTGATAAGACTGACCTGCCAGCTGTAGTTTTAGTAGGAGGTAAACCTGATGTTCTGTCTGTGGTTAATATATATATACAGTGTTCAAAAGTCACAGAGTGCACACAGAAAATCTAAATTTAACGTAAACTGTAAAATTGACAGTGTAAGATAAACATTTAAAAAACAGACTTTAAAATGTGATAAAAGAAATATGTATGATTCTGCACTCATTTGTACCACAAAAGGTCAGATTTCCTCATCATTAGATTTCCCTGATGTCTTAAATGCTGAGACAGGGTATTTTAAATGATAAAAAACTACAAATACAGACCAATGTATTTATTAAAAATGATCACAAATATTTGATGTAGGCCTAACTAGTTCATTTTTTTTCCTTTAGGTGACGCATGCCAGATTCAAACCTTATCAGATGAGAAGATAGTCTGTGTGACTCCTAGTTATGAAAAGACCAACATGACAGTGTTTCCAGGTAAAAACCTGAGATCTGATCGCTGAATGGTGCCATCACATTCTGTCAGTAATTCCCTTTATCGTTTAATGACGCACATTACACATGAGAACATAAAAAATTATAAAATTATAAAAATGATATCCCATATACTAATCTTAATTGAGTTTCTTATTTTAGATTATATTATTATTTCTTGACAAGGTATTTGAAATATTTACGTATTTGCCATTACAAAATGACATAATAAAAAAAAGTATAATAATGCAGATAATAGTATGTATGTCACTTTATAATTGTTGCGATGTTGAATCTGGGGAGGTCAGTTGACCAACATGAAGATCGCACACATCTCAATTCTCACAACCTCTCGTGTTCTCGCGACCTTCTGAGTTTGTTCTTCCAAGGTCACCTGGCAAGACCTCCACGAGAACGCAAGTCCGTTCTTTGCGTCCTTGGAATTGAGAAACAGCCATTTAACTGTGGTTTATCACACGTGAGTTCAATTTCTCCAACCACACCCAGGCCTGATTATTCCCACATCAAGAAATCACTTAAATATGCCCTGCCTGACAAAGTGAAGTAGACCAAAAGATCCTCAAATGCTATACATGACGTTAAGATCCAAAGATAATCAGAAACAAATGAAAAAGGAAGTAATTGAGACCTATTAGTCTGGAAAAGGTTATAAGACCCCAAAAGACCCCACAACAACATCCGAAGAAATGCAGGCATCTGTTTAGGTCAGTGTTCATGACTCCACCATAAGAAAGAGATTGGGCAAAAATGCTGCTGAGCAAAAATAACATAAAGTCTTGTCTCAGTTTTGCCAGAAAACATCTTGATGATCCTCAACACTTTTGGGAAAATACTCTGGACTGAGGGGACAAAAGTTGAACTTTTTGGAAGGTGTGTGTGTCCCTTTAGCCTGATTACGTCAGACTTCATACTTCCGCTCAATTTCAGTTCGCTTCTCAGTCTGAGGCCCTGTTTACATTAGAGCATTTGCGTTTTAAAACGGCATTTTAAAATGAAAACGATCCTCGTTTATACTGGCATTTTTAAAAGAATCTTCACTATACATCACCATAAACGCATGAAACATGACCAATCACGTAACTGGGCATGCACATAAAAGTGTAAAATAACTTATTACTCTAATAATAGCTTATCGTTGCGCATTATGCAGCCTAGAGGTGTGCGATATTGACAAAAAAATCATACCTGGATCCTTTGTTGGCAACTACAACAGACACTATTTTTAACATATAAAAATGTGTTTGGGAAAGTCTTCAGCTCCCCCCTACAACATATTAATATTATATGTTGATGTTATAAACCAAAAAGAAAGGTCTTTATGATTTAAAAAGGAAGAATTCAAGTGTACAGTACTAAACAGTAGTGAACTTAAAGCAAAAAAATATTTCAGCAAATGCAAACTTCAATCAAACATAAGAGGTAAACACCAAATAACTTATCTTCCCTTACCTGTCGCTGTTCAGTGTGCAATTAATCGGCTAAACAAGCATTAAATATTAATATGACGTTGATTTTATTGTTTTTAATTTATATTCACAAAACTTATCAACAAAACATCGATTAAAATAAAGAGACAAATTATATGAAATGAAATTCAGTTTAAAGTAGCAAACAAAACTTAAATTAAACTCGAAAATAATGTCTGACCCATTACAATTCTCCCTTCATATTGGCCTTTACAACGGCGCTACATGGCGTTTAAATTTACAGTCTATCTTTCGTAATAAGCTAACTAAATTTAAACAAAACAACAACAACATTACAACAATATTCAAACCCAACAATACTCAAACATAAATATAAAATGGACATTATATATAAGGATACATGATAAAACCATCTGATATAGCGTTTATAATAGCTGGTTGGTAGATGTTTACTATTTTTGGCAAAACCTGTTATGATGGTGAAGGATGAACCCAAATGCAGACAGGATATACTAACGGAAGACTTTTATTAATTGACAAAACTGAAAACAAAACCCACGAGGGGGCAAAACAATATAAACAGGATAACTAAGAACAGGTGGATTGAACACTAAACAGGACTGGATAACAAACTACACTGACACACAAAAACTGGATACACTTAACAATAACCTAGACTAAACACTTGATAAAGATAACACTAGACTTGACAGCAGAACACAGTACTCACAGGTATGGTAACAATGCACAAGCACAGGACAATGAATACAAGAGGATTAAATAGGGGAACAAATCAAGAGGGGAACAGGTGATATAAATCAAATAATAATGGGATAATTAATGAGGAAACAAGGGGGCGGGGTCAAGAGACAAGACTGAGAGCACATGGCTAGGAATAAACAAAGCCAGTGCTCTCACACAAAACATGGATCTGTCATGGTTCTGCCACAAGACTAGATAAAACAAAGGACAAGATGGCAGAACCATGACAGACCCCCCCCCCCCTTAAGGAGCGGCTACCAGACGCTCCCCAGGGGAACACTAAACACGAGACATGACAGACTGGAAACTAGACAGAACCCAAAAAAACATGACAAATAACAGCAATGGCAAACAATGAAGAATTACAAAAGGGTTGGGGTGACACAATAAAAACAATAAACAAGGGAGAGGGGGAGGGGGAACAGAGTGTATGTGAGGAAGTCCAGGTAGGGTGGAGCTGGGTGGGCAAGGGGTCTTGGGTTCAGGGGTAGTGGAGGGCTTGGGACAAGGAGTCCGGGCAGGTTTGGCGGGGGAAGGACAAGGAGGAACAGTTCCGGGAGGAGTAAACGGAGGCAGGGTAGAGGCAGGAATGACTGGGGGCACAAAAGGAGGCAAGGCAGGGTTCCAGGGGATGACAGGGGCAGACCAGGGAGCAGACGAGGGCGAGCCAGGACTCACAGGGTAGGGGAGAGAGTTCAGGGAGGACATGGAGACAGAGGCAGGGGACCAGGCAGACGAACAGGACGACAGTGCAGGGAAGGAAGCAACAGAAGGAGCCGGTGAGACAGGGGGCGCTGCGTCCGGCAGCGGAGACGAGACAGGAACAGAGACAGGGGGCGCTGCGTCAGGCAGCGGAGACGAGACAGTGACAGGGGGCGCTGCGTCCGGCAGCGGAGACGAGACATGGACCGTGACAGGGGGCGCTGCGTCCGGCAGCGGAGACGAGACAGGGACCGTGACAGGGGGCGCTGCGTCCGGCAGCGGGGGCTCTGCAGGTGGCTGTGCAGACGGCAGGGGCTGCAGAGGTGGCTGCGCAGACGGCAGGGGCTGCAGCGGTGGCTGCGCAGACGGCAGGGGCTGAGGGTCACCAACCCCTCTCCTCCTCCTCTTCCTGCGCGGGCGTGGTGCGGTGAACAGGGCAGGTGGGATGAGCGCGGTGGTGGGAGTGGCAAGATCTGTGGAGGACCCCTCGGACGCCGACTCCCATGAAATTCTCCGCTCGCGCTTTCCACAAAGCGACTTGGGTGGGGAGGAGCTCTCTGGGGCTGGAGGATGATGACTCGGGTCGCCAAAGACCATACCTCCCCTGGCTCGATCCTCCGGGATGGCAGTCAACGGGATGGGACCAGCGGTTCTGGCTGGCTCCCTCCTAGAATTGACCCCGGGTCCAAACAGGAGAGGATCGTACCAGGTGGGACCCGGTTCAAGAACTACAGAGATGCTGCGGCCTCTCCTTGAACAGCGACGGTACATCCAGTCCGCTGGGTTCTTAACTGGCTTGTGCATTCTGTTATGATGGTGAAGGATGAACCCAAATGCAGACAGGATATACTAACGGAAGACTTTTATTCAATGACAAAACTGAAAACAAAACCCACGAGGGGGCAAAACAATATAAACAGGATAACTAAGAACAGGTGGATTGAACACTAAACAGGACTGGATAACAAACTACACGACACACAAAAACTGGATACACTTAACAATAACCTAGACTAAACACTTGATAAAGATAACACTAGACTTGACAGCAGAACACAGTACTCACAGGTATGGTAACAATGCACAAGCACAGGACAGTGAATACAAGAGGATTAAATAGGGGAACAAATCAAGAGGGGAACAGGTGATATAAATCAAACAATAATGGGATAATTAATGAGGAAACAAGGGGGCGGGGTCAAGAGACGAGACTGAGAGCACATGGCTAGGAATAAACAAAGCCAGTGCTCTTACACAAAACATGGGTCTGTCATGGTTCTGCCACAAGACTAGATAAAACAAAGGACAAGATGGCAGAACCATGACAAAACCTCCGTTGCAAACCTCCATTTACCTGAATAAAAATATTTTTTACTTTGAAAATGATGCGCTGTCATGTTAACATCAGCTGTTCGTTTACATAAGACTCCGTCTATGTTCATTTACACTGCAGCGCAACGTCTGAGTTTTCAAACTAAAACAAGGTCTGCAGCGTTTGCGAACGAATCCGTTTATGAGGGTTGAAAACCGTGGTGTAGTGTAAATGAAAGGCGTAAACGTAGCAAAAGTAACGCGTTTTAAAGGATAAACGCATTAATGTTAACATAGCCTGAGATAGCAAACCATCTTCCAGTTTTCCCCCGGCTCCGCAACAGCCGGCCAAACAACAATAGAGGGTGGGCTCAGAGCCGTGATGTAGATGCTGATAAATGGAACCATGAATTCTGCTGTCTACGAAAAAATCCTAAAGGACAATGTCCAACCATCTGTTCATGACCTCAAGCTGAAGCCAACTTGGGTTCTGCCCAGGATAATAATCCAAAACACACCAGCAAGTCCACCTCTGAATGGCTGAAGAAAAACTAAATGAAGACTTTGGAGTGGGTTAGTCAAAGTCCTGACCTAAATCCTATTGAGATGCTGTGGTGTGGCTCGAAAACCCTCCAATGTGGCTAAATTACAACAATTAAATTAATTCCATATATATTTTAGATTTTTATAATGCTAAAATTTGAACTTAAAAGAAATTTAAACAAAACTAACATGGTTTCAAAAGAGCAAAGGTTTTGTTAAGTTTTTTTAAATCACCTATTTCATAATCTACGTATAGAAATTTAATGATGTGCTTAAGAAATACTATTTAATGATGTTTTAACTGTTGTGTTTCCAGGCAGCAGAGGATTAAAAATGGAGATGTGGAATAAAAGTAATCCCAGCAATCTAGAAGATGTGTTGAACTATAATGCCAGCATGTCAGGTTATTCTGTGCAGTGGGTGGATTCCCTGTCCTATGTGTGGCCTCTTGAAATGAATAACTTTGTGGCTCGATTCAGTGGTTTCTTCGTTCCAATGGAAACTGATAACTTCTATTTCCTAATCAGAGGACAAGATCGCTGCATGCTGTATTTCAGCAAGACAGGTCTTCCACAGGATAAAGTATGTCCGTGATAACAGAATCAATAAATTATTTTATAATTTAATTTGAAGTTACAACCCAGACAGTTATGTCAATTATAAATCATTAATTATCGTAACATATAACAATGTAACATTTTAATTTAAAGTTGATATAATTTTATATTTTTTCAGGTCAGGATAGTAGATAATCCTTACAGTACATACGGCTTCTATTATAGCTTTCAGAAGTCAGAGGTCATGCCCTTAGAGAAGGGAAAACCGTAAGTGTTTTTTAAGAATTCAGATCAGAAAATCTGGTGACATTCATTCAATAGCAAAATAAAAAACATGTGTGTCTCAGTATAACCTGTTATTTTATACAATATTATATCATACATAACAATCGTATCGTTAACTATAAAATAAAGCTTTTCTGCTTCCAATGTGCTGCAGATACTACATTGAGGTTCTAGTGCAGAAGTATTATTATTCTTATCAAGCTTCAGTTGACGTGGCCTTTTTCAAAGACATCAGTCATTTCACAGAGCAGCAGACTAAAGAAGCCATCCATGAGAAACAGCAGATAAAAGCCAACTATGATGTTTTTCCCGAGCAACAGGTGAGTTACAAAAGATTATTAGGTAAAGTTCCAAGAAGGAAGTTAATAATGTTTAGAAATTCATAATCAGCAGTATACCTTTAAAAGGGTAAATGTGAATCTCAGATATGAAATGATGTACCCATTTGTGTTTAAATATTTGTGTTGTTTCAGGTGATTCGTCTTGAAGGATGGGCACCAGTAAGCACCATCCAAGAGGTGCAAACTTTGAGAATCAGCAGTAACTGCTTTTCTATGAGCATCTGTGAAAACACGTATTACATCCTGGCATACAGAGATCAGAAAACAGGTGCATTACTGTACTTCACTCACTACAGATATTGTAAAAATCAAGCTTTTGTTTTTGTGATTATGTTTTAATGTTTATCTTTCTTCTCCAAATATTTTAATTCACCATCCTCTACATTTAGCCGACTGAGTGTCTTTTCCTTGATCATTTTTGTTTTACTGTTTACTGATATAGTTTTGCATATTACAGGACTGATTCCAGTCAGTGCATCAGCTTTGGACTTACAGAACGCTCTGAATGATTTGTGGACAATTAAACCAGACAATGTTACAGTCACAAAGCAGGAACTGAGCACTGAGTCACTTTACAATGTGACATTCAACTCAAATAGAGGTGAAATAAACAAATATCACAATATAAAGAGAGTGAGTGATCTGTTTAAATTTCCTAACTGATTTTTCTGTACCAAGTAGAAAAAAATTAAATGTACTTGTATTATTCTCATTTATGAAATAGTTACACACTTTAATTTTAACACTCGGTTGTGACAGGCACACTGGGTTGCAAACATCTCTTTGCAGACTGCACTCAATTGGTTTCTATCATTCTGTAAATGTTTCAATCTTAGGTGACTTTGAGGATCTTCAGTATTGGAGCATGGGGCCAGATGTAAACATCACAGTTACTGAAGAAGTAAAAGGGAAGGCCAGTCTGGAGAGTTTCACCCTGATGTGGGATGGAGTTCCTTCTTCTCCTTTGCCTTATGATGCATCTGGGACTGAGGTTTTGTTTGTTTATCTGATAAATCATTAGGCAAAACATTCTTGTACAGGTACATGTCTTTAAACACTTTCATTTTGTGATTTTAAAGGTGATGGATGCAATAAATGGGATGCTCTCCGCTAAATGTTCATCCCAGATTCCAACCACTGAGAATGTCAATGTGAAATTTTTCAGAGATTATGAGGATGGCAGAGTAAGTAAAGCTTGCATTGATAATTAGAATCAAACTATTGTCATTTACTGAATTTATAATACGCTGCAAAAAAGTTATGTCACAATAAAATTACTTCATTTAAAGCATCAAAAGGACAAACTGTATTTTTTTGTCAATCCAGTTATCAACCAGAGGAGTCCGGGTCAGAGACACTGAAGCTTTCTGTGGCGGCTGGTCTGTAAGAAACCCAGGGGTTATTTTTTACTACTATGACTCTACAATATATGGAGGATACTACAACCAAGTGCCACTACAGACGTACAATACTGTAAGCATCGCAAACATCTCATGATCTCCTCTTGTCTTAACCCAGAATTGAAAAAATACTTGAAGATAGAAAATTTTAATTCAATAAAATGTGTGGAAATTATATATTTTTTTGCAGCTCTGCTTGGCCTACAAAGGCCATCTGATGAATAAACTTGAAGTGTACTTCAGTCACTACAACAATGCAGGTTATTACCAGGAGGAAACAACAAAAATATCTGTGCAGTTTGAATCAACGGATGAGTATGTTTACTGTACTTCTTCAAACAAAGTATCTTTATTATTCAAGTGATGAATTTGTTATTTGCTATCCACCTTTTCCTTTCTTCTTTGTGGGTTGCACCATTACAGCAAGTAGGTAATGTTACTGTAAAATATTTTTTTGGCTCTATGATGGCAAGCAGCTGAGGCTTTTGTAGAAACTCAACCATGAGTGTTATGACCACAGGCAAACAACAAGAGAAGAATATAAATGCCATTTAAAGGCCTACTAAAGTGCTTTGGCAGTACCGCCACTCCCTTTATGCAGAGTGCACAGTTTGCGTAGGGCACCAATTACCAGGTGGCATTTTCTCGGTTGCTCAGAAAAAAGAAACAATTAATTCTGTATAAATATGAAGTCTCAATAAAAAAAGACCTTCACAAATAAGTTCATAACCTTGTTAAGTTTAAAGGCAGGGCCCATGATCTCCAAAGGCCAGTGTAACAAACACGCCCATACCCCAATAGACTCTGGACCATCTTTTGATAGACCTGCACACATACGCAATCTAGGAAACGATGTCGTTTAGTAGACACGCACCTTACTGCTGTTTTGGTAGTCGGCCGGACTCCCTTTTCCAAAACGTTTTTCAGAAATCGTGTACTCCTCTTTTAAATAAGTCAAAAACAATCAAAAAAGATTAAATCATGATTTCATTGTAGTGCTTTTTTTGTGGAAAAAAATGTACCCTGCAAAAATGTAACCTTTTTCATTTTGTGATGACCCCCCCAAACCACACACACGCAACCACTTCCGGCACCCTAACCCCTAGGTCAGAAGTCTTATTTTATAACCCAAATTTTGACAGGTATGCCCTACATGCACACGCACAGCATTGACATTTTGTGGGAAAGGTGGATAAAAAATAGACTAAAACCACAAACAAAGTCTTTTTTGTGAGCTTAATATAACATTGCTTTGGTCATTTTTAGGTGGAAATACATGTGTGTGGATCTCCTGGATTCCATTCAGCAAACCTATATAGGCACCAACTACAATCTGCTTTGGCTGCGTTTGTTTGAAGACGGCTATAACTCTGTTTACTACATAGACACTGTTCACCTTGGACGGGCATCGACTGCTTTAGATCCTAATGGTACTTAAAAATAGTTTTGGTTTCATTTTGACTGGTGGTGTAAAAACAAATAAACAGCTTTTATACATCATGTGAATTAGGTTTAAATTTCTTCAACATTGATTCTCCATGTGTTTGTGCTCAGTTATAATGCAGAGTAGAAGCCCACCTGCTCTTGGCAGTTCAGGACCTTTCTTTGCCAACATTTATGTCAACAAACAAACAAACGGTCGTCAAATCAGCTATGATATCACAGCATGGCCAAACAACTGTGGCTTTGGCATCCCATTGTTTGAAGTTGGCTTTTTGCAGGTAAGTTAATGGAATAATTATGACTTTCTTTTAAACACAAAACAAGAAAAATGGTTCATTTTATTCAAATGGAATTAAGTTATGACTTTTAAAGTTTCTGGCAATGTAACAACTGCCATTTTTAAGACATAAAGATATTAAGAGACATAAAGCTCGACTGGGGCACAGGCCCCCATCACTTTTTTCTTGAAAAATTCTTGCAGGGAAGAAGTGTGCAATGTACTATAAATTTCCCTTGCTTAACCCACAATTCCTACAGTGCAACAAGTAACGTCTCGGTTACGTATGTAACCCTCATTCCCTGAAGGAAGGGAACGGAGATCTCACGTCATTACAGCCGAATTGGGAACACACTTCCAATCTACGTCGAGAAACTTGTAAAATTGGCATGCAGGTATTTGCTCTGCACGAGTATAAAACGAGCGGCAAGTGCAATACCAAATCAGCTTTTTATGCTGAGAAAGCCGACCATCTAGTGCCTGGCCAACCTCAGCAATGGAACAGCAAACTGTGGTGACGGGACGTGACGTCTCCATTCCCTTCTTTCAGGGTACAAGGGTTACATACATATTCAAGACTTTCCCTTTCACAAATTGGGAATCCCTACCAAAGCGCCACTGAAGCTGATCATTCCATTGCCTGCGTAAACCTTCTGTATCTAGATATGAAGAGGCAGAACCTTGGCTTACTGCAGAAGGCAGGTCACTACTTGTTCCTTAACCCACGGTAATGAGCTAGGCAAACTGGGGAGCGAACAATGAATACACTGGCAAATAAAGTAAATTGTTAAAACTTAAAGCAACACTAAAGAGTTTTTGCTCTTTGCTCCCCCTACTGATTGGAAGCAGAATTGTTCATTACCACTGTCGTAAATAATTTAGCCTATTGCAGCAAAGCTGGCTCTGATTGGATTGTAGGTCTGCCGTAAAGCAAGTTTTTGTAGTTTTCACTCAAACTACAGGACCGCGACCCGACGGTTGGAAACTTCTTTTGTGCAGTTTTGGCCGATAGAGGGCTGCAAAGCAGATGTGAAAGTGCCGTTCTGTAACGGAGTGCCTTAGGTGAGGATTGAATCCTCTATACTCAAAGTCACTGATTTTACTCACAGAGCTAACTCCCCACTGAGTGAATCCAAGAGCAGAGATAGGAAAATAGCACAGAGACGTGGATCTTAATTTAACTCATACATTTTACTGAATGAGAAATACAACAAAATAAAGGAAGCCGTGCTTCCAAAAAAACAGGGAAAAGAAAACAGACACAAGGGTCAAAAACATAAACTTACAAGAGTAGCATATAGACTGGCAACTGGTTACCAAAACTCAAGACTGAACAAAGAAGGCATGGCAAAATTTCACTTATATAGAACAAAAACAGGTGTAACACATCAGGCTTAATTACTACGTACCAGAGAAAAGCGCCATCTGCTGGCCAGGAGCTGGATCCTCATTGATCTGGGCCAGAGGTGGGGACAAGTCACACATGGTCAAGTCCAAGCAAGACAAGTCTTAAACCATCAAGTCCGAGTCAAGTCTCAAGTCACAGTTCAGATAAATCAAGCAAGTCAAGTCAAGGGTTCAAGTCAAGTCGAGTCCTGATAAGTTTCAAGTCAAGTCACAGTACTAAAATAAATAGGGGTACATTTTTTCTATAGGTCTAAAATTAGCATTAGGCAAAGAAATCGAATCAAATGAAGAAAAACACTGTCTTTATTTATTTATTATTTTTTAGAGCTGCAGAATTGATTTGTTTTTGTTTGATTAACCCAAAAATGAAAGAGGAACACAAAGGGAGATATTTTGAGAAATGTTTGTAACCAAACCGTTCGTGGACCCCATATACTTCATAGTATTATTTTTTCCTACTATGGAAGTGAATGGGGTCCACAAACAGTTTGGTTACAAACATTTCTCAAAATATCTTCCTTTGTGTTCCTCACAACAATTACATTTTACAGGTTTGTAACAACATGAGTGTGAGTAAATGATGACAGAATTGTCATTTTTGGGTGAACTATCCCTTTAATGACACAGACTTGAGTAGGTTAATTGAGGTTACTGTCTTTTTAAAACAGACTGGTTTCTGCCTCTAATCTATACATTCAAGAAATAAACAAATGTTTTTATTAGATAAAGAATACCGTGTGGAGATCATTTTGTTTGTATGTGCCCTGTCAAGAACAGAAAGATTTTATGTTCGCTTGTTTTTAAAACCCGTCTCTTTTGTGTGTGCACTATTAAGGGCCCTTAAACGTGCACGCACACACAAACGGAGGACAGATTGCAAACAGAGCAGCATAACAGTCGCTCCACGTAAAAACTTTGTTGTTTTTCAGTGCTATGTTCGCCAAATGTATTTTAATGGACTACAGTGTGAGAGACAGTAGCACAACTCACTCTATAGTCTACACATCAAGAGTTCTGATCTAGGAATGATCACGAGCTGGACCAGACACATTCAACCGCGTTCGTCTGCGCTTAGTTATAGAAAGCTCACTTTAGCGCCTTTTTGTGGTTAAAATCACTTGAATGTTAACATTTGCAAGCCCTTAAAACACGTGCAAATGATAAACTTTTTCTGTTTTAAATTTGTGTATCAGTCCGCGAATCGAATTACATGCGAGTCGAACCATGGGTCGTGACCACAGATCAACTGCAAGCACATTTTCCACACGCAGTCCACACAAACACTTGAAAATGTGCACATTTAATACAGACATTATCCTACATGTAATATACAGTAGAGCTACGCCACTGTTATAGCAAAATTCCCCAATACATATTTACGAGACGTATCAGTAATGATAATGGTCACATTTGTAGCGATTTAGCGGGAGGAGGGGAATAAGGTTATTTGAAACACTATAAACCTCTGTAGCGAATTTCAGCGGGAGGAGGGAAATAACGTTATTTGAAACACTATGAACCTCCGACCGAAACACTACGGGGATTCCCAAGGGAATCTTAGATTTTAGCTCAAAAGGGAATATTATGTAGAATTAACTGTAATTAATTATACAAGTTCATCAGGTTTTACCTGGCGTAGCAGAATTAATAATAACAATTAATTAATATGTTCGTCCACCGAAGACATATATCCATAATCGTATATTAACGTCTAAGAAATGTTAATTTCATGGCCTTTAAAATTAACCATCTCACTGATATACAGTGCTACTCGCAGCGTGTAGCTGGATCAAAAGGCAGAAATAGTGACTTTCCTTTCATGAGCATTGAACACAGAAACAATTCAATTGTGAAAATGCAAACCGGTTTATTAACTATAAAATGAAGTACACATAACGACTAACTAAACATACACACATACAATAACCTAAAACATAGATGAGAAAGAAAAGATTGAAAATAGCTAGAGAGAATAAAAGATTGGCAATAGCACTATTGCTTAACATCTGCACAAACCATCGGATAATCTCTAAGGATCGCCTTAATTTTCATAAGGGGTAAAGCTTGAACATCAGCGAGTAAAACGAGTTTATACTTGCATTTGGCTCTTTGTGTTGCGGTGCAAAGTTTCTTATGCTCGCGGTGCGAGCAAGGAGAGAGAGAGAGAATCCAGGTGTGTTCGTTTAAGATGAAAGTCCGTTAAGTTGTTTCGTAGGGCAGAGTGGTCCGCGGGGTTTTCCGAACTCTAGCGCAAAGCCAGGAAAGACTGTCCTGAAGGGACAGGGCTCAGAGAAAAGATGATGAATCCGAGGGACTCTGGGTGAGTCTCAGCGAGTTTCCAAACTGCGCTGACGGGTTACCTGAGTAACCGGGCGATTGAGCGCTCATGAGTGAACTAAGCCACTGACTGAGATACTGAGCGAATTGAGCGAATTGAGCTATTGAGCGAACTGAGCCATGAGCAATGATGGCTTGGGCGATAGGCCGTTTTGACCTTTCACATGCTCAGCCCATTTTGGGTGTACGACCAATGTGTGAAGTGTTCGGTCGCGCGGGGAAACAAGCCTTTGTTCTTTCAGACATCACATTTGCGTAATTGCATAATGATAAAACTTTGTTTCCATAACTCTTCAAATCGATACTAAATGACATTGATGCGGCTTATGGTAATATGATACATAGAAATGATTGGGAAATAAAGAGTAGATTAATTTGATACTAGACAAGACATGGGTTTAAGATCACGTTGAATAATAATTTCATACCTAAGATATGAACCATGCTACAGTGAACAAAATCTAACTAAAGTGTTAACACACAGTTACATCACACATACTCGATCATGCAGTAAAGGGATATAACATATATATACATTTAAACAGCTCATTGTGATCTTTAAATGTGGTTTCATCACAGACATATCGTCTGTGCCCCCTGCTGTGTCTCTGGCAATGGTCAGAATGGTGGAATTCCTTTGAAGACTGCATTTGTTTTAATTGTCGCCCGCTTTACAGCCTTGATAGGTGGTAGATATCTGGGTGATTGTGTTATCAGGACACAGGGTTATCTAAAGTCACAATTTTAGGGCGGTTTACGATCCAGACGCCAAATGGCCTCAATCTGACTCCGAGCCATTTGCTACACCTCCGACCGAAATACTACGGGGATTCCCAAGGGAATCTTAGATTTTATCTCAAAAGGGAATATTATGTATAATTAACTGTAATTAATTATACAAGTTTATCAGGTTTTACCTGGCGTAGCAGAATTAATAATAACAATTAATTAATATGTTCGTCCACCGAAGAGATATATCCATAATCGTATATTAACGTCTAAGAAATGTTAATTTCATGGCCTTTAAAATTAACCTTCTCACTGATATACAGTGCTACTCGCAGCTTGTAGCTGGATCAAAAGGGAGAAATAGTGACTTTAATTTCATGAGCATTGAACACAGAAACAAATCAATTGTGAAATGCAAAACCGGTTTATTAAACTACGTTACACTACAAAAACACACAAGACTAACTATACATACAAACAACAAACAAGCAACATATATGAAAGAGAAAGAATGGACAATTAAGAGAGAGAGAGTAAAAGAAGGGCAATATCACTATAGACTTAACTTCTGCACAAATCATCAGAACTCTAAGAATCACCTTAATTAAAAGGGGCAATAACTTTTACAGCGAATGAACAAGCGATACTTGCGTTTGGCTTTTGTGAGCCACATGTGTATGTCCAGCTGTATGGGCGCGTATGCGAGGAAGAGAGTTCCTGAGTTTGTGGTCACGTGACGGAGTCCTAAGGTGTCCGTAGGAGTTTTTCCTTTTTGGGTTAATCCGTCGGTCTGGTTAATCTGTGGCGATTAATTTGTCCAGTTTGTTGAAGTTTGTCCAAGTGTCAGGGTGCCCGTGAAAACTATCCGAGAGAGGGACAGGTCTCACAGCGAGCCCGGCTGGGCGTCGCGGCCTCGCTGTTGAGCAGCCGTGTGGCGTGCTGTGCCCGACTGTGTGCTGAGAGCATCGATGAATTGGGGTGCAGGCCTCTTAACCTGAGCTTAGACCAACCCCTTGAAGTTCAGATGACCAATCCAAAAGGGTGTTGATAGAGTAGGAAAACTTTGTCTTTGTTTTACCAGACTCATTTGCATAGATGGACTATGCTAAAGATTTTGTTAAATAATAATTTGGATTAATATTTAACAAGTTTGATATCAGTTATGGTAAGATGATGCACATCATTGATCAGGAAAGGAAAAGGGTATTATTAAGAGTGTAAACAAGGTATGGTTTGAAACACACATCAAATAGTAATCTCATGAATGTGAATTATGAGACATGCTAAGATGAACAAATAATCCTTATAGTGTTACAAGAAAGTGGTTCATTACTGATACAAACATGCAATACAAGGATATATAATATATACAATTTAAACCAATTTATTTTGGTCTTAGCTGTCTTATCTTATCTTAGACAGACACATTTTTGTGTCATGGCTTTGAGGTGTTAATTTGCTTAGATTGACACAATAAAAAAGAGAGAGTCGATAGGTCTGGGAATGTGTGTTATCAGGAGATTAGGATCTTCTGATGAAAGCGTCTGAGCAGACCTGGTGACAAAACTCAACCTAGGGTCACAGCATGAAACTGTTAACGACCCAGACTGAAGAGACCTCCAGTTGACGTCCAGCCAGATGTTACACATTTAAAGCATAATATGCAACCAAAGCCAAATTATGACAAACAGGAAAGATTAACGTTAATTTATTGCGTAATAGTTATATAGTGAACTGACTATAAAGAGATGACTTTCTTACCTTACTGTTCTTGACGTTGTGGTTGTCCTGTCAGATATTCTTGCGTTTCATATTTTGCATCTGGCAAATCTTTTTTTATTGGCACGGTCCAGTTCAAAGTCTTTATAACAAGACTATTTGTGGAGCTCGACTAACGTTACTGTCTGCCATGTTTGGTGCGGTTTGAATTGTGCAGCGGGCACAGACGCTGATTAGTGGTGCTGACGTCACAATATTATTTTTTTATTTTAAAGAAATGTATTAATGTTTGTTTATTATTTATAAGTTCAAGTCATTTTCGAGTCTTCCCCTTTAAGTCAATTCAAGTCTCAAGTAACTTGTTCTCAAGTCAAAGTCAAGTCAAGTTATTTTCATACTTTAATCAAGCAAGTCACAAGTCCTGAAAATTGTGACTCGAGTCAAGTCATGTGACTCGAGTTCCCCACCTCTGATCTGGGCAGAAGCAACCGGTAAGATACTGGGTTTATCTTCCTGAACCGGGATGTGAATTGAGAGCCTCTATCAGAGACCATATCTTGTGGGAAGCCATGTTTCCTGAACACATGATGCATAAGGTGCTCTGCAGTCTGGCTTGCTGTGGGAAGTTTGGGTAAAGCCAAGAGGTGACATGCTTTTCAAAATCTGTCCACCACCACCAGAATAACTGTATTACCTTGTGATTTGGGCAAATCTGTTACAAAGTCCATAAATATGTGTGACCAGGGATGTTTGAGGATAGGTAAAGGGTGCAGTAGTCCTAGGGGGTGGGTTCTGGGTTCCTTATAGTACAAGTGCCAACAAAATCCCGAACATCTCTTTGTAACTTGGGCCACCAAAATCTCCTTTGAATGAATCTGCAAGTTCTTGTGGCCCGCAGGATGACCAGAGGGGAGGGAAGCATGTGCCCACGGCAATACATCAGAGCGTAATCGGTTAGGTACAAAGAGACGTCCTGGTGGACCATTAACTGGATCTGGCTGCTGCCAATGGGCCTTTTTGATGGCAGCTTCAATGCCCCACTGGATAGCTGCTACTATTCTGGAGGTGTGTAGTATGGGTTCCGGTCTGGACTCCTGCTCTGGGATATCAAATTGCCTTGAAAGTGCATCTGGTTTCAAATTCTTGGAACCTTGGGGGTAAGAAAGAACAAAGTCAAACCGATTAAAAAACAGCCCAGCGAGCTTGGCAGGAATTTAATCTCTTGGCTTCCCGAATGTAAGTAAGGTTTCTGTGGTCTGTCCAGATGAGGAAAGGATGCTTGGCCCCCTCCAACCAATGCCTCCACTCCTCCAGTTCCACCTTAACTGCCAACAGCTCCTGATTTCCAATATCGTAATTCCTCTCTGCTGCAGACAGTCGGCGAGACAGAAAAGCACATGGGTGAAGTTTGTTGTCAAACCTGGCTCTCTGAGACAAGACGGGTCCTACCCCTGTCAGAAGCATCCACCTCAACCACAAAGGGCAACTCTGGGTCTGGGAGAGTTAAGATGGGAGCAGACGTAAAGAGTCATTTCAACCAGTTGAAAACCTGGTTGGCCTTTTCTGTCCACCTGAATGGCTGAGCAGACTTCTTGGTGAGAGCGGAGAGAGGTTCTGCAACAGAGCTAATATTTCTAATGAACTTTCTGTAAAAATTGGGAAAGCCAAGAAAGCATTGTACCTGCTTTACAGAGCTGGGCTGAGGCCATTCCCATACTGCATGGACCTTGCCAGGATCCATCTGAAGATTCCCCTTGTACACAATGAAGCCAAAAAATGGGACTGAGGAAACATGAAACTTACTTTTCTCCAACTTGACGAAGAGGCTGTGTTTAAGTAGCTGGGACAAGACCTGTCGAACATGTTGAACGTGTTCCTGGTAGTCTTTAGAGAAAATAAGGAGCCAAAAATAAGGATTGGCCAGCACATCCCGTAGTACATCATTGATTTGAGCCTGGAAAACAGCTGGGGCATTTACCAGGCCAAAGGGCATTACCTTGTATTCATAGTGGCCAGTGGGAGTGTTGAATGCGGTCTCCCATTCGTCACCCTCTCTAAATCTGACCAGATGGTAAGCGTTTCAAAGATCCAATTTAGTGAAAATTGTGGCACCTTGTAGGAGTTTGAAAGCAGTGATCATCAAAGGCAGAGGGTAGCGATTCTTGATTGTGATGCAGTTAAAAAAAAATTTTTATTATTTTATTTTGGATTTTGCATATTACAGTATACATACGAGAACATATAACAAGAAATAAATTAGTAACATAAAGTAAAAAAAAGAAGATAAAAGGGGAAGATGGATGGACATAAAATTACATTTCAAAGAAAAATAGTACAATCAGAGTGAGTAATAATAGATCACTGTTCCGGTTTGAGGAGATCCACAAAGGGTTGCCATACTTTTTGGAATTGCCGTTGGGATTTATGGTCCAGGGAACGTATCCTTTCCAATTGTATAACATGGAACAGTTCACTCATCCAGACTTTGAAACATGGGGGATCCGGTGATTTCCAGTTTACAAGTATTGCCTTTTTTGCAAGAGTCATTCCCATCAGTATGGATTTTTGCTACGAATTTGGAAGAGTGTTTAATGTCTCAGAAGTTCCAAGAATTGCCAGATTGTGATCTGGCTTAACCTCCTGTTGGAATACTTTTGAGAAAAGATCAAATATAGCAGTCCAGAACTGAAACAATTCAGAACAAAACCAAAACATATGTGACAAGGTGCCCTCTTTTATTTTACATCTGTCACAGAGTGGAGAGACAGTGCCGAATATTTTATGTAATCTAGTTTTGGAGAAGTATAATCTATGGATAACCTTGAACTGAATCAGCCTGTGCCTTACATTTATTGAACAGTTTTGAATATTACTAAGACTTTCATTCCAGGTTTCCTCAAACACTTCTTCATCAAAGTCTTTAGACCAGGCTTCTTTTATGTAGTTTGTGCTCACTGGCAGCTGGAATATGTTCAGACAGTTTGAGACTAAATGTCTAGAATTTGGATTTACCAAGAGACAGTGTTCAAATGTGTCAGGTTTTGGCTTGTTCATAAATTGTGGAATGACTGTTTGGACATAGTGTCTCACTTGCAGGTACCGGAAAAAGTCTGAGGCTGGGAGATTAAATGTGGCTTGTAACTGATTGAAGGATGCAAACGTATTATCTATATAAAGATCCCCAATAGATAGCAAACCTTTACTTCTCCACTCAGTAAAACCTCGGTCCAACTGAGAGGGTTTGAAGTTGTGGTTATTTACAATGGGCGTGTGAATGGATGTGTCAGGTGATTTAAAATGTTTCCTTATTTGGTTTAATATACGTATTGAATTTTTGATTATTAAATTCGTCCCAATTAGTTTGGACGAAGGAGATACTTTAGAAAAAAGTATAGCTGGGAGGCAAGATGTTTTTAGAGATAGTGTCTCCATTCTAAGCCATAAAGGGTCAGCTATGGAAAGGGTTTCACCAGAGATACCTTTCTGCCAGTAAGATAATGCCCTAACATTCGCTGCCCAATAGTAAAATATAAACACCGGAAGCCCCAGACCTCCCATTTGGCTAGGTTTTTGTAAGTGCATTTTTGATATACGGGGAGTTTTGTATGCCCAGATAAATGGTAGGATAATTGAGTCCAAGAGCTTAAAAAAAGATGCAGGAATATATATAGGCAAATTTTGAAAGAGGTAAAGGAACTGCGGCAGAGTGACCATCTTAATTGCATTAATTTTACCTATCATCGACAGCGGAAGAATTCTCCACCGTTCTATGTTATCTTTTAATTTGTCAATCTTTGCTAAAAAATGTAGTTTAAAAATTAGTTTGGGATCTTTTGGAATTTTAATTCCAAGGTATGTGATGTAATCTTTAACAATCTTAAACGGCAGCGGACCTATCTGGTTACTGTTTGTGTGCCGTGCAAGTGACATAAATTCACTTTTGGTCCAATTAATGGTATACCCAGAAATTTTCCCGAAGTCATTGATGTATTGAAGTAAGTAGGATACTGATTTGGCTGGATCAGAGAGATACAACAATAAGTCTTCAGCATATAGGCTGACCAAAGCTTCTTTATCTCCAATCTTTATTCCATGTATATGCAGATGAAACCTAATCCCCATTGCTAATGGTTCTAAGGCAATATCAAAGAGAAGAGGGGAGAGAGGATCTCCTTGTCTAACTCCACGACCTAACTTAAAAGCATTCGATTTATTGGAGTTTGTCAAAATGGATGCCTGAGGGCATAAGTATAGAATTTTTATCCATTTAATAAAGTGACTGCCGAATCCAAAATATTCAAGTGTTTTTAGTATGTATGGCCACTCTATTTGATCAAACGCCTTTTGAGCGTCAAGTGAGATGATTGCTCCTGGGGGTTCTTTATTAAGGTCCTTATAAAGAATATTAAGTAGAAGACGGACATTGCCAAACGAAAAGCGCCCTGGTATAAATCCAGTTTGATCCGGGTGTACTATTGTAGAGATATGTTTTCCAAGTTTATTTGCTAGTATCTTTGTTATCACCTTCTGGTCAAAATTGAGAAGCGAAATCGGTCTATAGTTGGCTGGGTCAGTATCATCTTTACCTCTCTTTAGCAGAACACATATATTTGCCTCGTATAGTGAAGTGGGGAGTTTGCCATTTTGCCAATTCTATGAATCATTAACCATTCTCAGTAAGTAAGGGGCTAATTTTAAAGAGAAGGTTTTATAGAATTCACACCCAAATCCATCTGGGCCTGGTGCTTTGCCCGATGGGAAGGATTTGATGGCCTCTGAAATGTCTGCTTCTGAAAATGATCCATCTAGGTCTTCTTTTGCAATTTCGTTTAATTGGGGAAAATTAAGACCATCGAAAAAAGAATCATAGTCCTCCTGATTGGCATTGCATTTGGCAGAGTAAAGATCTGAATAAAAAAGTCTAAAAGTCTCATTGATTTCTTCTGGATTAGTTATATTGTCCCCCGTTTGGGACTTAAGTCGATGGATTGTATGTTTTGCTTGCTCACCCCTTAATTGTCTTGCTAATAATGTTTCCGGTTTATCACCCAGTTCAAAGTATTTTTGTTTCAGTTTGAGCAGGAGATTCTCAATTCTTTTCCCTAATATTGAGTTATATTCATATTTTAAATTCAGTATTTTTTTATAATCCTCTTGTGATCCAGATTTTCTATATTCCTTTTCTGCTTCTGTGAGTAGGTTTTCTATGGACAAGAGCCTATTACGGCTATTTTTCTTCTTAGCAGTTTCATAAGCAATAATATGACCTCTCATTACTGCCTTAAGGGTATCCCATAAAATGGAGTCAGAGACTTCTCCGTTATCATTACTTTCAAAGAAGTCGTCCAGTTTGTTAGTAATGTAAATTTCAAAAGCTGGATCTTTAAGAAGATAGGGATTGAACCGCCAGCGAAAATTTTGTTGTGGCAAAATATTATTAAGTTTAAGTGAGATGGGGCTATGGTCTGATATCAACCTGTTATGGTACTGTGAATAAGTTATTCTATGAATCATTTCTGAAGTGACCAGAAAATGGTCAATTCTAGTATAGGTTTTATGGTCTTTTGAGTAAAATGAGTATTCTTTATCCGTTGGATGTTGCAATCTCCATATATCTATCATGTTCCTGTCTTTGATTAGTCTATTGAGGGTCTGTACTGAGGTTATATTAGGAGGTGACTTTGAGGATGATCGATCCAACACCGGATCTTGGTAGCAATTGAAATCCCCACCAATAATGACATTTGTACACCCGGATGGTATTAAATTAAAAATCTTTTTGAAAAAGTTAGGGTCATCAGTATTCTGACCATATATATTAAGCATTGTAATATGTAAAGAATTAATTTGTCCTGATATCAAGATATATCTACCATGCGGATCGAGAGTCATCGAATCAAGCTGAAATGGGATGCCTTTTCGAAATAAGATTGCTACTCCCCTGGCCTTACTACTGAAAGGAGCTTGATATACCTGGGATATCCAATTCGCCCTAAGTTTCCGCTCGTAACCCACCGCTATGTGTGTTTCTTGAAGAAATAAGATGTCTGCTTTCAAAGATTTAAGATAAGTGAACACTTTGCTTCTTTTAATAGGTTGGCCAAGTCCTTTGACATTCCAAGATGTCAGAGTTAAACTGGGATTTCCTCTATTAGTCTGATCATTTCCTAACATTTAACTCCTGTACATAGAAAGTAAGACCATCCATTGCCCCTTGGAAAAGAAAAAGTATATATGTATATAAGATAATAACAATAATAACAAAAACTATTACAAAAAAAGAAAGAAAAAATTCTAACAATGAACTTTAACCCCTTTACCCACCCAAACCCCTCAAATGACTTCCCCAAACGAAGCATTACGGCTCCCCCTGGCGGCTGAAGCGCCAAATACCTGAAGCAATAACCCAAGTATTGAATTACCCTAACTCGCGTTAAACTATACACGAGTTAAATAAGATGTGTAACAACAAGACACCAAGACTCCACATCCAAGTCTAGTCCAAAAACGAAATGGAAGAAAATAAAAAATTGTGTGCACTTACAGTCTCTCTTTAATTTCCATAGTTCAACATAGCGGTTTTGTTCTTAGTCAGTCCTGATAGCTTGTCTCAGATCCTTGTCTATATACAGCTTTGCGTCCGTGGGAGATGTAAACACTTTGGCATTTCCATTATAGGTGATGCAAAGTTTGGCAGGGAAACGCAGAGCATGCTGAACCTTGAGCTCTCTTAGCAGCTGTAACAGTTCGCTAAAGCGCCAACGTTGTCCATTACCTCGACCGTGTAGTCTGGGGAAATCATCACCTTGCATCCCTCGAATTCGAGCTGACGTCCCTGTCGAAGGCGTAGGATGCCCTCTTTATCCTGGATGTAATGAACCCGGGCAATAATCGCGCGCGATCTAGCTGCTTCCGGAGGCTTTGGCTGTAAAATTCTGTGGGCACGATCGATGATTGGGGGATTGGAGAAGTTTTTGAAAAGTCGCACGATTAGTTCCGCCACAAACTCGGTTGGCCTTCCCTTTTCCATACCTTTCGGTATACCAACAATCCTGATGTTATTTCTGCACGATCTGCCCTCAAGATCGTTAAGCTTGGACTTTAATGCCCTGTTCTCTTTACTTAAGGCACCCAGGGAAGTTTCTAAAGAGAGGATCCGTGTTTCATGGTCACCAGTCTGTCCTTCTATAGCCTCGACCCTCTCATTTAGCTCTTGTTGTGTCATCTGTATTGCCCGAAGAGTTGTTTCTAGTTTATCAAACCTCTCGTCTAAGGCGCTGATAATCTTGTCAGAGATTTTCTCCATCATCCGCGACACATCTTTATCTTCGAGCCCTAGACATGGCGTTTGAGCGGTCGTCGCCATACTGCCAGTAGCCTCGGTAGTGACTGAGAAGGTTTCGTGGTCTGAGGTTGTTTTTTGGACGGCATTGACGAAATTTAAAAATCGCTTGTGGTACTATGGATGTTTACCTAGGCTTGTAGCCCATTTAAAGTTAGTTTAGAGACAAATAAGTTACACTTTCATCGACTTGAATGTGGAGAGGTTAGCAAACGCGTCTCCTACTTACACTGCTCCATAGCACCCCCGATTGTGATGCAGTTAAGACCCCTGTAGTCAATGGAGAGCCTGAGGTCGCCATCTTTTGTTCCAACAAAAAAACCCTGCCCCAGCTGGTAAGGTTGAAGGACAAATGAAACCATTATCCAAAGCCTCCTTAAGATACTTCTCCATAGCAACCCTCTCAGGAGCAGAGAGGGAGTACAGCCTACCCCGTGGAGGGCATGCACCTGGGACCGAGTCTATAACACAAGCAAATGGTCTGGGAGGAGGAAGGGAGGTAGCTCGGGACTTGCTGAAGACCTCTCTGAGATCAGCATATTCAGGAGGATGTCGGGACACTTCAGGGAGGGACCCAGAGGGTGTACTTATAGACTTTACAATAAGAACCTTGGGTGTTTCTGCTGTCTGAAGGACTAGAGATGACTTGAGGGGAAAACTTAGAGACTTAGCATTATCAGACTTGACCTGAGATACAAGTAGTCCTTGAGTAAAAGGTATGTTATGGTTGAGAGGGGCAGGCCACCTGGAGAGTGTTGACAAAGGTCTTGAAAATGCCTTCAGTAACTCGGGAGAGGAGAGATTAAAGACACAGCAAATAATTCCACAGCTCTTAACAATACCCATGGACCAATCTATATGTGAGTTGTGACAGGATAGCCATGGATATCTAAGAACTAGGGGAAGCTATGGTGATTGCATCAGAAAAAATTGCATTAGCTCCTTATGGCCCCCAATTTCAAACTGAAGAAAAGGAGTACAGTGACTCACCTGACCTGACCCAAGGGGTCTGCCATCAAGAGCAGTGATGGTTAGGTGCTTCTGGAGAACCAAGGATGGAATACCCAAACGTCTGGATACGTTTAGATCCAAAAAATTCCCAGCAGTCCCAGAATCAATGAAGGCTCCCAGCTGGTGATGTTGATGGTCTCGGAGGATGGTGGCTTGGAAAGTAACTCCAGAGGTAGCAGGATGGGGGATGACTTCTATTCTTGTTCCAACTCCCCCATATCTGCCTAGAAAATCACAACTTTTAATTTTCCGTTGGCCTTAGTACACAATGTAACTACAGAAGAGTCACGTTTTAAATTGGAAAAAAATAAAATATTGAAAAATATCTAAACTGTTTTGGTTAATTTTTAGCGCAATACTAATGGTCTAATCAGATTCAATGGATTATGCTAAACTATGCTAAAAGTGGTACCGCCAGACCCGGAGATTGGCTGAATGGATTCCAAAACAGTAAAAATCAAATGTTTTACTCTAGGGGAGCTGTAAAATAAGCATATTTTCAAAAAAAGGTGGAGTGTCCCTTTAAAATGCCAGTTTGGTTAGCTTTAATCAATGTCTGGGAAACTGCCCCTTATTGTATTCTGTCAATAGGGCTGTGGATTTTAAGCAAAAGTATTTGATACGTGTATAATACTGTACATTGGTTAATATTATTATCTCATTTTTGACTGAGGTGGCGTTTAGCGGCTTTTCACCTGAGCTCCTCATACGTTGTTGCAGATTGGTATGGTTTATGTTTAAATGTGTTTTATTTTCTAATCTTTCATTTTTTACATTTTTGTCCTGTAGAAAATGCCCAATAGCACAGAAGATCTAATGATTCAACACCAGGAGAATGCCACAGTCACCATTACCCGCCTTCACAAAGCCAGCCCCCCTCTTACTGGAACTTTTGATGTTTTAGTTTCTGGTCAACGTATTGAGGGTAAACACGCTGTCTATGGGTTTAATGGAATTTTGCACAGATTTTTGCTTTCTGTTTTGTTTTTGAAATGAATACGTCTGAACTGGATTTACTTCTTCACATAATCCACAAGCTACAGTGGGTTATCTGGTTTTAAATGTTATGTATGGTGTTTGTACCTCAGGTCTGCCAGTAGACATTAGTGCTGTGGATCTGCAGTACGCCCTACAGAGGATTTCAGAGCTCGGTCAGCTGGAAGTGGTGAAATCTGGAGATTGCAGAGGTTACACATGGGACATCCGATGGGTCTCTGTCGCTGGCAATCAGCCACTTTTAGAGGCAAGACACAATAAACTTATAAACATAAAAGCAGAAGGCATACAATCAGATTTGTCAATTTCAATAACAAATAAATCACAAATGAAATCTCTTTAATATCTCAATTGTTCTGCAATGAGATTTAATAAAGTTTAAACTCAGGCTTTTGATTTAGGATTTTGCTTTAATAATACAGTGACCCTGCCCGTAAAGCTAAAATAATTTCATCAAAATTTCATCCTACATAATGTAAAGAATATTAACTTTAATCTTTAATACTGAGTATGGAAGGTCATGTCAAGGTTGAAACTGATCTGAATGATTAACCTTTGATGCTCCTAATCCTTAATTAGATTATGAGATTTTAGCCTGAATTTAACAGTCAGAGCAAGGGTCTCCTCTAGATTTGACCTTAGAATTGATCTAAGTGATCTTCTGTGCTCAGAAGTCATGCATTATAATACAGTATAAATACCACATGATCTGACTCATGCTTTCCATTTTCATTTTATAATCTTAAATGTGAACCAGATTAATTCTTCTGCTGTGATTGGAGTGAATCCTTCTGTGACATCTCATGAGGTTCAGCAAGGAGGACTCTTCAAACAGAGAATTATGGGAGACTACCTGCGCACAGCAACAGATAAACCACAGGTGCATTTCCCACGCACTACAGATAATACTTGTTTGTTAAAAAAAAATACTTGACCTTGCGTCACCTGATTGTGCAGTTTTTCAATAGTGCTAATGCGTGCTAGTTGAAAGACCTGTTAGAAAAACCTGTTTAGTGTAAATACTTTTGTGCTATGGAAATTTACATCTCTGGAGGAGGCTCAAGCAGAGCATGAAAAGGGTTACAAAGAGGTGTACACTAAATCATTTCATTGTAGATAAATGTCCCCTTTAAAGGAACAGTTTACCCAAAAATAAAAACAGTGTCATCATATACTCAACCTTGTTGATTAAACAAAAAAATAAGGCAGCAAATATTTTTTTACATTGTAGAAATATTTTTTTTTCTGTGAAAACCAAAAAAAGTTTATCATAATGACAGGGCTGGTCTTTTTATAGACGTATGACTGCTAAACATCATAGATGTAGTCTGCCATTCTTTCAAAGTCATACTGTAAGCTTTTTATGACTAATATGTAGGTTATTAAAACTGCTTTAAAAATCTTGCTTGACAGCATTGGTCACCATTTACTTTTATTGTAAAAGACTAAATCTTTCACTATAAATAATCAATGATTGTGGACAGCAGGAACACAATAAATTGGCTTAAATCTTTCAAATGAATGGTAATTTTTTTATTTTGATATCAGAAATAAATAACATAATCAAAACCCATTTGAGAACATTTTAAGACATCCAATGTTGGTGTCTGAAAACTTATGCATATGTGCATATTTAAATACATTTTATCCAAAAGGTGGAAGTTTTCATCAACGGCATCCCATCATGGTGTTCGGGTGACTGTGGTTTCAACTGGAGTGAATCTAAGACACCAACAGTGACAGGAATTTCTCCACCAAAAGGTGCAGTTAATGAATACACTGACATACAATAAGCTGTAATCTTGTTTTTAGTGCTTTACTGGTATGACTTGTATTTTCAGGTTCAAGTGGTTTGTCAACTCTTCTTAACATAACTGGATCTGGATTTGATGGTGGCAATGTCACTGTAAAGACTGGTGATGTGGAATGCTCTGTCAAAGAGGTCACCAGTAAGTAAAAATCCAAAAACATCATGCATTTTTTAAAGTCCCATGAAATTGAGTTTTGTAGCTTTTGGTCCATGTTTGTTAACTTTTAAGAGCATGTACACTACAGTATATGACGTTAAATGCAGTAGATGTCAGCACAGTTTATGAAAAAGCACTATTTAAGAAAAAATATTGACTAATGTCTCTGTTATACTGTAGACAGCTATATAACCTGCAGAGTTGGTCCGGCAAGTGCTGGTATGCAACCAGTGTCTCTGAGTTTCTCTGCCCTGGGCAATGCCCGATACGAGAATGGCAACAGTTATAACTTCACACATCTGATAGGAGTGACCTCCATAAATCCCACTACAGGAAGTGCAGCAGGTACATGACAACACCTAAAACGGTTGCTAAAATAAATGTAAAAGTGAAAGTGACATGACTGTCAAATACACATAGCAATTAAGTTAAAAGAGGTAGGAAAGAAGAAGAGAGAAAAAATAATAAAGTGCTTAAGTATATGTGTATAAATATGGTTCAGGATTAAATATACTACATGATCTTTTTTGCTTCACAGGGGGGTCGATTCTGACTGTGTTTGGTTATGGATTCAGTAATGATACAGCAGTCACCATTGGCACTCGGCCATGTAATGTTACTGAAGCAGAATTTAGCCAGCTGAGATGCATAGTTCCTGTTGTAAGTCAAGGGGTTGCTTTAACTTGATTTTCTTTAAAAAGGCATGCATGTACATTAATAACACTTAATTAATTCTTGGTTAATTTACTCAATGTTATGCAACTTTTTTTTTTGTTTGTTAAATTTAAGTAATTCAGGTTGACTATATTGCACTACATGAAACATATCTTGTGTGTGTAACATAAATTAGGGGTTAGCAGGTGAACAGACTGTAACAGTGACCATAGGAGAGATAACAGCATCTTTAAACAACTCCTTCACATACAACAACACTCTGACGGCCACCATCACTGCTGTCAGCCCACAAACTACAACAGTATTTGGTAAGAGTTTTTGTTTGAGTGCAATATTTTTTTATTTTTCCATTCAAACATTTAACTTACCAAAATAAGGCTTTCTTAAAAAACATTTGTAATTTTTTGTGCTTAAAATGTCTTTTCATTATTTCAATAGTAAAACCACTCTTTTCTGGACAAATTCTTCTTCTGCTGCAACTAAAACCAGCCACGCCCATCTCCTGCCACTGTGCTGGCATCTACTACATTCTACATTCTAAAAATGCTGTAGACCTCTAAATAAGTTTCTCAATGTGATTCACCATGTTTGTTTCCTTATAGTTGGTCTTATTATATATTTGCAAATTTTCACATTATTGTATTTCAATCTGAGAATTACCTGCATGGCGATACTGCCGCACTATCTGTTCATCTCTTGAAATAGATATGTCCTCCTTTAATTGACAAGAATGCAGAAAAGTATGGTAAATATGGATCACCATTGTCATACTTGCCTGATTGTTACGTGTTTGTGCCAGGGGCGTAGCCACGAGGGGGCCTGGGTGGGCCTTGGCCCCCTCATTTACATGTCCGCCCCCTCAGATTTCCAATTGCTTAAAATAAATAAAATAAGAAAATGTTGATTTCTTAGTCTGATTGACAGCTGTTTTCAAACTTGATTGGATTAGCTCATGTCACGTGTTGTTGTGTGTAATTTATGCTGTCATTTTTGCATGAGAGTTCATTAATATTTGGTGACAATGGCAGCTTGCGCGCAAAGTACAATATTACGCTCTTTTAAAAAAGCATGGAAAGATGAGCGAGAAGAATATCAGAGGAGAGAGAGAGCGAGAGAGAGCGAGCGAGATGCCACCTCATTTTAAGATGCCCCCCCCAAAAATAAAATTATAGCTACGCCCCTGCTATGTGCAAGAGTTAAACATTTGGGTGCGGGATCTGCTCTACATATCCTAAAAGGACTAGAACGACGTTTGAACCTTGTAGTACTTTTGTGTTGGCGGCACAAAAGGTCACAAGTTGAATTACAAGGAACACAATATATACCCTTTGATGCACTGTAAGCAGTGCTTAAAGTGGGGTTAAAAAGTTCTGGTACTCTCGTCTTGTAAAACATTTATCGGTCCCCTTCAAATTATAAAAACGAAACTTCCTAAAGACGGCTATTATTCACATGATTTTTTCAAGATGATTGATAAATCAGATAATTAATTTAGTGCCCCTCCCTGTATGTGATTTCATTACTATTAATCACCCATTCACCAATGTTTTGACTCAGAGAGGCACAGTACCGGCAACATGTGAGAAATGCCGGAACACAGAAAAAAGTGCAGGTACGCTAAAAAATGTAAACCGAAGCATTGAGAACTTTGCAGGTGTGCAGGCAGTTTGTTGAAGAGAGACATTTGCCGTTCACGTCTGGATCGCGTGTCCGTGCGGGCGCCATCTTGGGAGGGCTAAACTCTCGCGTGAAAGCACAACACCTGTTCAGGGCAACAACATTTCGCGCGAGGGTTTGGTTTTCCCGGGATGGCGCCCGCGTGGATGTGTGGTCCAGACGTGTACGGTAAATGTTTCTTTTTAATAAACTGCCTGTACACTTGCAAAGTTCTCAATGCTTCGGTTTACATATAGAGACCCTCATTGTGCTACAGTGTAAGTGTGGGGTTATTTTGAGCATTATTAGTAGTATAGACATAGCGATTTCGTTTTTAATGCACTGATGCCCCGAAGGCTACCATAACATGCTAATTTGCGTTTAGGAATAACACTGGTCACGCTAGACCAGCATGAAAACAAACTCCAGCGAACGGCCGAACTCGGCACACGTTTGTTATTAACCCTAGGATCATTTCAAGGCGGATTTTCCCTTTAATGTATTAACTAACATGAACTAACCGTGAGCAGTACATTTGTTACTGTATTTGTTAATCTTTGATAACGTTAGTAAATAAAAATACTGTTCATGGTTTATTCATGTTAGTTCAAAGTGCATTAACTAATGTTAACAAGATTTAAATAAATGTATTATTAACATTAACAAAGATAAAAAATTGCTTTATGCCATAAGTGCAGTTTATTATTAGTTCATGTGTTAACTAATGAACCTTATTGTAAAGTGTTACTCAATTATTTGTTCATTATGTTAAAATGTAAATCAGGTTTACAATTTATTAAAGCTGCTTATACTATTTATGTAAACTGTTTTTATTTATATTCCATTGCAACTTTAAACAGGTCTAAATAGCAACTAGCAAATATGCACATGAAATTAAACTTGTTGAACTCACCTCAACATGTATTTTACAATCATTTAACCCGCCATGGGAAAAGCTGAAGTCACTGTTACAAACTCTACACCATGCAAGATTTTAACTCTTTTAAGACAGCGATACACTTTCGTGTAGTCTGGTGTAAAATATGTCTTATATTTTCGCTTTTGGGGCACTCTCCCTCTGCCATGGCGCTCCTGTTTCTAGATACACTGATTAGTTTGGTTCGGGAGAAGAGATAAAAACCCGCCCACACTGACAATTGATTGGTTGATGTCCTGAAACAGGCCAATCAGGAAGCTCTCTGTCTTACATGCGCTAAATGAGGCAAACACACACACAGACGCAAGGTCTCCCTCTCTGCCGTGCGCGCGCTAAATTTCATATTCACATAGCTTTTCGAAAACCGGGACATTCAGTGTCTCGGGAGAGTTGATAAATTTCCCGGGACAGGTTATTAAAAAGAAGGACAATCCCGGTAAAACCGGGACAGGTGGCAACCCTACCTGACACCCAGCAGTATGCTGGGAATGCTGGGAATGAAATTCTTTATCTAACCCCATCATCTTCACCCTCTGATCAATGTGGTTGTATATTATATTAATTCTCTGCTTTTGTTTTGTAAAGGTCTCAGAGTTCTCACCATCTTGGGCAGAAATTTTGAGGTGCAGGTCAATGGCAGCTCTGTTCTGATTGGTGAGACCAAGTGTGAATTGTTGAAGTGGACCAATGAAAACGTCACCTGCATGTTACCCACACTCGGCCCAGCTGTATATGACATACGTGTGAGAGTTGGGAACCAGGGATACGCCTTAATCAGGTCTCATATCAATCACTGTAATGAATAACAGCAGGTTACTGTTGAATCTCAAGCATACAGTTCACATGTGATTTAAATGGTTTTGTGTTTTGCAGTGCTGGTGTTAGTAGCACCATAGAGTATGTTCTGAAGGTGTCAGGCTTCTCTCCACCGCTTGGCTCCTTGTATGGAGGAACCACCATCACCATCACTGGCTCTGGATTCAGCTCAGTCCCAAAAGACAACAATGTTACTCTGGGAGACAAGAGAACAGGACCAAAAATGTGTCAATAACTTCAAGAGAAAACATACTATTTTTTAAAGGTGAAGCCAATGTTGCAGTGTTTGGCTAGATGAGATGTGCCTACTAAATCAACCAAAGTAGCAGGATTTCTGCTTATTCAGATAAGACTCAGCAAGACTTGTGTTTATCACAGGAGACACACAATGCCAAATAACAGACGCTTCAGAACATCAGCTGACGTGTGAAACCCAGCCTACAGAGAAAATATATACAGTGACAAACCAAGGTTTCCACCCCGGTAAAATATTTTTACTTTCTCTTTCTCTGTCACGCACATCACGTACCTCAAGGACAGTGATAGTCAAGATTTGTGTTTCGTGTCAACAGAAAAAAATAAAACGACTGAAACAGCAGGATATACTACATTCCTTGATGTCCTTTTAATAGTCTAAGGTTATCTAGGTCTAAATTTACTTAAGTAATATTGCGAAATACTGTATAGTACATTAATACATTGAGATTAGTGGTGTCCTCACAAATGCATACAGTATTGAAAGCATTCTGAAAGACTGCTTGTGTGTTATCATCAGTGATGGTAATAACGGCATTATATATAAACTGCGTTACTAACAACGTTATTTTTTTCAGTAACGAGTAATCAAATAAATGACTGTTTCCCCCATTATAACGCCATTACCGTTACTGACATTAAAATGCTGCGTGTTACTATAATTAATCTCACTGAAACGAGTAGGCTCTCATTCAGACAGGCAATGTTTTTCTCTTGTGTGTGTGAGTGTGTGTTGAGGGGTGGGAGACACATAACTGTCAGCAATGACAGAGCGATGACAAGTACAACAAACTCAAAGGTAGCGGTCACAAACACAAAGTATAATAAACAATACGTTTATACAAGAATGGTATGTAAGAAAGGCAAGAATGTTTCACTCCCCAGGCGTCAAAATTTGAAGCATGTTCAAACACCTTCAGCATCAGTATGAAGACGCGAAGGGTGCCCCTATGCGTCACTATATCAATGAAATGGGAACTCTGTTGCTTTCATGCTAATCCCTCAGTGTCTGATATAGACGAAAGGGCATCCCGGAAGGTGATGCTGTCACGTTATGCGACGTCAATGTCGCTTGGGGTTGGTGTTAGAGTTGGGTTAGGATGAACTGTTGATTTAATGTTGTTTAGTCACATCTGCATTGTTAACTCTCCAGATTTTGTTATGTTAGCATTGCTCCACTTTTCCACAAGGACATCAAACTTCTCCATCTGATTTTTTTTTTTTGCAGATTCTCATTTTGTGTTATATTTTGTAAAAAAAATTAATTTTGTGACTATGTGTGCTTGGTTATGCTTGTATACAGTACCTTATACCATCCTATGTGTACGTTTAGTGTATGGTCAGGGTTATGCCTGGAGTCCCTCTGCACTTATAGTCTCAGTGGGAGATACAGTGGTTTGGAGCTGGGAAGCACCTGCTTTTGTGTCTAATGTGGGCTACAGGGTCTTCAGTTTGTCCAGTCCAAGCAGTACTGATTATGATCATGAAGGCCTTGCTTTTAAGAGTGGAGACACCAAAACTGCCAAAGGTACAAACATTACAGTATATCACCACCTATATCACAATTAATGTGTGTGTGTCAGTCGTTCGAATATATTACTTGTTAAGATTCTAAACATCACTGCCTTACATCCATTGTTTCTTAAACTTAAATTTATTCATGCAGTATAGCACTTTATTTAGAATGTTGCATTCCTACACATCATTCTAACTTCACAAAGTTATTTTTGTTTGTTCAAACACTTGTTTGGTAGGACATTTGAAGACTTGCAAAAGGTTTAGTTTCAGTAAATTTACAGAATACTACAGTAAAATAAGGCTGCCTTACAGTCAAGGAAACAAAGAGGACAAAATGCGTTTGTTACACAATGCCATTTAGGGACAAATCTGACCTACCTACTCTGACCAACCTACTTCATGTATCTGTTTGTGTTTTGTCTAAAGGGTTCTTTGCTTACCGTTTCACATCTCCTGGATTTTATTACTATAGCAGTGGTTACATTGACCCCAGTAACTGGAAGACGCTACAGGGTGTAGTCACTGTTAGGCCTCTGGAGGAGAGAACTGTTGAGCTTCAGGTGTCTGTAGCTGGAATAAAAGCAGCTATAAATTCAGGTAAATCATCGACAAAATGTTTTTTTAGAAATGTTTGAAAAATCACCATCTTTCATTGGATAGACAAAACAGTAGTCTAAATAGTCTTTACTTAATTGTAGTTGTCTTTGTAATTGAAGCTTGGATAGGTTAAAGCCTTTTAACATTCAAAATATACAGTAGCATACAACTAGCCTGGCTCCGCCCCCCTACGTGCTTCCGCTTAATTTTCATTTCGCTTCAGTACTATGTCTGGGACTGCTGTGTAGAGTTTCGTTTTCTCCTGCAAAAATCTGCATGTCCAATCAGCGAACAGATGGGGCTGGGTAAGAACGATGACGTTGAGGTTGTTCGTCAGTTTGAGTTGTAGTTCAGTAAAGGCAGCGGAGAAAGACGTGAGAAAATCTATTTGGTCTGTTGTTGCAAAACTGCCGAATATACAGAAATTAAAGCCGGAGCAATAACAATGTTTGCTAAGTTTTGTTGGTCTGATCATTCAGACCTGTTGTTTCCAGCAGTTTCGGTGCATGATATACCTCACGACCACACGTTAGCGATTGGCTTTGGCAGATCCTGAGTGACTCTGGGCAGATCCAATAGTTTTAAACTTCAATAGAGGACCCTCCTTAACGGAAGTAACGCTTTGCAATGGAGCGTGGCCAGACTCTCTGTTCAAATGAAAGGAATGTACAAGAGTCTGGTTGGACCAGGCTAGCATACAACATGGTGTGATGAGGAATCTGTAATGCCATGAAATCTTTGTTCATTTTGCTTATCCACAGCTTCAAGACCAATAAACTCCTCTGATTCTGAGTGTGTAGCCACATCTGACTGTGTCCGAGATCAGCTGGAGACTTCTGATGGTCTGACCTTCAGTTTTACTTCCTGTGCCAGTCCCACTGTAGAAAAGATTACTCCTGACCACGGTACCACACATGACATCATCAACATCCTGGGATCTGGCTTCAGCAACACGGCCTGTGCAAATGAGGTGAGGTTCAGAGGTTAATTTAACAACAAATCTGTCTTCATATTTAGGGAATGTTAGTGTGGAAGGCACTGTAAACATCTGCCAAATGTAAATGTTTTTTTTTTAAATCTAAAATATTGTACATTACTAATTTGTTACAAGATTAACCGGTGGGAAAATTCTGTCACTGCAACAACCCTAACATGCAGTACCATTTGTAATACAGAATTTAAATAACTTTCTTTTGCTTTATATATGGCAACGAAAGGTCAGAGTTGGAGATCACCCATGTCAAATCATCAGCAGCACCTCCAATGAGATTAACTGCAGACTCAGTCCTGACTCAGGTGCTCCAGTGGGCATCCCCCTACCTGTAACCATCCGGGTCAACAACCTGGGTACAGCCATCATGACAATGCCAAAAGAGTACGACCGCAGATTTGTGGTTGTACCTGTGGTTGATTCTGTCTCTCCCTCTGTGGGCAGTACGACCGGCCAAACACGTCTCTTCATCTCAGGTTCTGGTTTCTTGAATGCATCTGTTATTGTAGCAAACGCTCCATGTGATGTGGTTTCCATGAACTACACCCATGTGGTTTGCGACACCTCACCATCTCAGGCTTGCAGGGGAAGTGTTGTGGTTTACGTTAACAGCATCTCTTCCTCCTGCAGTTCTGATTGCATGTTTGTATATTCTGCATCTATTGCACCAGTTGTCTCCAGTGTGTCACCTGACTCTGTTACTGGAAACTCTACTACTGTTTTAATCACTGGCAGCGGCTTTGGGAACAATCCAGCTGATCTGAGAGTATCTGCAGATGACATTATACTGAAAGTCACAGAGGTTACAGATAACAGCATCACACTTTTAGTTGGTGCCCTGCCAGCTGGTGAACATCTTCTACAGGTAGTTGTCATGGGCAAAGGTCTCGCCACAGGAATCACCAACCTGACAAGCACACCGCAGGCCACCATCCAACCAACATCAGGAAGCATTGGTGGAGGAACTCCACTGTTGATTGAAGGAAATGGCTTTGTGGAAGGAAACACCACAGTGATGCTTGATGGTTACCTCCCCTGCTCGATTTTGGAAGTGACCCCAGACAGAGTGAAATGTATGACACCTCCTCATCTACAGGGACAGGTGCAGGTGAATATTTGGGTGTTTGACGTTCAGTACCCAAGTCAAAGTTTCATCTACTCCATTGAACAAACTCCAGACATCACCTCAGTAAGCCCGGTAACAGGTAAGATTTAATTTTTGAAAACTTTGAGTAGACTGTTTGTGTTAGTAATAAGTAATCACATAGCTTATTGAGGAGATATTTGCTGTCACGTTTGTGAGTAATAAAACAAAGGTAAGAGTTTTCAGGTTTGGGCTCTTAGGTCAGCAAGCAAACATCTAGGAACTCTGCATACCCAAGCAACTACACCATAGACATTAAAGAAATAACATAGGGCAATTGTTGACTGCTGGATCGTGGGTCACTGCTCTGCATGATAGTAATGGCAACTTTTCCATTAATCTATAAATAGAGGTAAAACAGTTTACAAACTGTCACACACCTCAAAACAAGTCTCGGGGAATTACCTTTCACAAGTAAGACTGAACAGTGGTTTCTGGTTGTTAGATCATTATAACATTATTTTGACGGAGTTGGCATCTGGAGGCAGACTATTAAAAGCTAGAGATATCACTAGCTATGTGTTGAAAATTAATGAGAATTCACAATGTTTACATGTTGCAATTTTATATAAAAAAAACATGTATTAGAGTTATATCATGTCACATTTATAGAATTGTCTGTCTTACCCTAGTTTGTTGGTCAGCTAACTTGAAGATCTGTTGTATAAGACTTGATGTTTATATCCCTTAGCGCATACTTGAGGCACCGATGAGACTCTGTGGGATGGTCAATTGAGTGACCCTTTGCTACACTACTCCTCAGCCCTTCCATTTCCTGAGGTTGCTTCTTTCTCTTAACTCAGTGCATAAACCCTTGACATGACCTAACATAAATCTCTAACCCCACAACCTCACCACAACCCGACCATACACGCCAACCTTTTTGACTAAGGCCAGAAGCCCTACTGTTGTTGTTAATGCAGGTTCAGTGGCAAACGGTGGCAAACTATCTACCAATATTACCCAACAACACCAGTTGTATAGGACTTGATGTTGATATCCCTTAATACTTACCTGAGGCATTGATGAGACTCCGTGGGATGTTCAATTGAGTGATGGCACCCTTTGGCACTCCTTCCTGGGTGTTTCGCTGATAGGCCTACGACACCTTCAGAGGATTCAGCAGTGATTTCCATGGTCCCAGGTTCACTCCCTTGGTCCCATTTACTCACTTGAAGACCCAGGCGGAGTCTTTTCTCTTTACCCACAGCCACTGGCTTCCCTCTTCCGCAGCCGCAGAGAGGTCTTTGACTGCCTACTGGTGGGCCTTTCCTGCCCTCCCATCTCCCTGAGTAGCCTGGATGTTGAGGTTGCTACGAACTCTCTGCAACCTACTTCCACAGGGGGTACCTTCATATTTCAGCCTTGTTGTTGCGCATCGGTTGTAAGTTCAGTGTACCTCAGCCTTATCCGTTCATAGGCCTCCTCCACTGCACCCTCTCAGGGCATGGTGAGCTTGATTATGTAGACAAGCTTGAGTGAGGCTGACCACAGAACAAGGTCTGGTCGCAGTGTGGTGGCTGCAATCTTGTTCAAGTCTGCCAACAGCTTCCAGTCCCTTGCTCTGCCCTGCTGACCAGAGTCTGATCTTATGGTGGTGAGGTTGGCTTGACCCTCACCCTCCCAGACAAATGGTGTTGGCTGCCACTGCTATGATGGGGGAGGAAGGGCATTCACACAAGTGTTGCAACAAAATGAACAAGGGTAACGACTTACCAACAGCTGTTTGTCAGTCAAAATGCCTATTACTGTGGTGATAAATGAAAACTCTGTACATGTGAAATTCCATCCAGGTGGTGCAAAGGGACAGTTAAAGGAATAGTTCACCCAAACATTAAAATAACCAATATTTCTTTTCAGCTGTACAGTATATGGTTTCCTTTTAATCAGTCGAACACAATCAGAGTTATATTAAATAATATTATTTAAAAATAATATCCTGGTACCTGGTACCCGTCAACAACATGCATTTCATACCTTGTAACCAGTTGGGGTAGCTGGCATTCTTTTACAACATTGCTTTCATATTATTGCATTCAGATATTATCTGTTTGACAGCATCACATTCACACCGATCATGTTAATAGAATTCCTGAATGAAGCTCGTATTTACAGTTACAACAACTCACTGCCCATCAGAGAAAATAAAAGAAAACTGTATTAATAAAGTTTACAATTCATGATTTTTCATATGTTAAATGGTGACGTTACACCACATTCATGTGCTACCTGATTATAATACATCATACCAATGCTAACATGTTTTCCTCACAGGTCCTGCGGGAACAAAGATCACTGTGTCCGGTTCAGGGTTTGGCACAGATGCAGCGCTCATCTCAGTGGAGATTGATGGTGTGGATTGTAATGTGACATCCATCACAGACACACAGTTGCTGTGCACTGTTGGCAAACATGCAGGTGGAACGTTTCCGGTTATGTTATACCATCAGATCAAAGGTCATGCCTTGACACAGTCTGTCTTCAGCTATGAACTGGTGCTGACAGGTGTCACACCAAATGAAGGTAATGCAAAAAAACAAAAACAAAAAAACAATACTCTACTTTGTTCAGACAGGCAACAAAAATGTGTTTTGTGCGTCATCCAATTTACATCTAAATTTAGGAGACAAAAACAGAAAGTAAAAAAGAAAGAAAGCAGTAAGTTCAAACACATCAGATTTGTCAGAAAACATCACATTTGCCCTACATATTTAAAAAAGTACACTACAGTATGTATTTTATGTAATTTAATCAAAAAGAAATATATTAATAAAGAAATTTAGTGATACATTTTGTCTAGTTAGTTTAGTACTTTTTAACATGCTGGTCTGCTATTGTCTAATGTAAAATCTGGGTTTTGAGACAAATAAGAGGAAAAATTATATAAAGATAGTATACAAATTGCCTACAACCTACATATAATTTCTATAGGATTATACAGCAAGAAAAAAACAGTTGTGCACTTTTTTTTTAGGAAGCTATGCTGGAGGAGCTGTTGTTGAGATTCAAGGTTCTGGATTCGACCCAAACTCCACCAGAGTCCTCATATGTGATAAAGAGTGTAATGTAAACGTGCAGATCTCCACATCTACCCAACTGTACTGTGAAGTCCCGTACAACAATGGTATGCATTACTTTCGTATTAAATCATTCCCTCCACAAACAAACAATATGGGGAAAAAACATGTAATCCTATCTAAATTTCACTGCTTATAAACTCTTAAATATGTTTTTTGTTTATAAATTTTAGCTGAAATAATTGCATCTTTGTGAAGGAATTTTTGTTAGAGATTAGATTCAGAACGATTATCAAAACATACATGGAGTATAAAATTGATACATAATAAAAAAATTAAAGATTAAAAAAAATATGTTTTTTAATAAATAGGGTAAATAGCGGCATTACAGATAACCATAAAAACTAACCAGGAACACATTTTTTTAATGGAAATGTTTTCTCTTTTGCGGGGCAGGGATAGAGTTAAACACTGTAGACTGTATGTGCCTTGAAATGTGTGGTTTGCATAACAAAACTTATGATATATAAAATGTATGTGAGATTATGGTCTTGTGTGAAAAGAAAAGTATGCCAAGAATACTAAAAGAAGTCAGTCATTTGGATTAAACATGTGATAGCTTGGATGTGATAAAAAGACCTGTTCACATGCATACATACCATACATGTTATGTTTATCTTGCAGGAAATGAAACAGATCGGGTCTGTGAGGTTGTAGTGATGAATGGAAATAACAGAGTCAATCTTACAATCGGCTACACATACAGATCCTCTTTAACCCCTGTTATCAGTGCTGTCACACCACGCAGAGGGGGAACAGCCGGAGGCACCAGACTCACCATTACTGGATCAGGCTTCAGGTGAAATTTGGTAACATGATCATTGTTGGTAGAACAATGAGCAATATATTTTTGCAGCAATTATTAAGCTCTGTTGCAATTAAAATTTACATTTTTAGTGTTTTTAATGTCTGAATCCTTTTTTAGGCTGCAGTAGTGCCTTTCATTCAGTTTATTTAAGTGTTAACTATACATTTTCTTTCCATTACTTACATGTAGTGCAAATGCCAGTGAAGATGCCAGTGAAGTTACTGTGACTATTGCGGGATCTGTCTGCGATGTTGAGTCAGCCAATGGGACGCAGATTATTTGTGTGACCAATGCTCAAACAAAATCCCAAGAAACTAAAGTGCGAGTCCTGATAGGAAACAGAGGAATTGCCAAAATGGTAACGAAAATGTGGACCATCTAAAATCGAAGAATAACTACAAACTAACTATAAGGTTCCGCCAAAACCAAACAATATGAACTTCGACCCCCTGAAACTAACTGCATACAAATACAGTACAAGCCAACAAATCTTTTAATAATTCTCAAATTATTAATCATAAGCCTTTTTAAAATAAACATGCAATTACATCCATTGCATAAGATGTTTCTCCTGTTTTTCAGGATCATGCTGATTTCTTCTACATTGATGTATGGTCATCTCGTTATACATGGGGTGGTCTCTCTCCTCCTGAGAAAGGCACATTTGCTGTAATCACTGCTGGCCAAACCATTTTGTTGGACACCAGCACCCCTGTCCTGAAGATGCTTCTCATCCAAGGTATGTTTATTTAGACAGATTTTCATACATAAATCTATGGCATGAAATCCAAGGTCAAATAATCCAAAGCCACCACAACAGCATTTAATACATGTATGGCTTTGTGAATGTTTTATCTTCTTTAAGGTGGACGGCTGATTTTTGATGAGGCAGATATTGAGCTACAGGCAGAAAACATACTGATCACAGATGGTGGAGCTTTACAGATCGGGACAGAGCAGCAGCCCTTCCAGCATAAGGCCATCATTACACTGCATGGACACCTGAGGTCTAAAGAACTTCCTGTCTATGGTGCTAAGACCCTGGCTGTCAGAGAGGGGGTGCTGGATCTGCATGGTATGGCTGTACAATAATTCCTATGTTTACTAACACTGTTTCTAAAGAACACCTTATGCAAGTATAAACGTATATATGCAGAGTATAAATGTTCTATTGGGTGAATGTCAAGACTCTGTGCAGGCCAGTCAAGTTCCTCGACACCAAACTGCCTCATCCATGACTTTACGAACCTTGCTAGTCATGTTGGAACAGGAAGGGGCAATCCCCAAACTTTTCCCACAAAGTTGGGAGCATTAAATTATCCAAATGTCTTGGTATGATGACGCATTAAGAGATCCTTTCACCAGAACTAAGGGGCCAAGTCCAACCCCTGAAAAACAACCTCACACCATAATCCCCCCTCCACCAAATTTTACACAATGCAGTCAAGCAAGTACCATTCTCCTGGAAACCGCCAAGCCTATACTCATCCATCGAATTGCCAGACAGAGAAGCAAGATTCGTCGCTCCAGAAAACACGTCTCCACTGCTCTAGAGTCCAGTGTGCATACTTTACACCACTGCATCCAACGCTTTGCACATAACTTGGTGATGTAAGGCTTGAATGCAGCTGCTCGGCCATGGAAACCCATTCCATGAAGCTCTCTATGCACTGTTCTTGAGCTAACGTTAAGGCCACACAAAGTTTGGAGGTCTGTAGTTATTGACTCTGCTGGAAGTGTCCGACTTCTGCGCACTGTGTGCCTTAGCATGCGCTGACCCCGCTCTGTGATGTTACGTGGCTGAGTTGCTGTTGTTCCCAACTGCTTCCTTTTTGTTATAGTTTGACTAACAGTTTACCGTGGAATATTCGGTAGAATATTTGTGGAAATAATTTTAGTATAAGTCAATGAATGGGAGACTTGTAGCCTTTATGGAAAATCTGTTATATACATTTAAAAAACAGCCATGGGGGGCGCTGCTGAGCGAAGCATGGAGTAAGACGTGTTTTTCGGAGCTCCTGCAGAATCTGTCAATATTTAATCCTACAACAGCATTTTAAGTCCGAAAATATACCTGATTCGCCGCAATTACCATAAATAAACACAAAATAAGTCTGACATTGATTTCGCGGATGGCAGCAAATCTCCGTAAATATAAGTACGCTGGCTCTACTAGCGCAAGGCCTGAAGCCTCGGGACAAAGTGCCTCAAGCCGAACTGCCATTTCCGATCGGCCTGAAGATATGAATATGGACTTCGAGGCAGTAAAAACAGACATCCTCTCTTCCTTGAGGTCAGATATATCATCAGTAATTAAACAAGAGCTGAAGAACGCACTGGCTGAAGATTTCGACATAATATAAAGCGAACTACAGGCGATACGAGCTGAAGTCTCAAGTAATGCCGCCGCTACGCGCTCCGAAATTGATCAAATGAAAGAGAACATCAAAGACGTTGAAGGAGGACTTTCCACCTGGTCAGATGAGGTGGTTACTCTTCAGACCACTGTAACCAAACTTACCAGCCAAGTCGACGACTTGAAAGAAAAGTGTGAAGATTTGGAAGGGCGGATGCGGAGAGGGAATATTTGCATCGCGGGAGTCCCTGAGCAACCTGGTTCGAACTCACCAGCAGCTGTATCCAAACTCCTGAGAGAGATGCTGGAACTGGGTAGAGAAGTGAAGGTAGACCGATCACATCGTACCCTCGCTCCAAGGAAACCGGGAGATAAACCCTGCACCATCATTGCGAAGTTACACTATGACAGAGATTGTGTGGACATCTTACAAAAAGCCAGAGAACGCGCACCGCTCAATTACAATGGAAAACAAATTACAATTTTCCCTGACTATACAGCTAGCGTTGCTAGGGCAAGAGCGGCTTTCAGTGATGTTAGAAGAATTCTCAGAGGGCGTCAGGGCGTGCGGTATGGATTGCTGTTCCCTGCCAGATTTCGAATTACACATGACGGAGAAGAAAAAGAATTTCGGAATGCGTCGGAGGCAATGGATTATGTGAACAAGAAAATTGTTCCAGAGACCCAATCTAATGTTTGATATGCTGTCTTAACCTCGAGGAATGGGTCACTGCCCGATAAGTAACCGATCTTTATTTACGATATTTAATTAAAGTGCACTATGACCCCTGGAAAGCGGATCATTATTATCCCTGATGTAAATATTGAATGAGCATCCCGATGATTAAGCTATTCAAAGTTAAATTAGATGCATATAAAGTGATTATTATTTACAGTGCTGTTGTAATAATACTTTTGTCTGAGTATTATTGGTTCTGCAGGAGCCAGTTTAACGGCTTATTTGCGACCCCTGGTTCTTATCTTGATTTAAGCACAGATAATTGTGGGCACTAGTAGGTCTGCTATTACGTACTGAGATAAGATCGTTTGTGGCTGCCTGTTCTTCCCGTGCAGCTTGGGGTCAGTCACCAAAAAAAATACCTGGACTCATTTATGTTCCAAGAACATTTCCTTCAGTTCTGTTTATGCAGGTCTCATTGTTTTCCTGAGACCTCTCACCGTTAAAAGTGATGAAAAAGTACTTCCTTTCATGAAACAGCTAACATATTGGTTACTATACTATACTGTACACCTGTTTGTTTTTTTTTCTTTGTTTTCTCTCCCCCTCTTGTTTGTGCAACTCACTGAATGTTTATCCCTATTTCATATATTGGAACATACCAGCATTAGGCATCCCTACTTTCTTGCTGAAATTTACTAATTTCTCTCCTTTATGTAATTAATACTGGGATCTATAAAGGTTATAAGCTATAATGTGAAGGGCCTTCATAGCCCTGTGAAGAGAAAAATGATTCTGCGGCAGCTTAAACAACTTAATTGCCAAATAGCATTCTTGCAAGAAACCCATCTTTCTGATGCAGAACATGAGAAATTAAAGAGATCATGGGCAGATAAAGCTTATTTCTCCTCTCATCCATCAGGTAGAAAGAAAGGAGTGTCTATCCTAATACACAGGCAGGTAAATTTTACCTTAACAACAACTCACAAAGACACAGAGAGTAGAATCATTTTGGTAAATGGCTCTATAGATGGCATTAACGTTTCACTCATGAATGTATACACACCAAATGATGACCGCCCTGCTTTCATTAAAAAAGTTTTCAATACAATTACACAGCATAGCATTGGAATATTATTAATGGGATGAGATCTCAATTGTATTATGTCACAACAATTGGATAGACAGCCTATTCCCACCACTAAACCTTCTCGAATGAGTAGGTTGTTAAAATACCAGTCCTCTGAATTTGGTCTGGTAGATGTGTGGAGAAGTAAATTTCCAAATTGTAGAGACTTTACATTTTACTCTCATAGACATGCGTCTTATTCTAGGATAGATTATTTCTTTACTCCCAAAGATGAGCTTTTCAGAATAGATGATATGAGGATATTACCAATGACGATCTCGGACCATTCACCCATGGAACTAATATGGAACATAGGACATAGACAAACCTCCAAACAATGGAGATTAAATGCTTCACTTCTCAATGACAAAGAGTTTATCTCTTTTGTAACGTCAGAATTCAAATCATATATAAGTATAAATGACTCTACAGAGGTATCACCACTCATAGTCTGGGATTGTGCAAAAGCATATCTCAGAGGTCGGATTATCGCATTCGCAATTGCCAAGAAGAGAGAGAGAGTAGCTAAACAACAAAAATTAGAACACACTATTAAAGATTTAGAGAAACAACATAAACAAACCACAAACCCACTATTATTAAATAAAATAAAGGACGCCCGAAGAGAATACAATAGCTTAATCGCTGATAAGATTGAAGGTAATCTAAGATTTATTAACCAAAAATATTATGAACACGGCAATAGGGCTAGCAGATTATTAGCAATTAGATTAAGAAAACAAAGATCTTTAAATATTGTCCAAAAAATAAAACCTCACAGCTCTACTAACTTCTGTACCAAACCCGATGAAATAGCAGAGTCCTTCGCAGATTTTTATAAATCCCTATACAAAAACTCAGATACCTGCAAGGACGATAATATAATGGGATCATTCTTAAAAAGTATAAAATTAACCGAGTTAACAGAGTCAATGGCAAAGGAGCTGGATGAACCTATAGAGGAAACTGAAATAATTGACACAATCTCTACATTGAAGAATAATAAAAGCCCAGGACCTGACGGATACATAAATGAATTTTATAAAATATTTAAGGATCTTGTTACTCCTCTCTTATTGAGAGCATATCATTATGCGCTTCAATCTGGTACGCTAGCACCCTCGTGGAGGGATGCAACTATTGTTGTAATTCACAAAGAAGGCAAAGATCCTACCGAATGTCAATCGTATCGGCCTATTTCTCTGCTAAATAGTGATCTACGTATATTGACTGCCATTCTGGCAAAAAGGGTTAATAAATTCATTAGTCAAATTATACATCCGGACCAAACGGGTTTTATCCCATAGAGATATTATGGAGACAATCTGCGCAGAACACTAAATATTATGAGCCATCCAAAATCTATAGGTGTAAAGGCCCTATTCTTATCACTTGATGCACATAAGGCATTTGATCGAGTATCGTGGCAGTACCTGATCGAAACACTTAAACGGTTTAAATTTGGCCCCAACTTCATAAAGTGGGTTCAAACACTCTATACAAATCCACTCGCCTCAGTGAGAGTTAATGGTTGCAGATCCGAACGCTTTACTCTAGAACGTGGATGTAGACAAGGGTGTCCATTGTCACCTTTGCTATTTAATATCAGCATTGAACCTCTTGCTCAACTCATTCGGGACGACAGAGCAATTAAGGGAATTGTAATTGGAGGTGAGGAACATAAGCTGTCGTTATATGCTGATGATGTCCTACTCTTTTTAACAGAACCGGAAACAACAATCCCATATTTAAAAAAGCTCATTCTAAAATTTGGCTTCTACTCTGGATACAAAGTGAATATGGATAAAACCGAGGCCATAGACGTTAATGGCCAAATTTCAAAACAAACCAAAATAAAAAGCAGGTTTAAATGGCCTGAAAATGGGTTTAAATATTTGGGCATCTTCATTCCCTCCTCTCTGAATCAACTATACAATACAAACTATAAAAAAGTGATTAAAAATATTAGTGAAGACATAAATCGCTGGACAGCTCTCCCTCTCTCTCTGATTGGCCGTGTCGAATCTATTCGTATGAATGTCCTGCCAAGATTACTCTATTTGTTTCAGATGTTACCTATTGAAGTGCCAAAATTGTCCTTTGACTTACTGAATAAAATAGTTTCTAAATTTATTTGGCAAGGAAAACGGCCAAGAATAAGACTTAAAATAATACAGTCACCAAAAAACAAGTGGGGGGCTGGGACTCCCAAACTTTAAGTTTTACTATTGGGCAGCTCAATTGAGACCCCTAATTTTATGGATGAATGGACCAAAGTCACATTAAAAATTTGGAGAACCATACAAACCTCATTTAACCTGTCCAAAAAAATTTCATCTGCAGCAAGTATTGGGTATCTCAATGACTTCCCACCATCTCGTACAGATGTGGGCTTCAAAAAGTGGTCTGAATATAAACTTCATTATCTTCACCAATTATTCCACAATGACACACTTAAATCATTTGACCAGATTAGAAAAGAATTTACACTCCCAAGGTCTGAATTTTTCAGATACTTACAATTGAGACATTTCCTTACAACACATAAGGACCTCGAAATTGTGAAAAAACCCTCTCCAGTAGAATTGCTTTTCAAAGAAATACAAAATGGACATGTAATCAAAAAAATAATTTCTAGAATATATACACTATTTCTATTGAAGAACCCAAATAATACATTACAGATAAAGGAAAAATGGGAGGCAGAAATGAACGAAACAGTTTCTTTGGAAACTTGGGAGGAAGTTTGCAGTGAGGTACACCATGTGACCAACTCTAATAATTGGAGGGAATTCAAATGGAAGATAATAACTAGATTTTTTCGAACTCCTCAGATAATTGCAAAATGAAATCCTTCCTGCTCAGACAAGTGCTGGAGAAACTGTGGCCAGGATGTTGGCAACCACACCCATATTTTATGGTCATGTCCAAAATTAAGAAATTACTGGAAAGATATATTTGATGCCCTTAAAGAAATCTTCCATTTTGAAATTCCAGAAAACCCTATAATTGCCCTACTGGGTGTGTGCCCAGAGGGCTTTGAGGGTAGAGCCAAAATATATTTACTACAAATTCTTTTTGCCGCGGCACTCAAATGTATTACATGTAGATGGCTAAAACCTGACCCCCCATCATACAATGCCTGGATCCAAAAAGTGTGGGAGTTGTACGAAATGGAAAAAATCACATATACCTTACGACTTCAGAAAGTCAATTTCTTAATGAGATGGGCACCTGTAATGCCTTTAATACTTCAGTGATTTCACATTATATGACCATATCTCTCATGTGCTGTTCTTTACTTTCCTTTGTCTTTTTTTTCTATGTATTTACTTATGTATTTATTCTTCTCTAAGCTCCCCTCCCCTGTACCAGGTGTATCTGTTTTTATTATTTAGATAACGTATCTGATGTAACTAAAATGTAATTTTTGTCAAGGCTGTTAGAATAGGATGGACCGACATGTTAAAAACCAATGTTATACTATATTGTATTGTTTTATGATTCAAAATAAACATATAAGTTCTAAAAAAAAAAAAAACAGCCATGGGTACCTGATCCTAACAGAAATAAAAATGACCTACATATCAATTTCAGAAGCCTCAGTTAAGCCTCAGAAAAACCCTTAGGTCAACATTTTCAGTGGTACTTATTGTCCCTAATACTGACACTATAGGGGCGGTTTCCCACACCAGGATTAGCTTATTCCAGGACTAGGCCTTAGTTTAATTAGAATATTTAACTAGTTTTAAACAACATGCCTTACTAAAAACATTACCTGTGTGCATCTTGAAGTAAAACAAAGGGTCCTGATGTATTTTAAGATCTGTAAGTGAAAGTTGTTTTCAGTTTGGAGAGCTCTTAAAAGTGTTTAAGTCTAGGACTAGTCTAATCCCTGTCCGGGAAACCGCCCCTTTATTTTTAACCCGTCCCTTGCAATGCAATGCTTTAAGGTTTGACTATAAATCTCCTTCTTCAGGAATCCCAGTACCTGTACCATGGACTCGTCTTTCCCAGACTGCACAGAATGGCTCAAGTACTCTCACACTGATGGATGCTGTCACCTGGAAGACTGGAGATGAAATTGTCATTGCTTCAACAGGAAACAGGTACAGTTTGCACTGCCAAATCTTGGGCGAAACTCAGTTTAAAGTATAAATGTATCACCATCAAACATTGTTGGCAAAGGTCAGATTGGTTGGTTGCCGAAACACAGAACTGTATCTGATCATTTACATCTGTTCTCATAAATTCACAGTCATAGCCAAAGAGAGAATGAGTTGAGGAGAATTGCCTCGGTTTCAGCTGATGGCAGGACCCTCACTCTGACTGAACCCCTGACCTACACTCATCTGGGTGTGTCTGTCACACTGCCTGATGGGACTGTTTTTGAAGCAAGAGCAGAGGTGGGACTTCTTACCAGAAACATTGTTGTCCGTGGATCCAACAACCAGGAGTGGAATGATTTGATACCAGCTTGCCCTGCTGGATTCAACACAGGTCTGGATCTTTGTTTATTTTGGACAGAAATAAGTAATAATTATTTGACATGCTCACACAAAATTATATGACAAATTATATTGCTTTACCTTCAATCTATTTACATTTCTTACAGAGGAATTTGCAGTGCAGACATGTTACCAGGGGAGATTTGGTGAGGAAGTTGGAAGTGATGAGTTTGGTGGTTGCATCATGTTTCGCTCGCCACAACCTGACCAGAACCTGGCAATTGGCAGAATTGAATATGTTGAGGTAACCGTTTGATATATAACTATAAACAAATGACAAAATGTCATTGACATTAAGACACCTAAAAACAAAAAGTATTTATACTGCAATTTTATTCCTCTAAATTTTAGGTTTATCATGCTGGACAGGGGTTCCGTCTTGGGCGATACCCGATCCACTGGCATCTAATGGGTGATGTTCAGTATAAGTCGTATGTACGCGGCTGTGCCATACATCAATCTTACAATCGTGCTGTGAGCATCTACAAAACCCACAACCTGCTGGTGGAGCGCAACGTCATCTATGATATTAAGGGTGGTGCTTTCTTTATTGAAGATGGCATTGAGACCGGAAACATCTTGCAGTACAATTTAGCCATATTTGTCAGACAAAGCACAAGTTTGCTAAATGATGATGTGACTCCAGCTGCATACTGGGTAACCAACCCAAATAACACCATTAGACATAATGCAGCGGCTGGTGGGACGCACTTCGGTTTCTGGTACCAGATTGATAATTGTCCTTATGGATCATCATCATATGGTGCCACCATCTGTCCGTTTAAAATACCACTTTTAGAGTTTTTCAATAACACAGTGCATTCACAGGGCTGGTATGGATTGTGGATCCTCCCAGAGTATTTCCCTGTGCAGAATGAATACTGGTACTCTACAACACCAGCACCAGCAGTCTTCCGCCGCCTGACCTCCTGGAACAATGAGAAAGGTGCTGAGTGGGGGAATGTTGGAGCTGTGCAGTTCAGTGAGTTTCTCATGGTCAACAATGAAAAAGCAGGAGTGGAGACCAAGAGGATCACATGGGACTATGTCAGTGGATGGGGGCTGGAAGGAGGTGCAGCCTTGGTCAACAGCACCATTGTGGGTCATGTGGATGAGCTGGGATTGGGAAATGATTACTGTACCACACTTGGTGTTGTTCTGCCTCTGGATGAAGGTTTGAGTGTCATCAGCACCAAGTTTGTGAACTTCAACCGGTCAACATGCGCAGCTGTTGGGGTGGCAGAAATCATTGAAACCTGCACATCCCACTGTGGAGGATGGAGCGCAAGATTTAGTGGGATCCAATACTATCAGTCACCCAATAAGGCCAGGTTCAGATGGGAGCACGAAGTGGTGCTTGTAGATACTGATGGATGCATGACAGGTGCAGACCCTTTAAAAGTTATCTTAGACTGGGGGGATTTAAACATTACATTAAATGTATATATAGATATACTGTATGTGTATATTAGGGCTGTCAAAATTAACGCTTTAATAACGCATTAACAAAAATAAATTTTAATGACACTAATTGAATTTACGTGCAATTAACGTAAAATACAATTTCTGTTTGACCCTTGGTCTAGCCTGTTGTTGGCCCTACTGATAAATTGAGATGCAGCCTTAGGGGTTGTGCACACCAAAACTTTTAAACGTGGCTGAAAACGCCTGGAGGACAAAGATTGCCAGCTGTTTTTACCCAAAGTTGAATAAATATTTTTTGTGTGAGCACGGAAAAACCACTAAGCGCCGGTTATCAGCGCGGAAGGAAACCACAAGCTGCTGGCTTTTTTGAAAAACGTCAAGCTTCCATTGGAAACAACTGAAAACAGGTGCTGGCCGCTGGCATAAAAGTTTTGGTATGCACGCCCCCTTAGACAGTAAATAGTCATTAATATCCCTCATATAAGCCTCATATCCCACCATGTACACACCCATTTTTAATCATAAATAGTCAATGAATGCTGACCACATATTAAAGGGATAGTTTGCCCAAACACGATATTAAACCCATGACGACCTTCAAGTCCAAAAAAAGTGCGTCCATCCTTCACAAATTAAATCCAAACGGCTCCAGGATGATAAACAAAGGTCTTCTGAGGGTAATCCACGCAGTGTTGTTGTGGAAGTATCCATATTTGAAACTTTGTTAACGTAGATAGCTACCTTCCAGTAGCGCCGCCATCTTAGACTCCTCTGTATTCAGGAGAGAGTATTAGCGTAGTGTACGCACTTTTCTTAGTGGGCACAGAGCAGCAGCAGAGTAGCCTCCGTAGGCTGCGTAAGCGCTCATCCTGAATGCGGACGCGACTGGGATGGCGGCGCTACCGGAAGGTAGTTAATTACGTTAATAAAACTTTAAATATGGATATTTCTACAACAACACCGCACGGATTACCCTCAGAAGACATTTGTTTATAATCGTTGAGCTGTTTGGATTTAATTTGTGAAGGATGGACACACTTTTTTGGGACTTAAAGGTCGTGGACTATGGCTGGACCCCGTAACATTACATTTAATCAACTGAAAGATCTAAAATATTTTCTAAAATATCGGAAAATGTGTTTGTCTGAAAAACGATGGACATGTGCAACTTGGACAGCTTGGGGGTGAGTGAATCATGGGTTTGATGTCGTTTTTGGCCGAACTATCCCTTTAATGAAACTGCAGCCAATTGTTCATTCGTATGCTAGATGCGCCTGATTTTTTTCACTTATAATAAACATACATGTGCATAAGGCATCATATTTTCCTATGCCCGTGTTAATTAGAGTATTAAAAGCTTGAAAAGTGTTACATTTAGGTAAATATAGAACAGATAAAAATGTGTGATTAAGTTGCGATTAATCACGAGTTAACTCATGACAATCATGCGATTAATCTAGATTAAATATTTTTAATCAATTGACAGCACTAGTGTATATCTAATATCTTATTCTTTTAAAAAGGCAAAGTTAACTCTAAGGTGTTGCCGATGAGTAACATCCTCGATCCAAGTCACTGCTCTCAAGTAGCAGATTGGAGTGTTGGTGTACCTGGAGCAGTTTGTGACAACACCACTAACTTCCATCGGCTGGTTATCAACAATTTCTCACCATATTACCTTCAGTATAACAATGCGACTCTCACTAACTCTTTTGGTAGGTGAAATAGTCAACTTATGGAATGACTGGGATATTAAAAGATGTGTGTGTGTGTGCATTTGATTCTTGTTTCTGTACAATTCATGTCATCTGACATCTTCATGTACTTAGTAAGCAATGTACTTACTCCTTTAGGGTCATGTGTGCTACCTTATGTGCCAGCCTTTTATGGCTGGATGGCACTGGTGCCTACAGGCCAAACCTATAACTGGTATTTTGAGTATGGTTACCAAATCACAAGCATATCATATCAGGGCATGATCTACGGCTTTAAGGTAAAGTGTGTGCTCTTCATAAGGCTTATAATTCGACATACATTTATAAAAAAAAATTCACCAAAATGTAATTTGTTCCAAAAATGAATTCTCTTTTCTTTCTGTGCAGTAGAAATGTTGAAAATTTAAGTAGCTTTAACTATTTCATTGTGACCACAGTTCAAATAGTAACAAAGCAGTTTGTTTTTTGTTTAATTATTTACCAAGTCTAATTCTTTCCCCTTTTTCATCCTTGATAGCCAGAGGATTATATCATTCTGAATCACAACTTTACTGAAGCGCCTGACGCTTTCCACATTATAGATTACCGAAAAGGTGTCTCAAAGCCCCTCGACCCTACTGTGAATGTATATGGGGACTGGTACTTCAATAAGTCTTCTAAAAATGTCTATTACATGGGTAAAACTACTCATCTCTTTATACAAGACATTTGCTAATGTTGCTTTTGTATTTATAGAAAAACATATTATTTGGGTGCTAGACTGTAAAATGTTCAACATATAAATGTCATAATATTAGAGAAAATTAAATGTTTGTTATATTTTGAATACAGTGTCCGGAAGAGACGATGCAGGCAGCCGAAGTAGGAGGAGCAGCAGCATGGACCGGTCGCTTAAAGACAGATCTATAAACTTCTTTTCATATCAGTGTTACTATTACTATGCGGCGTGTATCGAACCAACACAGCCTCCGCCCCTTTTGAATTTTACAACTGCACCTGGTCAGCCTGGTCCAGTTGTTCCACCTTATCCAACTGGTCTACCTGTTCCTGTTCCATCAGACAATTCAACTTCTTTGCCCAAACCTGAAGACTTTAAGTAAGTTACACATGCACGCTTGCTCAGCACATTTTGTATATTACCACGTCTATTGTTTGACTTTGTGTATCAAACACATTAGATGTACTCTCTGGTCAAATACGTTATTTTGGAAGTCAAGCCCAGAAAACAACTATGCTGTACCACAAACAGGCTCTGATGTGGTCATTCCATTAGGTGAGCAACTCTAATGCAAATCTCACAGTCACTTTAAAAAAGGGCAAAAGAGCTGTTTAGGTTGTTTTCCTTAAACCTTACATTTTATTGATGTCAGGGTGTGGTGGTGAATAACGTTTATTAAAACATAACTACCCTCAAGGGGGCAAACAATGACAGTAACTAGAACATAATCATGACAGGACAGACAAAGCACACACAAGACTGTATCATTCGACACAAAATGAACCAGACATCAGACACAATGGCATTAAATAGGGAAAACTAAACTACAATGACAAACAGGTAAAGGGAATAAACCAATCATGAATAATGAGCCCCCCTGTGGCTAATCTCGGCAATCGGTTACATCCAGCCGCAGCCAATGTTGAATACCTGTTTTCAACATAGCCGAAATATACAGGACCTTGTCAAAATGAACTAGACATTGAAAAAATACATGATTCTGTCACACTGTAAAAAATAAATTGTTGGCTCAATGAATTATTTTTTAGTAACTAGTTCCACAGAAATTTTACGTTCACTCAATTTCTGACTCCAAAGTGTTACCTGGATTGATGTTTTTTAGTTGGCCCAAACTTGACTCAAATATAAAAAAGTGTGTTTGCTCAACTAGCTTTATAGTTCATTCAACTAAAATGTTTTAATCAGTTGAATCTTTAAAAACTTACAGCAAAGACTCTGTCAATTAAAATTTAAGTATTTACTCAATGTTGTATGTGTTATTTCAATTAATATTTATTATTTGGGAATTTTTAAGAAACTTTTTTAAATTATTTATCAAATAATTTATGCTGGTGTTGTTAACAAATAATTAACTTCAGTCACATAAAAACAAAAGCTTTATTCACTTATTCACTTATCATACAGACTGAACATACAGAATTAAGTCTTCTCTAAATAGAGGGCATAAAACAGTCCAAAAGGCACTCCAAAGTCCGTCAGAACATCTGCAGGGCCATTTAGGAGACTTTCTTCAGCCCTCTGCTCTGCCTCTCCACACCATCACCGCTCTGGTTTAATAAAAAAAGGAATATAAACACACACACATACATAAATAACATGTTTAATATAATAAAGCTTGACGGTGAAAGATTTTATACCCTAAAATTGCCAAATTTCCCTCAGACATCACACGTAATTGAATTAAACACTCGGACAGGACTTATCACTGACTAAAATACTGACATCTCTTAACATATGAGTGCTATTGTTTTGTCTCAAAATGCCCGCCAGTATTGTATTTTATAAGGTTTGTTTGTAAAAATGTCCCAATTATAATTAAGACCGAGTCCTAAACCCTGTCCGGTATTATCTTAACTAAAATAGCTCCACTTTAACTCGGACACATAACATAACACACCTTTATATAACTAATATGTTTACAAAAACGTGGAGTATTTGCGTCTTTGCCAATTAATATAGTCTAAAATTAACATTTATTTACAAACACTTACCTGACGTGACCTTGAGGAAACGGCTGATGACTCGTGTCGTTGTGGGAAACAGTGAGTGATTCCGGCTGTTACATGCGGAATGATCTCAGATGAAATGACCTGTGATTCAGATCCTTCCGAGTTAAGTTAAGACATTTTAAATTAAAAACTCACGCACATACTGTACATACACACGCGTGCGCGAGCGGGTCGCGCGCACGTGCGCGCGCACACGGGTACACACACGGGTATATTTAGAAGTTTTATTTAAGATTGTTATGATATTGGGACTATTTCTCCACCCGCTCCTTAGCTCTGAAGTTCAAATTCGCATGCAGTCCGGTTATAACAAATGTAAAAGATATGAAACATCACTCAACAGCGATATCAATTAAGTGCAATCCTAAAATATGATTTAAAACATAACCCTTTCATTGTTAAGTATGAGAAATTAAAATGAATTCAATCACGTTTAAACGCTACAGAGATATCAGAGCCAGCAGTCGATTTCTGATGCGCTTGCCGAGGCGAGGCTGCGCTGGGCGGGGTGTGAGCGCTTAAGTGTCTGTGATTTTCTGGAGCTCATATGGAGCTCATCTACGTCCGAAAGTGTCCGAGCACATTTTTAAATAGACGCTATCTTTATTAACCGACCGCATATTTAAACTTTAAGCACATACATTCACGCCTGAACAACTCTTAAAATTACATTTTGTGACCAAATAACAGTAATATTATGAGCATTTTGTTGTCAGGAAACATAGCTGTCATAAGTCCACATATTTTCTTTGGGTTTTAAGAATATGAAACTTTGTGGTTACAGTTACTTAAAGAAAATTTTACTACAGTGTGTAAATAAATTATACTTAGTTGTTCAATAAATGTCAATTTTAAAGTCTGTGTTTTTTAAAAGAGCAAGTACCACAAGGATGTGAGTTTACACTCTTGATGAATTAGACCTGAAGTCCATACTAAAACAACTTGGTATAAAAAACAGCAACTTCAAAATACAGGTTTGAGATGGAATTTTTTTAAACAAAACATAAGAATCTTTATAGATTTTAAGTAAGAGATATTGCAGAATAAATACCAAAAGTGTGATCAGTACCTCAATGCAAAGACAGACATGTGGTTTGGTTTAATGTATATATAATTTCATATATTGTGTGTTATTATAATTATACAAACATTGGAATGTCTCCACTGGCCAATCAGAATTAAGAATTCCAGAGAGCTGCTAATAACTAACTAATGTTAACCCCAGTACTTATTTACTCAAAAAACTGCTATCCTAGAAATTAAGAAGGAACTAAGGTGCCTTTGGGTTTGCATAAAAACTTGTGCCACTACAACTAAGTGTAAAGTCGACACTAATGAAAAATGTAACACTTTGTTTTAAAGGGACATGTGTCATTGTAGATATTCAAATTCCTTCCCTGAACAAGCTGACAATATTTGGAACTCTGGAGATTCCAGACACAAATAATGGAACGGCAAACATCAGTGACTCACAATATAATAACGTTGTTTTGAATGCCACATACATCTCTATTCAGGTAAAAATCTACAGTAGACCAAATTGCATTTTACCATTTATTACAGCTGAAATCAGAATTTTTTATAGGACTAAATTAGTTTACAGAAATATTACAAACATTAAGATAAACATGCAGATGAAATACACACGTTTTCAAGGAGAGGTCTCCGAGCTCGGAATTTAACCTAATCCCAAAGAACTCAATAGGATTGAGGTTGATTTTTGAGGTTTTTTGGAAAATGAACTAATATTACTTTTCAATTGAATCCAGGGTGGACATCTGATTGCTGGGCGGGCTGATCAACCCTTCAGAGGTGAACTACAGATCATACTGAAAGGAAACCATTTCACACCAGATTGGCAGTTGCCTGGAATAAACCAAGGGTCTAAAGTGCTGGGTAAGGGCTGGTTAAAAAAAACGTAAGCAGTTGCAATAATATAAATGATCATATTTTAGAAACACTGCTGTTTTCCAGGTGTGTTTGGATCTCTTGATCTATATGGCATGCCACACGATGTGTATCACACTAAACTGGCCAACACAGTCCAAGCTGGAAACAACACTCTCTCTCTGGAGGAAACTGTTGACTGGAAGGTCAGTCCTTTAACTAGGGATATCAATTGAATGTGTTAATATAGTGTGATTTAATTATAAACAATTATAAAAAGATATAGAAATTAAATAAAACGTGTCATTGTTATGAACAATTGATAGGCATCATATTATTATTGATAGGATCCATTACATACTGTATATCAATGTGCTCCTACATTGGCTTCACTTTAAACATGTTATCCACTTTTTATGTTTTAAATTTTTTACCTTCAGGTTGGAGATCAGATTCTGCTGTCCACCACCAGTTATGACCCGTGGCAGACAGAAATCCGCACCATTTCTGCAGTCTCAGATGATGGCCGCACACTGATCCTGGACCGGCCTGTATCATACACACACATCGGTTAGTACTTTTCAGCTCTTTTTTTTGTTTATCCACAATACACACACAACACATTCCAACACACAAAAAAATGCAATACAGTATCATTTAATATGATTCCTTTTTTTGTGTAACCGTTACACCAAATGAGAAAAGTGGAATGAGTTAATTAGAAAAGATTTGGGGAAGCAGCAGCATGGAAGTCAAGGCTGTAGCTGAAATCTTGTCCCACCCACATAAGTATGTGTACATTATTAATAATTTTGCATTATTTAAAATGTATTGTATATATGTCTGTGCTCATACAGGACAAAGATACATTGTGCCAGAATCTTCTAGAAGCTATCAGCTTGCAGGGGATGTGGGTTTGTTGACTAGAAACATCAAGATCATTGGACAGGAGTATCCAGCCATGAACACACAGTCTTATGGAGCAAGAGTACTGGTGGGCACCTTAACAAGAGGAAATACTTACAGAGGTATAAAACATATAACATAATGCTTAGGCCTAAGAACCCAAAATCATATCTAGAAGGTCATCTGAAAATGAGTGACAAATGAATTAGTTAATTTAGACACTTGCAAAAATGGTAACAAATTCATATTTGTACATCATAAGTAAAACTTAAGCTCACCTGTGATATTTTGTGTTACAGGAAAAGCTCAGATCAGAAACGTTGAGTTCTACCACACAGGACAGGAGGGATGGAACGACCCATCAGATCCACGTTACTCTCTGGCATTTCTAAACCTTGGAAATGTGAGAAGAAAGCTTGATTCTTACAACTGATTGATGTTTATATGTACACCAAATGCATTGTTACAGTATGCATTGAATTAATATTCTAAAACCTCATTATTACAACTGTTTTATACTGTAGGTGGCAGATGAGTCCTACATCAAGGGATGTTCTTTCCATGATGGCTTTGCTCCTGCTATTGGGGTGTTTGAAACAGATGGACTGAATATTGATGACAACGTGATCCATCACACTGTTGGAGAAGGTGTTTGGTCTTAATGACTGTTAATGCTAAATTATGATGAAATATTTTACTGATTCTCTCTTTTGTCATTTTCTTTTTTTAAGGAATCAGAGTATGGGGTGATAACAGTGCTGTCAGGGGAAACTTGGTTACTATGACACTGTGGCCAGGATCCTACAATGGTGCAGCGGAGACGTTTAACACTGAATGGAATGCAGCTATTGAGGTAAAAGTTTAAAAAATGTTGACCATGGTACACACAAAAATGTATAATCATGTATCATTGTATTTACTGTACATGACATTCCATTGTACATTTATCAGATTAACAATTAAAACCTTAACATAAAGAACATAAAACCTAACCAGCCATAACCCTATAGTATTGACCCAAGCCCCCCCCCCCCCAAAAAAAAAGCAATATCATGGCACACTTGCTGTTAGTGACAAAAGAGAGAAACATTCTGTACAACAGCTCTTACAGAAAACACTGTAGTTAACTACATTAGTAATTATAAATCTTTCATGTTTTAGGTTAATGAAGCAACCAATGTGATTCTTGAAGGGAATATTGTAGCTGGTTATGAACGAGTGGGATTCAGAATTGATGGAGAACCTTGCCCAGGTATATACTGTAAGACTGTAGTGTATTTTTTCCAAAGATGAAATGTATGGATGCCTTAATAAGATAGTGTTTAAGATACTTGTGTAATGTATATTTATTAATTGCTACTTTATTTCTACAATGTGTCTAAAGGATTTATACGATCAGTTGCCCAGTGGAGTGAGAATGAAGCACACGGTGGTCTGTATGGAGTCTACATGAATAAAGATGGACTTGCTGGATGCTCTCAAATCCAGGGGTTCACCGTCTGGAAGAGTTTTGATTTTGGCATTTATGTTCAGGTATAATAAGCATCTTTAGTACTCTACAACTCATTAACACTAACTATGAAGTATTGTAGAAGGCATAGTTGTTGAATTACAAATTGTACAAATGCAGTACATTGCTCTTGTAACTGATGCAATATAAAGATAAACGTTGTCCTATTCTGACCTCCAGGTATCTATGAATGTCTACATCTCTAATGTGATCCTGATTGATAATGGAATGGGTATCATGCCAATAATCTACAGTCCTCCCTCCGTCAGCCACGCATACACCAACAAAACCATCAGCGTACAGGTGAGGATCCACTGAATAATTCAGTCAAAATTTTTTGCTTTTGGCTTAAATAAAGTATAAACTAAAACTGAATTAAACGGCTTTCTTATATCAAAAGTATGTATCATTGAATCAATTTGTTTAAATATTCCGTTATTACGACAAACTTAGTTATAAGTGTAATCAGGAACATGTTTAGCCAACACACCTCCTTGAATATCTTTCTTCAGGATGCCCTGATTGTGGGCAGCAGCCCTGATTTTAACTGTTTGGACAAACTGGCAACAACTGAGACCTACGTTGCACTCAGTGAAAGCCACAGGGCTCCACGACCCCCTAAAGGTACAGTTTCACAGACATGGCCATGAATTAGATCTCTTCAACATGCATTCATTTTGAAAAATCTAAAATGAGTAGAAATTAAAATGCAGTAGTTGTATTTTCTAAATAGATTTTATTGATTGATTTAATTGTATTGTATAACTGATGTGCTTTCTGTGTACAACAGGTGGCAGGTCTGGAGTTTGCTGGCCGACGTTTGAATCTGACCACAACCAAGCACCACAGAAACCTCACGCCGGACTCATGAGCTATAATGCTATAGGTGGTCTACTGACGGTCTCTGGTGAGACACATCTTCTTAAAATGTGTTCAATCTCCAATATCACCTATGAAATAAGCTATAAACTGCTAACATTGACACACTGTACTTTTACTTGTTCCTGTAGATACAATCTTTGTTGGGTTCAGGAATGTTTGCTCCACTGAAAGAAATTACATGTTTATGACCAACCCAAGAAATGAGGACCTACAACATCCAATCAGTGTTGAGAGGATCTCTAAGATAGACAGCACTGAAGAATCTCTAGCATTCATTCATAACCCTGATCTCAGGTAAACTTAAAGCTTATTGTTCATTAATTATTGCTTTAACATCCTCCAGTTATTGCAGGCATTCCAAAAAAATCAATATAAAGTACAGGTGACTAATATAATTATACTTCTTACCTTGTTACATCTTGCTTTGCTCTTATCGTAGTAAAGTGAACCCATCAGACTGTGTGGACATGGACTGTGATGCTAAGAAGAAGACTCTGTTGAAGGATCTGGATGGAAGTTTCTTGGGTGCAGTAGGAGCAGTGGTGCCGTATTCAGAGTACGAGTGGAACGGAGACCCGCGGCATGGATTGGGTGATTACCGCATCCCTAAAGTCATGCTCACTGCTCTCAACGGCAGCCGCATACCTGTCAATCAAATAGCTCCTAATAAAGGTAAACCTTAAAGTTCAGCATTATTTACATTGATGTAAGAGAGCCATAAGAACCATAAGCAAAATTTTATCCCTGTTGTATTATCTGTACAGGTGTGATCAGAGACTCTTGTACATACATGAACACCTGGCAGAGCTACAAGTGTTTTGGACTCAACTATCAGATGCTGGTTATTGAAAGTCTGGACGCAGACACAGAGACAAGACGTCTTTCACCTGTGGCCATCCTGGGGGACAAATATGTAGATTTACTAAATGGTAGAACCATCTTCAAAATGTTCTTCTTTATTTAACATCCTAAATTACAATTGTCAAGATACAAATCTTGTCAAATAATCTAGTTGTCATTGTGAATGTTGCTGTATTCATTAATTTTAAACGGTGGATATCTTATTTCTCTCATCTCAGGCCCACAAGACCACAGCTGGTGTACAGGTTATGCCTGCAGGAAGAGAGTCTCTCTGTTTCATAGCATTGTGGCCACCAATAAATCCTTTGATATCTATTTCACCAGCACAACACCACAGAAGCTGAGACTTATGATGCTCAATGCTAAAACTACAGAGGTTTGTCTGTTAGATGGACACTACAATAAACACACAACATCTAGAGGACAACTTTCCTTTATATTGTGTTCTATCATTTTGTATTTATGCTTTGTGTGAGTAAGGTTGCACAAAATAGTAAATGTTTATGACAACAAATGTATATGGCATCTCACTTGTAGACAATCTATATTTTTGCTATTCATTTCCATAGGCTTGTTTAATGGATTTATGACCATTGCACCCAACACTAAACGTCTTTTCTCTACAGGCTGTTAGGGTGGCTATATATTATTCAAGCTCTCAGCGGTTAGACGTGTATGTAAACGACAATTTTGTTGCTCCAACTAACGCTCAGTGGAATGCAGCTCACACCGATTACACACCGCTTGAGCCGACATATCCAGGTACTGTAATGGAGATTACTATAGCTCTCCAACAGGCTTGGAAGGGATTTTTTGGAACATGTTTTAGGATTAAGAAAATTTGAGTTTTATTATGTCAAATCTTAAATCTAGTTAGTAGAGGTCATGACTGCTTAAAAGAAACCTCTTTGATTTTCTCTTTGCTCTCTTTAGGTCAATATCTTCCAAGTTTTGACTCTGATCATGGCTCCAACTTCTTTGACCCAGACTACAATATGTTGTACATACTTCTTCGTGGCTCACAACCGGCCCAAATACGTACTTCTGCTGTTCTTTTCGTGGCCTTCAACCTCCCGGCCATGACTGAGGCAGAGTTCTATGGACCTAATCTGGTCAGAAATCTGGCTGCATTCCTCAGAGTACCACCGAATATGATTCGAATCACCAAGGTCATCCGCGAGGGCAGCAGTGCACGAAGACGGCGTGCGACTGGACTGACGGTTGAGATTCAGATCAGTCAGCCACCAATCCAGACCATCATCAGCACCAACAACACAAACAACATCGACAACACCACCAGCATCAACAACAGTACCACCACCACCACCACTGGTAAGGCCAAACAATGTCAATTATGCATCAATTTAACTGTAAGATAGCTTTACAATGTCTAAAACACCATTATTAACATCTGTAGTTGAAGATGAGCAGCAGTTTGTGATTCTGAGGAACGCTGCTGATGAACTGGGCCGTGCTGCTGTATCAGGCGATCTGAGTCAATCCATCGGCTTCAATGTGTCTTCTGTGGACATGATCACACCACCACCCCCTTCTAGTGACCCATCCTGGAGTCAAGTAAGACTAACACATGTTTAAGCTGTCTTAACTGAAAATATGCCAATGCCATTGATTTGTCTCAAGATACACCTCATTAAATTCAATAAACAATAAAACAATATTAACTTTTAATTAGCAGTGTGTAGTGTCACTACCATATTTTTTAAGGTAGCTTGACTATTCTTTGTAACCATAATGCCTAACAAAAGTAACTGATGCAAAGTAATGTCATCTAATGCACTCTATTATGCTGTCATAAATTGTTACAATCTAGTAATAATAAAACACACCACGCTGTTTTACTTATTTTACCTGTAATTGTCTGTAAGGTGGCCACTCAGGAGGTGACTCGTGAAGACCCACAGGTGGAGTCGGTCAGCACAGTGTCTTCACTGATAATTGTGGTCCAACCGGTGGCTGCGTTGTACCCTGGACCCCTCAGCGTGCAGCCCAGCATCATGGCTGTGGATGCAGCGGTGAGACAGAATTAACTCCTTGTGACTTTGGCTAAGCCCCACCTTAAAAACTGTGGTACTGATAAATCCTACCTTAGCAATCGTTGGCATCCACAACGTCATAAGACAGAGCAATAGTGCTGTCTTTACAAACAAATACTAAGTAAATAAAAGCAGACTGCATTTTATATTGATTCATTCTACAACTTTTTTTGGCATGTGTTTTGTCTGTTTTCAGGGTAACTGTGTGTCTGTTGGAGTGACGAGTCTATCAATCTCAGCTGTGCTCAAAGATGCTTATGGGAATCCAGCAGAAGGACTTTCCGGAAACACCACCATCCTGTTCAGTGGCTGCTATGCAAATTACACAGACCTCAGCATATTAACTTCTGGTAAGTCATTTTATCTATATAAAAGTCACATTTAGTTTGTATGTCTTTTGATTTGAATCACTTAAATTAGAAAGATTTAGATAATACATGGTTTAGGTAAACTGTAGGAATGATTGTTGTAGTTCTCCAAAAGGTGTTAGTGTTACATTACTATCCTTAAGGTTGTAGAAATAGTGAGTTTTCTGGATAGGCATAACTGGTCATTTCATTTTCCTCTCTCTCGCTGTTTTTTTACAGGTGTTAACCTGAAGTTGGCATTTACTCTGAATGAATGGAATGCTGAGTCGAGATCCTTTACTGTCAGAGAGGTTACAACTCCTGCACCTGTGGTTGTCACCACAGATTGGGAATTTCCAAGCATCTTTGACTCCAGTCCATCAATCTCATCACCATCTGTGTGTCTGCTCGTGCTGTTAACTGCTATACTCCTCCTGTTCAGAGAAACCTAGGAACCAAACTAAACAATGTAGAAACTACAATGTTCTTTCATGCTTTAAGATAATTAATAATTATTTATTCTTGTTGTTTTCACATAATTATAATAATCATGATTTTTAAGCTATCCCTATTTAGTCTGAAAGCATTCTGTGATGAGTACTAGAACAAAAACATTTATTACTTTGACAAAATATATTTAAACTTATTGTTTAAATAGCTATATTGCTTAACTGTTATTACATTTATATGATGTTTCTCAAATAAAAATCAATATGTAGCATGATTGTGCACTCTCATTTTTTACAATACAGTGATGTTATTATGGGCCATCACTAGAGGGCGGTTAAGTTCAATTTTTATACTCAGACACCTGCAATGTCAGAGATAATAGGTATATGTTCGAGTTGACCTATCCTAGATCGACCGCTAAGATCTGCCGGTTTCAGGCGGGGGTGGAGTCAGACGCTTGCTGCATGTCCTTGTGACGTTGCTTATTTAATTCAGATGAAGTGGATGTAATATTTGTAAGATAAGCAGACATTTTAATTGAAATGTAGCAACCAGAATTGGTTTAATTTTGGATAAAATTATGGATGTTTCAATCCAATATTATTTTGCATAGGCTATGTCTTAAAATAAAGGGCCATTTATATGTTCTTTTGCACGTTCAAATTTTAAAAGTAGATGCGATTAGATTTATAATGATTTATAATGTTTTATACCACGGGTCTGTCGAATGCTGCATTCTGATTGGCTGAGAAATGTTCTATGGGTGTTGATTATTTTTCTGTAAACCGCACACCTAATTTTTCAAATGTCTTAAAAATAGGCACCAGAGCAATGTTTGTGGTAACCGTGGTATAAGCGGAATAATTGACTCCGGTCCTTTGAATTATTTGAAAATAATGCACACCTGCGGTGTAACGGCACTCCGCTTCGCGTCGTGCCGCATTACCACCTTGGTGTGCATTATTTTCTTATAATTCAATGGCCCGTCGTCAATTATTCCTTACATAATGATTACACTTAATGTAGTTTTACACATGAAGTTACAGTTAATGAAATCAGGCAAGCAGGCAATATGAATGCAAAGCTGTACATATAGCTATATTTTAAAAATGTGTACACTGCATTTAATTTATTATTTCACTTATAGATAAATTAAAGCCATTCTTATACCTACCCAACATATGCCTTTATTCTAAATAAACACTTGTTAGGCACTTTATTTCCACTTCTCAAACATTTTCTTCATTTAAAATAAAGCATTTTCAATGTGATAAGCTATATATTCATTAATTCCTGACCCTATCATACATGCTGCAGCAACCTCAAATATCACAACAAAAAAACAATGCTTTAAATAATCTATATTGAAACATCATGAGAGCAATTTGACATGCATGACAAATTCGTCAAAGGTTATCCTGTAACAGCAGCACCAAACAAAATCACAAGCCTTAAAATACTGTAAGTGTGAGCTGCGACGAAACCAAAGATAAATCACACTGCTTTGTTCATAACACAGCAAATTAGATATTATAATACAATGCAACATTATAAAATACAACGTTTTACCTTACCATCTGAACTTAAAAGTCTGTAGATTTTTGTGTGTGAAGTTTTTTCTCAAACGCGAGCTGAATGAGCTGATGATGAAAAAAACGCTAAAATTTGATTTTAAAACTGCACGCGATGCTCAGCTGTTACAATACTGTATATTTACTGTATAACCATCTTATATCATTTATATCTACTATATAGTATGCCATCACCCAACTGCATATTCTAATTTTAAAGGGACCATTTAAAATATCCGCCAAAAAAAAAATCAATTCATACTCCACACTCCAAACAGACGGGGGCAGTATACCTCCAGAAAGTGAGTTGGTCTATTTTAATTTAGCAGCTGCAAATTTAGCAGCATATATCAAGTTTGATTTACATAAGCAACTAAGTTATCATTAGTCACAAAAAAAAACATTCGGTCTCATTAAAATTGCAATGTTTTCCGCTACGTTTTGTGCGTCAATTAGGTGTTCATTATCATCGAAGACATTTCAAGCTTCTTAGCTAATGTTACATTTTAGCATCAGCTTGGTAGATAACGGGTGAAAACCGGATCGGATCCGTGGGTAGAGCTAACTATTAAACGCTAACAGCTAAGGATGCACGATAATTTGCATGTGATAGTCATTGCGCTTCAGTGAAGCAGGTTTCTTGATTAAAAGTGAATTGCCATCAGTTGCTTTCAGATGGAGCCACATTTACTGCACAAAGCCGTAGTTCATGTACAAGCTGAGCATAGGTTATCGCAATGCCTATAAGTTAACTTCTAGCGAAATACTAACAGCATCTTACTTACCAATCGAAAAGAAATGTTGTCATTTCGGAGTCGAACCTCATTTCTTTCATGTCCATTAGTTGTCTCCAGCGATGAAAAGCAGTGCTAGTATTTACTCTGGTTCGGTTCCTTTATTTATCATATTTTATTTGTGATTCCGGGCGCATTGTTCCCTGCAGCAAATGGTTGTGGTAGTGGTAAATGTCTCTTGCTTTAGCCATTCTTCCGCTCTCTTCCCTGAACTGAAATACGTCCGAAAACCCTATTGCAAGGCAGGAAGGCATGTCCGAATCCATGGCTGTCCGAATTGCATTTCTCTGAGCTGCCTTCATGCTTCTTAAGTCAACAAGTCAGCTTCGGACGCAGCGGTAGTAGTAGAGGGCTGTACTCCCACACACGCGACTTATTCATTTATTGCAGTTTGGCTGGCGGTTATGTGCGTGGCCCGCATACCGCCTCCCATGGTCGAAATTGGTATTACAACACCAGTCGGGCTGTAGCTAGTAATTTAGCATGCTAATTCAGATTAATATTTCTGCAGCACTATACCTTGTCATTTTTTGAATGACATCTTTGCCCTTATTTCTTCTCATTCTTTTGATGCGTGTAGCTAATTTTCTAAAATCTTTTACCTCAATTATTACAAATGGCACCTTTAATAAAAAGAACTACGTCTAAAACAAACACACTAAATGCTGCTGGAGACTTGCCATTGGCTGTTGTATTTGAATGTATAAATAATGAGGTGAGTCTAAGAAAGGATATGGGGCTATTTAGGGCATGTTTTAATACAAAAAAAGTTTCATTTTAATAGGTGTTGTGTTATTACGTTTATGTAATACTAAATTGCATCGTTTCTGATATATATTTTAAAGATGCGTTTTTTTTTTAGTTACCGTCATAGAGAACAGTAGTACTTTTCCTGTGACTTAAATACTGCTGAAGAGACCTCTGTTGCTTGAATAACCTATTCAGACGATAGTGGGCGGGAGCTGTAAACACTAGTGTTTGTTAACAGAAGACGTTTTATGTTTAAAGAGATTCCGTTATTTTATGGTTGGCTGGATATTTTTTTGGGGGGGCAGAAGGAAAATCTGGGGGGGCCATGCCCCCCCCAGCCCCCCCGTAGACCCGGCCCTGATGTATGTAATGTATATGTATTGTTCTTTATTGGTAAATCAATTATTTTTACAGTAGGAATCGCTGAAGTACTTATAAGAGCAATACTATCATGTATTCTGTAAAATATCATTTAAAAATTTCATCATTTCCTGTTTTCAATTTCTTCCTTATATTTATAGCCTACGTGTTTGATCTAAAACTATTATGTTTACATACAAATTAATTTGTATAGGCCTGTTTATATATTATTAACACTTTACATCGTGTGTGTGTGTGTGTGCTATGTTTATATATTTATTAGTAAACATCATAATTTACAACAAACAGGAAGAATAGGCTAAGATATAAGGTAAAAAGTAGTAATAGAAAACGAAAAAAAAACAAAAACGAAAACTTTAATAAATGGTAATATTATTGATATTATGAACTAATTCAAATCTTTAATCTTTCTAAATAAATTATAAACGTAACGTGATGAAAACGCTATAAGAAACACATAGAGGGATCAGACTTCAACAGAACTCCGGATATCTTCTCTAATTATTTTCTGTTCAAATGATTAAAAGATTTTCAGATGATTTCATCACTCCAGTCTGTCCGGTTGAGGGCTTTTATTGCAACCATAAACACCTACGTTTATCTTCAAATGGTGTCTTCGACGACGGTATATTATAAAAATGAAGGTCATCTATTTTGGCATTCCTATTCTGACACTTAACAGCACAACAAAACATTTTCTAGTGAGTTATATTGTTCATTTCACTCGTGTCTCATTCATTTCCACTGTTTTTCTGCCACCACATGTGCGCGTGACGTAACTGTGACGTCGACTCGCAAAAGGTCTATAGATTAATGGTCCCGTACACACTATTAATTCGGTTGTCACTTCACCTTTTAATGCTTAATCCTGTTCTGTACACACACAGTTCAGTAATTTACGGGACTCACAATCGCATTCTACACAACGTGCATCAAAAACATGACAGGTCTCTCTTCTGAAGAAATAAATTCCTAGAAGGGGAAAAAGTCTTCCGTATGCGTGGATCAGAAAATGACAGAGGCACAAGCGTTTGCTGACTAGTGTTGCCAGATCTTGCACTAAAAAACGGCGAACAAGAAAAATCAATAATAAGCCGAAATATATCTAAATGCTTTACCTCAAAGATCAAAATATTGGGACCGGCACCCTCACACTTCATTAACACCAAAAACTCGATTGCTTCATTAACCAAAGGCCATAAACGGTTAAGTGCCAAAACGGTATTTACGTACAAAAAAGACGAGGACCTGGCAACACTGCAAGACTCACTGTGAAACAGCCTCACAAAAGCGTAAAATACACAACGCCAAGACGGAGGTTTATTGCAAAACACAATGCTGTTATTATTTTGGTCAAAGCTGTGAGTGATAGCACGCGAGACGGCAGAACATTGCTATGGCTATTTCTATGTCAATGATCACATTTTCGGGACTGAGTCTTGTTCCGTACAGACATGAAACGAACATTTAGGGGATTCACTCCCGCATTTTAATGCGGTTGTCACTCCCGAAAGTTTGCAGTGTGTACGAGACCAATATGGCATTAGAGGCACAATTGTTTTCACATCCCCAAATCAGAAAAAGTTGGCACACTGTAGAAATTTTGAGTAAAAAAGGATGTTCCTTATACTGTATGTACATTAAAATTTTCTGGCCTCTTATTGCACCTGTCCCAACTTTTTGGAATGTGTAGCTCTCATGAAATCCAAAATGAGCCAATATTTGGCATGACATTTCAAAATATCTCACTTTCAACATTTGATATGTTATCTATATTCTACTGTAAATAAAATATAAGTTTATGAGATTTGTAAATTATTCCATTACTTTTTTTACTCACAATTTCTACAATGTCCAAACTTTTTCTGATTTGGGGTTATACAAACAATGGTGTTGCATAATTATTAACTTCGCATTGCAGGATGTTTCCATGCCATTTTTAGAAATGGGTGTTGCATCAATAGTGACATATGACCAGCCCCACCCCACCCAGACCAGCCCGATTTGTTATACTTTTGTATAGCTGCTCCTTAACATAAACAGAAATTGAAAGTACTGTAAATATTTAAACCATTCTGAAATCAGAGCCTTTTCAATGCTTTTATAGGTTAAGCACCATTACAAAGGTAAAATTATTCTGAAACCATTTTCTTTCATTTGTAAAATATATTTTCTAAACTTTTTATTAAAAATAATTATTTTCCTATGTCTACTGTGCAATTGTATGCAGACCATTTCTGTATTTTTACAATTTTAAGGTATTACAAATAAATAAAAAATGAATAAAATGTTACAAAATGTTGAGTGTTTGTTTTTCTATTAGGACAACGGGAAATAAACATTTCAGCCCAATATAATTTTACCAATATACATTTTCAGATTGGGTAAATTAAAAAAAGAATGCTACCACAATTTTTAAAAGTTAATTGGGCAAAAAACATGGTTTCTTATTTTCAATTGGCTCAACCTGTTATTTCCCATTAAGCTAATGTTTAAAGATCGTTGCCACAATTGATAAAATTCAATTCACAGAAAATTTATTGGCCCAAGTGAAAAAGGTCAATGTTACCAGTCACTAGAAAATTTTGAGTTAGGGAGGCAATTTTTTTTACAGTGTACCAGTCTAATATTAAATCAAATATACATGTATTTAAAGCAGTAAACGAGTCAATAAAGTATTCTTCCAACAAAAGACAGGAATCAAAGAAAGGTGCCTGTGGACATTAGATTGTCTAGCCAAATATTTCTTCACCCAGAAAGCACACACACAACTGTTGGACACTGATAATTTAGTCTTGTAAAGCTTATTAGTGCCCTACTGTCTATTGAACTATGGAGCTGACAGAGATGCAGCTTTATCCTTTTACTTTCCAATTTTTTATTATAGTTTCCTAATGGCTGTAGGCAAAGACGTGTTAAAACAAGTTCAAATAATTATTCAAATTATTAAGTTGAATAATTTCTAAATAGAATGTCATATATGTTATTGATTATTAATTTTTACTGTATTTATTTATAGGTATTAAACTGCATCTGGTAAACATGATAACAAAAACCTTACCTTTTACCTTGTAGGCACTACTTTTATTGTAGTAATAACGTTTTTTTCTGTCATCAAAAAAAAAACTTAATTTAGTTATCTTGTGGTAAGACTGCCAACCAATCAAAATGCCGTGGGAAGAAATCCAGCTTCACCCCTGGATCTGGATCCCATTCCGTCACCCTGGATCTGGATCCAACCTCGGCTCCTGGATTTCCGTTTCTGCAGTGAGGCGCTATTGCATATTTTAGCAGGCCAAATTGGAAGTTAGCTTCACATGGGTTTCCCTTTAGCAAAAAGTCAAGGGGATTTTTTCATAGGTTTTTGTATTATCAAAAAAAAAAAATAGCTATGTGATCAATAAAATGTTACTTAAACATTTTGTCAATCAAGATAATATCTTCATGAATAAACATAATGTTTATGAATTCTAAAGTTTAAATTACTAGAATTTAAAAGGGTTTGAAAAACTCAGGGTTAACAAATGTGAAAGGCCTTTGTGTAAGAAGTGGTGGACCAGGAGAAACAATACAAGGACAAGGAAGAATAAGACCTTAGTGGTAATATTTAATTGACCAGCGGAGATAGCATTGTCAAGGTTTTTCTTTGTTGCCTGTAATCTTCTTGACAAACCGACAAACCCATGCTGAGTCAGAAAAATCTCTCATTGACTTTGATTTGGCAGTGCACAATATTATTAAATTTAGTATAATGTGCTTTGCATTTACTTCTGGTCTTTTGCAGATGGATTACTGTATTTTTACAGTATTCAAAAGATGAATTTACAGACACTCAGTAATGTATTCTTTTAACTATTAACTTTTAATAAGTAATTTTTTACGGCATTTGCAAAATTTGTTTAACATAAACAAGTACAAATTATTATATGTGTTTGTTGCAATTGTTTAATTTTGCCAGAGGAGTAAGAGGTTTTGTGAATGTATTTAAAAGTTTTTAAAATCTAGTTATAAGAGCTTTAGCAGCTGTGGAAAAAAACTGGAATTCAACAATGTTCACACATTCCAATAGCACATTGGCTTCAATGGTGTATGAAGTCATGCACAATCCAGGTCTTCATAATAGATCAATAAGTGGCATTAGTGGCCATTATATTTTCACAAACAATGATGTTATATAATTTTCAACCTTGCCTTGCAGGATGTCTCATACTATTCTCCGTAATGTGTGCTACCTGACCATTGATATATGTCAGACCCCACCCAGCCCAGCCCAGTCTAGCCCATTTTTTATTATTATTATTTTCTATAGCTGCTTCTTTACATTAACAGAAAGTGAAAGTAAATATTAAAACCATTGCCAATTAAAAGCTTCAAATGCCCTTAGATGTAATATCTTTACACATTACAAAGGTAAGCATTATTCTGAAACCATTCTTTTCTCTACCAGTCTAATATTAACTCCTTGCTCAATGAACAACTGACAATGGACAATCCCTACTGAAAAATCCTGTTAAGACCAGCATAAGCTGGTAGCTGGTTTAAGGTGGCACTAGCTGGTTTACGCTGGTCATCCCAGCCTGACAAAGCTGGTCATGCTGGTGGGTCAGCTGGTCTTCCAGGCTGACCATCTAAGTCCAGCAACACCAGCTTAAAAAGTGACCAAAACACAGCTAGACCAGCTTGCTACACCAGCAAAACCAGCTAAAACCAAGCTGTGAGACCAGCTAAAACCAGCTCACCAGCTTTTGCTGGTCTTAGCTGGATTTTTCAGTATGGCAAATTTAAGTAAAAAGCATGCATTCTTCAACCAAAATGACTGTGGGACACTGGCAATTTTATTTTTGTCTTTGGAAAGATTAGTTAAATATCCATTTGGTTCTAAATATGAGGGGACAACTCATGCTTCAATGGGTATGACGCCACTGGGTGTCATGATCATTTACCATCAGGCTTTGTAACAACCCATGTATAAAGAAATCTAAAAACATTTAGGTAACTTTACCACTCTGGATCACGTTTCCTTAAAGCCCGGTATACCTGTACCACCTGAAATGTAAAAAAGAAGTAAACTGAATAAGTGGACTTGATAATGTCCTTTATTGTGTAAGACACCTTTGCAAATGGCTGATTTAAAGGCAAGGTATAGGGGTGATTTCAAAAGGATTTTGTGATTTAGACTTTAAAATGACTAATTCCTTAATTAGTACTCTACTGTCTACTGATCTAGGGAGTTGACAGAGATGCATCTGTTTCAACCCATGGGCAGGTACTATATAAGGATGGAGCTCTATTAGGATTGTTGGATTGTTAGTGTGTGGTTTTCTCCAGAGATCTTCACAGGTAGGTAAGCATCCATGATGATTAATGTAAACTTTATTAATTTTCAAAGAGTGCTCTCACCAGCATAATTTATTTCTTTTTTGTAATAGGCTAATCTCTTTTAATAATGTTTAATACAAAAGTTGTTTAGTTTGTTACAATTTATAATATATTTAAATAATACAATTACTTAACCAAGCTATGTAATGCAAATAGTCTTGACAGTCTATCAGTAAAATATTAATAATAAAGTAACTTATTTTGTAAACGTAAAGAAATCAGGCCAACCTGTTATAAAAAGTATTATACATACAGTATCTTTCTGTTGTCGGTCCAAAAGTGATATCTGCAGGTGGCATTACTTTGAGGTGCGCGTGCTGTGAGTATGTTGAAGAACATGGGTCACCAGCGCTGGCCCCTGCGTCTGCCGCTTACCATTTGTATATTACTGTGGAGTTCAGCAGGTAGGCTATATGTGCTTTCTCATACGATAGCATTTTGGCCGTGTGTATCCGTTCACAACAAAATTTTAATTCTACAAATGAAATATTAAATACATGCAGTTTTAAAGCTTTTTGTAACTAACCTTGTGTCATACAGGTGCGCAGGAGATCCATCAAATATCACCTAACAGTGGCGGCATCAATGGAGGAACAAGAGTGACCATAAAGGGGGAAGGTATTAAACAACTTAAAGGGACATTCCACTTTTTTGAAAATATGCTCATTTTCCAGCTCCCCTAAAGTTCAACATTTGATTCTTACCATTTTGGAACCCATTCAGTTGATATCTGGGTCTGGCGCTAGCACTTTTAGCATAGGTTAGCATAATCCATTGAATCTGGTTATTTTTTAGTGTGATGCTAATGGTCTAATCAAAGAGTTTCAATATTTTTCCTTTTTAAAATTTGACTCTTCTAGTTACATTGTGTACTAAGGGCGACAGAAAATTAAAAGCTGTGATTTTCTAGGCAGATATGTGGCTCGGAAGTATACTCTCATTCTGGCGTAAAATCAAGGACTTTGCTGGCGTAACATGGCGGCAGCAGGGATAGTGATATTATGCACTTCCCGAAAATAGTCCACTGCTATTGAAAGTAACCAAGGGGACTATTTTCGGGCAGTGCGTAATATCACTACGCCTGCTGCAGCCATGAGAGTATAGTTCCTAGCCATATCTGCCTAGAAAATCACAGCTTTTAATTTTTTGACGGTCTTTGTACACAATGTAACTACAGAAGAGTCAACTTTTAAATAGGAAAAATACCGCCAGACTCGAAGATCAGCTGAATGCATTTCAAAATGGAAAGAATCAAATGTTTAACTCTAGGAGAGCTGGAAAATTAGCATATTTTCAAAAAAGTGGAATGTCCCTTTAAAAGTAATAAAAGTAATCTTAAGAATTCCATTATAATAAGTTAAACATTTATAAAATTCATGCTATCTTTGGTTATATTTCTTTAGGATTTGCTCCAAACAGTCTAAATGCATCAGACCCAAATGGGAACAGTGTGACTCTGGTTTCTCTGACGAGATCGATTCCTTGTGATATCGAAAAAGACTCCAGTGACTCCAAACAGATTGTGTGCTATACAAGGTAAGAATTAACTAGTTCAAAATGTTTTCAATGTTTCGTTTTTAAAAGCACAGGCTCATGTTAAGATTAAAACTTTCATATGAAGAAATGAATAAAATATGTGGGCACTGTGAATAAGTTCCTATAAGCACTGTAATGTTTTATTTTATAAAAAGTTCAACAAACAAAAACAATCACAACAATTTTTGTGAATTTGAATTTTTAATCAGTGAGGCTGCATGCTACCTCGAGATTGTATTGAAAATGAAATTTCAAATCATCAACTGCATTTTATTTTTCTATTTGGCATATGATGCTTCATCACATTGAAAATGAAATAATTTAAATTAATGTTTTAATTTTTATTTTAGCATTTAATTTTCAAATTTGAGACATATTTTGCGATTTTATTTGATCATTTAATTAATTAATTAATTTAAAAAAGTACCTTCCTTCCATACGTGCATGCAAAAGGTTCATTTAGTTACTAGGCATTTTTTGTGTTAATATAAATAAAAATGTTCTAATTAAGTGGCAACATTTTAAAAGTATAGGTCAACTTCAAATTAAAGTTTACATCTGAAAATTGTATGGCTGAATATTACAGAAACAGGTGTTGAGCCAAGTACCATGGTGGTGTTTGTCGATATACTATTTTGTTGTTAATGTTAACAATGATAACAACGTTATTATTTTAAACAATATAATAATAAAATATATAATAATTGCATTTATTATAAATATGTTTGAATATTGATTGATTCATATTGACTAATTAAATTTTATTGTGGAGCATGTTTACCAAGATAGAAATGCCAAAGATACTGTATGCACATTTGAATTTGAAGAAGGAATTTCAACTGTATAAATTCAACTTTGTTCTTAAACAAGTAATTTCATTGTCTTCTTCAGAGCTCTGCCAGAAGGTTCATATGGGGTGGTGGTCAGTGTGTATGGTGTTCCTTCAAATCACTTATGTAAAAACTGCTTGCATGACGATTCCAGATTTGTTGTAAGTGAGAAAGACTACAGTAAACTGTTTACTATACAAAATACATCTTTTTAAATATCTTACAACATACAAACACATGGTGTAATTTTACAGTTCACCAGTACATCAAGTTTTACACCCACCATTCAAAGTCTTAGCCCACTTACAGGTCTTCCAGGTAAGATTCTTGTTTTAGATTCTTTTAGAAATTACTTTTGTATGGATTGTTGTTCTTAAAAATTAAGTGATTTTACAACTTTACTGTCAACAAATAGGTACTGTGGTGACAATCCACGGGATGATTATGACTGATGTTTATGGAAGCAGTACAACCAAAAGTTCAAATGGGGTGAATGCAAGATTTGTGAGGTCTGGTGAAAGCAAATACACAGATGAATAACAATACATTCTACAATATATTGGGTTTATCTGAATAATGTTTTGAATTTGTTTTCTTTAATCAGGGCATACATGGGTGGCATGCCTTGTGATCTACTGAAACCTAATTCTGATGAAAAGTAAGCATCTGTGAAGTAATGTATAAATGAAAATGCTAAATGTCAATGTAAACTGTATAAATCACCTTTTGTTTTCCAGGTATGGCTTAAAATTGGACGATTATACTTATGGATCCATGAGTTGCAGAATGACAGGAACTTATGTTGGTGAGGAATTTTATTATCCCAACTGAATATTTAATGAAAATCTATTTTTATTTCTGTTTATAGAATATAAAATGTTGTTTGTCATGATTTTCAGGTCATCACAACTTCAGTTACATTCTGGATGGTGAATATGGGAGGTCAGAGAAGTTTGATGTTATTTTTCATCAAATTTACACATTTAAAGTATCTGCATCTCATTATGGTCTTTGAAAATCACAAAAAACCCAATTTATTTTTCAGGAGTCTTCCAGATTTCGAACTTTTCAGTGTTTCAGCACTGAACAAGCTTGCCATGTTTCAAACATATGCAGGTCTGAAAAAATCTTTTTCTTGTTAATGGATACCAACTGTAACTAAATCTTGGCTTGTTGTTTATTAAATAAATAAATGTGCCTGTCTTTCAGAGGTGACAGGAGTTTCTCCGTCTGAAGGCAGCTTGCTAGGTGGCACATCATTGACTATTCATGGACGTTACTTCGATGAGACCGACCGACCAGCTGAGGTTTTAGTGGGAGGTAAACCTGATGTTCTGCCAATGGTATATACAGTTTTTATAAGACTGATTTAAAATCTAATTTAAACCTGAAAATAAACAAAGCTTTAGATTAATAAATATAGATAATAAAAAAGGAAACTAAAAGAATTGTTTATGATTCTGCACTAATTCATCTGCTCATTTTCCGAATTCCATTGAACCACCCAAGATGATCTTTAAAATAAATCTTTTATTTTTACTTTTAAATTACGTTTTTATTTTTTATATTTAATGTATTTTTTAAATTACATTTTTACTTTTATAACCCTCTCTGTTCAGTGCTTGTTGCTCTGTCAATAAAGATTCAGCTCCACCGGTTGCTGTATGATGAGATAACCAGGGCCAGGCGTTTTCTGCCAAAAAAAAAAAAAAAAATATATATATATATATTATATATATATATATATATATATATATATAAATTAAATGTAAGAGAAGTTGTAAATATTACAAATTTAAATCTGAAATAATTACTTTTTAAGGTGTACAATAAAAACACACCAAAGCAATGAGTCTTATGAATTAAACCAGAAAATGTGCATGTCATCATAAGATAGAATTATATAAATTACTTATATTAATGTTTACACTCTTATATATTATTTAAGCAATATCGCTCGAGTAGGAGTGTGATATAGCTCTATATCATCACGGCTGTGATTAGGCCAGAGGCACGAGGCCGCAGGCCGAGTGCCGGAGGCAATCACAGCCGTGATGATATAGAGCTTTATTACACGGCTCTCTGGAATGCTTGATTCTGATTGGTCAGTTGAGACATTTGCAGGTTCGTTCTTTTCAAATAATAACCGCTCCAAAGTAATAACGCATAGCCGGACTATTTGTACGAGTAAAATCGCTCCGCGCCATATAAAGATTAATAAAGATTACTGTTTGGCGCCATCTTGTGACAAACACTGGAACATTTTGACATTAATTTTAACATGTACGGAAAAAACATTTAAAGAGTGGATAGAAGAACGAACAACGACAAGACACAGAGAGCTTACTGAGACTGAACTTGACAACAGCTACGAAGCAAACACCAAAAAAAAATACAGAATGGGCATTAAAACTTCTCAAAGACTGGCTAAAAGAGAAAAAATGGAGACAGACAAGTATGAAGGAGAGGATCTTAATAAGGTATTACGATCATTTTATGCATCTGTGCAAAGTTTCGCGGAAGGATAAAAATGTTAATTTAAAACAAATATGCCAATAAAATGTTTCAAATTCATATTCATGTCCAGTTTTCTTCTTAAGTGGCAAGTAGCCGTGTAATAAGCGGGATAATGTAGAGGCAGCCGGTAGTTATTGGGAAATAAGCCCCTTCAGTGTGATACAAGACCCTCCGCTTCGCGTCGGGTCCTGATCACACTGTCGGGGCTTATTTCCCAATAACTACCGGCTGCCTCTATATTATCCCTTACATATCACACGACTCCGAGAGCGATATTGCTTTTATACAACAGTTCGACGGCACACGTTTGAAAAACGAAAACTAGAAAACAACAACGGAGTTATTTTAAAAGCCTCTTTGTTTGAGAACTACTTCTTCCGCCACGGATTTGAGGGCGGCCAGAATGACAGGTAAAACTTTCGGCTGATTTGAAGCTCATAACAACTCAATGGACGGAAAAGCCGTTTCTTTATATTACCGTTTCTTGGTCACAAAGTGTAGTTTTAAGATTAGTTCAGTCGAGAATGTATCTGTATTATATTTAAATCTGCAGTCGATTAGTAAAGATAGCGCCTGTTTGAACGTTTGCTTAGTGAGATTCGGTACAAATGAGAACCAAAGCATGAGCGGACATCAGTGTTCACTCGCCCCGCTGACCACCGCCCTCTCTGGGCTACATTTCTGAAAGGGATACCCTGGCTCTCCTGTTGGCCTTGTTTGTTTATGATCGTCAAAATGAGATCAAATCAGCAGTATTTGGTGTCATGATCAAACTTGTACTTGTTTTTTTATTCATATTTAGTGTCTTTTGTGTTGTTATTGTTTTGGCGCGAGGTAAAAGTGAATAAAACTATACTTGTGTAACGTTACTATTGCTTTCTCATTTATTCTTAACGCGATACGAGCACTCGATTATTTTTATTAAACTTTGTTCTTGTCAGTACTATACAAAACGGTTTTTTGTGTCAGAGAGATGTTTTTGCATGCTGCTTATAAATATACCAGTGGCGATATCTCATAACATGTTTTAATAGTCACGTCACGATAAAGTAAATGATCAATGTCCACATTTAAAAGCTGCGGGGCTTACCTGCAGTTCCACGGTGTTTTCGCGTTCTGATAAGAAATATAGCTCCAGAAAAAACGAGTGTTTATATTCCTCGTTCCAAGTGTTAATAATCCACATGATGTGACAAGACATTTCTCCCATTAACTGTAACGTAACATCCAAGAGCGCTGATCTTTGACGGAAAAATACTTCTGATTGGGGATTCACAGACTGATTTATGAGCTAGTAAACTAATGAGACACACACACGGAGAGTGATTCACACAGCGCGTCTGTGTTTTTCCATTCAGAGATGAGCCTGCTTAGGACCTCCATTCACTAGGTGGCGGAATAATACGAAAGGTGAAGAGGTTACAGTGCCGTTATCAGTACAATATCGTAAAGTTCTTAGCCAATCAGATTCGAGAACCAGAAAGAACTGTTGTATAAAGCAGATTAAACAATAAAGGTTGTATTAAGTGTTCTCATGATCTTAATGGTTTCATTTTTACAACACAATGTAAGTATAACTTTAAATGATACATAACAAGAGCATTCGTCTAGTAATCTAGTAATGTTCATGCGTCTCCACAGTGAGATCTCCATAAATCTGTTGTATGACCCAATTTTAGGTTTTCCTTTGTCTTTAGAGTGTTAAAAGATGTCTGTGCGTGCATAAAGAAGATCTGTAAAGTTGCAAATATTAAAGTTTCAGACCTAAAGAGATCTTTTTAAAAGTGAAGCCTCATTTAAACACACCCCCACAGTTGCCTGTCATACTAATAACAACATTTGCATAACACCACCCTAATGTATACGCCAAAAAGGGGGTGTAACTTTCATTCGCACTGTAGTACTGTTGCTGCCGCCATGTTGTGGAGACGCTGTGTATTTCCTGGCGAAAGGCAAATGACTTTGTTTGGCCTTCCAATAGAGGAAACAAGAAATCAATGATTACATTTTATTTACAACAATGTTCCAAAACAGTACAGCTCGTTTAATCACATTACCTTTTATGCACTTGAGGTATTCAACAAATCACAACGCACGGGATAGCTGGCCAATCAGATCACACTGCGGTTTCTCAGAACTAGAGCTTTGTACAAATTGAGGCGTTATAGAAAGGTGGGGCATAGAGGAGCTACAATAATGTAGGGTATGTGGTAAATAATGTATTTTTTGACCTATAAACCACGCAAACACATTGCATTACACCAAATACACAAAAAATGTGCTTTCAGCAACAGAATATTGGCCCTTTAAACTGCTCCCAGCAGAAAACAGATGAAGTGTCCAGTATGAAAGTCAGAGGGTCTAAAAACGCATTAAGGTTTACACGCACTTTTTTTTACACATTAGGTTTACACATTAACAGTTGGATGTGCCAAAACTTTCTTCAGTTAAACAGAGAAAACTGAAGTCATTGCGTTTGGAAACAAAGATGAAGTTCTCAAGGTGAATGCATACCTTGATGCTAGGGGTCAAACAACTAAAAATCAAGTCAGGAATCTTGGTGTGATTCTGGAGTCTGACCTTAGTTTCAGTAGTAATGTCAAAGCAATAACTAAATCAGCATATTATCATCTCAAAAAATATCGCGAATAAGATACTTTGTTTCCAGACAAGACTTAGAGAAACTTGTGCATGCTTTCATCACCAGCAGGGTGGATTATTGTAATGGCCTCCTCACTGGCCTTTCCAAAAGACCATAAGACAGCTCCAGCTCATTCAGAACACTGCTGCCAGGATTCTGAGCAGAACCAGAAAATATGAACGTATCACACCAGTCCTCAGGTCTCTACACTGACTACCAGTTACATTTTGGATTGATTTTAAAGTATTAAATTACTCAATGGACTAGGACCTCAATATATTGCTGATATGCTCATTGAATATAAACCCAACAGATCACTCAGATCATTAGGATCACATCAGCTAGAAATACCAAGGGTTCACTCAAAGCAAGGAGAGTCAGCTTTTAGCTTTTATGCCAGTCGCAGCTGGAACCAGCTTCCAGAAGAGATCAGATGTGCTCCAACAGTAATCACATTCAAATTCAGACACAAAACACATCTGTTTAGCTATGCATTTACTGAATGAGCACTATGCTGCGTCCGAACGGATTGCACTATATTTTATATGCACTATTTTAATTATTTTTATTTCTCGTTTTTATTCTTATTTTTACTGATTTATACTTTTATTCCTCTTTTATTCTTTTAGTTTTTATTAAAATCACATTTATTTTCTTTTAATTGATATTTTAAAGTCATGTATCTTTGTTTTTTTGTTTTCTCATTTCTATGTAAAGCACTTTGAATGACCTCTGTGTATGAAATGTGCTATACAAATAAACTTGCCTTGCCTTGCCTTGCACTATACTTGCGTGAAAGTCCTGTGTCACGCCTGCAATGCTTAACCTGCATGGGACTTCCACTGATTAATCTTCCTGCTAGAAGAAACCGAATGTTAAACACAGACTAGGGGTGCAACAACAGTGTAAATATGGTGTTTTTACCCACAATCCACCATGAAAACCTTTTTTAGGAGAACTTTAAAACAATATGAAGCCTTCAAAAAAGGCAAAATAGAACCCTTAAAATGAAATAATCATACGTTTATGTATCTAATTCATATTTTGTCATTTATTATCCTCAGGTCATAAGTGTGATATTCAGAGTGTATCAGATGAGAAGATAGTCTGTATAACTCCTGCTTATGAAAGGACCAACATGACAGTGTTCCCAGGTGAGAACCAAAAATCTGAATGGTGCAGTAACATTCAAATATCTCTTTATCAAATAATGCCACACTTTACACATGAAAACATCTGCTCAGTTTGTCACCTAATGTCATTACAATGTCTTCTTATGTTATCTAAATTATGACTAAAATCTCTTGTGCTACATATTATGCACCCACCAATTTTTGGCAGTCAGAATTCAATCGATTTGCAGATTACAGAACAGTTTACATGTAAATACATGCAATTCAATTCAAATGTTTGTTTACATGTACATTACATTCTATATAATCCAAATCAAACATCTGCATAGCCAGGGTTGCTAGAACAGCGTAACAAGACCAGCACAATGGCCATTCAAAACTAACCCCAAACCATCCCAATGACCATTCACAGACCAAACACCAACAACTAATAAACAAAATCCTTACATCTTTAACCCGTAGAAAAGTAAACTGGCGGAAATAGTTTGAAAGTAGCCCTGAACTCCACCTTAAAGGGACACGCTACTCATTTTCCAGCTTCCCTAAAGTTAAACGTTTGATTTTTATCTTTATGGAATTCATTCAGCTGATCTCCGGGTCTGGCGCTACAACTTTAGCATAGCTTAGCATATTGCATAGAATCTGATTAGACCATTAGTATCGCGCTAAAAATAACCAAAGAGTTTGCATATTTATCCCATTTAAAACTTGACTCTATTGTAGTTACATCGTGTACTAAGACCGTCAGAAATTTTAAAGTTGTGATTATCTAGGCAGATATGGCTAGGAATTCTGGCATAATAATCAAGTACTTTCCTGCTGTAACATGGCTGCAGGAGGCGCAATGATATTACGCAGCAGCCGTAAATAGTCCCTTGGTTACTTTCAATAGCAGAGGACTATTTTCGGGCAGTGCATAATATCACTACGCCTGCTACAGTCATGATACGGCAGCAAACTCCTTGATTATTACGCCAGAATTCCTAGCCATATGTGCCTAGAAAATCACAACTTTTAATTTTCCGTCGGTCTTAGTAAACAATGGCCCTCATTTATCATTCTTGCGTAGAAACGGGGGGTATATGTTGGCGTAAGATTTTGCTTACACTCCTCTCATCGTCTGATTTATGAAGCTGTGCGTACCTCTGAAATTCAGGTGTAAGCAATATCTGCCCTTCATAAATGCCGCGGCTGAAAACGATCGTCATTAGAATAACACGCCCATATAAATTCAAGTCTCCACCTCCCCCACACCCTCATTTTACGGCATTGCACACGAAAGACGGCAAAGAAGAGAAACCGGTGAAGTGAAAAGAAACAAAATTGTTTTATTTGGGAGTTTAAAGAGTGGGATTAAAGACACATTAATAATTGCATGACAATTTGTAATATTTTTATTATTATTTTTATTATAAATGCCGCTTATTGATATTTAGAAGAATAATTATTTATTATTATTATTATTATTATTATTATTATTTACTATTGCCTATGTCTGCTTAATGGTTCAGTTAAGTTTTGTTTTAAATAATATTTTAAAATGATGGAGTAACTTCTGTTGTGTTTTGTTCTGTATTTACATAAAGTTGTTTTTAGCTGTATCTTAGATCCAGTTTGATTAGGAGCTCCAGATATAATTCAAATTAACAATTTGTTTCCACGACATCCACATGTTTTACTAACTAATTCATAATTTGAAATAATAATAATTGTAATAGTAATTACGAAATATTATAATAATTAATTCCAAGGAACAAACGGTTGAATATTGGGAACAAATTCTAAATTTATAGCCATACTTTAGACAAAATAAGAAAAAGAAGTGTCCATAATGTAGCATAAAAGATAATTTGTGGCCATAATTTTGTCCGCATGTCATCATGATCGGATGTACCATTCAATACAAGCATTTTACCTTACCTCATCTGTATTTATTTATCATCGAATGGTATGTAACTAGCTTACCTTTTAATGCATTACCATGTTTTCGTAGCACATCCTTGTGCTTTCTTGCAATGTGCCGCTTCAGATTCCAGGAGGAATAATTGCTAACTTTTACAGTCTCTCCAGTCCGCACTTTGATTTTTACTTTACATTTATATATAAGGCTTGAATTCCATAACTTATTGCTAGCCGTTTTTACTGATTCTCGAGCAAATTATCAAAGGGTGTTCTGGGTTCAACGAGCGGTGCTGAGCAAGCGGAATGTTCGGAAAGGCGTTTTGATGGTAATATTACCGCACCGCTCAACGTTCCGCTCCCACTAAGCTCCGTTCACATGCTCGCTCTGAAATGTCAGGTAAAGCGCAGACTCTCAACTGAAGGAATACATATGCATACAAATCAAATGCTTTGGTTAAGTCTCACAAATTAAACATTGAAGTTCATGTTGCATAAAAATAAACACTGAAGTTTATAAATTTTTTTTTACAGTGGGTCATAATATATCATATCTTTTAGTTTGTCAGTGCGTTTTGTGGTGTTAGGAAGTGTTTGCGCATTTCTGCACTAACTCAAAATGTGCGTACACCACCTCCTGAGCTGGCGTAGGATTTGAGCGTGTAGTACGCCAACGTCCATATTGATAAATCTCAAAGTCACCGTGGTTTTGGGTGTACGCCAGGTGTACGCTGGAAATTTGGTGTACGCACTTTCGATAAATGAGGGCCAATGTAACTACAGTAAAGTCAAGTTTGAAATGGGATAAATATGCAAACTCTTTGGTTATTTTTTAGCACACGCTAATGATCTAACTAAAGGATTTAATGGATTGTGCTAAGCTATGCTAAAAATTGTAGTGCCAGGCCCGGAGATCGGATGAATGGATAATGGTAAAAGTCAAATGTTAGGGGTGTCAGGATCTTGTCAGAATCATGCCTTATATTATAGTTTTTGTGGCAGGATTCTGACAGTACCATGTTTAATGTGGGAACACATGGCATTAAGTGTTTTTACCCAGCCACGTGTTTCCCTTGTCTTGTTACTTTTTACCCGCTCCCTTACTTGTCATTGATTTCAGCTGTGTCCCTCATTAGTTCTCCTTATTTATTGTCCTTGGCTGTTTCTCAATATGCGTTCTTCAGCGATTTTGCGTCCTCGTGTCCTCGCTCTACGTCATCATTAACGGTCGAAGTTTATTCCAATTCTCAAGGATGCAAGGACAGAGGACGCATGAAAATACCCGGATGTGTTCTTGATATCGAGGATGCATCGAGTGCAGACTTGCTGAAATCGCTTTACGCCCCAGAAGTCATTGCGGCAAAACTTCCGAGTTCGTTCTTCCAAGGTCGCCTGGCAAGACCGATCTCCACGAGGACGCAAGTCCATTCTTTGCGTTCTTGGAATTGAGAAACAGCCCGTGTGTTTGATGTTCTGTGCTCGTTCGTCTTGTCACATATCCTGTTGTTCTGCTCGTGAGTATTGTGTGATATCTCAGTCGTAGTCTGTTTAATGTTCTGAAGAGTTTATTGTTTGTTTTGTTAAGTTTGGTGTCGTGTTTTCCCTGCCTTGTTTTACCCCCTTGTTGGTTTTTGTTAGTGGTGGGCAGAGCGAGGCTTCATGAAACACTGAAACAGTTTAATCAATTGTGCCGTATGTTTTGAGGCTTCGAAACATCAATCCGAAACCGCCTCCACAGTGACACCTAGCGGTCGTTTGCATGTCTTTACATGAAGCAGCCTTGACAAGATTTTAGACGAGCGCTGACAAATTGTATCCCACATGTTGTTTCACGAGTTCACACTTACAAATAATTCAGAACAGAGTTATTAATATGCGTATTTGGCGTGCTGTCCGAGGAGAGGGCTCCGAGCTCGTTAATGGACTGACCCCGGAGCGCTTCCTGGCGGGGAGAGGGTTCCAGGCTCAGCCTTAGGCCCGAACCCAGAACAATCCCCCCTGTTCTGGTTAGTAAGGTGACTTAGGCAATTGTGCGGAGAAGGGGAGGTGGAGGGATGCTGAAACTATCAAGGAATGAGGGTGAGTTGGTTTCCAGTCTATATAGGTTTCTGTTGATGCCAATCAGGTGGATACCTGATTACTGATTGTCAACAGCTGGTTGTAGTTAAGGTGATTAGGTTGATTATTTGAACGTGTTCCTCCCGAACTTTGTTAATAAAAACATCATTTCACGAGTTCACACTTACAAATAATTCAGAACAGAGTTATTAATATGCGTATTTGGCGTGCTGTCCGAGGAGAGGGCTCCGAGCTCGTTAATGGACTGAGCCCGGAGCGCTTCCTGGCGGGGAGAGGGTTCCGGGCTCAGCCTTAGGCCCGAACCCAGAACAATCCCCCAAAAGATCGCAAACTAGCATCGGACAGCAGCCGGGAACTGTGTGTGTCCCCCCAAAAATTGCTGAATGTAAAGTGGGAGGTAGCGGGGCTCCTGCGGGATGGTAGAAAACATAACTGCTGTGACAGTTGGAAATTGTGAAAAGCAGGGCTCCTGCGGGAGCAGAGAAAACAGCACCGCTGCGGCGGTGGAGAAACAGGGCTCCTGCGGGAGCAGAGGAGACATTACTGCTGCGGCAGTGGGGAAATTGTAAGAACAGGGCTTCTGCGGGAGCAGTGGAAAACTGTGGGAGCAGAGGAGACAGCACCGCTGTGGCGGTGGAGAAAGAGAGCTCCTGCCGGAGCAGAGATTGTGAAAAGCAGGGCTCCTGCGGGAGCAGGGAAAGAGACACTGCTGTGGCAGTGGAGATTGTGAGAAGGCATGGCTCCTGCGGGAGCAGAGGGAATAGTACCGCTGCGGCGGTTGGGAAAAACAGGGCTCCTGCGGGAGCAGAGATTGTGAAAAGCAGGGCTCCTGCGGGAGCAGGGAAAGTGACACTGCTGTGGCAGTGGAGATTGTAAAAGGTGGGGCTCCTGCGGGAGCAGAGGAAACATCACTGCTGCGGCAGTTGAGAAATTGTGAAAATTAGGGCTCCTGCGGGAGCAGAGGAAACATCACTGCTGTGGCAGTGGAGAATTGTGAAATCTAGGGCTCCTGCGGGAGCAGAGGAGACAGTACTGCGATGGTAGTAGAGATTAGTGGAAAGCAGGGCTCCTGCGGGAGCAGAGGAAATGGCACCACTGTGAAAATAGGTTCCTGCGAGGGCAGGGGAAACATCACTGCTGCGGCAGTGGAGGAAAATTGTGGAAAGCAGGGCTCCTGCGGGAGCAGAGGAAACATCACTGCTGTGGCAGTGGAGGTTAGTAAAAGCGGTGCTCCTGCGGAGCAGAGGAAACAACATTGCTGCGGCGGTGGAGAGACAGGCATCTGCAGGAGGCAGGGGAAACATCACTGCTGCGGCAGTGGAAACGGGCTCCTGCGGGAGCAGAGGAAAACATCACTGCGATGGCAGTAGAGGTTAGTGAAAGCAGGGCTCCTGCGGGAGCAGAGGAAACAACACCGCTGCGGCGGTGGAAACAGGGCTCCTGCGGGAGCAGAGGAAAGTCACTGCTGCGGCAGTGGAGAGTAGGGCTTCTGTGGAAGCAGGGGAAACATCACTGCTATTGCAGTGGAGATTAGTAAAAGCAGGGCTCCTGCGGGAGCAGAGAAAATGGCACCGCTGCAGCAATGGAGAACAGATCTCCTGCGGGAGATGGTAAAAACACCACTACTGCGGCAGTGGATTTTAGTAAAAAGCTGGCTCCTGCGGGAGCAGAGGGAAAATCAATGCTGTGGCAGTTGAGAGAGTCTTATAGTTTGTGTTGTCCTGGAGCTGGTGGGATCCGCTGATGAGGGTTGATTGGGTTTCTCTGATGTGGGAGCAGTTTGATGTGAGAGTAGAGGAAACATCACTGCTGTAGTGGTGGAGAAATTGTGGAAGGGAGGGCTCCTGCGGGAGCAGAGGGAAACCACTTCCATGGCAGTGGGGGTTATTAGAGTTCATGGAAAAAAGGGGGGGCTCCTGCGGGAGCAGAGAAATGACACTGCTGCAGCATTGGATAAAGTCTAATAGTTTATACAGTCTTGGAGCTGGTGGGATCCGCTGAGGAAGGTTTGTTGGGTTTCTCTGATGTGGGAGCGGTTTGATGTTAGAGCAGAGGAAAACATCACTGCTGTGGCGGGGGAGAAATTGTGGAAGGGAGGGCTCCTGCAGGAGCAGAGGGAAACCACTTCCATAGCAGTGGAGGTTAGTAGAGTGCAGGGAAAAAGGGGGGGCTCCTGCGGGAGCAGAGGAAACATCACTGCTGCGGCAGTGGATAAAGTCTGATAGTTTATGTGGTCTTAGAGCTGGTGGGATGGAGCTGGTGGGATCCGCTGATGAAAGTTCATTGAGCTTCTTTGATGTTGGAGCGATTCAATCGAATGTAGGTTTTGGAGAAGAGGTCTGCTGGGAAGCCAGATATGAGTAGGACAGATTTAAGGTGTTTTGGAACCGGAAGCGTGTAATCCGGCGATTTGAGTCAGGGTTTGATGGGTTTGATGTGGATCTAGCCTGGGAGTCGCTGGAATGTAGATATGCTAGGAGAGTCTGGTATGGTTGAATTGGTGTTTGGAAGTTGAAGATGTAAATGGAATGGCGTTTTCTCACTTGGTCTGTCTTGCTTTGTTTGATGGATTAAGAAATGGTATCGTTGTCCGGAAGTGATAGATCTGAAAACTGTTGGGTGATTATTTGGATTGAAGTTGCAAGTGATGGCCAGAATGAACATTGCGTAGAGTATGAGGGTAGTGTTGGTGGACTGGAAATCTCGACAAAGGGTGGAGATGCATATGGTGAGTATTTCTAAGGTTACTGGCTGTCTTGCATCAGGACAGGTGGGTTCTTTGGATTCCTAACGAGCGTGGATGTCTGGGTGCTAGCTATTACAGGAGAGGGTGAGCCGAAAAAGAAGTTTGTGGAAAATTTTGGATTCCACTTAGGTATCCTTTAATGGAGCTGGCTTTCAGGTTCTTGTGGTGATTGAGGTAGGATATGAATCAGATGGTGAGTAGGGACAAAATCAGGAAAAACAGGTTGTAAGAAGAGTAGAAGGTCTTGAGGCTCTTTCAAGGGGTTGGGTAGGTTTGTAGGATTCTGGGGGATACAGCTTGGAGGATGGTATCTAAAGAGACATTTGAGGTGGGGGTTTCAAGTGAAGATGCACTGGTTCCAATTTCCTTGGCTAATTCAGAATTTCAATTTTTACTTTAATTGTGACATGCTGATACATGCTTTGGCCGATTTCAATTTTATTTCTAAGAACTATGATTGATGGCAATAGGCTACAAACAAAATTCGCTTCTTTAATAGAACATTATTTATCAATAAATAATTTATTTAAAATTGCACTTTCATCCATGTTGAATTAAATGACATGATCTTTTATTTGAAAAGATCTCAAATAAAGTGCTCGTAAGTTTAGTCAGGCTCAGTGACGTTATTTATCAGCCGCATTAAATGTTCAAATATCAGTTGGACGGCTGTGGTATAGTTCTATAGTAAGTATAACATGTAGACTTGGGTAGATCATGCTTTTAAACAAATAAGAAAGCAGCATGCAGTGATTTCTATAACCGTAATCTAAATATAAACAAAGTCTGTATCATGTCTTTTAGGTTGTAAACAGAATTGAAGCGCTGTTTTTGGAAAACTGTGCATAACAACGAGCTTTAAGACCCTGTGGAATCCCTGGAATGAGTGACGTAGAAGGAAACTTGCAAATGAAAGACGAATCTTGGATTTAAACAACAGAGAACTAAAACATGACAACAAAAGCTTTAGATGTGATGCATGTAGTTTACAGCAATAATTGGAAATTAAATCGATCTGAACAGATTCATTTGTCTTGACATCATTTACTTTATTGTTGAGCCAACATAGTTCAGTGACGGATGTGCGACAAAGTTGCTATGTTTTCGGGAAATAGTCATGACAAGCCAGCTGGCCTCTCCAACTATCCACGGTATGGTGGTTTAGCAGCGCGTTATGCCGTTGCTCTGGAAAAGCACCCCAGAGCAGGGTACGCACACGAGCCAGCGGAACAACATCAATGTGTCGACTGCAGCGCGGGGCAGGAATCAATATGGGCTCGGGTTGTGTTCCTTATGTAAAACGATCACGTTTCCCAGTATGGAATTAAATTAATGTAGCTGTTGGATAACAGGAGCTGCTTCCACTGCCAGTGTGCACGTGGCTTTGAAGTTATTTCTTGCGCAACCGGCAACATGATGTAAGTTACGAATTAATGTGTGCTGTATGTTATACCAGTTTGATTTATAATTATAAGAAAACAAGGGGGAAAAGGTAGGGGCGTCTGTGCATATGCTGCGGAGGTAGCCTCGTGCTCGAGCCCGTTAGTGGAGACACAGGCAGGGGAAAGGGTTAGAAATTAGATGGAAAGATTTGTGAAAGCAGGGCTATAACACCGCTGGCGGAAACATGCTTGAGCTGGATGGGAAACCTGTATCGCTGGGATGTGTTGCATCGTGCAGTGCATGGCAGGCTGCTTTGCGGCAATCTTCGGAGCGAAAAAATGGCTTGGCGGCAGAATCTTGATCACAACCTGGACAGGCTGAAGGCCTGCTGGTGCTGTCCGATGAAACCGCTCTTGCGAGGATGGAAAACCTTTTGGTGAGTAGAGATGTAGCTTTGTGATATTTCCTTGTTTAGTTTGTGGCTTTGCGGCGGGGTGTTGATTTGTTGATGGAAGAGTTGGTTGGAGAGAGATATGAAGATTGTGGAACTTCTTAGAGAAGAAGTTGGCGTTGGTTGATGTTTGTCTTAAGTTTAAGCAATGTTCAATTCCTGCTGAAACTATCAAGGAATGAGGGTGAGTTGGTTTCCAGTCTATATAGGTTTCTGTTGATGCCAATCAGGTGGATACCTGATTACTGATTGTCAACAGCTGGTCGTAGTTGAGGTGATTAGGTTGATTATTTGAACGTGTTCCTACCGAACTTTGTTAATAAAAACATCATTTAATTGACACACAAGTGATAGAATGGGAGAGTGGATAGTGCTCTCGACCCTCATGCCTAGATCTTAGGATCGAACCCGGGAAATGCATGCGCTACGTCATCATAATAAAATGCTTTTTGTTGTTGTTTTAACATCTGTTTGACAACTACATGAGCTTTTAGGCTCACAATTGTCAATAACTATAGGCTATTCGGGTCTATTTAATAAAAAAAATAGAATAGAGATATACCAAATAAATAATAAGAGATTCATAACATATATCAAGACATAATATGCCACATTGTTTACATATAAAGATCTTTATTTAAATATATAAATTGTTGATAATGTGTTGATAAACTCAACCAGCTTCTTTTTTACATATAATTTCTCCAGCCTTTGAAAACATTCTCACACAAGGGACACTTGTTGCTGACATGCATTTTTTGTAAGTAGCCTAACTGTTACATACCTATGAGGAAAAATTACTTCTTTTCAGTAATTTATAGTATTTGATCTTGCCAAAAACGCATCTATGAGGTATTGTCAGATTTGTTTCCTACCCTGTCAGTTTAAGATTCGAGGCAGATTCGACAGGTACGCCACCTTTCGAAATACTTGTAAAATGCACCGTTTGGTGTTTCGAATCACTTCATCACGTGACATGGGTGTTTCGAATCACATTTCGGAGCAGTGTTTCGAAACATTTACGCTTCGGGATCTCGACACAGTGTCGAAACGTCAGTTTCGCGGTAGCCATTCCTAGTTTTTTTTTACCCCTGTTTGTTAATAAATTCCTTTTTGTGTCACGTCTGCATTTGGGTTCGTCTCTTGTTAAATCCTCACATTAATAAACTCTTCAGAACATTAAACAGACTACGACTAAGATATCACACAATACTCGAGCAGAACAACAGGATATGTAACAAGACGAACGAGCACAGAACATCAAACACAAGGACAATAAATAGGGAGAACTAATGAGGGGCACAGCTGAAATCAGTGACAAGTAAGGGAGCGGGTAAAAAGTGACAAGACAAGGGAAACACGTGGCTGGGTAAAAACACTTAATGCCATGGGTTCCCACACTAAACATGGTACTGTCAGAATCCTGCCACAAAGACTATAATACAAGACATGATTCTGACAGGATCCTGACAAGGGGAGCTGGAAAATAAGTATATGTGACCCGCTCTGGCGAAATGAGTCGGAAGTCGCAACGTTCCATTTTAAGATATGAGCCGATAATGTGGAAAAACAATGAAATTATCAAAAAAAATATTTTTAGCTAATTTCAAAGAACAGACATTAAAAAATAATCTCCCAAAGTTTCGTAGTCCAAATAATTGAGTAAAGGTGTTTAAATGACTATTAAAGTTGAAACAGTTTTACTAAATTAGCTGGAAATTAACATTGCTTTTCTCAAATCCTCATCACCTCCGAGCATTTTCCGGGAATCCCCTGAAACGTCACTATCTCTCCAAATATGGTGTTGTTACACGTTGTTTTCAGAGCCAATCAGAAATCTTCATAAACGCTGATCATTTGTCAATGAGAAACCCCGGGGCACGCGATTGGTCCAGCCATCCTCCTGTCATACTCGCAGCACTCTCCTCTCCTATTTAACTCCTTTTTAAATTGTTTGCACTGTTATTGTCAACTAGCCTACACAAAGATATGATTGCATAGGCAAGCATTATTTGTTTTCTTTTCGCTCGTCTCTCTGCCTCTCTCAATTTCTCTCAGACGTGCACGCGCTCGTGCGCACACGCGAACGCGCACTCGCGCGCACACGCGAACGCGCACTCGCGCGGACACGCGAACGCGCACTCGCGCACACCCACACGCACACACACACACACACACACACACACACACACACACACACACACACACACACACACACACACACACACACACACACACACACACACACACACACACACATTCTGGTTTCCATGTTTTGTGGGGACATTCCATAGTGTTCTATTCCCTTCCCCTAACTCAAACCCCAACCATCACAGAAACCTTTCTGTTACTTCACATTTTCAACATCATTCTGTTTGATTTATAAGCTTGTTTCCTGGTTTACTGTAATAGCATTTATATTAAGGTCTTTGGTCAAATTAAACTGTAAAATAAATCGTTTATCCCTTTAAAAATGCAATGGATTATGAAAGATATCTAAAAAAAAAACGGGCAAAAAACTTTAAAGGCGTTTTTCTCAGGAATTCAGTTGGAAAAAGAAGACAGACAACCTTAACTCAAATGTCTATATCTTTAAAACCATTCAAGGTATGACTTTGACTAGGATATCATTTGAAAGCTTATGATCTCCTCTTTCCATTGAAATTTGGGTCAGTGTGACTCTTTTTGATGTATCAGGTCACATATTTAAAAAAAATGGAGTGTCCCTTTAAGGTCGCAAATTTGGCAATGGTGTGTTCAGCACCTCTCTGTAAGTTCTCGCTTCATCTCTGGGTGTATGTACAAGGTCAAGGTTGGGTTGGAGAAAGTTGTTCTTACAGCAACTAAAAAATCCATTTTAGTCTGGGAATAGGATAAACCTGTACGGGAATACGGCCTATTAACATACGTTCACTTTTGACAAATTTGTGTGTGTGTGTGTGTGTGTGTGTGTGTGTGTGTGTGTGTGTGTGTGTGTGTGTGTGTGTAGTACACATGATAGTATTATAAAATAAAATTGTATATATATATATATATATACATATATATATATATATATATATATATATATATATAATGTTTACATTTAAAAAGTTCCTATACAGTGTGTTTATATAAACATTGTAAATATGGGTTTTAAGTGATGGTTACACTGCTGTTTCCAGGCAGTAGAGGATTAAAAATGGAGATGTGGAATGACAGTATTCCCAGAAATCTAGAGGACGTTTTGGACTATAATGCCAGTATGTCAGATTATTCTGTGCAGTGGGTGGATTCTCTGTCATATGTGTGGCCTGCTGAAATGTATAACGTTGTGGCTCGACTGAGTGGTTTCTTTGTTCCGACGGAAACGGACAACTACTATTTTCTAATCAAAGGATACTCTATATGCCAGCTGTATTTCAGCAAGACGGGTCTTCCACAGGATAAGGTGTGTAAATTACAATAAAATCAATAAATAATTTCATAATTTCATTGATAACAGTAATCAATGTACAGTACACAGTTTTGTCCTTTATAAGCCATTGTTAATCGTAACATATTTGCATAGAATTGGAATAAAATGACATTTTAATTTAACTAAATTTTATATAATTTTACGCTTTTCCAGGTCAGGATTGCATATCAGCATGAATTTACATACTATTTCGAGGACTCTGAATCCCAAAAGTCAGAGGTCATGCATTTAGAGAAGGGAAAAATGTAAGTGGTTTTCAAGCATTCAGATCACTACTGTAAATCTGATGAAAATAAATAAATAAATAAAAAAGCTAAAAATATTTTATATACAAATACATGTTCTCAAGATGAGCTGTTGTTCTCTAAAGTACAAAATATAAAATGTAACAAACTCATCCAAAACTGTAAAATAAATCTTTGCTGCTTCCGATGTGCTGCAGATACTACATTGAAGTTCTAGTGCAGAAGAATTATTATGATCCAGCTTCAGTCGACGTAGGGTTTTTCAAAGAGATCAGTACTTTCACAGCCAGCCAGACTAAAGAAGCCATCAATGAGAAACAGCAAATAAATGCCAGCTATGATGTTTTACCTGAGAAACAGGTAAGAAAGCATACAGAAAAATTTTAGGTAAAATCTGAAGTCGTTGTACCTTGCACCTGCAAAAACTTTAAAGAATGACACAGATATGAACTACTGTACCCATATGTGTTTTTCTCTGTTTTTATAGGTGATTAGTTTTGAGGAATGGACACCAGTGAGCGCCGTCCAAGAGATGCAGACTTTGAGAATCAGCAGTGACTGCTTTTCTCTGAACATCTGTGAAAATACATATTATATTTTGGGATATGAAGATCATAAAACAGGTGCATATCACACCCCTTTACTTACTGCCATTGTGATTAAGTTTAATGTAAAGTTTTAATGTAAGTTTTGTTCTTTAAATATTTCTGTTTTGCATTGTTTTTTTTGTTTGTTGCATTGTTTACTGGTATTGTTTCGCATATTTCAGGGCCGATTCCAGTCAGTGCATCAGCGTTGGAGTTACAGAACGCTCTGAATGATTTGTGGACGATTAAACCAGACAATGTTACAGTTACAAAGCAAGAACTGAGCATGGAGACACTTTATAATGTTACATTCAACTCAAACAGAGGTGAAGTAAACAAGTATTACAATAAAAAGAGATAAAGCCCTATTCTAAACTGACATTTTCCGTCCAAACCTGCCAAGTCTGTTTTTTCTCACACAATCTCTGATTCCAGAGAAATTTACCTAATGTTTTTTTTTTCAAATTAGAATGCATTTAGGTTTATCACTATGAAACAGATCTATTTATGTTGAAAATTTGGATAATACAAACAGTTAAATACCATTTAGGAGCACAAATTGTATAACTGTTTTAATTATAAGGGGGTCTTTGGAATTATTTCTCTCCTTTAAGGGGCTCCCTGGTCCCAATAATTTGGAGAACCCCTGCCTTAACTCATTCTTTTGTGAGCATGTGCATTCGATCTGTACTACAGCAGTGGCGGTTCTACACCGAGGCCAAGGGTGGCCCGTGCCTCTGTAGACATGTCCCTGGCCACCCCTGTGGCCACCCCGTGCTGACCAAATAAAAAAGTATACATTTATTTAGATTTTACATGCGAGCGCCAAAAGCGGAACTAATGCGACGCAACGTTCTACACGGGCAAATTAGAGCGGCGCTTCCAATCACTGTAGCCGGCTGCGGGTGATGCTCGGCGAATCTGTTCCCAATCTCCCGATGTTGTGAATGTGTATGCAGGTTTGGGCACTGGTAAGGACTCTAGCTGACTTGACATTGGGACACAGTTCACTTTTTCTCCTGTGACGTGGCTGCTTAAGCGCAGTGATCATTCACAGCTGTTACTCATCAACAACCGGCAAAACCAACAACATCTCGCGAACTTTTTAAAGTTTACACATTGTAAAAAGCGCTGTAATTATGCTCTTACATATACGTGCATACAATTGGAGGAATTTAATTAAATGTTACATATAAAAATGTTTACAATTTAAAATAAATATTATTTTAAATACTGATTAGATTGTGGTCCCTAACTGTCTAGCAATGTGTGTTTATATGTAAACTAAAACAGACGTTTGTCTTTATAAATGTTTGCATTTCATAAAGTTTATTGAGTAGGCTCGCATGATTATCGGTTGGGGGGCTTTAAAAAAAGAGCCAAGCTCCCCTTTTGCACCTGCACTCACTCTTGTATTAAATACATATTTATATGATTGTAAAGTAAAATAAAGTTTACAGGGCAGTTTCCCGGAAAGGGATTAGACTAGTCCTAGACTAAAATAAATGTAAGAGCTGTCCAAACTGAAAACAACTTGCAATGCCATATCTTAAAATACACCAGTGTCCTTTGTTTTGCTTCAAAATGCACACAAGTAATGTATTTAGTAAGGCATGTTTGTTAAAACTAGTTATATTTCCTAATTAAACTATAAGGCCTAGTCCTGTCTTAAACTAATTCCTGTAACCACCCCTATTATCTTTAAATATAATTTCTTGCCATTTTTTGTGTGCCCCTCTGGTAAAACACTGGCCCCTCCTTGGCCCCCCTAGTGAAATTTGTCTAGAACCGCCACTGCTACAGTGACAATAAAAATTCATTAACATTTCCTTAGATTTTGGATTCAACACTAAATTTAGAAGAAATATGAACAAACTGTCTTACATTTAGGCATTTAGCAAATGCTTTTGTCCAAAGTGACTTACAAGGATTAGGAAACAATAACAATAAAAGCGATCAATGTCATAGGGAGGCAATAGTACAAAAGGTGCTTATAACAAGATACAAGTTTTCACTATTTAAGTTTTCTCAACTGTTTTCTAAAATTTAACAACTGTCTTGATCTCAGGTGACTTTAGGGATCTTCAATATTGGACCATGGGATTCGATGTATACATCACAGTTAATGAAGAAGTTAAAGGGAAGGCCAGTCTGGAGAGTTTTACACTGATGTGGGGTGGAGTCCCATCACCTTCTATGCCTTATGATGCATCCGAGACTGAGGTGTTTGTTTGTTTTGTATTTATATTTGTGACAACAATTATAATTTTTTTACACATTTCCTTTGACACATTTGTTTTATTTTGTGAAGGTGCTGGATGCAATAAATGTGATGCTCTCCGCAAAATGTCCATCTGAGATTCCTTCTACTGAGGATGATAATGTGGTGTTTTTCAGTGATTATGAGTATGGTAGAGCAGTAAGTATTGATAATACGATCACACAAATGTAAATAAAGCTGCACACACAATGCTTGAAATTACTAAAACTTGTGTCAGTCAAAACTTGAAGTTATGTCAAAGCAATCATTTACTTTGCCCAAAGCATCAATGGAATGTACTGCTTTCTCTCTTTCAAACAGTTATCAGGAACCCTGGTCAGCGATACTGAAGCTTTCTGTGGCCGTTGGTCTGTACAGAACCCAAGTACTCTATACGACTACAAATACTATACAGATTCTGGAACATCCTACAACCCAATACCATTACAGACATACAATACTGTAAGCATTACCAAACATCTCAAGAATCTTTTCTTCAGCTTGGAAATGAAGTTTCATAAGTTCCTTCTTCAATGAAATGTGTGAAAATTGTGCTTTTATTTCAGCTCTGCTTGGCCTACAAAGGCCATCTGAAGAATGAACTTGAAGTGTCAATCACCTACTATGACATCAATTATGTTTATAACCAGGTTGAGAATATACCAATCTCTGTGCAGTTTGAATCAACGGATGAGTATGTTTAATTCTCTAATCTTACATTATTCAGTTGGTGAATTTTTAATCTGATATTAATATGCACTAAATTCATAATCAAAGTCATTTTTGTTGTGAGCTTGAAGTAACATTGCTGTGGTCAATCTCAGGTGGAAATACAAGTGTGTGGATCTCCTGGATTCCGTTCAGCAAATAATCACAGGCTCTGACCACAGACTCATGTCTCTGAGTTTGAATGGAGAGAGCGGTAACTCTGTTTACTACATAGATACTGTTCACATTGGACGAGCAGCTACCGCTTTGGACCCTTATGGTAGCCTACTTTTGGTTTTGTTTTTTATTCTGAAAAAGATTACTGTAATCATGAATATGTCTCGGATTATAATTCTGCTTTTATACACAAAAAGATGTGTTTCTGTAACATTGACTGTTTTAATTTCTCCACGTCTTTGTGCTCAGTTATATTGCAGAAAAGAAGCCCACCTGCTCTTGGCAGCACAGGACCTTTCTTTTCCAACATTGATGTGCAAAAGCAAGTAAGCGATTCAGGAGTCAGCTATGAGATCACAGCATCACCATATTACTGTGGCTTTGGCATCCCATTGTTGGAAATCGGCTTTCTGCAGGTGAGTTAAAGAAATAGTTTCTATACATAATATAGTTCCAATTCTTTCTATAAAAATTAACAAACCACTCAATTAAAACTCATGTCTTGTTACAAATGTCATTTTAAGATCCTGGGCACTTCTGTTGTAACAATTTTTGACACCCAAGTCTTGTTATAATAGCTGTGTTTAATGTTATTGATGCTTTTGGCAAAATTTCCTACTGTTTGCGATGGTTGCAACAACATTCCTAACAACCAATCAGATTTAAAGGTTAGGTTTAATGATAATGTTAAAGGGATACTCCAGCCAAATATCAAAATAACAGGGATCAGGGAACAACTTCTGACTTTGAATCCCAAAATAGTGCATTCATTCTTTACAGAAGTAGTCCACTCGGCTCCAAGGGGTTAAGGTCTTCTGTGGGTAATCGATGCGATTTTGTAAAATAAAAATCATATTTCAAACTTTATTAACTATAATAACCAGCTTTTGGTAACGACGCCATCTTGGACTCACACGATGATGGACATATGTATCTCGGATTGCTTGATGGTGAGTAATCATGGGTAATTTTGATATTTGGCTGGAGCTTTAATGTTTTTAACAGGATTATTGTTTTAAGGACCAAAATACAGTAAGAGAAAGCACAGCATTCTCAATCTTAAATAAATCTTAAATTTCTGTCATTTAGAAAATGCCAAACAGGACAAATGATTTATTGATTCAACGACAGAACAAGGCCATAGTGACCATTACCCGGCTTCACAAAGCCAACCCGCCACTTAATGGAACCTTTGATGTTTCATTCTTTGGTCGACGTGTAAAAGGTAAACATGCTGGTACAGGGTTATTACGGTATCCAAATAATTTAGCTTACTGAAATTCCTTTACTTGACAACAGAATTTTACCATTTGATTTCCACCTGAAAATAAATACAATAAAGATGAACTGGAGTTTCCTCTTTAGATAATACACACCCTTCAGTGGTTTAACTGGTTTTTCATATTTCATGTGTGATCTGTGTACCTCAGGTCTGCCAGTAAACATCAGTGCTGCAGACCTTCAGTTCGCTCTACAGGGGATTCCAGAGCTCGGTCAGCTGAACGTGCAGAAATCTGGTGATTGTACGGGATACACATGGGACATCCGATGGCTCACTGTCCCTGGCAATCAGCCACTGTTAGAGGCAAGCAGAATGACAACCATCAGATCATTTGAATTTAAAAAAATATCACAAATGATTTTTATAGATTTAATATCTAATTTGTTCTCTAAAAGAGGATTAAACGCAGGCTGTTGGTTAAGGTGCCTGCTTCTCCGATTCCTAAGATGTCTTTCCACTGTACACAACATTCAGACACGACTTCCGGAGTTCGGCCCCTAGTGGCAGCTGTAATATGAAGTTTCAGTTTAATCATAAAACCGTGCCAACTAAAATTTATGGTGCCAACATGGAAAGCACAAGAGGCTTCATTCTAATATTCAATGATTCATTGAATTTAATCAATTGTTTTAAGGTAAGTGGTTGCAATCAATTTATTTAAGCTACATTTAAACAAAAAATATTAGTAACGTAAAATAAAATATAAAACTTTTGTTTAAATGTAGCTTAAATAAATTGATTGCAACCACTTACCTTAAAACAATTGATTAAATTCAATGAATCATTTTTTTCAGTGTACAATTAAATAAATGAACAATAAAGAGCTATGCATATATGACAAAGACACCAATATTTTTTTGGAGAGAACATACAGAGACAAGATTAAAATTAACAACATAAACAGTGTATTACTTATTAGTAAACCATCGTTTTTTTAGGGATTCAAATGTTACTAATAAAGTTAAACAAAAATTTTGGATTAATACCTTTTACATCACACAGTGTTTTGTTTGGAATACACTGAAATACTTTACTTCTGGCTAATTTTTTACCGCATACTGCTCAAAACGGATCCAAAAATTACACGTCATCAGCAGATGGTTGGCACCATTTGTGACTGTCCATAGGAAACGAATGACTTCCAGTTTTTTCGGCTGTCGTTTGTCGTGTATAGTGGAAAAGCGAAGTACAACTGTACGCAGTTTTTGCAAATACCAGTTTGCAATACATAAGTAATACATTACAAAACTTTATTATATGTAAAATGTAATACTAAAATATGCAAGGGATAATGTACAGCTAGCTAATTCTTGTCATGAAATAAATTCTGAAAGAATGATCATAACCCCAACACAAAGCCGCTCAAGGCTGCCACATAAGTATACAGTATAGACACTAAATATTAATTTAATATACAGTATTTTAATAGGTACTTTGTAAACACCTTTGGAACACCTTTATAATACAGTAATTTATAATATGTTTGCCAGATTGATTACTCTGGTGTGATCGGCGTAAACCCCTCCGTGACGTCTCACAAAGTTGAGCAAGGAGGACTTCTCAAAGAAAGAATTACGGGAGATTTTCTGCGCACACCAACAGATAAACCACAGGTGCAAAAACTCTGCTTTTGTCTGGAGGATTATAGTTCAAGCATAGCATGAAAGGTCTTTTTGTGTTACAGACAGGTGTGCCATAAAAGGATGCTAAGAAAGGCCACTTAAATAGGATGCAATCTAGTAGGCTATGTGTTGTGTCCGTATTGGTTGACATTGATCAGCGAGCATCAGCTAATGTGAGCTTGACTAACATGGCAAAATCAAAGGAGTCTATAGATGTAGCGTGCTATGTTTTAAAGTCATAATACACTGGAGCTTTCCATGAAAAAATAACCTTAGTTTTTATTTTGACATCAAAGCAAAACCCATTTGAGAACAACTATTTTAGGACATCTACATACATATGTGGGTATTTATGTGCATGTCATTTATAAGGTGGAGGTTTTCATTAACGGCATCCCATCGTGGTGTTCTGGTGACTGTGGTTTCACCTGGAGTGAATCTAAGACACCAACAGTGACAGGAATTTCTCCAACAAAAGGTGCTGTAAATAATGAAAGTGCATGTACCGCACAAGCTGTCATCTCCAACTGTTTTGATTTTCATTGGTTCATGTGACTGGTATGACTTGTATTTCAGGTTCCAGTGGTTTGTCGACTCTTCTTTACATAACTGGATCTGGATTTGACAATAGCAACGTCACTGTAAAGACTGGTGATGTGGAATGCTCTGTTCAAGAGGTCACCAGTAAGTGAAATAAGGTCCCATTACATCTAAATGAGAATTAGTAATTTATGGAGACTGTGTCATTTCAAGCACCATTTAAAAAGAAATATAACCAAGTATAATATGTTTGTTACAGACACATATGTGACCTGCAGGGTTGGTCCAGCAAGTGCTGGTATACAACCAGTGTCTCTGAGTTTCTCTGGACTTGGCAATGCCCAATACCACCATGGCAATGGTTTTACCTTTACAAACCTGTTAGGAGTAACATCCATATACCCCACTACAGGAAGTGTAGCAGGTACTGTACATGAATAAACACATGCCTATAGTTTAAAACCTTTGCTAAAATATGTAACATGACTAATTGCAGCAGTTGCTAATATTAAGAGGTATAAATATGCCATGCAATCTTTTATGAAGTGAATTTGTCAGTAATGGTCTCACTATTAGATACTATTGATACATAGAGTAACATGATCTTTTTGGCTGTTCAGGAGGGGCGATTCTGACTGTGTTTGGTTATGGATTCGCTAATGATACAGCAGTCACCATTGGCACTCAGTCATGTAATGTTACTGAAGCAGAATTTAGCCAGCTGAGATGCATAGTTCCTGCTGTAAGTCAACTTTTACTTTATTTTCTTTGAAGGGTTTGATCTACAAAGTGGCGAAAACATAAAAAAACGTATTATATTAACCCTTATAAGTCCCGTGAGGTCAATCTTACCCTCAAGCCACTTTTCTTTAGTTAAGAAACATGGTTCCCTTCATCTCGGTGGAATAAGATTTTGTGACTATCTGTCAATATTCATATTAAAAAACTGGGCATGATTCAGTCGTTCTAAAGATGTGTACAACAATTTTTACCAAAAGAGCCCTTTGGGAGTAAAAATGACCCCAAGTGAGAATGAATGGAAAATGCAAAAAAAAAACCTTTTTATTTGTCAAAATAAAATCAATGCATCTAGAATAAATCTGAAAATTTCAACACAGAAAAGTAGGCCTGGTACCAAAGCACAAATGCAATATAGAAAAGACATCCATCACACACACACACACAAATTTATTCACGCTGCAAGTCTAGCATGGAAACTATGGCCCTTTTTTGCCCCTGAAATAGGGAACCAATCATAGAATGGGACGTGGGCAGCAAGACGATGATGACGTCTATGCGACACACCGAAGCAGTTTTGTTATTTGTTATAACCAGGGTTCTAAATTAACACCTGCCAACCCGCCAGATGCGGGTTAAAATTCATTTTGGCGGGTATTAATAAAAACTTACTAGCCAATTTGGCCGGTGATGCATGAGGCATTGCAAGCATGATACATAAAGCTCCGTTCTCGGTCATTTATCCCTCTGGCAGTACATCCTACATTTCCCATGAACACTGTGCCGTAATGCTACGTGATAATGTTTCATATGCCAATTGGCTGCGTGCAGTTTGCAGCGAAACCAGCGCGAGAAACTATGGAAACGAACGGAGCGTCCACCAGAAAACAACAGGAAGAAGGAGAACGAACGGGCAGAGGAGGGAGGATAGACTAAAAGACAGCGGTGTCGCCACACCCCTTTACTGAGGCATGTGCCCCAGTGTAAATCTTTTGTGCCCAGGTGTACATCTCAAATTTAAATTTTAGCAGTTAACTATATATTCAGATCTATATGCAATGTATTTACCCAATGTACGCTTGTAAAGCGACAAAGCAGTCGCACAAACGCGTGCACGCATGTATCCATGTCCATGCGCGTCTTCTTTGCGTTCATCCGCGCGCGCAACTGCATCCAAAGGGGGACGCCACGCGAATGAATAATTATGAAAACATGACGAGAAGTAAGTTTCTAAATAATAATGATAATCTTATTTTGACTCGATCATTATTGGCTTCTGTAGATGGACATCAGAAATGTTTTGTGCAAAGCAGGGAAAAGGAAGCAAAAAGGAGAGATTATGAGTTTAAGGGAGGTAAGAGAAACTATAGGCTATCCTCACTCAGTCAGTTCTCAAATATTAGAGGAAAAATCTCAGGAAAACCTCTTGTCAAGTCTTTAGGATTGCATTGTTGCTGAGAAAATCAACAGATGTATGTGTTATACTGTTCTGTATTTACAGATATGAAATTCATATTTAGTTTACTAATATTTAACTCTAGGACACTACATAAACAGTTAGCAGTAACTGTGACTGAGATTATTTAGTATAGCAGTCATAAAAAGTCTGGGGCCTCATTTATCAACATTGCGTAGAAAATGTTCTATATTTGTACCTACGAATGAAATTTAGAATGTGCCTAAGTACAAAAAAATCGGGATTTATCAAACGTGCGCACATGGTTCGTACGCACATCAGTAAGTAATCCTTGATGATAAATCCCACTTGTTCCCTTTCAGTCGGTCACTACGACGTCACGTCGTGACCGATGAATTGGGAACTCGCTTAGAGAGACCAATCTGCTTCGAATACTACTAAAACGCCAATGAACTTGGCATTGAGATATTTGCATAATGCTGGCGCCGCCCCGCCAGGTGCGTATATAAGCCACAGGTGCAAATATAGAAATCAGCTTTTTATCGCTTCGAAAGCCGGCAGTATCTGCTACTGAGAAGCTACTTTCTGCTCTTCTGGGAACGGTTGCTGAAGTTGATTGACAAGCAGTACTGACACAGCGGACGCTCGCAGTATTCCACTGCTCTGCATATTTTTTGTTTTGAGTTTAGTGTGTGCGTTGCCTCTCCCTGTGCGCATCATCAGCTGAGCACCAAAAGAGTGATTTCCCTAAAGAGTGATACGTGAGAGCTCTGTGTCTTTTTAAAGACAGCCACTCTCTCGTATATTCGGAGATCAGCGTCCTTTTCAGGATAGCTTTTCCTCCGTGCGATCTTGGGTGCGAGAAGTACAGGGATTCCAGTGACGGTCACGAGCGCTGTCTTCGTGCTTGCGCATCGAGCACTCCGAGGCTGCGTTCGTGGAGAGCTTTTGTTCTCTCTGTGAGAGCATAACTCTCTTGGATTGCGGAGCCGACTGTCGTTTCTATGGGAACGACGTCCGCGCCTTTGCAGTGCTGAACGCCGCCATGGTGCGGCTGTCAAGCACTCGCAGGACGCTCTTCGCATCACTACGCTGAGTAGGACGGAGGATGCGTCCTTCACCTACCGGCCTTCTCATCCTCAGCCGGTTGAGGCTCCGGTGGAGACTGCAGAGTCGTGTTCTGCGATTTCTGCCGAATCCATTGGACCTCCTTCTGGTCCCGTCACTTCTGCAGCATCAGAGGGGTGCCCATCTTTTCCCTCCGAGGCGGAGTCGTTCCGAAGATGGCGGCCGTGCCCGCTCGAGCGGCGGAAACGGTAGAGTTGGAGGGGTTAATCCCTCTCCGCCCGAACCGTCCCGCCCATATGATTGGTATTTCGGAGCTGCCCGGGCCTCTACGGTCCTCACCTCCTGCCTTTCCCGACGGCACGAAGAGCTGACGTGATTTGCGGCCGTTTCGGCCGTTCAGCTTTTACCCCTCACCTCCCTCACCAACGGAGCCGCTAAGGACGGGGATCCCTTCAGTAGAAGGGGTTGCAATGCAGCTGCGTTCCTGGAGGGACCACCCAACCCTTCCCTCCCGTGTTTGTATAGACAGTCGTCCGGTTACGGGCGCTGCCCATCAGGCATGCGGAGACGCGGCTTCAGCCCTGCACGTAGTAACGTCACTGCAGGTTCACCAAGCGAAGGCTTTAGAGGTTTACGAGGGAAGCCGCGACCTTCAGTCGTGCGATGTCCACCACAGTGTTCAAGATCGCACCTTTGGCTATGTCTGGCTTACATGACGGACACAGACGAGAACAACTTCTTGAATGCTCCTGTCTCACAGACCGGCCTCTTCGGCGAGCCCGTGGAGTCGTACAGCTCCGCTGCGCAGACTGAGGCGATCTCCTAGGTCATGCCCCGGCAAAAGAGAGCTGCCCTTGGTCCACCACGCCGGCTCCTCAGTCTGCCTCTCACCGTCGGCATCCTGCGGCGGCCACCTCTGTTCCCCTCCTCGAACCCCATCTCGGCAGCGCATGGGAACCGGTCGTCAGCAGCTCGCCCCGCCCGCTAAGCCGCTTCCCGTGAAAATCGGGAGTTTAAGTGGCCAGTAACGGGCGACCCGGATTGGCAGAGGATCACTCTTCAGGAGACGGTGATTCGCTCCTTCCCCCGGTAGAGGGTCAGGTGGAAAATTCTTGGTTTGCATCTGTTCCACCGGCTGTCCAGCCGGTACCCACTTAACCACACATAAGAGTGCATTCCTCTTCCCTCTCCAGGTTTCCAGAGGATCGAAAGAGCCGTGAGCGGGCACAACAGCTCACCCTATCTCTCCTCTATCGCCAGCGGGTGTTTTTCCGGAGTCTGCGCTCTCCGCGCAGGAGACCAGACAACCGTCACCCTCAGCGGGCTCAGGTCAGTGTCAGACACACACATACTGTAGATGTTTATGCTGTCACAGCAGACGCACCGGCAGTTTCACCTGTCTCGCTTCGCTGCCCCACCGCGGGTACTTCGGTAGTGTCGTTAATTCTCCTCGTACGGTCCCTGGATGCTTCGCTTCAGTTCCCAGCCCGTCTCATGGAGTTTTACGCACTGTCCGCCTCGGTTACGAAATACAATTACCGGCACTCCCCCAAATTCTCGGGCATTCGTTTCACTATAGTGAAAGCGTCCGATGCACATGTACTGCGTGCAAAAGTCAATGTCCTGCTGGCGAAGGACATTTCGAGCCGGTCCCTCTTACCGAGAATGATGATAAGTTTTTTTTTCCAGCCTTTATCTCATATTACCCAAAATACGCGGTGGGTTACGACCGATTTATTTACGCACCGGCTCTACAAATGTGATCCTTTAGGATGATACGCCGAGGCTCGTATTTCAATATTCAGATCGGTTTGCAGCCTTAGACCTGTAGACGTGTACTTCATGTGTCCATCTCCCCTCGCCTTAGACCGTTTGTTCGCTCTGCGTCATGGGGTGGGCATATTAATACCAAGTACACCATTCGAGCTGTCTCTCTCTCCCCGTGTCTCCATGAAAGTGCTAGTCACGGCATTAAAATCTCAGAGAGAGAGCGTTGTTCGCATTCTGCTTATATTTACGTCAACTATAATGGCTCGTTCTTGGCAGACGTGCGCGAACACAGAGATTTAATGCTTCAGCATCTCGCTCGTTTAAGTCATCAGGTCAGCTGGGAAAGTAGCAACTTTGCCCCGTGCAGAGGATCTTTTTCTCAGTATGGAAAAGACTCGGTCGATTTATTGGCGTGTTTTACAAGAGCGCGCAACCAGTCCGTTCTGACTTGCCTCGGTTTAATTCGAGGGAAGTACGCGGTCTCTCTGAAACAATTTCAGAAGCTCCTGGACATATGACAGCATGCTGCGGCTGTGACACTGCTCGAGCTGCTTCATATGAGACCGCTTCAGCATTGGTTTTACGATCGAGTCTCGAGGAGAGCGTGGCGCAACGGCATACACTGTGTAACCATTACACCTGCGTGTCATTTCAATTTTACCCCGTGGCAGACCCAGCATTTCTTATAGCAAGATATGCCCCTGAGTCGGGTCTCCTGGCATTCTGTAGCACATACGATGCCCCCAGCACGGGATGAGCAGCCACGTATGACGGGCTTGCAGTCTCAGGGGTGTGCATAGCACCCCAACTGGCGCGAGCGGTGCGCTGTATATCTGGGACTTGTACGCTCCGCTATGGAGATGCGAGGGAAGGATGTATTAGCCGACACCGACAACATTGCGACTGTTGCGTTATTTACCGTTAAGGCGTTTTTTGCGCTCTCGTCACCTGTCGCATCTCGCTCGTCATCTCCTCCTTTGGAGTCAGAAGCATCTGAGGTCCCTTCGTGCCATTCACATCCCGGGTACGCTCAATACAGCGGCTGACGCGCTTTCCCGAGCTGCGCGCACCGGCGAATGGCGACTCCACCCCCAGACGGTTCAGCTAATTTGGAAGAAGTTCGGTCGTGCGCAGATGTATCTATTTGCGTCACCGGACGATACCCACTGTCGCCTGTTTTATTCACTAACCGAGGGCAGCCTCGGCGTGGATGCGTTGGCACACAGCTGGCCGCGGGGTACGCGCAAATACGCATTCACTCCAGTGAGCTTAATCGCACAGACACTGTGCAAAGTCAGGCAGGACGAGTAGAGCCTTTTATTAGTCGCCCCGTACTGGACGACCAGGAATTGGTTTTCAGAGTTAATGCTCCTCGCGACAGCCCCTCCCTGGCGAATTCCCCGGAGGAAGAACTTTCTTTCTCAAGGAAGGGGCACATTTGGCACCCACGCCCCGACCTGTGGGATTTCCATGTATGGTCGTTGAGTGCGCGCAAGGTTTAGGTGATTTATCGCAAGCGGTATCTAACACCATCGACGCGGTACAAGCACCGTCCACAAGACGGGCTTACACGCTTAAATGAAACCCTTTTCGTCACCTGGTGCTCTTCGCAATTCGAGGACCCCAGAGAATGCTTAACATTGTGCTTTTATATATCTTCAACATAGGTTAGATGGTAGGCTGTCACCCTCCACCATTAAAGTTGATATCGCCGATATTTCTGCTCATCACTCACTTATTAACGGCAGATCAGTTGGCCAGCATGATTTGGTTATTAGATTTTAAGAGGCGCTCGCAGGCTAAACCCCTCGCGCCCTCCCTCTATTCCTCCGAGACCTGTCCATGGTGCTGAAGCCCTACAGGTACCGCGTTCGAGCCTTTGCAGTCTGCGAGTCTGAAGCTTTTGTCAATGAAAACTCTGACCCTGCTAGCATTGGCCTCCGTGAAGAGAGTAAGGGATTTATATGCATTCTCTGTGGACGATTCGTGCCTTCAGTTTGGTCCTGCTGTCTCACTGAGACCCAGACCAGGCTACGTGCCCAAAGTTCCCACCACTCCCTTCAGAGATAAGGTGGTGAGCTTGCAAGCGCTGCCCCCCGGAGGAGGGCAGACCCAACCATGGCTTTATTATGCCCCGTACGAGCGTTACGCATCTACGTGGATCGCACACAAAGCCTTAGGACCTCAGATCAGCTCTTTGTTTGTTATGGTGGTCAGCAGAGAGGGAAAGCTGTCACTAAGCAGAGGATGTCTCATTGGATAGTTGATACTATCGCCCTTGCTTATAATCTGCAGGGCATTCCTTGTCCATTTAATTTGAGAGCTCACTCTACTAGAAGTGTTGCCTCATTTTGGGCATTCGCTCGTGGTTCCTCGCTAACAGACATCTGCAGAGCTGCTGGTTGGGCGACACCTAATACGTTCATTAGATTTTACAGTGTTCGTGTCGAGCCTGTCTCCTCTCGTGTCCTTTCCTCATTAGGGGAAGCACAGGGAACAGGCTCGCAGGTCGGCTTGCAGCCTCCGACTGCTGCTCCAAACTGAGCTCAGTATGGAAGGCCATCGAGGCAAAAACGCGTAATAATTTGTTTTGCCTTCCTCCGCTGCCTTGGCAGCCTGATGTTGCGGAGCATCCGCTGCCAGCCTCTCACTAGCTGCATCCTCACGAACCTGTGTTTGGCTCGGGCATCCACATTGCGTCCCACCGGGTTCCTTTGTGAGTATTTTTCCGTGGGGTTAATCCTACTAGCCCACGTTTCCCTCAGCAGAGCACTGCTTTGCTTACACAGCCACGGCTGTCATTTATACCTCAACTACGGTTGACTTTCGCCCCCCAATAGCCCTTAACGGGGCGGTGGCGTTCCTATACCGCTCAGATAGGGCGCTTCCCAGTCGCTGGCACTACTGTGGGGTTAAAGGAACATCTAGTGCCCGGCCTTCTGCCTTAAAACCTAATTCTCCTTATCCTTAAGTGGAACCGGAGGGCTTTACGCAGACACTGGAAGTGGTCAGCCCTCAGTGGAGTTTTGGTAGGGATTCCCAATTCGTCGGTCACGACGTGACGTCGTAGTGACCGACTGAAAGGGAACGTCTCGGTTACGTATGTAACCCTCGTTCCCTGAAGGAGGGAACGGAGACGTCACGTCCCGCCGCCACAGGGCTGCTCCCTGCTGTTTATCGGCCGGTCACACTTTCCGGCTTTCTCAGCGAAAAAGAAGCTGATTTCTATATTTGCACCTGTGGCTTATATACGCACCTGGCGGGGCGGCGCCAGCATTATGCAAATATCTCAATGCCAAGTTCATTGGCGTTTTAGTAGTATTCGAAGCAGATTGGTCTCTCTAAGCAAGTTCCCAATTCGTCGGTCACGACGTGACGTCTCCGTTCCCTCCTTCAGGGAACGAGGGTTACATACGTAACCGAGACGTTCTTAAGCACCATGCTCGTGCACGTTCATGTTCATTTGCATTTCGAAACGCCTCCAATGAACCATATATGGTGACAACACCTCCCGTTATAAGTCACGTGGTTGTGCTTTTTCCCTCGTCGCAATAATGGCAAAGAGAGCATAAAAGGGAAACTTACAGACGCAGAAATTGAGTTACTGGTGGATGAGGTTAAATCCTAATAACACATCCTGTTTGGTTCACCTAGTATGGGAGGAATGACTAACAAAAGAAAACAAATCTGCATGGGAACATGTTACCAGTGAGTTTAATTCCGTTGGGTATGAGAACACTTTTAGAAATAAAAAAGTCGTTTGACATTAAATTATCAGCAAAAAAAAAAAAAAACGCGTCACAGCACACCGACGTGAAACGAGTGCAGCTGGAGGAGGACAGACAACTTTCCACCTTGGACAGCAGCATATATAACCAGCATCATTGGTGCGATCTTTGAAAACGCGCTACCGGCGGAATGGATTATTTGCCAAGTCTTCCAATAACGCAAGATAAGCCATTGCACTGTGTCAAGCATTTGACGGAGACTTCATTAATACAAATCACATGTGCTTTCACAGATACAGATCACAAATAAATCATTAAACTTATTTGCTGTTACCATACTGACATTAATCATTTTTAACACCTGCTTGTGGATAATAAATAGACACTTCTTTATACTCACTGGAACAGGGTCCTGTGTAGTGTCGCTATACTACCACTAGATGCTCTGCGTACGCATACTCCGAGGTGTGCGTATATTTACACACATTTCTAAGTATAAGTGCAATTTGATAAATTCCACACTTTGCGTAAAACTGTTCCTACGCACACTTTACGCACACTTCCGTGCGTACGCACGCTTGATAAATGAGGCCCCTGGTTTCTTAAAATATTCTTGTAAAAGTAAGTTATTAATCATTGCTATCATTGTATAATGTAGAAAATATTTCTCTGCTGTCATTATTACCAAACATTTTATGCCATTAATGCCCCCAAACATGTTAATAATGTTAGGTATGATGAAGATTATACTTAAATATTTTTAAATACATATTTATCTTTCGCAGTACCTGTTGCACTGTAGAATAGTGGGTTAAGCAAAGGAAATTTTATAGAACACAGCAGGCTTTCAAAAAAAGTCAGCAAAAAATGGGGGGCCTGTGCCCCAGTTAGGCTTTATGTCTATCAACAGAGAAATAAAGAAAGCTTATGTTTCATCACAAAAATGTTGTCATGTTTTGTCAGGATTGTCGCATGCACGCGAAAGAAAAAGCGAATCATTGTTGCATTCAGTGGCACTCATAATTTCTCTTATTTTCACAGGAAAAAAATTGGCTAGTGGAAATGCTGATTGGCTAGTAACTTTAGAAAGTTACCAGCCACTTTGGCTGGTGGTCAAAAAAGTTAATTTAGAACCCTGGTTATAACACGGCAACAGATGCGAAGTTACTTTTCAATGCAGCAAATAGGGGCTTATGAGGGTTATGTAATGAAGCACGATGAGGCTGAGGATCCATATGCAGGCTTTTATTTACTCTCGTAGTCAGACAGAACAGGGTCAACACCAGCAAACACAACAACGTGGAATAGGCAAATCTCGTGGTCAAATAAACAGGCAAAAAATCAGGGCAGGCAGCAAACAATCGTAGAGTCCAGATAAACATATCAAAAGTAACAAACCAGGGGCCCGTACCATGAAAATGGTTAAACAAACTCAGGGTTACAGGATTAGTTTCAGGTTGACAAAACCAAGCCAATGTGCAGGCCTTGTTGGTAAAAGCTATTTTCATGGTACCCAAAACCCAGGATTTGCACAAACTAATCCTAAACAAAGCTGGCTAACCAACTAAACCAGCTTCATGGTATAGGCCCCAGGAATAAACAGACAAGGTAAATGCTCAGAAATGATGCCGGGGCCAATCAAGACTTCGCGCTGGAGTAGTGCATGAGTGTTGCTTAAATAGGCAGTCTGAGATGAACAACAGGTGGAAGAGCAATCAGTCCTGGTATGAGGTTCAGGTGCAATCAGTCTAGGTATGTGGGCTCATGGGAAATGCAGTCCGAATGAGACTAATAGTCAGGGGATGGCTCCCTCTGGTGGCGATCGGGAGGCAGAGCATGCGCCTCATTCACAACAGGTTAAAACCTTAAAATAATAATAAACTTTTGCTGCTCAAAACACACTATCTTTAAAGGAACAGTATGTAGGATTGTGGCCAAAACTGGTATTGCAATCACAAAACTTGTGGCTAAAACTGGTACTGCAATCACACAACTGGTGGCCAATACACAAAATGACAACATAAACATCAGTTGAGGGCTGCAACTCCACTTTTTAAATGACAATATACTGGGCATACCACTGTTGTCAGTGATATAAGTATTTGAAATGAAAATGATTTCTTAATGTCTAGTGACATATCAGGGCCATTTTATGATTAATTGATATAATTTTCTTACATACTGTTCCTTTAAACACCAACTGGACTGGCATAGTCCTATGTCAGGCATAACGTATTTTGATTTACCGCAATAATGTAAAATAGTATTATAACTGGGCGAAATATTATGCAATAGAGTCTGCAAAATGTTTAAAGCCAACTGGATTTGACCCCTTAGGCGTCACCCTACCCCATTGATTCAAATCTATACTCTTAAAGCTTTGAAACAATATACAGTTTGACATGATTAGACAAGAATTCACATGCAAAACACTGAAGTAAACATAGGTGTCCTGCTGGCGGGACAGAGACATTTAGCAGGATATACATGTTTTGAGGTACACTCTCTTCATAAAGGAATCAATTACTCTCCCTACTTAATTTAATTTATAAAACACCATTGAAATGTCTATTCTAGAGGCTTAGACCTTTTCAACAATATATATTTTGTAGTGATAGATACAAATTTACATCAACAATATTGATGTAAATTTAGGTGTCCTGTATTCAGGACAGCAATGTTTAAGTTTTAAACATTACAGACACTGAATACAATTAAAAAACACTTGATTTAATGTACTTGAATTGGTCTTTTATTGGTTAAATGAATTTTTTGTTAAATCAGTGTTAAAGGTAACAACTATTCAGCTTGACAGTACATGTGACTTATACATCTGATATATGAATTAGGGGTCAGCAGGTATACAGACTGTTACAGTGACCAAAGGAGAGATAACAGCATCTTTAACCAACTCCTTCACATACAACAACAATTTGATGGCCACCATCACTGCTGTCAGTCCACAAACTTCAACAGTATTTGGTAAGAGTTTGTTGATTTTTTATTAAATAAATAAATCCTCAAAACTATTCCATTAAAAAATAAATAAATCTTGCAAAGATCTGTTGTATAGAACTTGATGTTGATATCCCTTAGTGCATACTTGAGGCATCAATGAGACTCCGTGGGATGGTCAATTAAGTGACCCTCTGCCACACTACTCCTCAGCCCTTTCATCTCCTAAGGTTGCTCCTTTTGCGTAACTCAGTGCATAAATCCTTGAAATGACCTAACCTCAATTTCTTACACCACAATCTCATCACAACCCGACCATACACACCAACCCGTTTGACTAATGCCCGAAGCCCCACTGTCTTGGTTAATGCAGGTTCTGTGGCAAACGGTGGCAAACTATCTACCGCAATTACCCAGCAACACCAATCAATTGTTGATATCTCTTAATACTTACCTGAGGCATCGTTGAAACTCCGTGGGATGGTCAATTAGTTATGGTACCCTTTGGGTTGTCAAGTGGGCGCCCTCCTTCTTGGGTGTTTTGCTGATAGGTCCATCCTTGTTGTTGCACATCGGTTGCAAGTTCAGCGTACCTCAGCATATCCATTCATAGGCCTCCTCCACTGCACCCTCTCAGGGCACGGTGAGCTCAATGATGTAGACAAGCTTGAGAGAGGCTGACCACAAAACAAGGTCTGGTCGCAGGTTGGTGGCTGCAATTTCAGATGGGAAGCAGAGTTTTTGTTCAAGTCTGCCAACATCTTCCTGTCCCTTGCTCTGCCCAGTTGACCAGAGTCTGATCTTATGGTGGTGAGGTTGGCTTGACCCTCACCCATATGCGACCAAAATTTAATCTGTGCAACCTTAAAATATATTTGGGCATTTTTGCGACTGCCCATTTTGTTGTGGTGTAACTTCATTTAGACTGTGTATTCAATTCTTGAATTTGAATTGATGTCAAAAACAGGATCTAGCATTACAATTCGAATTTGAATTAAAGGAAGCGGAATTGCAATTCAAAAGAAACTCAACGAAATTCATATACATTATACAGTAAGTGAAATGTTAAAAATGAAGCTTTCAGTATAGGTCAGATATGATTGCATTACATATTCTATCAATTATATTAGTTTGAACTACTTGTACAGATTATATTAACAGGAAATGTTTTCCCCACACTGTAAAAAAATTCCGTAGAAATTTCAATGTTATTGCAGCTGGGTTGCCGGTAATTTACCGTAGATTTAAATTTATGTTATTTACTGGCAAGAGTTTTTTTTTAAAGTTAAATAAATTTTAAATATTAACAAGTCTTTATCTTTACAGAATAAAACTATAAAATCATGCAAAGCATTCTGGGAACCAGAAATCATCATCATCAACCTTTTTCTGTTTTTGCTCCAGATTTTGTTTCCCAGAATGTTTTGGTTGATGCTGTTTGTTTAGTTTTACTCTGTAAAGACAAAGATTTCTAAATGTTTAATGTTCATTTAACTTTGAACAAAATGTTGCCAGTAAAAATCATAAATTTAAAACTACAGTAAGTTACCGGCAACCCAGCTGCAATTTCTACAGATTTTTTTTACAGTGCAGCAATTAATGTAAAAAACTCTCACATAACAAATAATTAAGTTAGATTTTTTTGTAATTGTAATTTTATGGAACACAATGGAACATGACTTTGTTTCCCAGAATGCTTTACTTTAACCAAGTATTTAAAATGGTTGCCAAACAATTTTCCAAAGTTACTCACTGAATGTATGTGAAATTCTTTATGTTGTGTGACTGTGGAATTTCTTTGAATTGCCATGAATTTAATTCCACTTCCTGTCATTCCAATTGCAATTCAAATTCAACTTCCTGTAGGGCAGAACCAATTCAAATTCCAATTCATGAATTAATGGAGGCCAATTATGAAATTCTGAATTGTGCATAAGCCTGGTTACTGTAGGTGTACATCAGGGGCGTAGGCAGAAATTGTATTTTGGGTGGGCCGGGGCAAAAGTGAGTGGGCCAATAGTTTATCCTAGAATAAAATGACTTAAATAATAATTAAACCTTAGAGTAGAAAAAAGAATAGACAATCTGCAAAAACAGTGACATCTTTCCTTTGCAATTTTCGGCGAAGGCAATAATAAAACACTGTCTAAACATGTTCAACCAACACATAGCTCAATAAAGGCTGGACCAACCAGGCCAGGCAGTCTTATTTAGGCTAGTCAGTAGTGCAAAAACAGTTCACCTGAGATAAAGTAGGCAGGTAAAGTAGTAAAGTAACAGGAAATTGAAATAATGAAAACTCTCAGCAGAGCACGGTTTTAAATAAATAACAACACACTGCCTAATTTATATTAAATCAAAGATATATAGTGCAATCAGCCTGGTGGAAATTAAGCTTTTGTGCCAAAAATAGCATCTCGTTTAAATTAAACAATGTAACTTAACCTATAAGGCATACATCTATACACAACACACCACTTAGTTAAATCACTTCCCGAGCAAAAATCAAGGAAATGAGTTACACAACAGGCTTACCTTTGTTGTTTTCATTCTACAAAACAAGACGTAAACGTCTGGGTTTAATGTTGACAACAGAAATGATCTCATTATAGTCCAAAGGGTCACAGAGTTATTTTTCAAAAAACAAAAGGCACAGGTTTTTGAGGCGAGTAGTACTCGTGGATTCAAATTGGGTTGTACGTGGTTCATCAGTTGCCGTTAGATCGGCGGGTCAACCTGTGTCAGTCTGACCGGAGAGTGCACTGGAACTGCCGCCAGGGAGCAAGCGGCAACCGGCGCCACCAGCGCGCCTGATTAGCCGCCTTGTGGGTTGATGAGTCTGAAGAACTGAGCTGGTAGGACTCGGCAGATGGAGGTAGTGGCGTATCGTCTTCCTCAACTCTTGCTTTTTTAAATAACACATTAAAGAAACTTTAGCCATTATTGTGGCAATTTTAATAGTAGCTAAAAATGCAGTTAGCAAAGTTAGCTGGCTGGCTGCCAGAGCCCGTCGCTCCCCACAGAGTCTACCTGTCAGAACCCCTAGCAACCAATTACGTTCCGGAGGCTTCCTACAACTTGCTTTAACAACTCCATTTTATTTAGAAAGCAAATTATACACACACCGGTTAACAATAAATCTGGATTATATTAATATATTTTCTTAAATACATTTGAATAATAAAAGTAAACAAAAAAAAATATTTTGATTAAACTTGCCTGGGCGGGCCAGGGAGTTATGTGGGCGGGCCAGTGCCGCCCTGGCCCATTACTGGCTACGCCCCTGGTGTACATACAAGAAGTAAAATTGGGGGTATGAGTCAGCTCTACACTGTAAAATATTTCTGTATAAATTACAGTATTACTGGGTATTACTGGCAAGTAGCTGCCAGTAACTTACTGTAGATTTTACATTTATGTTATTTACTGGCAACAGTTTGTTCAAAGTTAAATGAACATGAAACATTTTCAGTCTTTATCTTTCACAGTAAGTTACTGGCAACCAGCTACATAGTGTTTATCCTAAATTGTCTAGAACAACAGTTAAACTTAAAGCGGAAGTCCACCGTAAATCAACATTGCTCCAACACTATGGCTGAATCCCAAACCGCCTACTTCCATACTATATAGTATGTAAAAAGCGCTACTTTGCGTACTATATAGTATGGAAGTAGGTGGTTTGGGATTCAGCCTATATTTCATCACATATACTGTATGTAGTTGATTGTGCTGCCATCAAATGTACTAACTCCATTTTTAAATTAAAGCTTTTAACTGTTACAGTAACGGTGATTTGAGGGGTCGTAGTTACACAAAACAAGCAACAACTAAGCCAAATTATGTTTTACATATTTTTACCATTTTACATTACCTGAGTTCGCGGAAAAACTGGGCTGAAAACAGTAGTCGAAATCTGTCTGACGAATTTGTTGTCCTTACATCTAGGCCTGTCGCGATAAACGATAAATCGATTAATCGCACGGTAAATAAAATGAGCTCGATAATTTTTTTTAGGCCGCGATAATTCACATTTGCATGCTTGTTTGTTTTCCTTGTCTCTCTCTCTCTACCAAAGAGACTGGATGACCGCTCCGTGCAACGAGTGACAAGGAGTGAACCCTCGTCAGTCATTTGTCAGTCGCATGATCTGTGTGGGGAGGGGGGACTCCTGGCGTAGCCTATCACAGTAGGCGTACTGAGGAGGATGAGCTCCGCGTGAGGAGTGTAGCAGGAGAAAACACTAGTTGAGACGAGAGTTGGAGAAAAAGATGGATTTACTAGAGTCTGTTTACACTTGTCATTAACATGCGTTTTCATCGATCGGATCACAATGTTTTACGTCTTTTCTGACTTTTCTGACACAAGGTGAACAGTGCTATTTTTAGCCTTTCACTGATAAACTAAAGCGGGTGATCTCCGCAGTTTCATTTTGCAAGCGTGTGAAAGTTGCGCGATCTTATTTCATCAATTGTGCTGAAAATTCAGAGAAAGCTCTAACATATACATGTAGAAAATAATGTGCAGCATGTTTACTTGCTAAACAAGCAGTGGACATAATATTAGTTTGGGTCCATATAAACTCATAATTACTCCCGCTGGCGTTTAAATGACAGCGGAGAGACTCGCCCACCGTCTCGACAGACCACCCCCTCACAGTATTCAGGACAGAAGCGGTCGAAAGTGGACAAAAGAGACGGATTTAAATACCAGGTGTAAACGTGATATGTCTCTCTCGTCCACTTATATCACGTGTAAACAGCCAAGTTTCAAAACCAAACGCTACAGCTGCAGTGTGGGAGTACTTTGGATTTAAACCTAATGACCGAGGTGAACCACTAAACCTGAACGAGCCGTTATGTCGCATTTGTGGTAAAAACGTAGCACTTAAAAGTGGCAACACGACAAACATGCATATGCACCTAAAACGCAATCATCCTGTTATTTTGTTCATTTCTTGTGGATATTTAAAATGTCTTCCAGTTCCAGTATTACTTATTGTTTAGAAATAAAAGTTTATAGATCTTTGAAAAGGTGTATCTGCATTATTATAATGGTCCCGGAGCATCAATGTTTTCGTCTAACGCGGTAAATTCTGAGGCAATTTATCGTCTAGCAAAATTTGTTATCGTGACAGGCCTACTTACATCCACATACTGCAAAGGTTAAAGTCATCTTTTATTGAGGGTTTTGGTGATTTCAGAGACGGTAAATGCGAAGTTACTCTTTGGTTGGGTCAGTCTGTCGGCTAACTTCAAGTTGACTTGAGTTGATAGCAGATTGAGCGGTAAAGAAGTTCCTAGGCTTGTTCAACTTCATGCGGCGCCGAAAGAATCAACAGCCGGATGACGTCAAAGTACCGCCAGAGCGATTCGCAAAATCATATGGAGGAGTTTGCTTTTAAATTGCTCTCGCGGAACCTTGACGTCATCTGGCTGTCGATTCTTGTGAGAAAAAACCTGAAGGCTGCATCTGTCAGTGGTTAGTGGGTGGAGCTAATGACTGGAGCTAATACGGACTACCGGCACATCCGGGAACTTTACTGTAAATTTCTTCACCGCCCCTTTTTTGGGTGATAGAAAAGCGGCCCTTCCATTGGCTTCCATTCAAAATAGCGGAACAAAGCAACGTTTTTACACAGCCGGCAGGCGTAAATAACTTATGAAACCACTCAGATTAAACATGTTGAGTAATTATCTGTCCCCCCTGCCCGCCATAGAGCCCGAAAGATACATTAACACATTTAATTTGGTCAATATAAAAACATGTCCCTTTCGTTCTCGCAGCGTCAAATTTGTGTGGCAACGCCATCCAGTGATAGCTGGAAATATCGCTAAGCCAGTTAGTTGTATGACTCGACGGAAAAGTGCACTCATTACTCTAAATATAAAGACATAATAAATAAATACGAAGTAAAATCATTCACTTGCTTCCCTGTTGACTCGTTGAGGTACGAGTAAAATGTCCGGGTAAGACACCTCTGGCCAATAGGGAGCGTTGTTACACAAATTTGATGCTGTGGGAATGAAAGAGACATGTTTTTATATTGACCAAATTAAATATGTTAATGTATCTTTCGCGCTCTATGGCAGGCAGGGTGGACAGATAATTACTCAACATGTTTAATCTGAGTGATTTCATATTTATAATATCTGAGTTATTTGGAAGCCAATGGAAGGTCTAGTCTGTTTTCCCCCAAAAGTGGGCGTGAACCTGTTCAGAGACATTCTAAGACGTTGCGCCGGTTGTGCGTATGAATGAGTTTCGCGCAGTGCATTCTGGTTAATTGAGTCCATCAAAATCGTTACGAAAATTCCGCTTCAACACACTATCAATCTAATAATCAAAATTGTGCAAATTTATTTTTTGTGCTCATGTAAAATGCAAAAAGGACGTAAATTAGCAGTGATAACAGGCTAAAATGTCTAGGGTTCATTTCCATTTTAAGCTACAATTTCAGGTTTAACCATCATCTTGAGCAACAACAGAAACTGTCAATGTAATTGAATATTTTAACAATGTTATTATTATAATTTTGTTTTTGTAAAGGTCTTAGAGTTCTCACCATCTTGGGCAGAAATTTTGATGTGCAGGTCAATGGCAGCTCTGTTCTGATTGGTGAGACCAAATGTGAATTGTTAAAGTGGACCAACGAAAACATTACCTGCATGTTACCCACACTCGGCCCAGCTGTATACAATATTCGTGTGAGAGTCGGGAACAAGGGCTACGCTTTAATCAGGTCTCATATAACTCACTGTAATGAATAACAGCAGAATTAAAAATTCTACTTTGAAAGCTCTATAAAAGACACTTCTTCTTCAATACAGTTAAAGAGAACATATTATGCAAAATTCACTCTTACAGTACATGGTGTATGCTACAATATAATGGTAAAAATACACCCTTTTTTGTTGTTTTTGCAGTGCTGGTGTTAGTAGCACCATAGAGTATGTTCTGAAGGTGTCAGGCCTCTCTCCAATGCTGGGTTCCTTGTATGGAGGAACCACCATCACCATCACCGGCTCTGGATTCACCTCAGTCCCAACAGACAACAATGTGACTCTGGGTAAAACTAGAGAACAGGACCAAAACGTCCTATAATTTCAAGAAAAAAACTTGCATTTTAAAAATATGAAGTGTGTAATTTGAGCTGTTAATAGGACCAAACAAAATTGCTTAAATAATGCATGTTTTCAAAAAGGTTTCCTTTTGGCTGGACAAACAGTCTGCCTCAAACTCTAACCTTTGGTACAGACAATGTTGCAGTGTTTGCAGCTGGTTGAGATGCATTTACTTAATCAACTTGAGTAGCTGCATTTCTTTATATTAAGATGGGAAGCTACACTCTAACAATTGTGGGTTATTTTCAACCCGCCAGTGGGTCAAGAAGGGTTGTTTTAACCAGTTGTTTGGTCAAATATAAACATTTTCTGGGTTATTTTAACCAAATGGCTGGGTTTGTACCTTTTTGGCCCAACGCTGAGTTGAAAATGATCCAGCATTTTTTTAAAAGTATACTTTAGCATTTAAAATTATACACTTTACATTTAAGTTACCTGGTTTTCTGTAACATTCTTAAAGAAAGACACATGCTGATCCTAGAATTGTTTAGAGTTACATAAATGTATTCATACATATGAAATAATTATCATAATTAAAGGGACACTCCAATTTTTTCCAGCTCCCCTAGAGTTAAACATATGATTTTTACCATTTTGGAATCCATTCAGCTGATCTCCGGGTCTGGAACTACCACTTTTAGCATAGCTTAGCACAATCCATTGAATCTGATTAGATCTCATTAGCATTGCGCTAGGGGTGGAACGGTACACAGAAGTCCCGGTTCGGTTCGTACCTCGGTTCAGGCGCCACGGTTCGATTCACTTTCGGTACAATGGAGGGAAAAGCAAAACAAAAATGAAGAAGGCATTTTTTTAGTACTTAAGCTAATCTTAAAAACATAGGTGTCCTTATCAGTGTTATTTTCAGATGTCATGAATATGAACTGAAATGCATTTAACATACTATCTCGTATTTCAAAAATGTATACCACTTTAAGTAATCTTGTACTCATCTTTCATACAAATATGGGTTCAAATGTATTACAAGTGTTACTTAAATACATTTTAAAATTACATTTTGGCCTTATTTCATATTAATGTACTAAAGAACAAAAAAATAGGCTTGTAGGATGAATTAATAGGTGTGTACGACTTCACGAGGGGCTGCAAGAAACGACAAGTGAATGACGTCAGAGTAACGCGAGAGCGATTTGAAATCAGCCTCCTCCGCAAGATTTCTCGCGGTACTCTGACGCTGATGGCGCTGTGTAAAGTTGAGCACGCTTAAAAAACTGAAAGCAGCTGAACTCGACAGAACTGCCCTGCGTATGCCTGTTGTATATAGCAGGACAATTTATCTCCTACTTCTCAGCGTGAGAAATACAAAGTGTGGCGTTTGAACTGACTGAAATGCGTGTTTGTCAAGGTGAATGCGTGAGACTTGAGAGCCCTGTAATAGATGTATTTCCACTCACATACCTAACAACGCCGACGCAAAGTCCTCGTCTTTTCCACCACTCTCTCGCCTGAACTATTGTAATTGACTGGAAAACTGAAGCTTTGCCAAACTTGCGATCTTAAAGAGGCTGGCGGAACGTCTACTCTTGTGGAACACCACTTGCCATACTCGCTGTCGGCTGCTCATTCACTGACTGGACCGGCATCGACGTGACAAAAAAATGCAGAGTGCCAGAATGTAGACGGGCTCTGATAGAGCGCATACATAGGCGGAGCTCGGCTGCATTGGCGCCAATCAGAGCTTCAGAGCTAAATCGGGGCAACAGATTAGCTGTCCATAAAGAACCCGCGTATCTAACAGTAGTTCCGCATTACATTAATTATTTTGCACGCAAGTTTTTTTATTTTCATACCGTGTATTCTCCGTTTAAATTCATGCACCGAACCGTGACCCCCGTACCGATTCGGTTCGAAACGAATACATGTATTGTTCCACCCCTACATTGCACTAAAAAATAAGAGTCTCAATATTTTTCCTATTTAAAACTTGACTCTTCTGCAGTTACATCGTGTACTAAGATCAACGGAAGTTGTGATTTTCTAGGCAGATATGGCTAGGAACTTTACTCTCATTCTGGCGACTCAACTTTTAATTTTCATTTGGTCTTAGTACACAATGAAACTACAGAAAAGTAACGTTTTAACTTGGAAAAATACAGAAACTCTGGTTATGTTTTAGCATGATGCTAATTGTCTAATCAGATTCCCAGATTTCTGATTCCCAGAATGATTTGCATGAGGATGTCATTGTATTCTGTAAAGATAAAGACTTGTTAATATTTAAAATTAATTTAACTTTGAACAAACTCTTGCCAGTAAATAACATAAATTTAAATCTATGGTAAATTACCGGCAATCCAGCTGCAATAACATTGTACTTTCTACATATTTTTTTACAGTGTATGACACTTATAGGCAAAACTATGTGTTTTTCACAGGAGATATACAATGCCACATAACCAAAGCCTTAGACCATCAACTGACGTGTGTAACCCAGCCTACGAACAAAACATACATGGTGACAAACCAAGGTTTCCATCCCGGTAATATAAATACTTTTTCTTTCACAAACATTAGAGACAGTGACACAATGGATGTTATCTGAATAATACTGAAAGTACTTTTGCGGCTAGAAAAAAAACCAGGATATTCCACATCACCTGACGTCCTAGTCTTGGGTTAAATAAGGTCTGAATTTACTTAAAAAGAAATATTGCACAATACATTGAGACTTGTTTTCAGAGAATGTACAGTATCATGAATTATTGTTCTTACCTTGCTGACAAATCATGTTTTTTATCTTTAACGTTGCATTGTGTGACTTTAAGAAGGATCGCTTGACAGAAATGCAATATGATATGCATAACTATATTATCAGTGGTGTAAAAAGACCTTACAAACTAAACTTTTATCTACATACACTGCGGGTTTCTTACATGGAAGTCGCCATTTCGCTCCGCCATGTTTTGCCCTAAACTGACAAACTGTTTAAGAGCATGCTTTTTTATGACATTGTCTCAGACAATTACGTGTTTGTCCTTTTGCGGCTACCGTAGCTTCACAATGCATTTCAAAAGGACTGAGCTGTTGGTTGCAATTCACAGTCTCGCCACTAGACGCCACAAAAAATATACACACTGGTCCTTTAATGTAACAATTACACTTAAAACTAAAAATTGCTACCAGGGTAAGAGAAACAATTTAAGACATATTCTCTGCAAAAAGTCTGATTTTATTATTTTTATTAAGGTCATTTTGTGTTTGAATTTAAATGTATTTAATGAAAAAAAGTAGTACATAATGATTAAGACTTTTACACAGTTTCCATATTGTATTATTGCACGGCTCGTTGGAATGCTTGATTCTGATTGGCCAGTCACAACATTTGCAGGTTAGATATTAACCTCTCAAAACACACTGTAACCTGGATGCTGCAAATCTTTTTGACAGGTACAATGTAATATTACACAAAAAATGTAATATAAATATGTATTTTCATAATATTATATTATTACTATTTTCATAGGCATTATATTTATAAATTATTGAATTAAAATAGTGTGTTCTTGACATTTGAACATCTTGTCTTATCTTAAAACCAAAAGTAGACAGGTTTTCCTAATTGAAGGTCTGCATTCGTAAAAAATAAGCAAATAAAATGTTTCAAATCAATATGTAATGTTCCTTACCTTATTTATGAGGTAAATATATGTGCAATAAGCGGGATAATGTAGCCTACAGCGATAACAACCGGCTGCCTATAAATTATCCCTTACTTATGTAATCAGATGTAATTTTGTGCTTGTTTATGCCTGCTTACCTTAAACCATCATATGTGTGTTCAGTGTATGGTCTGGGTTACGGCTGGAGTCCCTCTGCACTTCTAGTCTCAGTGGGAGATACAGTGGTTTGGCGCTGGGAGACACCTGCTTTTGTTTCTGATGTGGGCTACAGGGTCTTCAGTGTGTCCACTCCCAGCAGTATTGATTATGATGGCAATGTCTTCAACAGCGGAGGCACCAAAACTGACAAAGGTACAAAAATTACATCACCACTTATCTCACAATTCATGTGTGAGTCATTCGAATTTATTATAAATCTAAGGTAAACTAAGGCTGCAGTAAAGTAAAGAAAATTAAGAAAAGTTGTAAAAATCTGACCATGCCGTTCTTTGTGTTTCTGTATTTGTGTTTTGCCTTAAAGGGTTTTTTGCTTATCGTTTCACATCTCCTGGAGTTTATTACTATAGCAGCGGTTACATTGACTACAGTAACCAGACGACAATGCAGGGTGTAGTCACCGTCAGGCCTCTGGAGGAGAAAACGGTTAAGCTCCAGTTGTCTATTGCTGGAATACAGGCCTCTGTGAATTCAGGTAAAACAACACTTTTATAAAAATGTAAAAGCTGTAGTGTGTATGGCACAAGCATAAATATATTTATTGGAAAAACAATAATTGTTTGAAAATCAATGTTCAAAAATGTTTGAAAATCTGTAACGGGTGTGCTTTAAAGCTGTTTAAAGCTGGGAACTGTTAATGAAATATACTGCCCTACAAAGCCAAAGCGCAGTAACTACGCATTTGGTCAAAATTGAGTTAAGGGTTGAAATGGGCTTTGTGAGATCTGTTGTGTCTTGTGATAAAGTATCTTGGTTTAATTTGGTCCCTTTTCAGAGAAAAACGTGTGTGCCAAAATTGCAGTAACATGTTTGACTGGTTGGTGTAAAAAACTTTAAGGGCATTATTCTCAGTTTCAGTGTTTGCGTAGTTACTGCACTTAGCCTTTGTAGGGCAGTATACTGTACCATATGGGAAGTCTAACTTTCACTGTAAGACTTGCGTTTGAAAAAATGTATTCAATATCGGCATAAATGGATTATGAACAGTATTTTAAACATTTAAAAAAAACTCTGTTTTGTTTACCTAGTATGACCCATTTACTTATCTTATTTATTTTAATTACATTTTTATTATTTTTGTATGTGTGTGTTCTTTGTTCTCAGTAAAAATGAAAGTATAAAAAGTTTAAAAATCAGGACTGACACAATGTCTTGCCCCAAACGCACGCCACTGGCTGGGTCAATGTTGTTGAGACAGGCTGTATGCTTAAACAAACAGATGTTTTGATTGTGCCACAGTGTTTACACTTTTAAAGAATATCAATCTTTATATGGCTGATTAGTTATTGGATTTTAAACTTGGATAAGAGAAAGTAGTTTATCCATAATATACCCTACATCAGAGTGTTATTCAATCTTCATTTTTGTCATCCGCAGCCTCGGTGCAAGTAAACTCATCTGATTCAGAGTGTGTGGCCACATCTGACTGTGTCCAAGATCAGCTGGAGACTTCTGATGGTCTGTACTTCAGTTTTACTTCCTGTGCCAGTCCCACTGTAGAAAAGATTACTCCTGACCACGGTACCACACATGACATCATCAACATCCTGGGATCTGGCTTCAGCAACACTTCCTGTGCAAATGAGGTGAAGTTCAGAGGTTCATTTAACAAAAATCTGTTCTCATGTTTAGGGGATGTTCAATTCAAAAGTCAATCAAATAATCTGATGTTTTTTTTTATTTATAAAAAATGTGCAATTGCGTACGGTTATAAATTCTGTGATAAAATGTTTGAATTGAATGTTTCTTTGGATAAAACATTTGCAAACGCATAAATGTAAATGTATTTTAAACTCTACTGACCTGATAAGATGCAAATGTTAAATTAAGAGAATTGCTATTAATTAAATTATAAGGTGTTTCTAAGGATGCCTACCACATGAGCAAAAACACATGATCACAAAAGTAAGGGTATTGAAATGTCAGTCTCTGGGTCTGTGGATTGTAAATTAATGGTTAAAGCTAAATTATCTTTTTCTGGTTTTAATTTGGCAACCAAAGGTCAGAGTTGGAGGTAACCCATGTCAAATCATCAGCAGCACCTCCACTGAGATTAACTGCAGACTCAGTCCTGACAGTGGTGCTTCAGTGGGCATCCCCCTACCCGTAACCGTCCGGGTCAACAACCTGGGTACAGCCATCATGACAATGCCAAAAGAGTACGACCGCAGATTTGTGGTTCTTCCTGTGGTTGATTCTGTCTCTCCCTCTGTGGGCAGTACGACCGGCCAAACACGTCTCTTCATCTCAGGTTCTGGTTTCTTGAATGCATCTGTTATGGTAGCAAACACTCCATGTGACGTGGTTTTTATGAACTACTCCCACATAGTGTGTGACACCTCGCCATCTCAGGCTCGCAGGGGAAACATTGTAGTTTACATTAACGGCATCTTTTCCTCCTGCAGTTCTGATTGCAAGTTTGTATATTCTGCATCTATTGCACCAGTTGTCTCCAGTGTGTCCCCTGATTCTGTTACTGGAAACTCTACTACTGTTTTAATCACTGGCAGCGGCTTTGGGAACAACACAGCTGATATGAGAGTATCTGCAGACGACATTGTTCTGAAAGTCACAAAGGTTACAGATAACAACATCACACTTTTGGTTGGTGCCCTGCCAGCTGGGGAACATGCCCTGAAGGTAGTGGTCATGAGCAAAGGTCTTGCCACAGGAATCTTCACCCTGACCAGCACACCACAGGCCACCATCAAACCAACATCAGGAAGCATTGGTGGAGGAACTCCACTGTTGATTGAAGGAAATGGCTTTGTGGTAGGAAACACCACTGTGATGTTTGATTACGACCCCTGCTCTATTTTGGAAGTAACCCCAGACAGAGTAAAATGTTTGACACCTCCTCATTCAGAGGGAGAGGTGCAGGTGGATATTTTGGTGTATGATGTTGAGTACCCACAACAAAGTTTTAACTACGCACTTGATCAAACTCCAGACATCAGCTCAGTGAGCCCTTTAACAGGTAAGATTCATGCTACAGTCATACATTTTTAAGGAAACAAATTACAGCAGTTAGTTAAAAGTGGAGCCAAAACCGTATTATGATCACTATACCTATTATTACCATAGACTGTAAAAATAATGGTTGACGCCTGTTCGCTCTCTTCCATTGGTGAAAAGTGAAGCCGCCAGTGTCCCGATACGGCACTGACATCTTGGGTCTTGACTCTGCACATTAGCGATGTGCAGTAGTGAGCTGGGTGGCAAATATCTGCAAATATCCTTTTTAATAGTTTCTCGAAGTGGATTTGTCACCGCGGAGTGGTTTCCCAATTCGTCTGTCACAACGTGACGTCGTAGTGACCGACTGAAAGGGAACTAGACTTACTTCCTTAGGTAATTTCGCTCATCAAGAAAAAGCATCTTTATTTAAGAATTTTTTGATATTTCTACTGAAAACAAGACAAAAATACTAAGTAAGAAAGTCATTGTAAATATGAATTCCATAAATATTAGTGCTGTAAACAGATTTTCTATTTTTTAGCCTGATTCCATCATTCACTTAAGACAATGGCATCATTTAAAAATTTTTTTATGGAAGTCAGTGGTGAGTATATTATAAAATCAGATTATAAACGCTGCTCTTTTTGTTCAGCATAACAATGAAATCAATACAAGTTTGTAAAACAAGGCTCATTTTTGGGTGACAACTCACACCTACTCAAAGTCTGATTATACTGCCACTTAAGCCCTTTTCACACAGAAATTCCGTAAAATACACGTAAAATGCATCCTGGATTTTTCCGGAATAGTTAGAGTTTATGTTCGTTCACACTGCCAAGATTACAAGGCATCTGATGGTCCCGGAAAGACACGTGACATGTTGAAAGTCCCGCCCTCTCTTCTACGCAGCGTCTGAAGTTTGCATATTATATATTATTTCTCTCTCCAGAAACAACTGGCGTGCATTTTTGTTTATAATAAGACTACAAAGGAGCGCGTGAACGCACAGTTCTATGCTGGTGAATGATCTCAGCTTCAGAGTGGATATTTGACGAGCTCCCTGATTTCTGCTTTGATACAGTTTTCAGACATTTCTCATCGTGATTGTTTAGATGCATTTATTACACGGCTCTCTGGAATGCTTGATTCTGATTGGTCAGTTGAGACATTTGCAGGTTCGTCCTTTTCAAATAATAACCGCTCCAAAATAATAACGCATAGCCGGTACTACTTGCACAAGTAAAATCGCTCCGTGCCAATAAAGATCAATAAAGATTACTGTCTGTTTGGCGCCATCTTGTGACAAACACTCGACAACCACGACAAGACACAGACAGCTTACTGAGACTGAACTTGACAAAATAGAGCATGACAGCTACGAAGCCATCACACAAAAAAAAAATACAGAATGGGCATTAAAACTTCTCAAAGACTGGCTAAAAGAGAAAAAATGGAGACAAGTATGAAGCAGAGGATCTTAATAAGGTATTACGATCATTTTATGCATCTGTGCAAAGTTTCGCGGAAGGATAAAAATGTTAATTTAAAACAAATATGCCAATAAAACGTTTCAAATTCATATTCATGTCCAGTTTTTTTTCTTATGTGGCAAGTAGCCGTGTAATAAGCGGGATAATGTAGAGGCAGCAGGTAGTTATTGGGAAATAAGCCCCTTCGGTGTGATACAAGACCCTCCGCTTCGCGTCGGGTCCTGATCACACTGCTTATTTCCCAATAACTACCGGCTGCATCTACATTATCCCTTACTTAAAACCCGCATTTTGAGGAGCTGAACAATATATCTCGTTGGAATGACATGCGGGTATTTTCGTTTATTATAGCTCAAATGAGCATGTGACGCGATATTCTTTTATGCTGCTGAATGATCTCCGTTTCAACGCAGTAAGTAACGAGCTAACTTACCTGATATCTGCTTCAGTCCAGTTTGCTGACATTTCTCGTAGTGAATGTTGTAAATCCCTCATTTTAAAGAGTTGAACCAACTTCATGTATGGCAAGCCGTTTTAACTTTTATTCGTTGTGTTCTTGATATCAACAATTCAATTTTCACTAGTTACAATTTTAATTCTTGACATCAGAAATTACATTTCTACTAGTAACAATGGCAATTCTTGCTATCAACAATTACATTTCCACTAGTAACAAGGTCCGTGTACTTTTGCGTCCATTCATGTTTCCTTTTTAAACCATGCTATGAAAAATAAAATATAAACGGTTGTAATATTTTTAAAATGCAATATTACATTTCAAAATTTAAATTCAAACTGTATTTAGAACATCCTACCCCAAAAAAACTAATATTGATGTATTTTCAGATTTTTGTTTATGATTTTTGCACCTTTCTTATACATTTAAAACTAAAATTAAAAAACGCGATTATTAGCTATTTCACATTCAGACTTCTTTGGCAGTGATCGCAGTGCTTTGCTTCATGCATGTAAACATCATCATTCTACGCATTTTGTACATTTCTTCAAGTTTTGTCAAATTATGTTAACACAGCAAGCAAAAACCGAGACTCTAGTCCGGCCATGTGCAATAGGAACACACTTCTACCCTAAATAACCTTAAATTTGGTTACATGCCGCTTGTCAAAATAACTTGGAGAAGTAGGCCTGTATTCCATTATGTAAGCAACAGGTGTTCAAGGTGTTTGCTTTAATTTCTTTTACATGTTGTAAACATACGCATCGTCTATTCTTGGGCTAGACTATTAGACTTTCACTGACAACCTAAATTTTGCCTTGTTTTAGCCAAAATTGCTTGCTGGGAAGCCGGTGCATGCGGAAGACAGATACACATTTTATAATTAACGGCTATTTAAATGAATATGCAGTGTTTCAGTCAGAAACAATTGACTAGTTTTAGATTCAGCCTGTGCGCATCTGTCATCGCAACAAGTTATGGTTCAGACACAGGTATTTAAACGCAAATCAACATTCATTCACAACGAGAAATGTTCAAAGTGAACGGGAAGGACTGTGCGAAAATAGAGAGATTATGCAGTATAAAAAAAGACAGACGTCCGTCTGAAACAGTAAAAAAAGTAGTTTGTTATTTATATATATGATATAATTTTCACAAATCATGCTCTATCTAAAACAATCAAATTGGCATGAACACCGACTGCTTGTTGATTGAAAATAGCCGTTAATGGTAAAACCCCTCAATTGAAACTGGAAAACTAAGCGGAGGAAGAAGACCACCAGTTTAAGATTAATGTAAAATAATTGTGTTGTTTTACACTTGTATTGAAATTGTTATTTTTTCATTAAAACCTTTAAAACCCGTTTTCATTTAGTCATGGAAGTAAAATCTTCTTCCTTTATTTCTTAACGCCATTCCAGCATCTAGGGCTATATTCATGGCGAGAACCAGGTAATCCATACACAAGTTTATTCAGACAAGTTGATTTATACACAAGTTGGGGGAGGGACAATTTGGTATCTCCAATTTGCCTAACTTGCATGTTTTTGGCCTGTGGGAGGAAACCTGGAGTAAACCACGCTGACACAGGGAGAACATGCAGAAACTCCACACAGAAAGGCCACCTGCCCCATGGAAGTAAAAAAGCAGGCTTTTAATTGCTTTAAATGGCTATCCATTATATCATCAAAAAATAATTTACAAGTATGTAAGAAAAGGTTTGTACTGTAAAAATACTTTATTTGTTACGTTACAAACAGGAGATAAAGAATTTACAAACAGCAAAGTCTCCGCAAGGTTCAGCACTTGGACAGCGTCAGTTTTTTTAAGCATTACTTAAAAATGTTTCTCATCTCCCCATATCCACAGGTACAGAGTCATCATATACAATAAATCCGTGAGTTAGCATTTAAAATCATTTAAAAACAGATGCATTTGTTTAAAGCAAAGCATTTACCTGTATTTACCAGGCTGCAGGTGAAGCAGCTCTTTGTGCCTTCTAACGTCTCATAATTAGTCCATATTTATGTCCAAGAGACTTATGGCAAGCCGTTTTAGCTTTTATTCATTGTGTTCTTGATATCAACAATTCAATTTTCACTAGTTAAAATTGTAATTCTTGACATCAGAAATGACATTTCCACTAGTAACAATGGCAATTCTTGATATCAACAATTACATTTCCACTAGTAACAATGGTAATTCTTCATATCAACAATTTAATTCTTCATATCAACAATTCAATTCTTCATATCAACAATTAAATTCTTGATATATGTAATTGTATTTTCACTAGTGAAATATCACCATAGGCTGCCATTCAAATTCAATTCTTGATATTAAGAATTACATTTCCACTAGTAACAATGTTAATTGTTGATATCAACAATTCAATTCTTGATATCAAGAATTAAATTATTGATATCAACAATCGAGTTCTTGATATCAAGAATTCAATTGTTACTAGTTAAAATGTCAATTATTGATATCAATAATTCGATTGTCACTAGTAACAATGTTAATTTTTGTTATCTGAAATATGGCAAGCCGTTTTAACTTTTATTCATTCGTAGGATATGAATTTGTGATATCAACAATTCAATTTTCACTAGTTAAAATTGTAATTCTTATGGCAAGCCGTTTTAACTTTTATTCATTCGTAGGATATGAATTTGTGATATCAACAATTCAATTTTCACTAGTTAAAATTGTAATTCTTGATATCAGATATTACATTTCTACTAGTAACAATGGCAATTCTTGATATCAACAATTACATTCCCACTAGTAACAATGTTAATTCTTGATATGAGCAATTTAATTCTTGATATCAACAATTACATTCCCACTAGTAACAATGTTAATTCTTGATATGAGCAATTTAATTCTTGATATCAACAATTACATTCCCACTAGTAAAAATGTTAATTCTTGATATCAATAATTCGATTGTCACTAGTAACAATGTTAATTTCTGTTATCTGAAATTGTATTTCTGATATCAATATCATTTTAGATATCTAAAATGGCTTTCTTACTAGTAACAATCCCATTCATGATATCAGAAATTAAAATTGTCACTAGTGACAATCGAATTCTTGATATCAAGAATTAACATTTTAACTAGTAACAATTGAATTCTTGATATCAAGAATTGAATTGTTGATATCAAGAATTGAATTGTTGATATCAAGAATTGAATTGTTGATATCAAGAATTAACATTGTTACTAGTGAAAATGTAATTCTTGATATCAAGAATTGAATTGTTGATATCAAGAATTGAATTGTTGATATCAAGAATTGAATTGTTGATATCAAGAACACAACGAATAAAAGTTAAAACGGCTTGCCATAATTGTTGATATCAAGAATTGAATTGTTGATATCAAGAATTGAATTGTTGATATCAAGAATTGAATTGTTGATATCAAGAACACAACGAATAAAAGTTAAAACGGCTTGCCATAATTGTTGATATCAAGAATTGAATTGTTGATATCAAGAATTAAATTGCTGATATCAAGAATTAACATTGTTACTAGTGGGAATGTAATTGTTGATATCAAGAATTAAATTGCTGATATCAAGAATTAACATTGTTACTAGTGGGAATGTAATTGTTGATATCAAGAATTGCCATTGTTACTAGTAGAAATATGGCAAGCCGTTTTGACATTTTTTCATTTACATTTACTAGTATCTATTTTTTAGGTACTAGTTCTTATTTTTTAGTTACTAGTATCTATTCGATTAAATACTAGTTCTTAATCATTAGATACTAGTACCTAAAAAATAGATACTAGTGCTTATTTTTAGATACTAGTGCTTATTCATTAGATACTAGTACTTATTCAATAGATACTAGTATCTATTCATTAGATACTAGTTCTTTTTCATTAGATACTAGTACTTATTCCAATAGTGACTATGATTAAATTATACTTTACTAGTTAAGAAAAATATAAAACTAGTACTTATTATTTAGTTACTATCAACTTTTTTGATCAAAGATATCCTGAACTTTATAGATACTAGTACTTTTTCATTTAAGTATGCAAATAATATGTTGAATAATAATGAAGCAACATTATGTAAGCTTAAAACATTGTAATGTAGAAGTGTCCAGTAGGGGTCACTTTTGGGTAACAATTCACAGAATATAGGTAGGAACCTTTCACAGTTTGTTGACTGCTACACAAGGATAAGCTATGCCACTAAGCAAGTGAGAAATATGCAGCTATGTATTGGTAAATTATTTGAATTGTAGATTTATTGACTTTTTGGATTCTTGCTTCTTTGAAATGAAGACCAATTAAATAAAATCCACAGATTGGCAATTAACTTGTGAGTGGACATCTTAGTTAATAACAAACCAAGTGTGTGCATAGTGCATACATTAAAGAGCACTGTCTAGCATCTCTCAGCTGCTTTAAGTAATAGACTAGGGATGCAAACGTGTCACATTTCAGCAAAATCGCTGTTTTGGATCCAAAATAGGTCATTCTTGTGATTTGTCTAGATCCAATAAGTTTTCTAAAACAGGGATGAGTGGCGTCTGCAATGGGGTTGCAGTGAATAAAATCATGAAAATCATGTCCAGCTGTTACAATGTCTATTTACTAACCAGTGTGGTAGGATGTTTTACAATTTATAGTCACATTATTTCCTGCAGTCTGTGTACATTGAGCACACATACATAACTCTGTAGTATTTTCTCAACCGGATGCAAAAATACCTTGTGCATATTATGCGCAGAAGAATTGTGCTGAAGTTCATGTCTTATATTTATCTCTTATTTACGGATCACATGATTCTCATCACAGAAACATGCAAGGCAATGACAACACGCATTAATAAGGTCATGGAGTCACGTGCTGTACATTCTGCAGGGTTCCTGTCTTACATAAGATTACATAAAGAAATGAAATTATTAATTTTTTGCCTTTTAAAAAAGTGTGTTTTCATTGCCTTTATATGAAAACTTCGTAAGAACAACTTTCACCAACTCAACACAACTTTGACTTTGTACATTTATCAGGAGATAAAGTGTGAACTCAGTGAGAGATGCTGTGCGCTGCATTGCCAAGTCCTCTACCTTTTTGCAGACTTCAGATTTAGGGTACTTTTAAACTGTTTCAGCAAGTTTATTTTTTTCTGTGGGTTAAAGATGAAAGGATTTAATTTATAAGTTATTGGAATTTGGGCCATGAATAGTGATTGGGAAGCTTTTTGGATAGTTTTAATGTTCACTGGGTTGGTTTGATAAGCGAATCTGGCAACACTGGTTGTGAGCTGACATCATTTAGATCGTATTATATATAATGTAAAAAACATTTTAATTAGATTGCAATGTTTAAGGTACATGTAAACTGTACTGTCTTAACCTAAATCATTAAATTCATTTATTGACAAAATTATTTGCATGTAAACAGGGCACTTTGGTTTTCCAAAGTTACTAGCCACTCGTCATGTTCGCTGGCCACAATTTTTTTGTTGGAAAAATATATTTTATATTATTAAAATTGACTTTGGCATGCTAAAATTACATATATTAGCTGGTATATACCTGGTATTAATACAGATCATATCATCTATTTAGCTCCATGAAAAACAATCTGCCACTGAAAAAAATCTTGAACTTTATCGGCTTCTTCTGAACTCTTTTCATCATCATAATCATCATCATCATTGTCCTCTATCGCCCATTGTTTACTTTAGGAAAGTGTATTTTGTTATACTGTGACTGTCAAGAAGTGTTTGTGTTTGCAGTTGCTTATTCTGTTCATCTAACCCAGTTCATATCACCATTTACCATCACTGTGTTGGATACGTGTTGTATGTTTAATAAACTACCTGTTGCTTTTACATCTGTGTCAATCCCTCTGCCTACCATAACAATAACATTCACATAGAGAATATTTTATATTTAAGCAATAAGGTACGAGAGGCTGTGCTGTATCGTGAATAAGTAACGGCTGAAGGGCGTTGTTAGGCACGACGCGAAGCGGAGTGCCTGCAACCCCTTCAGCCGTTACTTATTCACGATACAGCACTTGCCTCGAGTACCTTATTGCTTTTATAAAACGGTTACCACACAATATTAAAGTAAAAAAAATATTAGTGCAACTTTCATGAAGTTAAATCAATAAAAGCATTCCTTCCGCTAGAAAAAATAGTCCCTGAATGCAAACAATCATGGAAGCTCAAATAAAAACAACAAACTGCTCTCAGACTTTGTCTCATTATATGTTTATGTGTTGCTAAGGGTGTTGCTAAGGGCGCAGTGATATTAAATAGAACCGTTGGGTGAAGCGGTCATAGCAGTGCTTTATTGTGAATAAAGCACACCTATTGACCAATCAGAATCAAGGATTGGAACTAACCGTTTTATAATATTTATTATAAAACGGTTAGTTCCAATCCTTGATTCTGATTGGTCAATAGGTGTGCTTTATTCACGATAAAACACTGCTATGACCGCTTCACCCAACGGTTCTATTTAATATCACTGCGCCCTTAGCAACACCCAACACATAAACATATAATGAGACAAAGTTTGAGAACAGTTTGTTGTTTTTATTTGAGCTTTCACGTTGTTGTTCGCAGTCAGGGACAATTTTTTTCTAGCAGAATGAATGCTTTTATTGATTTAACTTCATGAAAGTTGCACTAATACATTTTTTTACTTTAATATTGTGTGGTAACCGTTTCATAAAAGCAATAAGGTACTCGAGGCAAGTGCTGTATCGTGAATAAGTAACGGCTGAAGGGCGTTGTTAGGCACGACGCGAAGCGGAGCCTCTCGTACCTTATTGCTTACAGTGCGCTCAGACTGTGTCCCGTGCATTCGCGAATCCATCAGCTCTCGCGCTCTCTCTGGTGAAAAGGTGACGCTTTGGTTCGCAACGCTCCGCTGATCGCACGCGCCTCTCAACAGATGGTCTCAGTACGTTGCGCTGGGTGCAGGGAGTGCTCATGGAAGTTTTAGTTTCCCAGTATCAGTTTGCATTGTTTATAATTCGCATAACTTTTAAGAAAATTACAAAAAAAAAAAGTATATTCAACCAGCCAATGTGGCTAGTGGGATTGGCTGTCTTACCCACCACAGCCGAAATCTACGGCGGGTTGGCGGGTGTTATTGTCAAGCCCTGCATAAGATCATGTTTTTTTTTTTTTGCAGATTCCCAATTATGTGAGCCTGAAGGCGGAAGGTTTAGGGTGAAATAATTTTTGATAAAGAGATAAAAGGGGTTGAATGAATGTAAACAGCCCCACCTGAGGGTCAAATGCAGATTATATTGCTTTACATTGTTATTGTTTAACCTGCTGCCTTACAATATTCATACATACTGTTTTAGAGCTGTGAATGTAAACTGTCGTGTGAACAGAACAGACCCTACAGTAGGTTTATCTACCTGTTCTTCTGAACTGCCAATAATCAATCCAAATGTCATAACATGAGATTAATTTAACTCTCTACCATGATGAAGACATTTTTCTTACTCATTTTCTTATTTTTCTTATAATATCGTTCACCCAAAGCAATAAATATTAAACAAAGTCTTTGTTTGTGTCTTTATGCTAAGCGATTAGCCAGATATGCTCACATTTACAAAGCCAGTTACTAAACCATCAATATCACTTTAAATAGTATAATACATTGTATTACCATGTAAACTCTGATTGGATGGTTGAGGGGTACTCATGTTTATGTAATGATCTCTTTGAATCAAGATATCTCCAAACAGCTTCTTACTAGTTCCTTTTGAGATTGAAGATATCTCCAAATAAATAAGTACTAGTAGTTATTCTGTTTTTGATATCAACTAATCATTTCTGATGGTATCTATTCCAACAGTGACAAGTATCTTTTTAAATATTACTGGTAACTAGTCATTAGCTACTAGTAAGTATTATTTAACACTGGGGCTTAATCATTAGAAACTAGTACCTATTTATAGACACTAGTAGTTATTCATTAAGTACTAGTAGTTATATATTAGACACTAGTGTCTTTTCCAATAGGTACTAGTAACATTTTTAATCTTACTAGTCACAATTGTTTTTGTACCTGTCATATGGAATGACTAGTCAAAATGGCCACTGTATAGTAAAATTAAAAATCTTACTAGTAAAATAAATTATCTTACTAGTTTCTATTTAAAAAAGTACTAGTGTCTAATGAATAAGTACTAGTATTTATTGAATAAGTACTAGTAACTAATTAATAAATACTAGTATCTAATAAATAAGAACTAGTATCTATTTGAAAGGTACTAGGATCTTACGAATAAATACTAGTATTTGTTTGATAGGCACTAGTATCTAATAAATAAGTACTAGTATCTAGTGAAAAAGAACTAGTATTTGATGAATAGATACTAGTATTTATTAAATAAGTACCAGTATCTGATTAATAAGTACTAGTATCTAATAAAAAAGCACTAGTATCTAATGTTTAGTTACTAGTGATGATTGGAATACATACTAGTCAGAATTTAATAGTTGATATCTGAATGACCGATCTTCATAGAAATCAATGGGAAATTTTTGAAATTTGTTACTAGTAACAATGGAATAATTACTAGTCACTATTCCAATAAGTACTAGTATCTAATGAATAAGCACTAGTATCTATTTAAAAAGTACTAGTATCTAATGAATAAGTACTTGTATCTAATTAATAAGTATTAGTATCTAATAAATAAGCACTAGTATCTAATAAATAAGCACTAGTATCTAATTTTTAGTTACTAGTATCTAATGATTAAGAACTAGTATCTAATGAATAGATACTAGTATCTATTGAATAAGTACTAGTATCTAATGAATAAGCACTAGTATCTAATAAATAAGCACTAGTATCTATTTTTTAGGTACTAGTATCTAATGGTTAAGAACTAGTATCTAATTGAATAGATACTAGTAACTAAAAAATAAGAACTAGTACCTAAAAAATAGATACTAGTAAATGTAAATGAAAAAATGTCAAAACGGCTTGCCATAGTAGAAATGTAATATCTGATATCAAGAATTACAATTTTAACTAGTGAAAATTGAATTGTTGATATCAAAAATTCATATCCTACGAATGAATAAAAGTTAAAACGGCTTGCCATAGTGGAAATGTAATTCTTGATATCAAGAATTCAATTCTTGATATCAAGAATTGAATTGTTGATATCAAGAATTGAATTGTTGATAGCAAGAATTACCATTGTTACTAGTAGAAATGTAATATCTGATATCAAGAATTACAATTTTAACTAGTGAAAATTGAATTGTTGATATCAAGAAAACAATGAATAAAAGTTAAAACGGCTTGCCATACTTCATGTTGCCATGACACTCGCGTCCTCACTACAGCACGTGCGTCATTGTTTATGCGTCTCATTTATCATTTCCTGATAACTGCTTCAATCTAGTTTGCAACATTTCTCGTGGTGAATGTTTATATGCATGTTATCTGTCGTTGTAAGGAGTTGAACCATAACTTGTGTTGTGATGATGACGCGCGCGTCCTCACTTCGACACGCCCTTTACGGCATTCTTGTTCACACAGAGGGTTACCCGCGTATCTTACTAGGTCCTCTTTCCGGCAACCATCCCAGAAGATTAACGGAACGAGTTTTTATTCACACAGACGCTTGTCTGGCAATTTTACGGGTATTTTCTGGGACCAGAGGTCTGTGTGAATGGGGTTTAAGTGGAGCAAAAACACAATGACACAACCGCCCCAGACATTTAAATTCTGGTTGAGTACCATCCGGCCTTAATAGCAAGCTCCATGTTTTAATGGTGCAGATGCACCATTTACTACCTGATTATAACACATCAGCTGATATAGTCACATCATAATAATACTGATGACATGTTTTTCTCACAGGTCCTGTGGGAACAGAGATCACTGTGTCCGGTTCAGGGTTTGGCACAGATGCAGCGCTCATCTCAGTGGAGATTGATGGAGTGGAGTGTGATGTGACATCCATCACAGACACACAGTTGCTGTGCACTGTTGGAGAACATGCAGGAGGAACGTTTCCGGTTATGTTATACCATCAGATCAAAGGTCATGCTTTGACACAGTCGGTCTTTAGCTATGAACTGCTGCTGACAGGTGTCACACCAAATGAAGGTAATACAAAAATAAATATCTACTCCTCTCCTCTGTTGTTCGTTTCAGAAAAGGAAAAAATCTGTTTTGTGCTAAGTAACTATTGTGAATTTAAGAGACTAAACAAAGTTGATCAGAAGGATCAAACACATCAGATTCAATAAAACGTTTTTGGTCAATATGCAAATTGTTTAGTTTAGTAGCCTACTGTTCAGAATGTTAAGGTGTATGAGTTTTGAGTTAAACCCTTTATTCTGTATTACTTCAGGAAGCTATGCTGGAGGAGCTGTTGTTGAGATTCAAGGTTCTGGATTCGACCCAAACTCCACCAGAGTCCTCATATGTGACAACGAGTGTACTGCAGACCTGCAGATCTCCACATCTACCCAACTGTACTGTGAGGTCCCATACAGCAATGGTATTTATTACTTTCTCATCAAGCCTTGCATTTAGGGTGACCAGATGAGATTGGCTGAAATTCGGGACGGGGGTCAGAAGTTATGGGGGGGGGGGGTTCATCCAATATTAGTTTAATTAATTTATTTTATTTAATAATTAAAGATAATGAATTTCAAACAGAACCAATCATATTATTATAAGTACCTATGCATTAATAAATTGATATAATATGTATAGAACTATTTTATACTTCATAGTTTTCATTTACTTAATACTAAAAGATAATGAATTTTAAAAGGAAGTTACTGAACCAAATCATATTTTTATATATATTAATATAAGTACATAATTTTTTTAACACAGTGCCTCGTCACCAATCTGACTCCTTCAAGCACTTTCAACTGTCCTCACGGCTGCTGCAACTTTCGCTCTCTTAATCTACTCTATAAAACAAAATTGTCCTATTGTCTTTCTTGCATATAGATGAATTAGATAAAGTAATTTCGCAGAGGTTTTAACTGAGTTAGATTAAAGGGGGGGAATAATGGTATTTCAAGCATTCTGACTTATTAACACAGTTATAGAGTTGTTTCCTCATGCTAAACGTAGGCAAAGTGTCAAAACAGCAGTTGGGCGTGTTTCAGAGTATTTCTGTGCCGAATGCACTTCGCCAGGGTTTCGCCACAAGTTTCGGCTAGTTTTTTTCGATTACAGTTCTAACTGACGTTTCAGGGGTTTTCGATACGTATCACTTCTTTATATTGGCTTCCGCCGGAAAACTTCCCCCGGAAAACCCCGCCCAGCCGTCAGTCAGCGGGAGACGTTAGAGCTTGCTAACAGCTTATCACGCCACTCAGCTTTGTTTAATTTCAAAAGTCAACAATGGCACAACAAGAAGTGTGTTTTTGGATGTAAGGAGAAGACCTCCAGCCTTATGGAAACAATGGATATAGTTTATTATCCGGATTAGCAGCGGAGTTTTGCGTGTGTGTTTGATGCTGTGGATTTTCAGAACCGGGTCATGACGAGTTACACGTGGTAAGTAAGACTTCTGTCTTATGTTGGAAATAGGCGCGTGTATATTATATAAATGACACAAACATGTAGTGAATCATAAGTTAAAACAGTGTTGTATAGTGTTGCATGACTCGTACTCGCTCCTCCTGCGGTAGTAACTCCTCCTTCTTCATTTTTTCGTACGTTATCGGAAAGATTCGGTAAAGCTAATCTTTCTTTTATAAATCTGATTAAACTAAAGACTCTTCAGAGATATAAAGGATGTCATCCTACTCTATAGGTACTCCATATTAACATCAGAAATGCAGAAACAGCGTGTGTTACGTGAGCTTTAAGATTAAGGGGCTGGAGACATCAGCACTTTTAAATGCCAGCTGTTTTTCAGCTGAGCGCTTTAGTAAGGGGGCGTGCACACCAACGCTTTTACGCCCGCGGCCGGCGCATGTTTTCAATTCATTTCAATGGAAGCTCAGCGTTTTTCAAATAAGCCAACAGCTAGCGTTTTTTTCCCGCGCTAAATACCGGCGCTCGGCGGTTTTCTGCGCTCGGCGCTGAGCACCGAGAGTTGAAAAATGTTCAACTTTGGAAGAAAAGCTCCGCTCGTCAATGTCAGTTCTCACACAGCCGTCCAATCACAGTGGAGGTGGGGTGGGACAAGTATCACAGCAACCAACCGTCTCACAGCTGACGTATCAGAGCTACCAAAGCGCTTAGCTGAAGAAAGCTGGCACTCAGCTGAAAAACAGATGACATTCGGCGTTGTCCAGGCGTTTTCAGCCACGTTTAAAAGTTTTGTTGTGTCCAGCCCTAAGTTTCCATTGGAATCACTTGAAAACATGCGCCGGCCGCAAGCGTAAAAGCTTTGGTGTGTCCAGCCCCAGCTTCAGTATAATTTTCGGGACAATTAGAGCAGGATTCGGGATTCGGGACAGCAGCTTAGATTTCGGGACTGTCCCAAATTTTTCGGGACTTCTGGTCACCCTACTTGCATTTGTGTTTTGAAACAAAATTGATCATGTATCAAACAAATCTATCACTATGTATGTGGATCAGAAATATGTACTATAATATTGTGTGGAAGGAAAATTGTGCCAGAAATACTAAAATAAGTCAATCATTTAGCTTAAAGCTCCACTGTGTAGTTTTTTGAGTTAATTCTTAGTGAAAACCCATGTGTTCTTTCAAAAGTATGTGCTCATTCATGTGTAATTACTTCCACCCACTAATCAAAGTATTCTCGTAAGTGTAGAATTTGCTATTTAAAATACATACGGGCGAGTCGGTCGACTGGCTGAAACCATGTTGTGCCTCCATCTTTGAAATACATTTGGAGACGAGGGACATTCCTGAAATTCAAGCTCCGGCTTTCGCGCTTTCAGACTACACTCACACTGGCCGCTAGCTGAAGCCTCCCGAGGTTGGCAAATGTATGGGTCCCCAAGTGGCCACGATCGTTCTCTCTCGTGCGCAAGAGTGCATGCTGAGGCTGCGTTCGTGGAGGGTTCATACTCCTAAGAGAGCATGACCCTCTTGGATGACAGAGAGGGGTTTCGTACCTCCGGGAACGTCAACCCCCTCCTTTTCCGTTGCGGAGCCTTGTAAAAAGGTACGGAAGCAAAACTCCAGAAATCTTATCTCTGTATATATGGTGCTGACTCGATTAGCTGGTCTGTCCAGTGACTGTCCAGTGACTGTCCAGTGACTGTCCAGTGTTCTACGACGCTCTCGTCCTATTTCGGTCCTCACGAGGATTCTATGTCTGTCACAGCATCGGAGAGGGGGTCATCTATTTGGTCGCCGACTCTGACCCACTCCCGCCTTCGGGTAGGGGCTGACGTGCTCGACCCCGAGTGGCAGCCATGTACGCTCGGGCCACTGAGACGGTTTGTGTGGAGTGGAGAACTCCTCCCCCACCTGCATTGTCTCTCCTAGATGATTGGTACTTCAGGACTGCAAGAACAGCCACAACCTTTTGTGCCTTGCCTCCCAAGGTGCATGTTGGTTGACACTGTGGTGGAAAACTCGTTTTCCTCCCAGAACCGACCGTTCAGCCATCACCTCTCACCTCTGCTGACGGCGAGGCCGCTATGGGTGGCGTTGGTCCAAGAGACCAGCCATCCTCCCCTCACAAGCCCACTACTTGACTTAAAACACACCTGACATGCCAACTTGAATTGCTGTGTTTCCAAGACACGGCGTTCCTTCCGATGTCTCTGTTGGAGCATAAATTTGTATTATAAAGCTCCAGGAATTTCGAGTATAAGCTTTTCATCCATTTTGCTAGTTTGGATGCAACAATTGGCCGTGCGGGTAATCATCACAGAGCGCAGCGCAAAAGTGAAACTATTTTGAAATTTGACCGCGTTGTGAATGCAAGCTGCGCTCGCGCTTTGCTCGACACAAGAACAAACCGCCCTTGCACGGCGCAAGCCATTGAAACGAATGGGTTTCATAGCGCAGCGCACACCACGTCCTATGTGAAAGCCGCATTAGGCACTGAAGGATCTACAAGGGCGAGGTCAGGGTTCGGTGGCCAAAGAACCCTGTGTGGCACTGACTTGGCGCTACGAGCGACTTAGGTTCACTGCACATGCTGTCGGAGGTGCTATGCCTACCCCGGTGGTCCAGGAATGCCATCTCTGGTTGTGTCTTGCGGGGATTAAGTAGGTCGTCAAGAATCGTTTCCTAATGCTCCGTTTTAGACCAGCCATTTTGATGATGCGGCTAAGAGCGCCCAACAATTCTCGGCCGCTCTAGAGCAGACTGAGGCATCATGCCACGTCGGAGCCTAGCTGCCCCCTCCGTTACATCAGTATATCGGTCTGCTTCTCGCCGAGGGCGTTCTGCTACGGCCTTTTTTGTTCCTCCATCCCGGCAGCTCTGAGGAACCTGTTGTAAGCAGTTCACCCCGCCTACTCAGCCCGCTACAGAGGTGGAAAACGAAACCTTGCAGCGCTGAGTCGGGCGACCTGGAGATGGAGGGGATCGCTCGTCAGGAGATGAAGGCACCACTCCTCCCCCCAGAGGAGGGCTGGGTGGGGAATCCTTGGTTTCGTTTTATTCTGTTCCACCGGCTTCAATCGGAACCCACTAAACCTCAAGAGTGAATTCCTCTTCCTTCTCCAGGTCTCAGGAGGCATGTAGGAGTTTCGGATGGGCTTAAAACCCTACGTTCTCCTCTTCCTCATTCACCAGCGGATGTGTCGAGTGTCCTGGGACATTTACAAAAAAGCCCCTGCTTAACCATCCATCAGCAGAGCCAGGTGAGTGTTTCATCACACACAATCTCTCACAATCTCTCACGCCATTAATTCCCCTCGCTCGGTCTTTGGGGGCTTGGCAACAGCTTCCAACTCCGTCGCGTTGGCTTTTACACACAATCTGTCTCCGCTATGCAATTCAATTTGCCCGGCATCCTTCCAAATTCTCAGGCGTTCGCTTCACCACGGTGAAGGCTGCCGATGCGCACGTACTGCATGCAGAGATCGCTGTCTTGCTGGCGAAGGACGCGATCGAGCCAGTTCCTCCAACCAAGATGAAGGGAAATGCTGTCACCAAGCAAAGGATGTCTCATTGGATTGTGGACACTATTACCCTTGTTTATGAAAAGCAGGGTGTTCCTTGCCCATTTAATCTGCGTGCACATTCTACGAGAAGTATGGCATCATCTTGGGCGTTGGCTCGTGGTTCCTCGCTAACAGACAACTGCAGAGCTGCTGGTTGGGCGACACCTAACAAGTTCACTAGGTTTTACAGTGTTCGTGTCGAGCCGGTATCCTCTCTGGTTCTTTCTTCTAAGGACCACTAGAGACCGACTCGTGTCGGCTTGCAGCCTCTATTTTGGTGCTGCACAACCGCACCATTATGGAAGGCCGTTATAGCAAAAACGTCACAAACTAGCGTTTTTCACTCCTCCACTGCCTTGACAGCCTCTCACTAGATGTTTCCATGTGAACCTGGGTTAGGCACCCGCATTGTGCCCCCTATTGGTCTCGGTGTGTGTATTTCAGTGGAAATTCTTACCACATTCCCCTAGCGGAGCACGCCCTAGTTTGAGATATTACTAAGAGGGTTTTCACGCTATGTTTTAAGCTCTCACAATGTCACCCATGTGGTAGACCCCCCTAGAGGGTAGTTCCACAGTGTTCTAGTCCCGCCTGACAAGTTCGCTTCCCAGTTCGCTTAGTCACTGTCGTGGGTAGTGACTGGCCTTCTGCAAGTAAGCCTTAGCATCCGCCCCCTACGTAGAGGATGGAGGGCTTTTGCAGGCACTGGAATGGTTCAGCTTCTGTGGCGCTTTGGTAAGGTTTCCCAAAACGCCCAGGGCCGGCCCTGGCCAATTTGCTGCCCTAGGCAAGATTTCACCTGGTGCCCCTGGAATTAGACAATTGTGTTCCGATCATTTTGTTTATAAACTTACACAGAAACAAACTGCACAGCTTTGTCCTGTTTTCTTTATTTTGAAAATATTTAAAAAAAAAACACACACAAACTATATATAAAAAACTATATTACAGAGACCTTGCCTTCCTTGCCTTTCTTACAGCATATGTAACATTCCAAAAATTATAAATAAGAACATTGCACAAAAATAAATAACTATACACAAACTTGAATGCACTATATGCAAAAGCTATAGCAAATGTTCTACAGCCTTACTCGCCTTGCCTTTCTAGCAGCAAAGTCATCTATGATATCATCATAAGACAGCTTTTGTGAGACCACGTGATTTATGCTAATGACTGAAAGTCCACTGAGACGTTCTTGAGCCATTGTAGATCTCAGGTAGTTTTTAATCAGTTTGAGCTTAGAGAAGCTCCTTTCAGCAGCAGCGACTGTCACAGGTAGAGTGGCAGAGATTCTCAGAGCGACCCACATATTGGGGAAAATTTCCATCAGCTTCTTCTCGTGCAGGAAAGTCAGGAGCTCAATGTTTGTCATATTTTTTGATGGCAGATGTGGAAAGTTTTGCATTTCTAATACAAGTTCTCTGCAATCAATATCTGGCTGTCCATCATGGCTTAAAGCTGTGCTCAGGGTTTGACAGTGCTCTAACAACTCTTCTTTGGACATGTTGGGAAAGTTAAGCAGAATTCCAAATTTGTCATTCACCTCCCCCAGGGTCTGTGATCTTGTATCTAGTGAAGAGAGAGCTGTATCCACGACTACATTAAAAAAATTTGTTTCCAATTTTTTAAGTGCATCACCAATAGACTCATCTGGAGCCTCGTAACCAAAGTGCCTTTTTGTGGTTCTCAACCGCTTTTGTTTGATTACAGCTTCCACGTTCATCTCCTCACACATTTCCTTTGCTGTTGCCTGTGCACCAGAAAATCCAGTATTTCTGTAGCCATCAAGAGAATCTCTGTTTTTTTTCAGCATGTCAACTGCCACATCTAGCTGCATGGATGGTGATTGCATCTGTTTACTCACATGCTGGATCTTGTTGAGAATATCATACCAAATGTGTCATGGTCCTGTCAGACATCCGTGCTAGATGTAGGTCTGAGTGCATCTGACAGGACCGTGGCAGTATCATGTTCTGTGTGGGGACATGTGGGATCACATTCTGTGTGTGGCTGCCACATGTCCCCGGTGTCTTGTTGCTGTCGTGATCTTGCCAGACCTTAGTGTAGATCAGGTCTATGTTCTGTGGGCAAGGTCAGGGCAGCAGTGTGTGTACGTGGGAACACGTGTGTTCACATCATATCTGTGTGACACGTGTTCCCAGTGTTTTGTGGCTGTCATGGTCTTGCCTGACCTTGGTTATTATCCAGAGGGCAGGACCAGGGCAGCAGTGTTTTATGTGGGAATACGTGTGTATTCACATCATATCTGTGTAACACGTATTCCCAGTGTCTTGTCACTTTTACCCTACTCCCTTATGTAATCATGTCTTAAGTGATTAATTATGTTCACCTGTTCCCCATTGATGTGGTGTCTTTATAATGCCCTTGTGTTCTCTGTGTGGTGTGCGTGCGTTGTTTGATGTATGATGTTTGTTAAATCCAAGTGTTCTGGTTTCCATTTATCTGTTACAGTTATTTGTGTTTCATCACATTGTTTTGTTCCTTCCCGTTTTACCCCATCGTGGGTGTTTCAGTTTCAGTTTAATAAATAGTTATATTTTTGTACGTCTTGCGTTTGGGTTCGTCTTCTTTTAGTTTTCCAGTATTCGGTGTATTCCACCGTGACATAACGCACGCACCCAACAGAACCCAGCGAGATGTTTGCTGGCAGCCGCCTGGCGATACGGGGAAGGAGATCCCGCCCCGCATACGAGTCGGGGTACGAGTGTTATGACCCACTCGTATGCGGGCCCGAAGGTAATGCCAGGCGGCGACCGACCGGATCGTTTGGATCCCGCCAGACGCAGGCCAGCTTGAGGGCCATTAGGACCGGGGCTATCCGGCTAGAGGGATCGACTCCTGTCTCCCCGGGGTTGGAGACTACTCCCGGGGCCAGTCTTGGACCTGCTCTCCCTGCGTCGAGGGGGAGGAGGAGAAGGACGAAGAGGGCCTCGGAACCGGCGCAGCCGGAGACCCGTCATCCGCCGGTGCAGCCGGAGACCCGTCATCCGCCGGTGCAGCCGGAGACCCGTCATCCGCCGGTGCAGCCGGAGACCCGTCATCCGCCGGTGCAGCCGGAGACACGTCATCCGCCGGTGCAGCCGGAGACACGTCATCCGCCGGTGCAGCCGGAGACACGTCATCCGCCGGTGCAGCCGGGGACACGTCATCCGCCGGTGCAGCCGGGGACACGTCATCCGCCGGTGCAGCCGGGGACACGTCATCCGCCGGTGCAGCCGGGGACACGTCATCCGCCGGTGCAGCCGGGGACACGTCATCCGCCGGTGCAGCCGGGGACACGTCATCCGCCGGTGCAGCCGGAGACACGTCATCCGCCGGTGCAGCCGGAGACACGTCATCCGCCGGTGCAGCCGGAGACACGTCATCCGCCGGTGCAGCCGGAGACACGTCATCCGCCGGTGCAGCCGGAGACACGTCATCCGCCGGTGCAGCCGGAGACACGTCATCCGCCGGTGCAGCCGGAGACACGTCACCAGGCGGCTTTTCAGCCGCGGGACGTTAAGTTTCATAACTTTGGACATTTTGTTTCCCCTGTTTTTGCCCCACCACCCCTTCATCATATTTTGTTTTTGTTAAATCACCCTAATCCTTTTGTCACCTATGTTTGTTTACCTCTGTTGTTCGTTGTAATGTTGTCGTGGTTGTCTTCTGTTGTGCAGTCTTTCGTTCCTCGTGTTTAATGTTTTTGTTTGTTTTTGTTTGTGACGTCTTGTATCCGTCTTTTAAGTGGGGGGTACTGTCATGGTCCTGTCAGACATCCGTGCTAGATGTAGGTCTAAGTGCATCTGACAGGACCGTGGCAGTATCATGTTCTGTGTGGGGACATGTGGGATCACATTCTGTGTGTGGCTGCCACATGTCCCCGGTGTCTTGTTGCTGTCGTGATCTTGCCAGACCTTAGTGTAGATCAGGTCTATGTTCTGTGGGCAAGGTCAGGGCAGCAGTGTGTGTACGTGGGAACACGTGTGTTCACATCATATCTGTGTGACACGTGTTCCCAGTGTTTTGTGGCTGTCATGGTCCTGCCTGACCTTGGTTATTATCCAGAGGGCAGGACCAGGGCAGCAGTGTTTTATGTGGGAATACGTGTGTATTCACATCATATCTGTGTAACACGTATTCCCAGTGTCTTGTCACTTTTACCCTACTCCCTTATGTAATCATGTCTTAAGTGATTAATTATGTTCACCTGTTCCCCATTGATGTGGTGTCTTTATAATGCCCTTGTGTTCTCTGTGTGGTGTGCGTGCGTTGTTTGATGTATGATGTTTGTTAAATCCAAGTGTTCTGGTTTCCATTTATCTGTTACAGTTATTTGTGTTTCATCACATTGTTTTGTTCCTTCCCGTTTTACCCCATCGTGGGTGTTTTAGTTTCAGTTTAATAAATAGTTATATTTTTGTACATCTTGCGTTTGGGTTCGTCTTCTTTTAGTTTTCCAGTATTCGGTGTATTCCACCGTGACAAAATGACTGTGCAAATAGAGAAGCGGTAGGATCCAATCTCCTCAGCCAAAGACTGGGCTTCAACCTTCACAACAGGGTCTTGAGTAGTTTCCCTCACCTCCAGAAGATCCTCTCTGACTTGCCCAGCCTGGTACCTTACTGCCTGGATGCTGTCTATCCTGCTTTCCCACCTGGTCTCTGACCATGATTTCAGAGTGGTTTTGACGTGTTTCAGGAGGATATACCATCTATGGGTGGAGGCTGAGAAGAGTTTGAACAATTTGGCTACATATCCAAAGTAGCTAATGGCATCTGGTGAGCTCTTAGCAGCATCAGCTACCACCAAATTTAAAGAGTGGGCACCACATGGGACAAAAAAGGCCCTTGAGTTCAGTTGAAGCAGCCTAGCCTGAACACCTTTATTCTTTCCCTTCATGTTGGCACCATTATCGTAGGATTGTCCTCTGCAGTCCTCAAAGGGGATGTTCAGCTCCTGTAGTCTTTTGAGGATGAGAGCAGACAAACTTTCCCCAGTTGACTCCTCTGCCACAAGAAAGCCCATGAAATGTTCTTTAATTTGTGGCAATTCTTCTTCCAGTGAAACAATCCTGACAACCACAGAGAGCTGTTCTTTATGACTCAGATCAGGGGTGCAATCTAAAATGATGGAGAAATACTTTGAGGTCTTGATCTCTTCCAATATTTTTTCCAGAATTTTTGTGCTTATTGAGTCTATGAGTTCATTTTGGATTCTTTTGCCCAGGTAATGTGTGTGACTTCCAGTTCCACTTTCCACCCTACCAACATGCTGCTTCATTATTGGGTCAAATTTGGCCATAAGCTCCACCTCTTTAAGAAAATTGCCATTGTCTGGTTTGTTTAATGTGTCTGTGGATCCCCTTAAAGCAATGTTTCTTTCAGCTAAGGACTGAATTATTGCCACCAGTCTGGTAAGCACCTCTCGCCACCTATTTCTCTCTGCCTCAGCGAGGGTCATCTCTAGCTTATCTATGGTCAACCCTTTTGCAAGACGAACCTCTAATTCCTTCCATGTTGCCATGTTTGTATTGTGCTCATGGCTATCCTCATGGACCTTGAGCAAGTGGCTTGCATTTTTCCAGTCCTTTAGTCCTTCTTTAATCAATTTGAAATCTTTCTGAGAAAAGATTTTGCAGCAAAAGCAGTACAAACTGTCCTTCTTTTTGGAGTACATTAGCCAGCTTCTTTTGATTTTTTCTCCATTGACTAAGACTCTATAAAAATAGTCATGCTGACATCTTCTCCCATCTTTTTGTTTCGGAAATGTGAAATTGTTTTTTATTTGATACGGTCCTCTGAGAACAAACTCTGTTCTTACCTTCTCATTTAAAATAGATGGCCAGTCAGCAGGGTCTAATGGTGCAGCCTTTTCGTAAACTGATGCTAAATCGCTAGGCAGTGCTGAAGTGGAGGGAAGAGATGTGCTTGCTGCTGAATCGCTGGGTGGTGCTGAAGTGGAGGGAAGAGATGTGCTTGCTGCTGAATCGCTGGGTGGTGCTGAAGTGGAGGGAAGAGATGTGCTTGCTACTGAATCGCTGGGTGGTGCTGAAGTGGAGGGAAGAGATGTGCTTGCTACTGAATCGCTGGGTGGTGCTGAAGTGGAGGGAAGAGATGTGCTTGCTGCTGAATCGCTGGGCGGTGCTGAGATGGAGATGTCTGCAACAGGTGGCCCAGGATTTGCAGGGACAGGGTTCAGATATTTCAAAAGTGCATCTGAAGAGAGAAGAGGATTGTATGTGACCATTGGGTGTTACATTTTATTTTTAAAAAGCTGGCGATACTGAAACTATAAAAATATGGCAGCACCTAACCACATTATAGCTTAAACTTATCTATGGTGGTGATAGCCATGAGCACAATACAAACATGGCAACATGGAAGGAATTAGAGGTTCGTCTTGCAAAAGGGTTGACCATAGATAAGCTAGAGATGACCCTCGCTGAGGCAGAGAGAAATAGGTGGCGAGAGGTGCTTACCAGACTGGTGGCAATAATGCAGTCCTTAGCTGAAAGAAACATTGCTTTAAGGGGATCCACAGACACATTAAACAAACCAGACACCATCTTGTGTTTTGTTGTTGTTGTTTTTGTGTATATATGTTTGTACTAGCTGCGTGTACTGTATGACAGTTTGTGAAAACAAATCTCCTGTTCACAGGACAATAAACTATCTATCTATCTATCTATCTATCTATCTATCTATCTAAACACACAAACTGCAAGAATAATAACATCTGGTATTCATGATCTTTTCATTAAGCACTTCTCTAGCATACAGTAGTTACATTTTCAAAATAATTTTTTTTCTCAATGGCATGGCAGCAATTTCCTACTAACTACACTTTATGACATGTTATAACCATGCAACAGAGGAGAAACGTAAAACCTTTATTTAAATAGAATTTTTATGTTGCTATATCTAATATATATATATATATCTAATATATATATATCTCTAATATATATATATATATATATATATATATATATATATATATATATATATATATATATATATATAAACAACATTTTATGTAGAAATCATTTTAAATAAAGATTTACGTTTATATAGCAACATTTTATGTAGAACTTATTTTAAATAAAGATTTATGTTTATATAGCAACATTTTATGTACAGTAGAACTTATTTTTAATAAAGATTAATGTTTATATAGCAACATTTTATGTAGAACTCATTTAAAATAAAGATTTACGTTTATATAGCAACATTTTATGTAGAACTATATATATATAACATTACTAATTTAGTCAATTCAAATAAAAATGCCATTAACTACAAGTTGAACTAATCATGTCATAAGCTAATTTAAATTAGCTGCGTTACTAGCATCGTCGAACTAACTTAATGCAACATAGATAAACTGATCATACATCATGATGTCATTACCTACCTCTGTCTTTTTCGCGTTTTTCATCCTCTTCTTTTCTTTTTTTTTCTTCCCTGTGCACCAGATGGCTTCGGTCTTTTTGACATAATTATAACTTAGTTATCAGTGAATTCGGCCATCCATCACTCACTCACATCCAAACACAGGTAACTGATGTCTTTTTTCAGCAGGGCGGGGGAGATTGATGCGTCACTCACTCAGTCAGACCGGGTTGGATGGGATTCGGGAAGCAATGTTGTTGTAGTTTTGTCTTTGTGGGACTGGGGCGATCGCTTTTTTAATCCATAATATTTAAGTTGTATTGGTAATAAAATATATATACATATATATTAATAAAAAAAATATATATATTAATAAAAATAATAATTTGGGCGCGCCGGCGCCCCTAGCGGTGGGCGGCGCCCTTAACATTTGCCTATTCTGCCTATGCGCAGGGCCGGCCCTGAAAACGCCTGTCACGACGTGACGTCGTAGTGACCGGCTGAAAGGGAATCCCTTACGAAAATTAACCATGGTTTTACTACAGTTAAAACCAAAAAAACATGGTTACTGTAGTAAAACCATGGTAGCCACAAAATAACCATGGTTCCCTTTCAGTCGGTCACTACGACGTCACGTCGTGACCGACGAATTGGGAACCGCTCCGCGGTGGCAAATCTACTTCGAGAAGCTATTTAAAAGGCCAATGAAATTGGCATGCAGATTATTTGCACCTGCTGCGCTGCCCAGCCGCGCGGGTATATAATGAGAGGCAGGTGCAGTAATCAAATCAGCTTTTCGCTTCGAAGCCGGCAGCATTCTGCTCTTGAGAAGCAATCCTTTCTGGGACCTCTGTGTGTGTCGAAGTTGGTAGGACAGACAGCACCTCAGCGGAGACTCGCATTTGTTCCACCTCTTTAATTTCTATTTTTTGATTTTATTTGAGTGTGTCGTTGCCTCTCCCCTGCGTGCTTCATCAACTCACGCATTACATCTAAAGAGTGAATTCCCTAAAAGAGCAACACGAGCTTGAACTTGTGCCTTTGTAAAGGCAGCCGTTCTCTCGTGTCACAGGTCGGGTGGCGTCCTTTTCAGGATGACATTCCGACCGTGTGCATCGTCCGGATGCGGACTGTATATGAATCCTCGTGACGGCCACGATCGTTGCCTCTCATGCTTGGGGCTTGAGCATGCGGAGGCAGCGTTTCGCGACAGTTCATGTCAGGTTTGTCTGAACATGACTGTGGTGGATCTGCGCAGTCGGGTGGCGTACCTCCGGGACCGCCGCCCCCCTTCCAAGCCATCCGGCGCTAAGAAGGCGGCCGTGATGCTTGCGAAGGACGACTTGTGCATCACGGTGCTGAATAAGTCCACCGACGGTGGCTGTGAAGTTCAGCACCCTGATCCACAGCCGGAGGTGCCAATGGAAACCGGGAGCGCGTGTTCTACGTTGCCCTCGGGGACCGCTGGCACCACACGGGATTCTGTTTCGTCCGCAGCGTCGGAGGGGGGGCCGTCTCTCTCGGATGTTGAGTCTGACCCTCTGCCTCCTTCGGGACGGTTAGGGGGCGCTGCGCTCGACCCCGAGATGGCGGCCATGCTCGCTCGGGCGGCGGGTACGGTCGGAGTGGAGTGGCGTCAACCATCTCCACCCGAGCCATCCCGCCTAGATGATTGGTACTTCGGGTCTGCTAGAACAGAGCAGACCCAGCCACCGGTGCCTTTCTTTCCCGAGGTTCATGAGGAACTGACACGGTCGTGGAAAAGTCCTTTTTCCTCCCGGAAGCGGCCGTATCAGCCCTCACCCCTCACCACCCTCGACGGCGGGGCCGCTAGAGGGTACACCGATCTCCCCCCGGTTGAGCGTCCCGTCGCGATGCAACTGTGTCCGGCCGGGTCCTCTTCCCATTGGCGAGATCGGCCGACCCTCCCCTCGCGGGCATGTAGGTAGTCCTCTGCACTAACAGGATGTGCCTACCGTGCTTGTGGGGAAGCGGCCTCTGCCATCCATGCCATGGCATTACTTCAGGTACACCAGGCTAAGGCACTGCGTGACCTGGACGAGGGTGGTCACGATTCGGCCGCATTTAAAGAGCTCCGTGCGGCTACTGACTTGGCGCTTAGAGCCACTAAGGTCACCGCACGGGCGGTCGGACGTGCGATGTCCACTTTGGTGGTCCAGGACCGCCATCTCTGGCTGTGCCTGGCCGACATGCGGGAGCAGGACCGTATTAAGCTCCTAGATGCTCCGGTGTCCCAGGCCGGCCTGTTCGGCGAGAGGGTGGAAAACTTTGCACAGGCGGTTTCCACCGCTCAGAAACAGACTGAGGCCATTGCAAAGATCCTGCCGCGTCGGAAACGTCCATCTGCCCCTTCGACGTCGGCACCTCAGTCTGCCTCTCGCCGAGGGCGTCCTGCGGCGGCCGCCCCCGTTCCACCTCGGGGCACTTCTTCTAGGAAGCGAGGAACCGGCCGCCAGCAGCCCGTCCCGCCCGCTCAGCAGCCTGCCAAGAGAGGTGGTAAACGTAAGGCTAAACGACCCTGAGACGGGCGACCTGGAGATGGGGGGGATCGCTCTACGGGAGATGGTGAAGGCACCACTCCCCCCACCGGAGGAGGGCCGGGTGGGGAATCCTTGGTTTCAGTTTTTTTTCTGTTCCGCCGGCTTTTCAGCCGGCACCCACAAAACCACAAAAAGAGCGAATTCCTCTTCCTTCTCCAGGTCTTCAGAGGAGCGTGAGAGCTACGGACGGGCACAAAGCCCTATGTCCTCCTCCTCCTCTTTCGCCACCGGGTGTGTCACGACGGGTGAGTCTTCTACATCGAGATCTCCCCAGCTCTGCCCCCCATCAGGGGAAAAAGGTGAGTGGCACACCTCACAACACCTCCGTTGCTGTTATCACAGAGAGCGCAGCAACCGTTACATCCGCTCCCCTCGCCGCGGGTACTCCGATCGTGCCGTTAATTCCCCTCGCTCGGTATCTGGGGGCGTGGGAAGCGCTTCCCAGCCCGTCGAGATGGCTTTTACGCACGATTCGTCTCGGCTACGCGATTCAATTCGCCCGGCGCCCTCCCAAATTTGCGGGCATTCGGTTTACTACGGTGAAATACGCCGACGCGCATGTTCTCCGTGCCGAGATCGCTGTTCTTTTGGCGAAAGATGCGATCGAACCGATCCCTCCAGCCGAGATGAAATCTGGGTATTACAGCCCTTATTTCATTGTACCCAAGAAAAGCGGCGGGTTGCGACCGATCCTGGACCTGCGTTTACTGAATCGAGCGCTTCACAAGTTGCCATTCAAAATGCTGACGCACAAGAGCATATTTCAATGCATTCGTCCAAACGATTGGTTCGCAGCCATCGATCTGAAGGACGCGTACTTTCATGTCTCGATACTTCCTCGACACAGGCCGTTTCTCCGCTTCGCGTTCGAGGGGCGGGCATATCAGTACAAAGTCTTACCGTTCGGGCTTTCTCTCTCTCCCCGTGTTTTCACGAAAGTAGTCGAGGGGGCATTAAAACCCCTGAGAGAGAACGGTGTGCGCATTCTAGCGTATCTCGACGATTGGTTAATAATAGCCCAGTCCCGTCAGATGCTTTGCGATCACACGGACCGTGTGTTAAAACACCTCGCCCGTCTCGGTCTTCAGGTCAACTGGGAAAAGAGCAAACTTTGCCCCACGCAGAGGATCTCTTTTCTCGGTATGGAACTGGATTCGGTCAATTTAACCGCACGTCTAACAGAAGCGCGTGTGCAATCCATTCTGACTTGTCTAAATTCATTCAATGGCAAGAGCGCGGTCCCTCTGAAACAATTTCAGAAGCTCCTGGGTCATATGGCGGCAGCAGCGGCCGTGACACCGCTCGGGCTGCTCCATATGAGACCGCTTCAGCGTTGGCTTCACGACCGAATCCCGAGGAGAGCGTGGCTCACCGGCGCGCACCGCGTAACGATCACACCGACGTGCCGTCTCCATTTCACTCCGTGGTTAGACCCGTCATTCCTCAGAGCAGGGGTGTCATTAAAACAGGTCTCCAGGCATGCCATTGTGTACACGGATGCCTCCAACACGGGATGGGGAGCCACGTACGACGGGCATGCAGTTTCGGGTGTCTGGACGACATTCCAGAGACGCTGGCATATAAATTGCCTCGAGTTGTTGGCTGTGCATCTCGCTCTCATTCGTTTCAGCAACGAGCTTCGAGACAAGGATGTATTAATTCGCACCGACAACATTGCGACTGTTGCGTATATCAATCGCCAAGGCGGTTTGCGCTCTCGTCACCTGTCGCATCTCGCCCGTCATCTCCTCCTTTGGAGTCAGAAGAATCTGAGGTCTCTTCGTGCCATTCACATCCCAGGGTCGCTCAATACAGCGGCAGATGCGCTCTCACGAGCGGCGCATCCTGGCGAATGGCGGCTCCACCCCCAGACGGTTCAGCTAATTTGGAAACGTTTCGGCAAAGCACAGGTAGATCTGTTTGCCTCCCCAGAAACGACACATTGTCGCCTGTTCTATTCACTGAACGAGGGAACTCTCGGGGTGGATGCACTGGCACACAGCTGGCCGCGGGGTTTACGCAAATACGCCTTCCCCCCAGTGAGCCTCATTGCGCAAACACTGTGCAAAGTCAGGGAGGACGAGGAGCGCATTCTCTTAGTCGCGCCGTATTGGGCAACCAGGAATTGGTTTCCAGAACTCGCGCTCCTCGCGACAGCCCCTCCCTGGAAGATTCCCCTGAAGAAGGACCTTCTTTCTCAAGAAGGGGGCACATTATGGCACCCGCGTCCCGATCTATGGAACCTTCATGTGTGGTCGCTGGACGGGACGCGGAGGTTCTAAATGATTTACCGCAAGCGGTATCTAACACGATTTTTGCGGCGCGAGCGCAGTCTACTAGACAGGCTTATAAGCTTAAATGGAACCTGTTCGTTGTTTGGTGTGCTTCACAGTCAGAGGACCCCCGAGAATGCTCTATTAGAGTCGTGCTTTCGTATCTTCAGCATCGTCTGGAGAAGAGGCTGTCACCTTCTACCATTAAAGTAGATATCGCGGCAATATCCGCGCACCACTCGCCGATAAACGGTAAATCTGTGGGTCAGCACGATCTAGTTATTAAATTCCTAAGAGGTGCACGAAGGCTGAATCCTTCTCGCCCACCCTCTATTCCTCCGTGGGACTTGTCCATGGTGCTGAAAACACTCCAGCTTGCCCCATTCGAGCCTCTGCATTCTGTGAGTATCAAATTTCTCACAATGAAAACTTTAACCCTTCTTGCACTGGCTTCGGTTAAACGGATAGGGGATCTTCATGCATTCTCGGTCAACGATTCGTGCCTTCAGTTCGGGCCCGCTAATATCAGTGTAACATTGAGACCCAGGCCCGGCTACGTGCCCAAAGTTCCCACCACTCCTTTTAAGGATCAAGTGGTGAACTTACAAGCTCTGCCCCAGGAGGAAGCAGACCCAGCCATGGCTTTGTTATGCCCTGTGCGCGCTTTGCGTGTATATGTGGACCGAACTCAAAGCTTTAGAACCTCAGAGCAGCTCTTTGTCTGTTACGGTGGTCAGCAGAAAGGGAAGGCTGTCACTAAGCAGAGGATGTCTCATTGGATTGTAGACACTATCGCCCTCGCGTATGAAAAGCAGGGTGTCCCTTGCCCCTTTAATTTGAGAGCCCACTCTACTAGAAGTGTGGCATCATCTTGGGCATTTGCTCGTGGTTCCTCGCTAGCAGACATTTGTAGAGCGGCTGGCTGGGCGACACCTAACACGTTCACCAGATTTTACAGTGTTCGTATTGAGCCGGTATCCTCTCGTGTTCTCTCCTCAAACCGGTAGAAACACTCAGAGTCGGCTCCTGTGTCGGCTTGCAGCCTCCGTTTTGGTGCTGAACGACTGCGCCAATATGGAAGGCCATAAGGTCAAAACGTCACAAAATAAGGTTTTGCCTTTCCTCCATCGCCTTTTCAGTCGATGTTGCGGAGCATCGGCTGTCAGCCTCTCATTAGCTGTATTCCTGAAAACCTGTGTTTGGCTAGGCCCCCGTATAGCGCCCCCGTGAGGTGTCCTATGCGCGTATTTCCGTGGAGCTAATCTGCCACGTTTCCCTTGCAGAGCCCGCTCTGCTCTCTCTCTAGTATAAATATAGTTATGAGAGTCACGTCATAGACCTATGGGCTATTTTCGCCACCCATTCGTACAATCTCCTCTGGGTTGGCTCCGCAGCGTCTCCTAGTTCCGCCCAGGCTGGATTCGCTTCCCAGTTTGCCTAGTTCACTATCGTGGGTTTAGGAACAAGTAGTGACCGGCCTTCTGCTGTAAGCCCAGGTTCCGCCTCTCGTAAAGTGAAGACGGAAGGTTTTACGCAGGCACTGGTAGGGTCAGCTCCAGTGGCGCTTTGGTAGGGATTCCCAATTCGTCGGTCACGACGTGACGTCGTAGTGACCGACTGAAAGGGAACGTCTCGGTTACGTATGTAACCCTCGTTCCCTGAAGGAAGGGAACGGAGACGTCACGTCCCGTCGCCACAGTTGCTGTTCCACTGCTGAGTCGGCCGGCCCCTTTATTTTGCCGGCTTCTCAGCGAAAAAAGCTGATTTGATTACTGCACCTGCCTCTCATTATATACCCGCGCGGCTGGGCAGCGCAGCAGGTGCAAATAATCTGCATGCCAATTTCATTGGCCTTTTAAATAGCTTCTCGAAGTAGATTTGCCACCGCGGAGCGGTTCCCAATTCGTCGGTCACGACGTGACGTCTCCGTTCCCTTCCTTCAGGGAACGAGGGTTACATACGTAACCGAGACGTTTTGACAACCATGGTTTTCAAAAACCATAGTTAAACCATGGTTACTGTAGTAAAACCATGGTTTTGCTCATAGTAATCAATACACCAAAAGAAACATGGTTACTACACTTTTACCACAATAAAACCATGGTTAATTTTCATAAGGGATGTCTCGGTTACGTATGTAACCCTCGTTCCCTGAAGGAAGGGAACGGAGACGTCACGTCCCATCACCACAGTTGCTGTTCCATTGCTGACTTAGGCCGTGCACTGTTGCCAGCTTTCTCAGCGAAAAGTAAGCTAATGATATTGCACCTGCTTCCTGTTTAAATACCCGAGCGGTGCCGGCAGATGCAAATATCTGCATGCCAAGTTCATTGGCGTGTTAGTTGTTTACGAAGTAGATTGGTCCCGCGAGGCGCTGTCCCCAATACGTCGGCCACGAAGTGACGTCTCCGTTCCCTTCCTTCAGGGAACGAGGGTTACATACATAACCAAGATGTTTTCCAAGATCATGAGGCTCAAGGGACATCGAAGTTGCCTACTTTCTATCTTCTCCACAGGTAATTCAGCACATTTGTTTAAAACTATACAGTCTATGGTGTAAACTCGAAGTTTTATAGTTGCTTGACTAACTATAGCATGGTTATCTAACATAAATAAATCTGTGTGCTATGATGGATCACAAACAAAGGGCATTGCAAATTGTTAATAATTTTTCCTTGCTTTTGCTTTGTACTGGAAGCCATGTTAACTTGGCATGACACAGCCACTGTACGAGTTAAAACGCGATCCGAATGGGGGGGGACTAGATAGTAATATTCAGTTGGTTGTCATATAGAATTTCACCGCTAGATGGGAGTAGATCCTACACAGTGGAGCTTTAAACATGTGACAGGTTAAATGCATTTTAGAAATGGATAAAGATCTCCTACTTACTTACTTACATACCATACATGTTATGTTTCTCTCTTGCAGTAACAGATGAAACAGATCGGGTCTGTGAGGTCGCAGTGATGAATGGCAATGATACAGTCTACATCCAAGACGGCTACACATACAGATCCTCTTTAACCCCTGTTATCAGTGATGTCACACCACGCAGAGGGGGAACTGCCGGAGGCACCAGACTCACCATTACTGGATCAGGCTTCAGGTGACAGAACAGATGTGCTGTACTGTACCGCATGCATAAACACTTTAATAATGTGAATGTCATACAGTGGCCACAAGAAACTTTTTAAACTGTATGGATGACTTGTACCAAATTACTTTAGTTAATATTACCCTAAAATTAATAAATGCTGATATCGTGATGGGCAAACTACAGCCCACATGGTAGTTTTAAATGGTTTATACACTCTCAGAAATAAAGGTACAAAAGGTACCTTTTAAAAAGGTTATAATATGTATCATTTATAAATATACAGATACAGTATGTATCTTTGAGGTACATTTACATTTAGGCATTTAGCATAAGGTGACCAGACTTCCCCGGGGACAGTCCCATTTTTTGGTGTTAGGTTCTCCATAAGCCCACAACAATAAAGAGATGAAAATATTCAAAAGGGTTTTGTCCATGATTGTAAATTCATAGACAATAACAAATAAGATTTCAAGGACATTTTAACCATTGAACTAGGACATGTTCCTACTTGTCATTTGAAAAATCTGGTCACCTTAATTTAGCAGATACTTTTGTCCAAAGCGACTTACAAAGATTAAGAAACAATAAAAGTGATATGTCATAGGGAGGCAATTGTACAAAGGGTGCCTGTAACAAGGTACAACTTTTCACTACTTTTAAACAATACCTGTTTGAGAGAAAAGAAAGTTTAGGTTGGTGCACTGAATTCCTTACAGAACCATAATCCCACCCCTGACCGGTGGGTTTAACACAACAAATCTATACCTACTGGGTGTCATCAATAACCGGTAAGGGAGTAAGGGGAGATGGGGAGACGGGCAGGTCTAGGCTTCATACTACTCCCTTTCTCAATGCCCTCCTCCTCAGAAACCTCAGGAGGAGGGACGAGCAAGTGATAACATTATGCGAATCTTTATTTTTTTGTAGCCATTTTTTGCCTTTATTTAACAGTGAGTGTAGGAGAGGACAGGAAAGTACAGGGAGGACTCCCAAAACTCTGTGTTTCGAAAATTAATAGCCCGATTTTGGGTCTTACTAGTCTTGTTTTACAGTTATGGCCTCATTTAGTGGACTTTTTTACTCAAAAAGGAGAAGAGAAAGAAATGCGGTCAATATTTATGTCAAGTATTTGTGGAAGAGATGGGTTTTTAATTATGTATTTTTTTATGTTTTAAGAGATGTGGCAGACTGGATTGCCATAGGAAGGTCATTCCACCAGCAAGACAAAAGTTAGCGGGAAGAAAAATCAGAGGAAAGAAAAATAAGCAGGAACGTGATTTAGTTCCCCTTTATAAGGGTAACACAAGGCGCAGCTCATTTGCTAAATGTAAGGTTGTGGATGGGGTGTAGGAATGTATGAAGGTGTGAAAGTATGCTGGAGCGGCCCCAGCGAAAGTGTTGTAAGTGAGTATTAGCGACTTGTACCAGATATGCGCTTCAAACGGTAGCCAGTGGAGAGAGATGAAAAGCGGCGTTACATGAGCCCTTTTCTGCTCCTGGAAGATGAGCCGAGCTACTGTGTTCTGAACTAATTAGAGTGGTTTAATAAACCACACAGGAAGGCCAGCAAGAAGAGCATTGCAGTAGTCCAGCCTGGAGATTACAAGGGCCTTAGTAAGAAGTTGTGCTGCATGCTCTGTGAGATATGGCTGTATCTTCCTGATATTGGATAGAGCAAAATGGCATGATCGCACTGTCTTTGCAATGTTATAAGAGAAAAACAGTTCACCATCAAAGCCTACACCGCTTTTATGAGGGTAACACCTTTAGGGTAACACCTGGCCGGATCTGGTCGACTCCGGGCAATGAAATCACACAAAATACGCATCAGGTGTGCGAAGAGAATGTGGCGATCGATGATTGGATCATCGAGAGAGAGGAGGACTTATATAAAGGGCCTTTGAGAAGCAGGAAGGGTGAAGTTTGTTTCGGGTGTTCGCTGGGAGTGAGACGGAAGTAACTAGTGTGGTGGTGAGAACGGCTGTTTTGACTTACAGGCTGTGGTGGAAAGAGGAAGGAGATTTATACCCGAAACATGGAGGAGATAAGTGCCAAGCCATTTGCTTACGTTGTGCTTTCATGACTGTGTGGTGTGTTTTGAAGGAATACTGGATGTTTGGAGGACAGAAAGAACGGAGCGAATTGGATATGCAGTAGAAGAAGGAGAGGCAAGCTAATCCAGTGGGTTATTGCTTTTGAACATTTGTCATGTGTTATGAGAAGCGAAGTGTGGATATTTAAAGGAACAGTCCGACACTTTGGGAAGTTTCCCTGTTTGTATATTACCACCAGTATTAGCGCTGTCTTCTTGCAAAAAGCCCATATCATCATAAACAACGAAGGTATTGCCTTGTGTTACTGTGAACTGGGTTGAGGACTACTGTTGTTTGGTGTGTTGATGCTTTTCCTTTGATGCCAATCTAACTAACAGTGTATGCTCATCACCCAGTCCGTTTGCATACGTGTTTTCTTGTTGGAGGTAGCGAAGGAGGAGGAAGGAGTCCCCGGTTTGTGACCTCAATACCCCCTTGCGTCTGTCCCAAGCCTAAACTGCACTATTAGCCAGGACTCGGAGCCCGGGCTGGATACGTATCACTGGCCTTTGTAGGACAAGGTGGACAAGAGTTTATTGTTGGAGCTGGACCATAAAACAATAAAACCCCATTCTGTGTCTGTTTTGAGAGACCTGTTGTCTCTCTCCACAGGGGTTACGGATACCCAGGAACTGATCTGTATTTCACCTCCTCTCTTTTATCCCTTAAGGGTTTGGTTACTGGAAATATACTAAACACATGTAACATTGGGTATATCATATGGTGTGATGCTACAAAGGTTTCATCTTCATGTTTGGTTTCGTTTTAAAGGTGATGGTGCAATGGTTAAAAAGGTCTAATTTCTATAATGCTAAGAGAAAGTATATCAAAGTTTAAAACTTAAGACATAAGCTGTACTCCTGTTATGGGTGTCACATCATGAGAAGATCTAGATTACAGATGGTTAACAGTCCCATTTGGTGCTCCTTCAGGTCACGAGAACCGACCAACCAAATCCTGATTTGAGATGGTATTATTCTTTGTCTCGTTCTGTGTATATAAGGTGGCTTGGCAAGAGACTTGGGGAAGTATTCTTTAGCAAGAATCTTCCCCACACTTTGGGTGTGTATATTCAGACATTATGGAAGTATTCTTTAGCAAGAAACTTTCCCACACGTTGGGTGTGTGTATTCAAACATCATGTAAGAAATCTTTAACAAGAATCTTTCTGAACCATTTTGGGTATATTATATTCATAATGGAAGTACTCTGTAGCCAGAGTGTCTATTGCCAGGTATGACTTTGTAACTTTTGTAACTGTTGATCATTTTAATTAATTGGAATTGAATCAAATTCTGTATGATATTGTTTAATTTATGTTTGAAGCTGAAACCTGCCTGGTATAAAAAATTGTTACATTTGATTCATCTGAATTCTTCAGAAATTGTATTGATTTATTTTAATTCTTTCAGAAATTGTTATGACCAGTAGATTAAAAGGAGTCTGGTATTACCACAAGATTATCCTGTCAGGATATGATCACAGTGGTGTTTTGATGTTGAATGGAGCAGGTAGCACATCTACCTGATTGGTCAGTTTGAATGTATGATGTTAGGTTTAGTCACATGGTCAAGGGAAAGAGAATATAGGTCTTGGTTTTCATGAGATCTGGGCTTTTGCCTTTTGGCATTTGCCATTTGCTTTCTGCCCTCTGCTTTTCTTCTTTACCTGAGTTCTTGGGTTTAGGCCTTTAGGCCTAGATTCCAGTTCTTAATGGTCATTCTCTTTCTTCTAAACTTTCTTTCTTTCTCTATCTTATCAGGTAATATCACACATACATTGGAAACAGTTAATTTTTTGTATTAAGTACCATTTCATGCATTTATAGTGTAACCATTTCAATTGTAACTTTAAGTCAGTACTGTTATTAAACCTTTTCATTTACAAATCTGTTGTTTAGTTTTGATTTAATGTTAATACTTAAACGCTCCATATTGCAATTCAATATATTTATATTCTAGCAATGCTCTCCCACATATTTTGCTATTATAACTGCACTTATTTCCGCCGTTGGTATAGGTTGCAGAAGGGTGATAATTGACCAGAAATACACAGTTTTATAATATCTTGCTGTTAACATTTCTCAGTCATTTCGGCGTTCCTACAGACTGAACCACTGTAGTGAATCCACACTTACAGTTTTTGGTGCCGAAACCCGGGATCCCTTGCAGTGAGTTTTCTGAGTTGTACTTTGTTTGATCAACTGAATGAGGACTTTATCACAGTTTATCCTGTGAATGTGTTAAAGACCTTCTGACCACATAGTGGGTAAGTCTGTTTTCATTGTTTCATGGCATGGTTAGTAAAATCTCCATTTGCATGAATTGTATGAAACAGAAATTAGAAGGACCCTGAATAGTCCTATTATCATTGTACAGTAGAGATTGTTTCAGATTATCTCCTCAGGGATGGAAGGGATTAATTTAAGTAATGATATATTGTTTGCTTTATGGAGCGAGAAAGTTGAACCTACACTTTCTAAATTATATAAAAAGGGTTTGAATTACAACGCTACCACTGATGATATTCTCACATGGTGGCACACAGTTGGTAGTGAACAAAGAAAATCCAAACATGCTGAAGTCATTGAGGCTTTGAATTTCATGACGTGCAAGCAGCTACGTAAAAATAATGCAATTTTTGACTCAGTCTTGAATGCTAAAAGTGATGAATTGAGAACCAAAAACGCTGAATTAAAAAAGTCAGAGGCAAAGATCCAAAATCTTCAAACTCAGATAGATCAACTATCATCTGAGCAGTTAGCCCTGGCTAAACAGTGTGAGAAGTATAAAGACATTATTGCAGATGTAAAGGCAAAACTAATTGTGCGAGACACTAAGTCTCCCCAAACGCTTAACAGCGATGGGACTAAAAAAGACGCTACTTGTACTAAAGAGAATGTATTTTCCAGAACCCAGAAAAGTGTTCCTATTTCAGTGATTGGGGTGATGCATCAACATGCTGGAACAGAACCGCATGTTGTGAAAGAAGCATTAGAGAGTCACAGACCTCCTAAAGCTCCAGTAGAACCAAGCTACAGACCCGGTGGTAAAATGAACAGGCTTTGTAATTCCTGTCATAAAATAGGCCATACAGAGGAGAAATGCTGGTCACTGCACTGCAAAAAAAGTCCGTAAAAATTTCAATGTTACTGCAGCTGGGTTGCCGGCAATTCACCGCAGATTCACACCCATGCCATTCACCGGCAAGAGTTTGCTCAAAGTTAAATAAATTTCAAACACCAACAAGTCCTTATCTCCACAGAATAAAACTATACAATAACAGCCTCACGCAAAGCACTCTGGGAACCAGAAATCATCATCAACCTTTTTTCGGTTTTTTGCTTCAGATTTTGTCTCCCAGAATGTCCCGCCTGATGCCGTTCCTTAGTCCCACTCTGTAAAGACAAAGACCTGCAAACGTTCAATGTTCATTCAACCCCGAACAAAATGTTGCCAGCAAATAACACAAATTCAAATATACGGCAAATCACCGGCAACTCAGCCGCAATTTCTACGGATTTTTTTTACAGTGTGGGCAGGGGCAGACCTCCACCTTATTATTTAAAATGTAGGAAATCACTTTCTAAGGACAGATGTAAGCAATCTGGTTTTGCAGGTAAAACCATTACTGAGTTAACTGCATTGTTCATGCAAGGACTCCAGCTGTTAACCTCACTTGCTAGTGGCTTAGCAGCCAGTTAGTATGTGTTTAACATTCTCATAGATTAACCTGTTTGCATTTCCTGATTTGTAATTGTTCGTAATGCATTGTTGTTTCTATAGAACACAAATTCTAGTTGTTTGTTGTACTATATGTACACATAGGCTAATGAAGTTAATTTCTTAAAACACTTGACTGTTTCCATTGTAAGTGTTGGACAAAACATTTAAGTGAGAGGTTGTTGAAGCTACATGTATTCTAGACCAGTTGTCTTGTGTTAATGGAATAACTTTTGCTCTTGAAATTGTCTACCAGTTTCAAGTTGTATGTGTTTCTATGTTGAAAGATTTGTCTCCTATGTGGTAAACTCTGCTATTCCTTGTATAGCTGCAGTCAGACCCTAAAGAGGAGCACAAAATTGCCATGTGGCTACAATGTGTTAATTGCATTAATGAAAATGTTTTACCTCACAACAGGATCCAGTAGCACTTTTACCATGCTTTCTAACTAAAAACACGGGTGTGAGAGATTAGAGCCAGATCACACACAATTTGCCTCACTTTAGTCATTTTCAAAATGTGGTTTTAAGCATCTGTTTTGGTTTCTTTTCAAAAAGTTTGATTAGTTTTGTCCCAAATATTGAAATCTTGATAAGAGTAATTTTCTATGTGTAATAATTTCATTAATTTTGCTATTATGTTTTACATTTAATTTGCTTTTTATGCAAGACATTTAAAAACCATCATGTTCTTTGTTATCATTTTGTTCATTTCATTTATAATGGTTATACTGGGACATTAAGATCTTTAAATATCATGTATTTGGTTACACTGAATATATTGTTGTTGTTACTCCTACTGACAAAGTGAGTTGTTAAAACTAACATTTGCTAAGTTTAAAAAGAAGCATTTCATTTACATGTTTCCAAAACAATGTAAGAGCTTTTATCAGTTTTTCTTTTATTCTCACCTTGACCATGTTTTAATGTATTTGACAGGGATTTAAGGCTGAAGACCAATCTGACCATTTAAAACTTCAGCGACAAATGCCATATGCTTTGCTGTTTGTTGTGCCATTTGCTTGAACCACAGGATTCCTGCTGTTTTACATCTTGGGTGTTGCCTCAAAGAGAAGGACAAAAGTGAAACCCCCTTCAGGGCCTGTTCTTGTGAAAGTGTGAAGTATCGATGGAAATCTGCATGATTATGAAAGGTGCAATTCCATTCGATGAAGCCTTTCATGCAGGGCTGTAAGGAGAAGGACGTCTTCAAGTCTCATCAACCAGCAACCAGTTTGGACAATAAGTCTGAAGATGACCACTGCACACAACTGAAAGCATAATCTTATGAACTGTGTCATCATGGGTCTTCTTACGTGTGGCCCACGCTGCCAAAGGGCGGATTTGTAGGAATTTATTACTTCGTCACAACCCCCTTTTCCATACTGTACCATCTGGATTCCTGTGCCTACTGATAGTGATAACAGACTATTGTCACAGCTGTTTATTCACTGCAGTGGGGGTTAAAGGTGTGGTCTTCTGATTGGTCAGTTTGAATGTATGATGTTAGGTTTAGTCACATGGTCAAGGGATTGAGAATAAAGGTCTTGGTTTTCATGAGATCTGGGCTTTTGCCTTTTGGCATTGGCCATTTGCTTTCTGCCCACTGCTTTTCTTCTTTACCTGAGTTCTTGGGTTTAGGCCTTTAGGCCTAGATTCCAGTTCTTAATGGTCATTCTCTCTCTTCTAAACTTTCTTTCTTTCTCTATCTTATCAGGTAATATCACACATACATTGGAAACAGTTAATTTTTTGTATTAAGTACCATTTCATGCATTTATAGTGTAACCATTTCAATTGTAACTTTAAGGGCCCTATTTTAACGATCTAAGCGCATTGTCTAAAGCGCACAGCGCAACGTCTAAATGGGCGTGTCCGAATCCACTTTTGCTAATTTAACGACGGGAAAAATCGTTTTTGTGCCGAGCGCATGGTCGAAAAGGGTAGGTCCTATTGTAATGGGAGTATTTTGGGCGTAACGTGCAGTAAACCAATGAGAGTCACAGCTCTCATTCCCTTTAAAAGCAAGTTGCGCTGGCGCTATAATCCCTATTTAGATGACGGACTTTGTAAACTGAAAAACTAAACGGAGGTAGAAGATCCCCAGTTTAAGATTAATGTTAAATAATTGTGTTGTTTTTCCCTTATATTGAAATTGTTATTTTTTTATTAAAACCTTTAAAACCCGTTTTCTTTTAGTCATGTAAGTAAAAAGCAGGCTTGTAATTGCTTTAAATGTATGGCTATCCAATATCATCAAAAAATAATTTTCAAGTATGTAAGATAAGGTTTGTACTCTAAAAATACTTTATTTGTAACAAACAGGAGATAAAGAATTTACAAACGGCTCTCCGCACGTTTCAGCACTTTGGACAGCGTTTTTTTTTAACAAAGAGTTTTTTTAAGCATTACTTACAAATGTTTCTCATCTCGCCATATCCACAGGTACATCATATACAATAAATCCGTGAGGTAGCATTAAAAAAAAAACATTTAAAAACAGACGCATTTGTTTAAAGTAAAGCTTTTATTTACTTACCAGGCTACAGGTGAAGCAGCTCTTTGCGCCTTCTAACGTCTCATAATTAGTCCTCATTTATAAATATGTCCAAGAGACTCAATAATCTCTTAAATTCAATCCTTTAATCTTTCATATTTAAAAGCATTTTTGTGCTGCTGCGCATTTATGTACTTTGTGATAAGCAAACCCGCGTTGTCCTCCCGTTTATAGGCGCATATTATTAATGCGCTCTTTAAATAACATAAAACATATTGCGCCATTGACTTTAGACTTTAGACCAGTCTATTTTAGTTGCCTCAAAATAGCAACGCGCCAACAATGCACCTGAACACACCTCGTTTTTCAGACCAGAACGCCCATGGGCGCAAAGGGGGCGCAAATGCATTTGCTATTTAAACAACGCGGCGCTAAACGTGAAAATTAGGGTGGAAACTAGCGAAAGACACTTGTGTGCGCATTGCGCTGCATTGCGCCGGGTGTAAGATAGAGCCCTAAGTCAGTACTGTTATTAAACCGTTTCATTTACAAATCTGTTGTTTAGTTTTGATTTAATGTTAATACTTAAACGCTCCATATTGCAATTCAATATATTTATATTCTAGCAATGCTCTCCCACATATTTTGCTATTATAACTGCACTTATTTCCGTCGTTGGTATAGGTTGCAGAAGGGTGATAATTGACCAGAAATACACAGTTTTATAATATCTTGCTGTTAACATTTCTCAGTCATTTCGGCGTTCCTACAGACTGAACCACTGTAGTGAATCCACCCTTACACCGGCAACCTCTGACTAAGATCAGAACTGGCAATTTTGTGTCCGTGAGATGTACGCAAACGGCCGGCGTATATCCTGTGCGATATCGGGTCCCTAATGAACGAATAATTAAGACTATGGGAATTTATAAATAATCAAACATCTTAATTATGATCAACAGATAATTGGAATAATGCACAAAATTCTTAATATATTAAATTGGAGTCAGATTATAATTTAAACACAGAGATCAAAGAAATTAATTTAATCATGGAATGATTCTTCTAGAAGCGCTGAGGAAGGAACGAACACAAGACCCCTTCACCCACTCCACTTGTATCTGTCGTTGGGCTTGTGGGTGGTACCTTACACCTTATATCACCGTGAGTGTGTGGAGTGCGGTGGGTGATTTCTTTTGAGTGTTCGCACAAGGAAAATTGCAGTTCAGTACTTTTGCCAGTATTTGTCAGTGATAGTATTCTAGGCCGAGGGAAGAGCTCTGCCTGAGAGGAGCAGAGTGCTGGTGTTTTACAGTACTTCAACGCATGTCCATGACTGGGGGACTGGTTGACCTTCCTCATCGCCTGGTGGTGGTGCTGTGGCCGTGGAAGTAAGAGCTTGCTTTGATTATTGTGCCTTGTGTTAAGAAAGGGTGTATCTGTATTTGCATACTGCTGTTGGGATATTCTCTGGTTCCCTTCACATATACCAACCCTATTGTTGAGTGTTTCCAGATGCCATGCTAAAGAGCCACAGCTCCGTATTCCTACCTGCCTCCTTGCTTGTATGCTAAAGAGCTAAAGCTCTGCACCGTCTCCTGACTGCTCTCCTGAACGTCGAAGGGCTAAAGCCCTGGATGCTTGCTTGTACGTCTACCTGTGAGTGAAGAGCTAAAAGCCTTTTCTTCTTGCCTGTACGTCCTCTCCAGCCACCTGTACGCCCAAAAGCTAAAGCCCTGTGTACTCATCCGTATACTTACCTGTACGCCCAACAGCCAAAGTCCTGTGTACTCGCCTGTATACCCACCTGTACGCCCAAAAGCCAAAGCCCTGTGTACTCACCTGTATACCCACCTGTACGCCCCCCCAAAAAACTAAAGTCCTGTGTACTCACCTGTATAGCCGCCTGTACGCCCAAAAGCCAAAGTCCTGTGTACTCACATGTATACTTGCCTGTACGCCCAAAAGCTTTGTTACAATTTTAGCTCTCTTGTCTGTCTGCTCATTGGGGTGTTTCGGGAACTCCTTGGGGTGGAAATAGAAGGAGGAGCACGACTCACAGCATTGGTGGTCCGCTCCCACCTGTGACAAACCCCCTTGACCATCTGGTGAGCTGTGGACCCTGCACCCTTCCACGACACCCTGAAGGATCTCTCAGAGAAATAAGATTTGAAGCTTAATAACTTTGCTGTCAGTCAGCAGAGAAAAGGAGGAAAAGTGGTAGTCGGATGAAAGTGAAGTGTATTCTGAGGTATGTGATGAAGAAAAAAAATTACTAATGGATGAAGTTTTGTTGCTGAAATATTGAGCAAAGTCATCAGCTGACAAAGAGGAGGCGGGTGGAGGGGGGGGGTAGAGGAGAGAGTTAAAGGTTTTGAACAGCTGGCTTGTGTTTGGTGTGTTAGCTACTTTTATGGTAAAGAAGGATGTTTTAGCTGTAGTGACAGCAGCAGAGAAAGAGGAGAGAAGAGACTGGTAGTGACAGAGGTCTGCCCGGTTGTTAGACTTGCATCATTTCCTTTCAGCAGCCCTGAGTGTAGTCCATTGCTCACGGAGAATATCGGACAACCAAGGGCAAGAGGGAGTAGCACGAGGTGATCTGGATTACAGGACAAATATTATCTAAACAAGATTAAACAAGAGTAGAGCATAAGGTGTCAGTGGCAGCATCAGCATCTAAAGACAGGAAGTGGGATGGAAGAGAGATGCCACATCAGCGGAGAGGGTACTAGGGGAGAGAGAACAAAATAAACTGAAATAAACTGGTTGCAGCGCGGGTGTGTGTGATGTAGGAAGGTGTAAGTTGAAAGCGATAAAGAATTGGTCAGATAGATGGAGATGAATGACCGTAATGTTGTCTGTAGTGGAGTTGCGGGTGTAGACGAGATCAAGCTGGTTTCCAGACCTGTGAGTGGCAGCGTTGGTGAGGCGAGATAAGTATTTGAAAGTGTTATTTGTGCATAGTAAAGTGAGTGGAGTGTACTTCCAGCTATTGTTACTGAGCAAACCTGTGCCACCACACTGGCCTGATTGGCGAGGAGAGGTTTTCTCAGTCAGAGCCAGGAAAATCAGCAGCCATATAACCCTGTAAGCCCAAGACAGCTTGTCCACTGAAGCTAAACAGGGCTGAGTCTGGTCAGTACTTGGATGGGAGACCACCTGGAAAAACCAGGTTGCTGCTGGTATTGGTGTTAGTGAGACCAGCAGGGGATGCTTACTCTGTGGTCTGTGTGGGTCCTAACAACTCAGTATAGTGACAGGGACACTTTACTGTCAAAAAAAACCCGTCCTACAGATGAGACGTTAAACCGAGGTCCTGACTCTTGTTGGACTTTAAGGCGTCCAATGCATGTTCATAATTTGAGAAAGACACAAATATCTAAATTGAATATTTATTGATCAGATATGAAAAAGTTACAGCATGCTGGGCCGTCTCAAGCCATAACAGCAGGATTCGACGGACTACCCGCTTAGGACAAAAAACATGAGTATTTATCGTCGTTCTTTCTTCACAATTCCTCCTCCCCCAATGGGCTGTTCTCGTTCATCTGACTCCATCTCCACATACCTTTGTAACCTGTGGGGGTTGCATATCACACAGACAGAAAGACATACACAGACCATTCTGTTCCTTATCTGGACATCTTTGTAACTTTAACACTTTTAGCAATCATCATGAAATGTAGGCAGTAAATATGTAAAACATAATTATTCAACAACACAACAATACTCCATTGTTCATCAATTGGTTAAATGCATTCATTAGTTAAACATACTAATTTTCAATTTCTCTAAATGTAACATAGTTATAAAGCAAGCAACTTGTTTATTGAAACCATCTGTTTTGGGTGTTTTCCCTTCAGGGCTTTTTTACAGCCCCCCGGCTCACACACACACACACACACACACTTTGTGCCCTCGAGCATTTCATCCCTATATGGCAATGTCTTATTACAGGGCAATCTTCTACATTAGTCATGGGCACAAAGGCATAATCATTTATATATTTTAACACATTTATATTCATAGCAACATGTAATTTTATAAATCCAAACACCTCTACATGTAACAATCTGGAAATGAATGATTGACAGTGAACTAATATCAAAAGCATGCACTTCTTTGTCTGTGTGTTTTCTCCTTCAAGCTTTGCTCTTATCTCGACAATTTCCAGATGTACATTCCTCAGCATATGCTGTTTCTCCCCCAACCGAAACCACAGCCTCTCAACTTTTACACACCCACACAGACAACTTTCTTGTATTAAGTAAAGAAATCATTGTTGTAAAAATAAACATGAATTAAGATTATAAACAGCACGATTAGTAAAACAAAATCAAATCCCACACTCTCTGTGGTTGTTAAAAATCCCAGGATGTCCTTTGAAAAAGAGTAGGGGTGTGCCCCGGCATCCTGGCCAAACTTACCCGTTGGCCTACTAATCATCCCCTCATACTAATTGGCTATATCACTCTCTCCACTAATAAGCTGGTGTGTGGTGGGCATTCTGGCGCAATATGGCTGCTGTCGCATCATCCAGGTGGATGCTGCACATTGGTGGAATCCAATTTCATATGTAAAGCGCTTTAAGAACTGCAGAAAAGCGCTATATAAAATGTAACAAATTATTATTATTATTATGTTGAATGTTTGGGATCTAGTCACTTTAAGTGCAAACCTAATAAAGTGCAATAAAAACAAACTATCTGGCTAGAGCACATGAGTAAACAAACAAATCACTTGCTAAACAGAGACTAACAAACATGCTAACTGTCAGGAATTGCTGGAGAGATGAACCCAAAAGCACACGATGTCGGGGGAAAAACAGAAAACACTTTATTTGATGAAAAACAAAAACCCACAAGGTGGTACAAAACATGAAACAAGAACTCTGACAAATAACATTAAGACCTTGACTAGAACACTTGACTTGAACGTACACGAACACGAGCACAATACAAAATGATACTGCCCAGAACTAAGGACACAAAAACATTAAATAGAAAAAAACAAACAAGATAACGAGTGGGAACAGGTGATGGGAGAAAACCAATTATTACTAATAAGCAGGAGAACGAAGGGCGGGGTCAAAAGACAAGACACCGGAGGCACATGCCACAATAAACAAGGCATGAGCCTTCTAGTGATGGGCAGTCTGGCTCTTTCCATAGATTCGGCTCAAGCTCCGGCTCTACCTTTTAGTGATGGCAGTCCGGCTCTTTCATAGATTCGGCTCTCCTGGCTCGGCTCCCTTAGAAGAGCCGGCTCTTACGGTGCCACCCCTGCATGTGTCTGAAGATTCGGCTCTGCTCGTTCGCTACAAAGAATCAGCTCTTAGAGCGGCTCGTTCGCGAACGACCCATCACTAGAGCCTTCACATAAAGCCTGGGACTGCCAGAACTCTGCCACCATGACAAAATACAAATACAACACAAGACTTCAAGGCAGAGTTCTGACAGCTAACAGGGTTAAAAATAATGACTTGTAAAGTGACTTCAGCATTGCCCATGGGGGGTTAAATTATTGTAAAATACATGTTGAGGTGAGTTCAACAAGTTTAATTTCATGTGCATATTTTTCAGGCTGGCTAGTTGCTATTTAGACCTGCTTGTGAGCAAACCAATTGGGGTCATCGATATGTCCAGGTTTTTTATCAGACATAGGTGGCAACCCCAGTGACAACTTTTGTACCTTCTTTAAAAAAAATTCTGAGAGTAGTCTTTGCATATAATGTAGGCCCAAAATGACTAATTTGATGCTATTCAATAAAGATCCAATAGATGGCGCAGCCTTGCAGTGTGGTATAGACCACTTTCGTGTTTGCAAACAGAGATGACTTTTTTTGTGGAGCGGAGCCAAACTGGTTGCAGAAAGTGACGGCTCTGCAGTAGCGGTGTGAAGTGTTTTAGCATTAAACCGTCATTGTTATGGATCCGGTGTTCTGTCGAAGTCTGATTCCCCTATGTTTCCCTTTAGTGCAATGAATGTTTCTTATAGCGTTTAAATCATGTTACGTTTATTTTTTAGATAAATAAAAAGTTTAAATGGCTTGGCTACTGATATGCATGTAATGTAATGTATATATATATATATATATATATATATATATATATATATATATATATATTGTTATTTTTTGCTAAATAACTTATTTTACAGTCTGAATCACTAAAGTACATATTAAAGCAATACAATCATGTATTCTATAGAATAACGTTTATTAAATATTTCATCATTTTCCTGTTTTCTATTATTTCTTCCTTATATTTATAGCTTCTAAAAGTATTATGTTTACACACAAATTAAAAAGGCCTGTTATATATTAATAACACTTTACATCATGTGTGTGTGTGCTATATTTATATATTTATTAAGTATGTAAACATAATAATTTTAAAAACAAACAGGAAGAAGACATGAGCTAAAATATAAGGAAACAAAAATAAATAATAGGAAACGAAAAAAATGAAATAAAAAAGGATATTATTGCTTTTTCAGTATAATTTTTTTATCCTAAATAAATTATAAATGTACCGTGATAAAAACGCTATAAGAAACACATAGAAGGAACAGACTTTGACAGAACACCGGACATCCTTTCTACTGTATTTCTATTCTAATTATTAATAGATATCCAGATGATTTCATCGCGCCAGTTTGTCCGTTTAAGGGGTTATTGCAATCATAAACACCTACGTTTATCTTTAAATAGTGTCTTCGACGATGGTATTCTATAAAAATGAAGGTAATCTTTTTTGGCATTCATATTCTGATACTTGACAGCACAACAGGACATTTTCTACTGAGTTATCTTGCTCGTTTCACTGGTGTCTAATGTATTTCCACTGTATTCTGCAACCGCATTGCGCGCGGAGCTTGCAGTGACGTAACTGTGATGTCTACTTTAAACTGGTCTATATTTACTTTACTGCTGCAGCCTTTGCATAAATGAGTGAAATAAATGAGTCTGAGATGCAACAAGCATAAAAGACTATTAAACATCTTACAATGTTCATCAATCTTAAGAAAATACATTTTTAAAAAAGACTATAGGAGCAAAAATCAAGTTTTACTCTTTCTAGGTAAGATTTTTTTATCCAAACCAATTAAAATGTCAATTTAAAGTGTGACTTGTAGTTAATACAATATATGCTTTTCAGGGTTAAAGTATTTTTACCTTTTATAAACTTTCCTTTCCTTGTCTCACATGTAGCACAAATGCCGGTGAACTTAACGTGACTATTGCGGGATCTGTCTGCGATGTACAGTCAGCCAATCAGACCCAGATTATTTGTGTGACCAACGCTCAAAACAAATCACAGGAAACTAAAGTGCGAGTCCAAATAGGAAACAGAGGAATCGCCACAATGGTAACACCAAGATATATTTAATTTCTCTACAGTATTTGGACAATCATAAATAGTGAAATATCTATAAACTGTAAGGTTTAGCCAAATTCAGCCCAAACTCTTTACCCCCCCCTTAAAAAAACTACATACAAATATGTAGTACAAGCTACCAAAGCTTTATCAAGTTTTTTATTTTTTTATAATAAGCCTTTTAAAAATATATTAGCAATTAGAGTTACAAACATTAATGGATATTTTCCTGTTTCTCAGGATCATGCTGATTTCTTCTACATTGATGTATGGTCATCTCCCTATACATGGGGTGGTCTCTCTCCTCCTGAGACGGGCACACTGGCTGTAATCACTGCTGGTCAAACCATTCTGTTGGACACCAGCACTCCTGTCCTAAAGATGCTCCTTATCCAAGGTATGTCCATTTAGACACTACTTTATAAATATCTTACATTAACTCAAAAGCTGTGAACTTTGAATATGAGTTATGGGCTATACTCCAGCCAAATATCACAATTACCCAATGATTTACTCAACCTAAAGCAATCCAAAATGTATTTGTCCATCATCTATCAGACGAACATCTAAGCTTATAACAGTAGAAAACATGGATCAGGGAATAACTTCTGACTCTCTCTCTCTCTCGATAATCACCAAGATGGTGTCGTTACCAGAAGTTAGTTAATCACCTTGATCCCTGTTTTCTACCATTTTAAAGGTTGGAAGAGCAAGGACATTTACTAAAATAACTCCAAATGTGTTTGTCTGAAAGATGATGGACATCATGTATCTCGGATTGCTTGAGGGTGAGTAAATCATGGAGTAATTTTGGCTGGAGTATCCCTTTAAGTGGGTGCCCTTAGGGGAGATGCTAGACGTCTTCCCCATCAAAGGTCAAATAATCCTAGACTCATTCACTGTACCAAAACATTATTCACTGTAATCCCTGTGAAAGTCTTCAAGTATTCAAGATGGCGCCAGGTTGTGTGTTGGCTTCTTCTTCTTCTTTAAAATTTTACGGCAGCCGGAATCCATTACTGCACTATACCCGATAGTATAAACCAGTGTCTATTAAAATTTTGAAAAAATAATGTTTTCCCCTTCCGCTTCACCCTACTTCTAAAATACTTTTCAGCGATATTTCTTGCAAACCAACTTCATACAACTCTCTAATAAGCTCTTTTCTTTGGTGGTCATAATTTCTGCAATACATGTTGCACCGTCTCAGGTTCCTGACATGAACACATGCAACTCTGATGCTTTCCTAAAATCAATCAATTTTATGATGACATCTATGTTTTCCTTTTGAACAGTTTCCTTAGCCAACTTATCAACCTTTTCATTTGATACAAAAGCTACATGAGCTGGCACCCATATAAATGATACTTCTACCCCTCTTATTTTCACATCTTTAATATGGGGCGGCAGTGGCTCAGTGGTTCATGTAGGTTGTCTACAAACCGGAAGGTTGGTGGTTCAATCCCTGGCTCCACCGGACCAAGTGTCGAAGTGTCCTTGAGCAAGACACTTAACCCCAGCTGCTCCCGACGAGCTGGATGGCGCCTTGCATGGCTGACACCACCGTCGGTGTATGAATGTGTGAGTGAATGGGTGAATGTGAGGCAAAAAAACTTGTAAAGCGCTTTGGATGGCCATAGGTCTGTTAAAAGCGCTATATAAATGCCATCCATTTTCCAATTGCCAAAAGAATTTCATATATACGGTCTTGCTGACTCCTTGATAGCCCTTTCTTAATACTCTTAATAGCTGACACTGAGTCACTGCATATCAACACTTTATGATTTTTAATTTGTTCCATCCATTGCACTGCCATTAAAATTGCTTATACCATGGTCTGTTTAAATACTTGATTCTGATTGGCTGGAAGGTGTGCATTAAAACCGTTTAATGCACAGGTAGGTCCAGTCAGTTTGATTACAGTTGGAAATTAATCTGCTACTATAAACATTGGTAATCATAGTAACACAGTTACACTTGCAGAGAGAGGAAGAGAGAGAGCGAGATGTAAGTGCGTCTCTCTTTAAAGTGTGCCGGTTTTATTTCACACTTTACATAAATAAATAAATGACATGATTAGTTCAAATAAATATTGCCTTGTCACTGTCCTTGTTGCCTGTCATTCATAAATTATTTTAATAAATCAATAAAAGAATTATTAAGTTAGCAACGAGGGGATATACTGTAAAGAAGAGGCACACAGGTAACTTGCGCACGCATCTCTCTCTCTCTCTCTCTCTCTCTCTCTCCCTCCCTCCCTTCCTCTCCCTCGGGTCTTTCTCTTTTTGTTCTCTGTCTCTCTCTTTTAATAATGAATTTAAATAAATGTGATTTCTTCTCTGACGGTCGCGCTGCTACTGTGGTTACATGCGTGGTTACTGCCTACCAGCGGTCTGCGCGTGTGTTTGCATGTCGACGCGGACGACGACGCAAAAGTATAAATGAAAACGGACGCAGAACCTATGCCAGAACAGTCCTTATCATATATAGCCATTTCCTGTGCCACTGACTCACATGTCCATCCAAAACTTGGAAGTCTTGCCAGCCACCTCTCTCTCCCAGCTTGACTGGATTGCCATTTTAACTGGATGATCACCCCTTTAACCCATCAATTTGACCCAATAGTTAGCCTGCAGCTGCTTCCTTCGTAAATAGAGTGGCATTTCTCCTATTTCTACCTGTAAAGAACATACTGGAGAAGATCTCACAGCTCCTATACAGATTCTCAGTGCCTTAGCTTGGACTATATCTAACTCAGCTAGAACTGATCTGGCTGCAAATCCATATACCAAACACCCGTATTCAATTCTTGCTCTGATTAAATATATATAAATTTGCTTCAAAGAACCTACATCTGCTCCCCATTCCGTTCCAACAAAACATCTCATTACATTCATTACCCTTTTGCATTTATCTACTCATTTTGAGACATGCTCTCTCCATGTTGTTCTTGTGTCAAAAATCACACCAAGATATTTAAAACTTTTAACTCTTTCCAAATTCTTACCATACAGTTTCAATTGAATACTTTCATCAACTTTCTTCCTTGTAAAAAACATCACCTTAGTTTTCTCAATAGAGAATCTAAAACCCCATTTCTTTCCCCAATCCTCCACTACACTGTAAAAAAATTCCGTAAAAATTGCAGCTGGGTTGCCGGTAATTTACCGTAGATTTACATTTATGTTATTTACTGGCAACATTTTGTTCAAAGTTAAATGAGCATTTAACATTTACAAGTCTTTGTCTTTACAGAGTAAAACTAAAAAACAGCTTCAAGCAAAACATTCTGGGAAACAAAATCTGAAGCAAAAAACAAAAAAAGGTTAATGATGATTTCTGGTTCCCAGAATGCTTTGCATGAGGGTGTTATTGTATAGTTTTATTCTGTAAAGATAAAGACTTGTTAATATTTAAAATGTATTTAACTTTGAACAAACTCTTGCCAGTAAATAACATAAATGTAAATCTACGGTATATTACCGGCAACCCAGCTGCAATAACATTGTCATTTCTACGGAATTTTTTTACAGTGTAGGGTTAATGCTTCCTGTACCTTCTTCACAGTATACTTCACATTTTCTCCTATAAACTACCATCATCAGCAAATAGCGACTTTCCAATTCCTGGCTGAACTTTAGAAAAAACATAATTCATCATTATATTGAACAGCAATGGACTAATAACACTGCCATGTGGCGTCCCATTTTCTACCGAACATCTTCTTGATGTTTCTGTCCCAATTGTTGTGTGTTGGCTTGCCTCCGCCCCATATTTAGGATGTTTGTTTGTTTTTTGTTTGTTTGTTTTGTTTGTATGTTTTATCAATCGTTTGGATTGCTCTCAGCTAATCTATGACCGCCTGACGTTGCTAAGCCTTCGATCTACGGCTTTGGATATGTGCAGTCGTGATTTGAACTTGAACTTGAAATTGTGGAGATAAAGGATCCTAAACAGTGGAGTTAAACCAACTGCAGAGTTGCGGCCTTTTTACCTGTTCACTCTGTTATGTAATCACCACTGCTTTGGACTACACAGAAGGAGACGAGACACGGAGGCGCCGTACTCTCAAATTTGCACACTGCGAGATGAGCTGGGACAACGAAGCTAAGTGCGTTCTTCTTTTAATCTTCTTGTAATTCTTTTAATCGGCCCGTTGAATCAACAATGGTGCTTATGATAAATGCACGTTCAGTTGTTAACAAAACATTCATCTTGAATGACTATTATGTAACACAGGGGCTGGATTTTCTTTTTGTTACTGAAACATGGTTAAGTGATGCGGATACGAGCCCGCGTGCTGAACTTTTACCTAATGGATGTAACTATTTAAGCACTTCAAGGAATAATCGTCGGGGCAGAGGCTTGGCTGTTATTTTTAAGAGCACGATGAAGTACAAGTTATTGCCTGTTGATAGTAACATGATTTTTGAAGTGCAATTGATGAAGATTGACTTGTCCTCGCCAGTGATTTGTGCTTTGATATATAGGCATCCTGGTTATAATAAGGATTTTATTTTATGAGTTGTTATCTATGATTGTTCCATTGAACCGTGGTTAAATGATGTTACGCGGAATATGAGGCGGATTTGTCGGCACGCAGAGCATAAGTGGCTAAAAGATAAATTGCAAGTATCTTATGATATTCTTAGAGAGTCTCTATCTAATTATCAAAATGCTGTTAGAGCCGCTAGATCTTCATATTTTGCGTGAATTATAGCACATAATGCACACAATCCAAATGTATTATTTTCAACCATAGATAAGGTACTGAGTCCGTCTTTTAATTTTTTCCTGACCCTGTCTAGGGACCTGTGTGAGAGTTCTTAAAAATATCTTATTGATAAAGTTGCTCTCATTCGATTGAATATTATGCCTGTTGGTAGTGATATAATTCATAAAATTAATTCATCTCATTGTTTAAGTAAATTTAATTCGATTACATTAGCTCAGTTGGGAAAGATAATACTGCACCTAAAACCGACTACCTCACTTAATGACGTTCTCCCGTCGTGGTTGTTTAAAGAGGTTGTAGACACTATTGGTCCCAGTGTATTATTGATTATCAATAGTAGTTTATCTCATGGAATTGTACCAACAGGGTTTAAGCATGTTGTCATTGAACCAGTCTTAAAGAAAATGAGTTTGGACCCACAGGATTTTAAAAATTTTAGACCTATATCAAAATTGCCTTTTATGAATAAGATTTTAGAGAAAGTTGTACATAATCAACTTACAGATTTCTTGATGGATAATAATATAATGGATATTTTTCAGTCTGGATTTAAGACCAAACATAGCACAGAATCAGCATTAAAGGTGACTAATGATATTTTGTTAAGTATGGTTGTGTGATGGTTGTATATCACTAACTAAATTTTATAAGTGCTTTACTGAGGTAAAGGGATGGCTAGCAAATAATTTTTTACAATTAAATGAAGATAAGACTGAGTTTATTATGTTAGAGAATAAACAGCCTGGGAATAGTTTGGCTGGAAATTGTGGACTATTGACCAATAATATGTGTAATCAGGTAAGGAATCTCTGTGTAATTTTTGATTCTGAAATGCGCTTTGATCGCCAAGTTAATAGCGTCGTGAAATCATCTTTTTTTCACTTGAGAAAATTGACCAAACTAAAACCCATCCTTTTATACAATGATTTGGAGATTGTTCTGCATGCCTTTATTTCAACCCGGTTAGATTATTGTAATGCTCTTTATTTAAGCATAAGTGAATCACTCGTTACTTGTCTTCAGTATGTTCAAAATGCTGCAGCGAGATTTCTAACAAATACCAGAAAACGAGATTACATAACACCTGTATTGATAAACCTTCATTGGTTACCTGTTAAATTCAGAATACAATACAAGGTGTTAACGTTCGTTTTTTAAAGCATTACACAATCAAGCTCCTAAAAACATAAATGATACGTTAAACATATTAGTCTCAAAGGCAATTACGCTCCTCTCAGAATATGCTGTTAACGGTCCCTCGATCTCAATTGAGGCGTAGTGGAGATTGTGCCTTCTCTGTTGTGGCCCCTGCACTTTGGAATGAGCTGCCGCTAGGACTGAAATCCCTGCCAAGCATGGATACTTTTAAAAAGGATTTAAAGACTTATCTATTTTATAAAGCGTTTGGTATCTGATATGGTCTGGGAACTCTGAGTGATTATGTGTTTGGTTATGGTGTCATGTGATGATGTTTTGTTTTGTGTATTTTAGAATTATTGGAATCTTTGTGTAATTTTGCAGTTGTTTAACACTCATGGACAGCACTTTGGTCCATTTTAATGGTTTTGAAAGTGCTTTATAAATAAAAGTTGAGTTGAGTTGAATGTTTTATCTCCTTTAAGGTGGACGGCTAATTTTTGATGAGGCAGATATTGAGCTACAGGCGGGGAACATTCTGATCACAGATGGTGGAGCTTTACAGATCGGGACAGAGCAGCAGCCATTCCAGCATAAGGCCATCATTACACTGCATGGACACCTGAGATCTAAAGAAATTCCTGTCTATGGTGCTAAGACCCTGGGTGTCAGAGAAGGAGTGCTGGACCTGCATGGTACTGTATGCTTGTAGAGTATTTACTATGCTTACTAACATTATGAATGATATTCTCCTGATACATGCAGACATGGTGTATATACATTACATGTCACCTTTGCTTCTCCAGGAATCCCAGTACCTGTACCGTGGACTCGTCTTTCCCAGACTGCACAGAATGGCTCCAGTACTCTCACACTGATGGATGCTGTCACCTGGAAAACTGGAGATGAGATTGTCATTGCTTCAACAGGGGACAGGTACTGTATGCACAGCCAAAACTGGAGTGAAACTCAGATTAAGCTGATGAGTTTCTAGAAACAAAATCTTTTTTGCTGCTCCGTTAGCACATGAACAATATGTTGTGGTCCTCTCACAAAAAATCACTTTCCCATTATTTTAACTTCACTAAGTGTAAAATTTTCTAGATTTTTATATACAGTACAGTGCTATAGGATGAAAACACCTGACCATTAGAGTTGTCAGTTGATGAACCGATTTTAATAAACGCCAGGTCCCATCATTTCTATAAAACAAAAATGTTTAAATATGTTCTTATAAATCCACAGTCATAGCCAAGGGGAGAATGAGTTGAGAAGAATTGCTTCGGTTTCGGCTGATGGCAGGACCCTCACACTGACCGAACCCCTGACCTACACTCATCTGGGCGTGTCTGTCACTCTGCCCGATGGTACTGTTTTTGAAGCAAGAGCAGAGGTGGGACTTCTTACCAGAAACATTGTTGTCCGTGGATCCCACAACCAGGAGTGGAATGATTCAATACCAGCTTGCCCTGATGGCTTTAACACAGGTTTGGATGTTTCATTCAATTGCACAACACAACATAGCACAGCCAAAGCATAAGACGTCCACCTTCCAATTAATTCACTACATTCATTATATTTATACTGCATATTCACATTTTCTTACAGGGGAATTTGCAGTGCAGACATGTTACCAGGGGAGATTTGGTGAGGAAGTAGGTAGTGATGAGTTTGGTGGTTGCATCATGTTTCATGAGCCCCAACCTGATCAGAATCTGGCAATTGGCAGAATTGAATATGTTGAGGTAACAGTTTGATGAATTACTGTAAACAAACCCAAATGACAAAATCTATAAATGACATTTAAAGGGATACTCCAGCAAGAAAAAAAGTACCCCATGAATTACTCAGAGTTCACATTATTTTACTACCGATATAAAGCTTGGAAGAGACAAGACATTTTCTAATATAACTCTAATTGTGTTGATCTGATAAAAGATCATCATGTACATCAAGAGTGCCTTGATGAGTAAATCATGGGATAATTTTCATTATTTGCCAGAGTATCTCTTTAAGATACCCAATTACAAAAATGTGCATTATAATGCAGTCAAAGAATGAATCCTCTCTATTTAAGGTTTATCATGCTGGACAGGGGTTCCGCCTGGGGCGACACCCAATCCACTGGCATCTAATGGGTGATGTTCAGTATAAGTCATATGTGCGTGGCTGTGCCATACATCAATCTTACAACCGTGCTGTGGCCATCCGCAACACCCACAACCTGCTGGTGGAGTATAATGTCATCTACGATATTAAAGGTGGTGCCTTCTTTATCGAAGATGGCACTGAGACCGGAAACATCTTGCAGAACAATTTGGCTGTATTTGTAAGACAGAGCACAAGTTTGCTAAATGACGATATTACTCCAGCTGCATACTGGGTAACTAACCCAAATAACACAATTAGACATAATGCAGCAGCTGGTGGGACGCACTTCGGTTTCTGGTACCAGATTGATAATTGTCCTTATGGTCCATCATCATATAATTCCAACATCTGTCCGAATAAAATATCCCTTGGAGAGTTTTTTAACAATACAGTGCATTCACAGGGCTGGTATGGATTGTGGATCTTCCAAGAGTATTTTCCTGTGCTGAATGAAGTCTACTACTCTACAAAACCAGTCCCAGCAGTCTTCCGCCGCCTGACCTCCTGGAACAATGAGAAAGGTGCTGAGTGCGTGAACGTTGGAGCTGTGCAGTTCAGTGAGTTCCTCATGGTCAATAATGAGAAAGCAGGAGTGGCAACCAAGAGGATCACATGGGACTATGTCAGTGGATGGGGGCTGGAAGGAGGTGCAGCTGTGGTCAACAGCACCATTGTGGGTCACCTGGATGAACTGGGAAATGATTACTGCACCACACTTGGTGTTGTTCTGCCTCTGGATGATGGTTTGAGTGTCATCAACACCAATTTTGTGAACTTCAACCGGGTATCATGCGCAGCTGTTGGGGTGGCAGAAGTTATTGGAACCTGTACATCTCACTGTGGAGGCTGGAGCGTGAGGTTTGGTGGGATCCGATTCAATCAGTCACCCAACAAGGCCAGGTTCAGATGGGAGCATGAGGTGGTGCTTGTAGATACTGATGGATCCCTGACAGGTACATACATACTGTATAGTGTATATTTAAGAGCGCAGATGCAAAACCCTCAGACTTGTTTTCTTGTAAATTATTATTTTTTTAGTCTTTTTACATTTAGGCATTTAGCAGATGCTTTTGTCCAAAGCGACTTACAAAGATAAGGATTTGGAGTGAAAGTATGAACATGATATAAATTGTGCCAAAAGCATTCGGTTAATATCATATCATATTTTTAATGGCGTTTAGTGGCTTTTGCATCTGACCTCCTTATATTAATTGCATTGCCTTGTAAATACAATATTCCAACTATAAAAACTTCTGAGTAACATCATTTTTTTATATAAAAAAGGTAAATTTAACTCCAAGGTGGTGCCAATGAGTAACCTGCTCGATCCAAGTCACTGCTCTCAAGTAGCAGATTGGAGTGTCGGTGTTCCTGGGGCAGTTTGTGACAACACCATTAACTTCCATCGTTTGGTTTTCAACAATCCGTATCCAGAATCACTTCGGTATAACAATGTGACTCTTACCAACTCTTTTGGTAGGTGAAAGTTTGGAATCACTGAGATATAAAGATGACGTGCATTTATCTGATTTGTTTCCATGCAATCCCAATGTACTTGGTAATGATAGCCCTTAAACTATATGTCTTTTAGGGTCATGTGAGCTACCTTATCTTGAAACGCTTGTGACTGACAATAATGGCTGGATGGCATTGGTGCCTTCAAACCAAACCTATAACTGGTACTTTGAGGATGGTTATCAAATCAGCACCATATCATATACTGGAATGATCTACGGCTTTAAGGTAAAATGTGTGCACTACCCAAACCGTACACGGTATTTGAAATACATTTCTTTAAAATCATAAAATAAAACTTATGTTTTTATTTTCCCATCTTCATTATGTTCCAGACCCCCAAGTTGTATTTTTTTCTGGAATATGAAAGTTGAAAATTTTGGTCACCTTTAACCAAATCATTGTGACCACAGCTGTCAAGATCCAAAACGTAACACTATTAAAGCAACACCAAAGAGTTTTTTTTACCTTAAAATAACGTTTCCAAAAAAGTTTCAGTCGTTCATCCACTCGAAACAGGGTGAATGGCACTTTCACATTCGCTTTGCAGTCCTCTACCGGCCAAAACCGCACTAAAGAAGTTTCCAACCATCGGGCCGCGGTCCTGTAGTTCAAGTGAAAACTACAAAAACTTGCTTTACGGCAGACCTACAATCCAATCAGAGCCAGCTATGCTGCAGTAGGCTAAATTATTTACGACAGTGTTAATGGACAATTCTAACCTGTAGGGAGAGCAAAGAGCAAAAACTCTTTAGTGTTGCTTTTAATAACGTTATGTTTGCCTGTGTGTCACATGCTGAACATAGCATGAAACAAAATTAAAGAAAATATTTAATAGACTATGTACCACCAGCCCTTTGTTTTCTGAGAATAAACCCTGACTTGGTGATCAGGAGTCTGATGTGAATTGAAGACACTAGTACAGAGGAGTACCCAGATGTTTTGGTGTTATAACACAGTAGTTCTGTTATCTTGGAATACCATAACTTTGGATTGGCATGAATTGCCAATCAGCATTCCTTTATGTAAATAACATGTAAATAATTCTGTGTTTCTTTCCTCCTTGATAGCCAGAGGATTATATCATTCTGACTCACAACTTTACTCAAGATTTTGAAGGGTTCTGGTTTAACATTATAGAATACCGAAAAGGTGCCTCACAGCCCCTGAACCCTGCTGTGAATGTAAATGGAGACTGGTACTTCAACAAGGATTCATACAGCGTCTATTACTTGGGTAAAATTACTCAATACAAAACATTTGTTTAAGTTACTTTTGTGTGTAAAGAGAACACATATCATTATGTGCTAGACTGTACAAATACTATCAGGCCTATAGAGAATTACATGTTTGTTATCCTCTGACAACAGTGTCTGGAAGAGATCATGTCTTTCGGTCGATAAGCAGTGTGGACCGTTCGCTTAAAGACATACATGTAGACTTCTATTCATATCCGTGTGACTATCAGAACTGTATCCAACCAACACAACCTCCAACAACTTCACCTCCAACTCCTTTAACTGGTCAATCGGGTCAAGGTGGTACACCTTATTACCCTGGTCTGGATTTTCCATCTGAAACTTGGGGCAATTCGTCCAGCCCCAGACCTGAAAACATGTATGTTATACACATCCACTTGCTCAGCACATTTAAAAAATATTATCACATGACCTGATGTTTGACTTTGTTTGTAAATATATATAATAGGTGTAATCCCTGGTCAAATACATTATTTTGGAGGTCAAGCCCAGAAAACAACTACGCTGTACCACAAACAGACTCTGATGTGGTCATTCCATTAGGTAAGAAACTCCAATGCTGGAAATCCTACAGTATGCAAAGGCTGTAAAATGGTCTTGGAGCTGTTAAGCTTGTTTTTCTAGAACCTAAAAAAATGACGTTGTTAAGCCATGGTTTCCCTCTAGATTATTCTTTGTGTTTTAAGAGTATAAGATAAGCTTTGTGGTTTAAAAGTGGTCACTAATGTAAAATGGCCCACTTTGTTTTAAAGGGACATGTGTGGTTGTGAATATTCAAATTCCTTCCCTGAACAAGCTGACAATATTTGGAGTTTTGGTGATACCAGACACAAATAATGGCACGGCAAACATCGGTGGTTCTCAATATAACAACATTGTTCTTGAAGTCACATACATCTCCATTCAGGTAAGAATCTACAGTAGACCTACCATTTATTTCTGAATTAGCTTACTTGCAGTATAAAGAGCAGTTAGAGAAAATACACTTACAGTAAATATTAAAAATACATTCTCCACTCACTTCTTGGCAAAATATATTATTTTAAGGATTTTAAGGTGCTTTCACACCTGCCTCATTTAGTTCGGTTGAATCGTACCAGAGTTCCACACTTGGTGTGGTTCGTTTGGGCAGGTGAGAATGCAGCAATCGAACTCTGGTGCTCACCAGAAACGGACCAAACAAGCAAACCAAGACTTCCTTGAAGAGGTGGTCTCGGTATGCTTTCAGACAACTCTAGAATGGTTCATTAGTGGTGAGAACACGATCTGAGATCGAACCTAACTGCAAAAGTACTGCGCATTTAGACTAAACCCACTGCCGTAGTCAGTTGTGCAGTGCATTATGGGATGAGGAAAAGTTTGTTGATAGTTTCTATTAGCGATATTAGCACAATGACAGGTGGCGGACATACCTGGAGTTGCGGCAGAGCCTCAGAAATTTGGTGGCTTCGCCATTGTAGTGCATTAAAAAGTTTTCAAGCCGCATCAGCGCTTCATTATGGAAATGACCAGTTTGTCTAGAGTGCTGTTTACAAACTATGTATTACATAACAACCACGGACATAATTACAGCGCAAAGTCCTCTGTCCATGGCGTCTGCTGTATTTTCCTCCTTTTTGTTTACTTCTAGGGTTCTGTTGGAATTTTGCGGACCAATCGAGACCAATCAAAAAGTAGTTTAGGAAATACGTTCAAAGACATGTGGCCAATAAGCAATGTGGATGTTATCACATGACTGAATTTTGGTTTGTTTCAACTGGTGCAGACCAGAGCAATCAGTGTGGTGTGAAAAGGAACCAAAACTGCTGAAAAAGAAATAAACTGAACTACAGATGTGAAAACACTCTTAGTTATTTTTCCTTCAAAAAAGGCACTAATATTACTTATCCATTTAATCAGGGTGGCCAACTAATTGCTGGGCGGGCTGATGAACCCTTCAGAGGTGAACTACAGATCATACTGAAAGGAAACCATTTCACACCAGATTGGCATTTGCCTGGAATAAACCAAGGGTCTAAAGTGCTGGGTAAGGGTGCTATACAAGTAACAAAGTGTATTATTAAATTTGAGTAGACAACAGACAAACAGCTGAAGTCTTATAAATGTTGATATTTTTGGAAACTGCTGTTTTCAAGGTGTGTTTGGATCTCTTGATCTGTATGGCATGCCACACAATGTATATCACACTAAACTGGCTAAAACAGTCCAAGCTGGAAACAACACTCTCTCTCTGGAGGAAACTGTTGACTGGAAGGTCAGAAGCGGTTCGATAACAAAACAGCATTTAAAAGAGCCTAAGACTAACTATTTACATTGCCAATTGACAGTAAACGTACTGTAATTTGACATTTATTTTGATTTAATCAAAGAAAATTATTTAAAAAAATGTATTAATTGTCATAATTTTAAGAGCGCCTTTATACATATTATATCAATGTGTTCTCTACATTTAGACTTTAGTGATTTACTCTGCTTACAGTACATAAAAACATATTTGGTCTTTACTTGTTTATTACCTTCAGGTTGGAGATCAGATTCTGCTGTCCACCACCAGTTATGACCCACGGCAGACAGAAATTCGCACCATAAATGGAGTCTCAGATGATGGCCGCACACTGATCCTGGATCGGCCTGTATCATACACACACATTGGTTAGTATTTTTTTTATGCTTAAGACCCCACTAAGTTTATTTGTTTGTTTTGCTGAACACAGAGGAAAATATTTTGAGAAATGTTGTAACCAAACCGTTCATGAACCCCATTCACTTCTATAATATTTTCCTATTATGGAAGTGAATTGGGTTCATATTTCGTGTTCATCAGAAAAAAAATTTTATACAGGTTTGTAACAACATGAGAGTGAGAAATTAATGACAGAATTTTCAATTTTGGGTGAACTATCCCTTTAAGCAGATTTAAAGTGAAAGTATTTGATGTACAGTATGTGCCGAGAGCATTCGGTTAATATTGTTTTTTAGTTTTTGACAGAGGTGGTGTTTAGCAGCTTTTGCATCTGAGCTCCTTAAATGTTGTCTGAAAGTGATTTATTGGCATTTAGTTTCCTAAACAGAACCACCCTATGCTTATTATAAATGTACTAAATATTAAAAGATTTGATTGAAAAGTATATTAATGGAATTATCCCAATTCTCACAGATTTCTCTGTACACTATTTTAAATGTATTATCTAACCAACAAATAATATGGCTATGGTCATACAGGAAAAAGGTACAACGTTCCAGGATCTTCTAGAAGCTATCAGCTTGCAGGGAATGTGGGTCTGTTGACCAGAAACATCAAGATCATTGGACAGGAGTATCCAGCCATGAACACACAGTCTTATGGAGCAAGAGTACTGGTGGCCACTGTCCCAGGAGGAGACTACAGAGGTATAAACCTCATAACAAAATACTCACAATAGTGAGAGGGCCATCTGACAATGAGTTAAACCAAAACAACACAAATGCATTAGCTTTAAAAATGTACACACTTCATATTTAAACACCTCTTACAAAGTGTGTCAAAATGATACTTGTACATCATAAATAACAAAAACTTAAGCTCACCTGTGATTTTATGTGTTACAGGAAAAGCTCAGATCAGAAACGTTGAGTTCTACCACACAGGACAGGAGGGATGGAACGACCCATCAGATCCACGTTACTCTCTGGCGTTTCTGAACCTGGGAAATGTAAAATAAATATCTCTTGATTTTTATGCCCTGTTGATGCTTTTCTACACACTATATTCAAATTTGTTTTATACTGCAGTGATCTGCTGAAACCACATTGTTCATATTTGTATAGGTGGCTGGTGAGTCCTACATCAAGGGATGTGCTTTCCATGATGGCTTTGCTCCTGCTATTGGGGTGTTTGGAACAGATGGACTGAATATTGATGACAACGTGATCCATCACACTGTTGGAGAAGGTGTCTAATCAAAGGAAATCAATATAACAAATGTAATCAGATAAAGTATGCTGATATGATTTAATGCTTTTGTCTTTTGCAATGATCTTTCTTTAGGAATCAGAATATGGGGTGATAACAGTGCTGTCCGGAGAAACTTGGTCACTATGACGCTGTGGCCAGGATCCTACAATGATGCAGCAGAGACTTTAAACACTGAATGGAATGCAGCTATTGAGGTAAAAATAAAAATATTGTGGCCATACCATGCCATATTTGTGTATCATGGTATTCAAATGATATTCTTTATCAAAATCAGTACAATTGTCTTATTTATGATGATACAAACAATTATTAGCTTTGCCCTCCCAGAGTACTATACAAAAACTCTCCTGAAAAGGCAAAATATACCTACATAAATAATAATTACGTTTTTAATTTTAGGTTAATGAAGCAACCAATGTGATTCTTCAAGGGAATATTGTTGCTGGTTATGAACGAGTGGGATTCAGAATTGATGGAGAACCTTGCCCAGGTATATAAGACTGTAGTGTATTTTAATGGACTTGATAAAGTAGTCATAGTTATTAAAGTCTTTAGGTAGAAAGCTTACATGTGCAGTCAGTCTCTTTAAACTAACTGCTACTTTATTTCCATTATATATAAGAATCAGATTCAGTAGCCCAATGGAGAGAGAATGAAGCACATGGTGGTCTGTATGGAGTCTACATGAATAAAGATGGACTTGCTGGTTGCTCTCAAATCCAGGGATTCACTGTTTGGAAGAATTTTGATTTTGGCATTTATGTTCAAGTATGATAAACGTCTTAATTCAATACCTTAAAACTCATCAACAATAACAATTAAGTGTTGTATACAGTGCAGTACTTTGCTCTTGTGAGTTTTAGGATTAAATGTTGTCCTTCTGACCTTCAGGTATCTATGAATGTGTACATCTCTAATGTGACTTTAGTTGATAATGGAATGGGGATCATGCCTATAATCTACAGTCCTCCATCTGTCAGCCACGAATACGATGACAAAACCGTCTATGTACAGGTGAGGATCCACAAACTAGATAGTTATGAGTGTAATCAGGAACATGAATGTTTATTTAACACACACACTTCAATGATTTTCCTACATTAGGAGTCTCTGATTGTGGGCAGCAGCCCTGATTTTAACTGTCTGGACAAACTGGCAACAACTGAGACATACGTTGCACTCAGCAAAAGCCACAGGGCTCCACGACCCCCTAAAGGTACGTACTGTATATACATTTATTTATAAAATTGTTACATTCAACAACACTTGATTCAAATGGTAAATAGCTGTGTTTCAATCATAATACAGCTATGACCACTACACCCAATGATTCTGTGTATTATACTGTGTAGTACCTTTAGCATTTTTGCTTGGCAACATAAACATAAGTTGCTGTTCATTTTCAGTCATTGGGATGTAACGATTAAATCGCGTGTCCCATTAAAAATGCCTGTCTGAAATCGATTCTGAATCGCAAGGCTACGATTCTTTGTTTCATGCACAGCTTGTGCGTGTACTATGGCATGTGGTCAGTAGGAAGTCCTTATCAATCTAAAATCATTATGAGTCAGAGTCGTTTATAACACACATTTAAAAAAGCAACACTCGTTAAATAAAAATCGTTCAAAATATTCTTTATTATCATGAAAATACCTAAAACAATCTGAAGAACAGCGATATAAATATTCCTGTAGACATTTCCTGGAATTGCGTTTGTAATGCTACTTCTTCTGTAGCACAAAGGGAGTTTATGCACGAGAGAGCCCCATGACTTTGCGATGTGCCGGGATTTCACTGTAATTCATTCAAATTCATTAATTGAGAAAACACGCATTTACACGGTTAATCGTTACACCCCTAGTCAGTCAGGACTATTTTTTGCAGCAGAAGGAAGATGGTTAGTGATTTTACTTCATGATAGTTGCACTATAAACTTGTTACTTTAATAATTGAATTGTCTAACAAAAAGGTATTCAAGGTTTATGCTGTTTTGTGAACAAGTCACGGCTCCACTTACTTTGCATTGTGCCTACCAACAGCCTTCACCTGTGAGTTATTCACAAAACAGAATGTACAGGTATATAGACCCCTTCAAGGTTTGTAAACATTGAATGACTATCGGGTGCGCGCGCAGCACGGGGTCGAACTGTTCATACCATTTAGGCTTTATAATTTAATCTAACAGTGCTGAAAATGATGACTTACCTCAAATGAAGTGAGCACTACAAACACAAGCCTCTTTGATCTTTGCATTGTCCCAGTCTGCACGTTAATTGCTTGCAGACGCAGATGTTGTATTTTTTGTTTTTGAGATTCTGCATGAATCGCGAAAACTTAACGGAAGACCTCGTGCGATTTTCACAGCCCACGACGTAAGTAGGCATTTTTGACGATACCGAATAATACGCAACTCAATCAGCTGTGATGACTTTTCTGACCCCGACATGCGCAGTGGGAACAGCCTGTGACGTGAACCGTGAAGGGGTCTATACAGTGACAAGAAAAAGTATGTGATTCTTTTGGGATTTCATAGTTTTCTGCATAAATTTGTCATAAAATGTGATCTGATCTTCATCTAAGCCAAGGGTATTGACAAACATAATGTGTCTAAGAAAATAACCCCCCCACCCCCCAAAAAACATTTTGGATCTTTCATGTCTTTATTGAGAACAACCAAGAAACCTTATAGAACTTATGGAAAAAGTATGGAACCCTTGAGGTAATGACCTCAAAAAGACTAATTGTCAGGTTTAAGCACACATAGAGTCTTGTTTAGTGTTGGGAAAGTTCACTGTCTACATGAACTAGTTCAAAGTGCAGTTCACAACTAGTTCAGTTCATATTTCAAAATTTTGAACTAGTTCACAGTTCCAAAAATGAACTAATTTATAGTTCTTTTTCCCATATTATAGCCCATATAGAACCACAGAAATTACTTTATCAGTTTTAACACTGAAGCTAAATGCGTCAGATTTCATCTTAAAGGAATAGTCTACCCTTTTGCCAAAATTAAACTATGTTATTACCTCAACTTAGACAAATTAATACATATCTATCTTTTTTCAATGCGTGCACTGTACAGCGCGTTGTGAATGTGCTAGCATTTAGCCTAGCCCCATTCATTCCTATGGTACCAAACAGGGAAGCCACCAAACACTTTCATGTTTTCCCTATTTAAAGTCTGTTACATGAGGAGTTATACCAGTAAGTATGGTGCCACAAAATAAAACTTTTTTTGGTACCATAGGAATGAATGGGGCTAGGCTAAATGCTAACACATTCACAACGCGGTGTACAGTGCACGCATTGAAAAAAGATAGGTATGTATTAATTCGTCTAGGTTGAGGTAATAACATAGATTAATATGGCAAATGGGTAGACTATTCCTTTAATATCCAACTTTAAATCCTTATCCAACCAAGGTTTAAATTAGCATTGACTGTCTTTAAATTTTTGTATTGTGTTTTCAAGGGGATCGCGGCACGTGTAGGAGAACTTGCAGGTATCGCACGTGCACATTAAATAGCATGAGCTTAGTCAGAGTCTATTTCAAGACCTAGAATATGCGTTAGCAGCCTATGTTAATCGTTAACCGTTTAGGACAAATATGATGTTATTTAATGTTAAACTATGTGAGTGGCGTGGCAGGGATTTCAGCAGCATCCAGTACGTTACCTCCATGCTGCTCTTTATTTTGATGATGGATGCAGCTGTGAAACGAGGGTGTTGCCAGATTGGGTGTTTTTTCCGCTACACATTAAGGCCTGTTTACAGTGTGTTTTAGCTGGGTTTTCGCCTGGAAGACTCTATAGAAATCTGGCACCCTATTGAATGATGTTAAACTGAGAGAGCATGTCATTCACAAGCCCCAGAATGAACGAGTTCACAGTAATGTTCAGCAGGCAGTATTACCAACCTGATCTCACGAATTTCCGTGGCATAGTCACAGAATTTTTTGCTCATTTTTCCATGACATTCTCACGGATCTCCGCATATTTCTTTTCCGTGGCATTCTCACGGATTGGTTACTCAACTGTTTTGTCCTATTTTCTTACCATTTTCGCTTCGGTTTAGGGTTAGATTTACATAAAATGACATCCCTACCCAAACCCAACTCTAACCCCAATGCCAGGTGACAATTGATTAAAGTTTAGAAAATATAAAAGAATGCATCAGAAAAAATTGTATAAACCAATGCTTACAGTAATGCAAGCACCAAATCTAACCCTAAACCGAAGCGACAATGGTTTGAAAATAGGAAAAAGCAGTTGAGTAACCAATCCGTGAGAATGCCACGGAAAAGAAAGTCCGTGGCAGGGCCACGGAAATATGCGGAGATCCGTGAGAATGTCACAGAAAAATGAGCAAAAAATTCTGTGACTATCCCACGGAACTTTGTGAGATCATGTTGGTAATACAGTACGTACAGTTCACGTTCGGCCAAAATATGAACGAGTTCATGAACTTTCGTTCAATTAACTCGTTCAGGCACAACACTGAATTCCCAAGTTTATCAGACAGTTCTTCATGATAATGTGAAAACGTCACATTTCAGCTAAATCTGTGTAGAAGGTGGGTGATGCAACAGGACAGCGACCCAAAACACTGGAGCAAGTCCACAACAGAATGGCTTCAGAAAAACAAAATCCACCTTTAGGACTTTTCATTTTAAATGTGGAATGAGTGTGTTCAAGAAAGACATAAAAGATTATTTTTAGCCACATTATGTTTGTCAATACCCTTGACTTAGATGAAGATCAGATCACATTTTATAACAAATAAAAAAAACATGAAATTCCAAAAGGTTCACATACTTTTTCTTGCCACTGTATAGTAAATACATAGTATATAGTGTTGTTTTTATTGATGCATGCATTTAATTGTATTGATTTAATTAATAAACTAAAGCACTTTTTGTATACAACAGGTGGCAGGTCTGGAGTTTGCTGGCCGACGTTTGAATCTGACCACAACCAAGCACCACAGAAACCTCACCCTGGACTCACGAGCTACAATGCTATAGCCGGTTTACTGACGGTCTCTGGTGAGATCAATCTCACCTAATGTTTAATCTCCAGTTTCACATATAAAATTTTCTAAAAGCTGCTAAAATTGACACTCTGTCATTTTACTGTCTGTTTCTGTCTCTAGATACAACATTTGTTGGGTTCAGAAATGTGTGCTCCACTGAAAGAAATTACATGTTCATGACCAACCCAGGAAATGAGGACCTACAACATCCAATCAGTGTTGAGAGGATCTCTAAGATAGACAGCATTGAAGAATCTCTAGCATTCATTCATAACCCTGATCTCAGGTAAACTGAAGGCCTACTGTTCATCAATTATCACTTTCTGGTTCTGGTAACAAACATCTGGTTGTTGCAGGCATTCCAAAAAGACAATATAAAGTAAAGATGACTGATAAATGTGTACTTCTTACCTTCCTACATCTTGCTTTGCTCTTACCGTAGTAAAGTGAACCCATCAGACTGTGTGGACATGGACTGTGATGCTAAGAAGAAGACTCTGTTGAAGGATCTGGATGGAAGTTTCTTGGGTGCAGTAGGAGCAGTGGTGCCGTATTCAGAGTACGAGTGGAACGGAGACCCGCGGCATGGATTGGGTGATTACCGCATCCCTAAAGTCATGCTCACTGCTCTCAACGGCAGCCGCATACCTGTCAATCAAATAGCTCCTAATAAAGGTAAACCTGAGAGTTCTTCATTATTTACATTGATCTAAGAAAGACATATGAACCATAAGCAATATTTTATCACTCTTGCATCAAACATCTCTGTCTATGATGTGTGTGTTTTACCTGTACAGGTGTGATCAGAGACTCTTGTACATACATGAACACCTGGCAGAGCTACAAGTGCTTTGGACTCAATTATCAGATGCTGGTTATTGAAAGTCTGGACACAGACACAGAGACAAGACGCCTTTCACCTGTTGCCATCCTTGGGGACACATATGTAGATTTACTGAATGGTAGAACCAACTAACACCTTATACTTTTCATTTAACATCCAAGATTACCAATCATGTCCTGATGCAGTCAAATAAGTTGTTGAATGTTACTGAATTCTTTCATTTTAATCTGTGGACATCTTTTTACTCTCTTTTCAGGTCCACAAGACCACAGCTGGTGTACAGGTTATGCCTGTAGGAAGAGAGTCTCTCTGTTTCATAGCATTGTGGCCACCAATAAGTCCTTTGATATCTATTTCACCAGCACAACACCACAGAAGCTGAGACTTATGATGCTCAACGCTAAAACTACAGAGGTTTGTCTGTTAGATGGACACTACAATAAACACAAAGCATTAAAAGTATGACTTTACAGCTGATTATCTTACATTATAAAACGTTTCCTGATGTTTATTTTGCTAAATGTTCGGGAAAGTACCAAACAACACATGCTTTTAATTTTTTTTTTTTTTTTTTTTTTGGGGTGGTTTCTTGAATGTTTCACAAAGGTTTACGAACACACAGCTATAGTATCATAGTATCATATAGTATCTTTGTAGACAACTGTACATTTATTTCCATATGGATTTGTTTAGATTTATGCATTAACCTTCACTTCTTTTCTCTACAGGCTGTTAGGGTGGCTATATTTTACTCAAACTCTCAGCGGTTAGATGTGTATGTAAACGACAATTTAGTTGCTCCAACTAATGCTCAGTGGAATCCAGACTACACAGATTACACGCCGATTGAGCCGACATATCCAGGTACTTTAAAGTAATGCATGTTACTTGGGACAAGTTTTTATGAATTACTGTATGAAAAATTTAGTTCCAAGTTATATGATAAACGAAAGAATACAATAAAATGAATACCTGAAATTAATAAATGAAACCTATTTATGTTTCTGGGTCACTATTCAAATAAGCAAACTTACACCAACATGATAACATTTTGGTAGGATGTAGACATTACAGTATACAGTATGTACATTTTTTGACTTTTTTGTGCAGTTATTATGCTGATAAAACAATTATTAGTGATTTAATGCCTGAACTACATATCAGCATTACTAATTTTACACTGTTTGATTACTCTCTCCATTATTTAGGTGAATATCTTCCAAGTTTTGACTCTGATCACGGTTCCAACTTCTTTGACCCAGACTACAATATGTTGTACATACTTCTTCGTGGCTCACAACCGGTCCAGATCCGCACTTCCCCGCTTCTTTTTGTGGCCTTCAACCTCCCGGCCATGACTGAGGCAGAGTTCTTTGGTGATAATTTGGTCACAAATTTGGCTGCATTCCTCAGAATACCACCGAATATGATTCGAATCACCAAGATCATCCGTGAGGGCAGCAGTGCACGAAGACGGCGTGCGACTGGACTGACGGTTGAGATTCAGATCAGTCAGCCACCCATCCAGACCATCAGCATCAACAGCACCACCAGCACCACTGGTAAGGCCAGAAAGTGTAAATTAAGCATTAATTTAAATGTATGATAACTTTACAATGCCTAAAACACCATTATTAACATCTGTAGTTGAAGATGAGCAGCAATTTGTGATTCTGAGGAACGCTGCTGATGAACTGGGTCGTGCTGCTGTATCAGGCGATCTGAGTCAATCCATCGGCTTCAATGTGTCTTCACTTAACATGATCACCCCTCAACCCTCTTCCAGTGACCCATCCTGGAGTCAAGTAAGATATTTAACATCTCATGTTATCAAATTTACTAATATTGTATTTTATATCTTATTAATATGTTGTCATAGTTTAAGATCTACTGTAGTAATAAATAAAACACACCACGCTGTTTTACTTATTTTACCTGTAATTGTCTATAAGGTGGCCACTCAGGAGGTGACTCGTGAAGACCCTCAGGTGGAGTCGGTCAGCACAGTGACTTCACTGATAATTGTAGTCGAACCGGTGGCTGCGTTGTACCCTGGACCCTTCAGCGTGCAGCCCAGCATCATAGCTGTGGATGCAGAGGTGAGACAGAATCAACTCCTTCTCAACATTTGTTAGGCCTCACCTTAAAAATATAACCAATTAGCAACCATTTTCATTTTCCATCTCATCAGACTGTAACCCCAAGGGCAGAGCTTAGTGATGGATAATTTTATTTTACAAACATTATTTGATGAAAACTCCACCTTCTATAGACTTAATATTTATTTTCATCTGTTTTAGGGTAACTGTGTGTCTGTGGGGGTGACGAGTCTAGCAATCTCAGTTGAACTCAAAGATGCTTATGGGAATCCAGTACAGGGACTTTCCGGAAACACATCCATCCTGTTTAATGGTTGCTATGCAAATTACACAGACCTCAGCATCTTAAACACTGGTGAGTCATCTCATCTCTATAGAAGACACACAACCATCAACAGATGTTTTTTTTTTAGTCGGTGTCTTTTTATTTAAATATCAAACCACTTAAATAAGTCATATTTGGATAATCATCTGTACAGTCAAGTTAAGGTTTTTAAAAGCTGCGTACAGTGCATATGTTTTTACTTGCACTTGTGTTCATTGTGGATCGTAAAGGGTTTTTGAGGTGGTGAGCATGTCTGGGTAGCCATCACTGGTCATTTTCATCAATATTTTAACTTTCCCTATTGTATATTTTTTACAGGTGTGAACCTGAAGTTGGCATTTACTCTGAATGAATGGAATGCTGAGTCGAGATCCTTTACTGTTAGAGAGGTTACAACTCCTGCACCTGTTGTTGTCACCCCGGAGTGGGACTTTCCAAGCATCTTTGACTCCAGTCCATTTATCTCATCACCATCTGTGTGTCTGCTCGTGCTTTTGAGCAGTTTACTCCTCCTGCTTAGAGAAACCTAGGAACAAATCAAACCATTTGAAAATGTGCAATTTAAAACCCATCTTCTCTGTTAACCCTTAAAATCCATATTTCGCATTTTCTCATAATTATATACAGATATTCATTAATCATTATTTCTTAGACATTTAGGCCAACATTCTATAATGATTCATAATCAGTCCTAAACATCTATTACTTCTGGCAAAATTAAACTTTTAATATATTTTAACTTTGAATATTTAAATATTAATATGTCTATTTCCTTATACTTAAATGTAAGCATATTTACACTCTTCCTTCTATCACCAATAAAAATCAATTTCTAGCATGGTTGTGGTGTCTTTTATTTTATACAGTGAGGTATACAAAAAGAAAATTATAAAATTAATAATAATAATAATAATAAAAAAATAGATCAGACTTTAATTAAAAAATCGGAGTAACGGTTTTTAATCAGCAGCAGAGAAATTGTGCTTCTTCCAGGACGACAAACACCTCAGAAATCCTGGGAAGTTTTGAGTTTACGAATATTTACATTTACAATACTTTTTTAACGAAATATTGTCCTTGCGTAAATAACGTAAAGTGTATTTAATAGTCTGAATACTTTGGGAGTTATACTGTCATATTAACTGTAACTGCAGGCTAACAGCTTTCTGTGCACATACTGCTAGAGTAATAATGACTATTGTTATTTTAGGTATTTATTTAGGTCACCAAGGTGTTATTATAGCTGTGCTATTTGAAACGTGTGTAAAATAATACATTTTTGATCTTTTTTTTTACTGCACAATGTGCGCGTGTATACGTACAGTATCCTATGTTGAATTGGCTGTATGCATAGACAGACACAAGTGTAGTACATGTGTGATAGGCAGTCCGGACGTTTTGTTTCATTGGCGGTCAGTCATGATGAAGAATAAAATATGACTGTTTAATGAAAGCGGAATAACACAGCGGGGCTGTACAGAGCTCACGCCCTTAGATACAGTTATAATGATCATCTCTTGGCTCTATATCCTCTTTCTGTCCTTTATTTGTGTCAGACGCGTTTCACTCCCTCTCTGCGCTCGCAACTTCTCTTGCTAAAGATGTCTCATCATGACTCTCTGCGGACTGCACACGATTAGTATAGGTCTATTTAATTTCCAAAATCTCCTTTGCGGTAAACTAAGGCTACATTCCAGTAAAGGAAATAAAAAGGACAATAAGTGTTGATGACCAAATTTCAGTTCGTTTGAAGAGGGTGGAAATCTGACCCTACTGTTCTTTGTGTTTCTGTTTGTGCATCTTTGTTTTACCGTAAAGGGTTTTCGGATATCGTTTCACATCTCCTGGAGTTTATTACTATCGCAGTGGTAACATTGACTCCAGTAACCAGAAGACACTACAGGGTGTAGTCACAGTCAGGCCTCTGGAGAAAAAAACTGTTGGGTTTCAGGTGTCTGTAGCTGGAATACAGGCCACTGTGAATTTAAATACAACTGCAACATTTTTTGTTAAAAATGTTAAAACTGTAGTATAGTAGTATAGTCAACAAATTATATTGCTTAAGTCAGAACGTGTTTTAAAACTGAAAAAAATACACACCTAAGCATTAAGTTATCATTGTTCCCTTTCAGTCGGTCACTACGACGTCACGTCGTGACCGACGAATTGGGAACCGCTTCGCGGGTGACCTATCTGCTTCGAGAAACCTTTAAAACGCCAATGAACTTGGCATGCAGATAATTGCATCTGCCGGCGCCGCCCCGCCGCATAGCTATTTAATGAGCGGCAGGTGCAGTTATCAAATCAGCTTTTTAGCTTCGAAAGCTGGCAGACTGACTGCTCACGAGAAGCTACTCTCTGCTCTTTGGAGAACTCTGCGTGTTCGATTTGGTTGGGCAAAGGCATTTCAGCGGAGGCTCGCGGGTGTTCCACCTCTCTTTTTAATTTTTTGACTTTTTTTCTCACTCTTAGTTGAGTGTGTGCGTAGCCGTTCCCCTGTGTGCTTCATCAACATCAGCACATTAAAAGAGTATTTCCTCTAAAAGAGTATTGTGGTGTTCTGCGTCTTTTTAAAGACAGCATTTCACTTGCACTGAGACGGGAGCGTCTTTTTAAAGATGTCTTTCCGTCCGTGTTTCTGGATGCGGCAAATGTATGGGTCCCCGGGTGGCCACGATCATTTTCTCTCGTGCCCATAGTGCATGCTGAGGCTGCGATCGTGGAGGGTTCATACTCCTAAGAGAGCATGAACCTCTTGGATGGCGGAGACGGGTTTCGTACCTCCGGGAACGTTACCCCTGTTTTTCCGTTGCGGAGCCCCGTTAAAGGTGCGGTGGCAAAACTCCGGAAATCTTATCTCCGTATAAACGGTGCTGAATCGGTTAGCTGGTTCGTCCAGTGACTCTCAGCACCCCCATCCACAGCCAGAGGTGCCGTAAGAGACGGGTGGCGCGTGTTCTACGCGCTCTCGTCCTCTTTCAGTCCTCACGAGGATTCTATGTCTGTCACAGCATCGGAGAGGGGGTCGTCTATTCGGTCGCCGACTCGGACCCACTCCCGCCTTCGGGTTGGGTAGGGGCTTCCGTGCTCGACCCCGAGTGGCGGCCATGTACGCTCGGGAGCGCGGAGACGGTCTGCGTGGAGCGGAGAGCTCCTCCCCCACTGCACCGTCCCGCCTAGATGATTGGCACTTCAGGACTGCAAGAACAGCCCCGACCTTCTGTGCCTTTCTTCCCGGGGTGCATGTTGGTTGACACGGTCGTGGAAAACTCGTTTTCCTCCCGGAACCGATCGTTCAGCCATCACCTCTCACCTCTCCTGACGGCGGGGCCGCTAAGGTTGCTGCTCCAAGAGACCAGCCTCCCTCCCCTCACAGACCCACGGGCTTGTTGTGAGAGGCGGCCTCTGCCGTGCGCGCCATGGCGTGATGCAGGTCCGCCAGGCTAAGGCACTGAAGGATCTGCACAGGTGAGGTCACGGTCCGGCAACTAAAAAATCCTGTGTGGCTCTGACCTGGCGCTACGTGCGACTGGGTTCACCCCACAGGCCGCCGGACGTGCTATGCCCACCCCCGGTGGTCCAGGAACGCCATCTCTGGTTGTGTCTTGCGGGCATTAAGTAGGTCGTTAATAATCGTCCTAAATGTTCAATTTTAGACCAGCCATTTCGGCGACGCGGCTGAGAGTGTCCAACAATGAACGGCCGCTTTAGAGCAGACTGAGGCATCATGCCACGTCGGAGCCTAGCTGCCCCCTCCGTTACGTCAGTATATTGGTCTGCTTTTCGCCGAGGGCGTCCTGCTACGGCTTTTTTTGTTCCTTCATCCCGGCAGCTCTGAGGAACCTGTCGTAAGCAGTACACCCGCCCACTCAGCCCGCTACAGAGGTGGAAAATGAAACTTAGCGGCTCTGAGTCGGGCGATCTGAAGATGGAGAGGATCGCTCTTCAGGAGATGGTGAAAGCATCATTCTCCCCCCCACCCCGGAGGAGGGCCGGGTGGGGAATCCTTGGTTTCGTTTTGTGTTCCGCCGACTTCAATCGGCACCCACTAACCTCAAAGAGCGAATTCCTCTTCTTTCTCCAGATCACCGGAGGCATATAGGAGTTTCGGACGGGCTCAAAACCCTGAGTTCTCCTCTTCCTCTTTCGCCAGCGGATGTATCGAGCGGGACATCTACAAAGGAGCCTTTGCTCAGCATCCATCAGCGGTTTCGGGTGAGTGTTTCATTACACACAACATCTCACAATGCGGCCAAAGAGCACGCGTCGTTGAGCTCCCCGTCTCCGCTCGCCACGGGTACACACATCGTGCCGGTAATTTCCTCTCGCTCGGTATCTGGGGGCCTGGGAAGAGCTTCCCAGCCCGTCGCGTTGGCTTTTACGCACGATCCGTCTCGGTTACGCATTCAATTTGCCCGGCTACCTTACAAATATTCAGGCATTCGCTTCACCACGGTGAAGGCTGTCGATGCGCACGTACTGCGTGCGGAGATTGCTGTCCTATTGGCGAAAGGACGCGATCCAGCCGGTCCCTCCAGCCGAGATAAATTCGGGGCTTTACAGCCCTTCATTGTACCCAAGAAGAGTGGCGAGTTGCGTCCGATCCTATATCTGCGCGTACTGAATCGAGAATTCACAGAATTCACATTCACAGAATGCTGTTCAAAATGTTTACGCAGAGGAGCATATTTTAATGCATCCGCCCATAGGATTGGTTCGCAGCCTTCAACCTGAATGACGCGTACTTTCATGTCTCCATACTCCCCCAACACAGGCCGTTTCTCCGGTTTGTGTTCGAGGGGAGGGCATATCAGTACAAAGTTTCACCGTTCGGGCTTTCTCTCTCTCTCTCTTTTCCTGTGTCTTCATGAAAGTTGCGGATGGCGCACTGCAGCCCCTGAGAGAGAGAGAGTGGTGTTTGCGTTTTGGCGTATTGGCTCATAATAGCTCAGTTTCGTCAGATGCTGTGCACACACATAGATCGTGTATTTAAACACCTCGCTCGTCTCGGTCTTCAGGCCAACTGGGGAAAGAGTAAACTTTGCCCCGTGCAGAGAATCTCTTTTCTCGGAAAGTAACGGGATTTGGTCGTTTTAGCAACACGTCTCATGGAAGCGCGTGTTCAGTCAATTCTGGCTTGCCTCAACATTTAAAGGCAGGGTTGCGGTTCCACTGAAATAATTTTAGAAACTTCTGGGGCATATGACAGCAGCCGCGGCCGTGACACCGCTCGGGCTGCTCCATATGAGACCGCTTCAGTGTTGGCTTTATGACCGAGTCCCGAGGAGAGCGTGGCTCACCGGCTTTCACAGTATTATAATTACATCGAGATGCCGTCACACTTTCACCCCGTGGTCAGACCCAGCGTTTCTCAGGGTGCGGGTGCCACTGAGAGGTCTCCAGGCATGCTATTGTTGGCAAAGATGCCTCTACCACGGGGTGGGCAGCCACGTACGGCGGGCTCGTCGCTTCGGGGGTCTGTTCGACATTCCAGCGAGATTAGCATAAATTGCCTCGAGCTGTGCACTGTATATCTTGCGCTCGTCCGTTTCGTCAACGTGATTTGATGCTTAAGATGTAGTGCGCACCGACAACACTGCGGCTGTAGCGCATATCTATCGCCAAGGCGATTTGCGCTCTCGTCACCTGTCGCATCTCGCCCGTCATCTCCTCCTCTGGAGTCAGAAGTATTTGAGGTCTCTTCGTGCCATTCACATGTCGGGGTCGCTGAACACAGCGGCAGTCGCGCTCTCACGAGCAGCGCGCTCCGGCGAGTGGCGACTCCACCCCCGGTCGGTTCAGCTGATTTGGAAATGTTTCGGCAGAGCGCAGTTAGATCTGTTTGCTTCTTCAGAGACAACCCATTGTCGCCTGTTTTATTCATTATCCGAAGGAACACTCGGCGTGGATGCACTGGCACACAGCTGGCCGCGGGGTTTTCCCCAGTAAGCTTTATTGCGCAGACACTGTGCAAAGTCAGGGAGGACGAGGAGCGCATTCTATTAGTTGCGCCGTACCGGACAACTAGGAATTGGTTTTACAGAGTTCACTCTCCTCGCGACAGTCCCTCCCTGGCTGACTCCTTGGCACATTATGGCACCCTCGCCCCGATCTGTGGAACCCCCTTGTGTGGTCTTTGGACGGGGCGCGGAGGTTTTAGGTGGGTTACCCCAGGCGGTATCTAACACCATCGCTGCAGCGCGAGCACCGTCTATGAGACAGGCGTATACGCTGAAATGGAACCTGTTTGTTGTTTGGTGTACCTCTCAGCGAGAGGACCCCCGAGAATGCTTGATCAGTATTGTGCTTTCATATCTCCAGCACCGCTTGGAGAAGAGGCTGTCACCATCTACTATTAAAGTAGATATTGCGGCAATATCCGCGCATCACGCACCTATAGACGGTAGATCTGTGGGTCAGCACGATCTGGTCATTAGGTTTTTAACAGGGGCACGGAGGCTGAATCCTTCGCGCCTCCCTCTATTCATCCTTGGGACTTGTCCATGGTGCTGAAAGTTCAGCACTGCCCTTTCGAGCCTCTGCTGACGGTGAGCGTCAAGTTTCTCACTATGAAAACTTTGACGCTCCTCGCATTGGCTTCTATTAAAAGGATAGGGGATTTTTATGCATTTTCGGTCAACGATTCGTGCCTTCAGTTCGGGCCGGCTGAATCCAGCGTTAAACTGAGACCCCGGCCGGGCTACGTGCCTAAAGTTCCCACCACTCCCTTTAGGGATCAAGTCGTGAACTTACAAGCACTGCCTTTGGAAGAGGCAGACCCAGCTATGGCTTTGTTATGTCCTGTACGTGCACTACGTGTGTATGTGAATCGCACTCAAAGCTTTCGGACCTCAGAGCAGCTCTTTGTCTGTTACGGTGGTCAGCAGAAAGGGAAAGCTGTCACTAAACAGAGGATGTCTCATTGGATTGTAGACACAATCGCCCTGAAATATGAGAAACAGGGCATTCCTTGCCCTTTTTGTTTGAGAGCCCATTCAACCAGAAGCGTGGCTTCATCTTGGGCTTTGGCTCGTGGTTCCTCGCTTTCAGATATTTGTAGAGCTGCTGGCTGGGTGACACCTAATACGTTCACTAGATTCTACAGTGTTCGTGTTGAGCCGGTATCCTCTCGAGTTCTCTCGTCAGATCAGTGAGAACATCGAGGAACGGCTCCTGTGTCGGCTTGGAGCCTTTCTTTTTGGCTGCGCAGAAACCGCACCATTATGGAAGGCCATTAAGGCAAAAACGTTAAAAAAATGTTTTTTTGTCTTTTCCACCGCTTGGTGACCGATGTTGCGGAGCATCGGCTGCCAGCCTCTCACTAGATGTATTCTTGACTATCTGGGTGAGGCTAGCGCCCACATTGCGCCCCCTAGTGGTTTCTTTGTGAGTATTTCCGTGGAAAGTTTATGATTTACCACGTTTCCCTTAGCGGAGTTCGTTCCGCGCCTCTCTAGTGTTGCTAAGAGAGTGTATTTTTATAGACCTCGTGTCTTTTTATCCATCACCTTAGTGGTAGACCCCTAGAGGGTTTTTCTTCCGCAGCGATCTTAGTCCCGCCTGACGAGTTCGCTTCCCAGTTCGCCTAGTCACTATCGTGGGTTAAGGAACAAGTAGTGACCGGCCTCTGCTTCAACCCCATTTCCGTTCCCCTAAAGAGGATAGTTGGAGGGTTTATGCAGGCACTGGAAGGGTCAGCTTCAGTGGCGCTTTGGTAGGGATTCCCAATTCGTCGGTCACGACGTGACGTCGTAGTGACCGACTGAAAGGGAACGTCTCGGTTACATATGTAACCCTCGTTCCCTGAAGGAAGGGAACGGAGACGTCACGTCCCGTCGCCACAGTTTGCTGTTCCACTGCTGATATTGGCCGGACCCTTTCCTTCTGTCCAGCTTTCTCAGCAAAAAATAGCTGATTTGACAACTGCACCCGCCGCTCACCAAACAGCCATGCGGCGGGGCGGCGCCGGCAGATGCAATTATCTGCATGCCAAGTTCATTGGCGTTTTAAAGGTTTCTCGAAGCAGATAGGTCACCCGCGAAGCGGTTCCCAATTCGTCGGTCACGACGTGACGTCTCCGTTCCCTTCCTTCAGGGAACGAGGGTTACATATGTAACCGAGACGTTATATTGTTATTTCCAATCATGAGAGGATCTGTATTTTACTCAAACCCTTAGCGGTAAGATGTGTTTGTAAACAACAATTTTATTTGTCCAACTAATGCTCAGTGGCATCCAAACAAAACACTGCACAACTGTAGTGTTTAGAAAAATATAAAAAGGTATGACAAAAAAAAGGAATATAGGTCACTAGTCAAATAATCAAATTTGTGACACTGCTATTTAAAAAATACTCAGATCTTATTGGGTTCATGACTGCTCAAATGCTGCCTTCATAGCAAACTGGCATCACATATATAATTGTTTCAATTAAATTATTGGTAACACTTAACAAGTGTATTAGTATAAGTAAATAGTAAATGCATTAACTAACATGAACTATAAAGAGTGTCGTTTTTTAGCATGTATTAATTCTTGTTAATGTTAACAGTTAAAAGGCTTGATTTTATCAATGTATTGGTAAATGCCTAAATTAACATTAAAAAATTAAATGTTTTGAAAGTATAGTTCATTTTTCATGAATTAATTTTGTGATGCACAAATTTTTTAGTTTAATCAATTTGAAATTAAAATTAATTTTTAAGTTTCTTGACTAGTGATGAGTTGCTATAAATGATAAAAAAAGTTGAAGTAACTTAAGCAAATTCGATTTTAATTGAATAATGTATAGCAACTCCTTACAGTGCATTCACACGGAGCGTAAGCCTTAACGGCTTGTCTCAAGCGTGGCCAACAGCCAATCACAGTGGCCGCTACACATGCTCCGGTCTTCCATAAACGTAATTGGCTGGCTCTGCGCTAGGTTATTTGCATAAGGCGATCTGATTGGCTGATGCACGCGTAGCCGCTTGAAAAGTTGAAAAATGTTCGGCAACGCATGATGTCACCCATTAAAAGTGAATGGGTCCAAGTTCATTAAACTTAAAATTTAAAAGCAACAAGACATTTTTAAATGCAAATTATTAAATTAAATTAAAGACGTTCAACCTAAACAACACACCAGTGTTTCTCACTCAATCCTCACTCAGACCAGCAGTTTTCGGTTGTAAAGAGCATTGCTATGAACTGGGCCGTGCTGCTGTATCAGGCGATCTGAGCAGATCTGAGACCAGGCAAAAATGATAATAGTATTAAAAAAACTTTTACTAGGTACTTAAAATGGCTTTAGGTTAAGCACTATTGCACATTATAAATGAAGCATAAAGGTAAGCTTTACATTATTCTGAAATCATTATTTTATGCCAACCTTTGTAAAAAAAAACAAAAAAACAAAGACTGTCTCATGTTTCCACCCTGAAGGCAAGAACTATAAAAGAGCGAGTTTTGTTAGGTTTGTGTGGGTTTCCCAAATGATCTTCACAGGTATGTGGCTCTGAATGATGATTAAAATAAAGTTTGAAGAGCTTTAGGCTACTTAATTTTTAAGAGCTCTCTGACTAGTTTGATTTTTTTGTAATAGAATAATCACTTTAAATAATTTAACTTAAAAATGTGTAGGATTTCTATAGTTAGTTACATTTTATAATATTTTCAATAATATTAAACCATGCTTTATTAAATAATATATAATGCTGATAAAAAGATTTTACAATACGATCTCTAAGTGACAGAAAGTATTATATCTCCCTCTGTTTTTGGCACAGAAGTGATTTCTGCAGGTGTCATTGCTTTGAGGTGTGTGTGTTGTGAGTCTGTTGGAGAAGATGGGTCGCGTGGCCCAGCAGCTGCATCTGCCGCTTGCCGTAACTATATTACTGTGGAGCTCCGTGGGTACATGTTTTCTTTAGTTTTCTGACCATTTGAGTGATCCTTTCACATCATCGACTTCATTCACTGTTAAACAACAGCAGAAAATGTACAATTTTCTGCCAAGACATTCATTCATTCATTTTACAGACACTTCAGTAACCCGAAGAAACATTGTAGGTAAAACAATATGGAAAAGTCGTAATAGCCTACAGCAGAGATGGGGGACTCGAGTCATATGACTCGACTCAAGTCAGACTTAAGTCGCAAATTTGAGACTTGAGACTTGCTTGACAAATATAAAAAAAGACTCAACTTGACTTTGACTTGACATTCATGACTCGAGACTTGACTCGGACTTGAGTTAAATGACTCGAAATAACTTAAAAAAATCTATTTTTGAACACACGCAAAGAGCGTAATATGACGCAGCAAGCAGAGGGAGAGCGCACTCAAGTCACGCATCCGCTGCTCATTAAGCTCGTGAGTATTTTTGCCGCTTATTGGCCCTATATTAGGGTGGTCATTCGTGCCAGTTCTGAAGGACACGTCTCGAACATGTTTTCGGGTTCGTTCTCCGGAAGTGGCGTTGCTCGATCCTAGGGCTGATTCACACCGGCTGCGTGGCGTTTGCGTATCAGCTGCGTGGCATGTCCGTTTTTAATTAGGCTCACATGTTAGCAGGTTTGACAGTTCACACCGCCTGCATGACAAGCACGTCTCAGGCGCAGCTCGAGCCGCGCCGAAAACCCGTGCATGCTAGGAATAGGACCGACGCCTATTTTTCACGCCACACGCAAGTGTCTTGGAAGCTTTTCCAGGCAAAATATATGTCACCTATAGCCGCCACGCAACTGACATGCAACAGATATGCCACGCAGCCGGTGTGAATCGGCCCCTATTCCTAGCATGCACACGTTTTCGGCGCGGCTCGAGCCGTGCCTGAGACGTGCGTGTCATGCAGGCGGTGTGAACTGTCAAACCTGCCAACATGGGAGCCTAAATAAAAACGGACACGCCATGCAGCTGAGACGCACACGCCACGCAGCCGGTGTGAATCGGCCCTTAGGGGCCAGTCACACCAAAAGCGTTTATGGCAGTTACAGGCCCCTTTTTTGAATGATATTCTATGGGCAGGGCGCGTTTGCGCGCTGTTTATGCGCGCCGAGCGCCTTGCGGTTTTTTGCCGCCTGCCGCGCAAGCATTTTTGAAGGAGCGCTGAGATTGGAGAAGCACCCAATGTTATTCGCATCTTTCCATTGTCCAATCGAATGAGGGGAGAGGCGGGCCTTACGTTGTGGTGAGGGAAGTTTACAGTTGCTTTGAAGAACCGGACTCCACTCGCTCACTCTCTCCTGCGTGTTCGTGCACCTCTCATCCTCAAACATGGTCAGAGCAAGCGCCCTCTTTTTAAAGTTTCTGCTAATATGACAGTTAACAGCAAAAGAGCGCTCACGCTTCAATATTTGATTGACACGACAGCTGACTCGGTGGTTGCTTAGCAATATGAAAAGCTGCGTCGCACTGCTCTTTTTTTTAAAAAGGCAGTGCGTCGCGCCTTGCATTTGCAAGCGTTTAAAGCGCTTTTGGTGTGACTGGCCCCTTAGAAGTTCGCGAAGAGAACTGAAATGAGACGGTCTAACCTTCGGAGGACCCATAATTGGCGTCAACTGCTGCACGCGCCCATGGCGCCTGTCAGCAGGACACAGCGGAGACGTTTCTGACTTAAAATAAATATGGAATCAGAAAAATATTAATTAATTAAAATAAATATGACACGTTGATGTAGATTAAACTATTCAACAGTATATCAAATGAATCAACCTTAGAAATATACGCAGCATAAACAGAATAATATTAACATAAAACATAACTTATAATACTAAAACATTGACAAGAAAAATGTTTTCTGATAAATGCACACTTTTATTTAATTTTATTGCTTATTTTAGAATATTCAGCCACTATACAGTCGTTGCAGGCGCGCAATGAATCTTGGGATAGCCTCGGCTGTTAAGGATATTATTTCAGTTACATTTACATTTTAGGCTTTGTAGTTTTGATTGTTATTCATTTTTAGATTTTTAGTGTATTTACAACTCACCTGTATGTGGGCACCTTTTAATAATTTTTTGTTGCAAATAAAACTCTCATAGTCAATAACTACTGTAGATTTAAGTTTGTTTAATATATACATGTAGTTAAATCATCAAACATTTGTATGACTTGCCAGTGACTTGCTTGACTCAAGCTACGATTTGAATTGAATTGCTTGACAAAAAGCAATGACTTGACATGGCTTGACTCTCACAAAAAATGACTCTGACTTGCTTGAGACTTGAAGGTTAAGACTTGAGACTTACTTGTGACTTGCACATGTGTGACTTACTCCTAACGTGCCCTATATTTCTACAGATATTTTTAAAAGTGTTCTACAAATGAAACATGCATATTATGTACATTTCATAATTTCATAAGTAATCCTGTGTCATACAGGTGCGCAGCAAGTCACAAGAATAACACCCAACTATGGTGGTATCAATGGTGGAATGAGGTTGACCATAGAGGGGGAAGGTATTAAAAACAATGTGTTAACATCTAAATTAACTGCTTTTATTTTAAATGCGGGTTTAAATTTCTTTGGTTGACTTATAAAGCATTTCCTGCAGTAAATGGTATTCAAATTTGGCTACTAGATACTATGTTTTTGAATCTTACCATAGTAAATATTAAAGTAGGCTGGGGTACAATATTTGCTAGTTTATCAATTTACTAATTAATAGTACTACAGAATAAATTTGGTTAATTGTCTTTAGGTTTTGCTCAAGCCAGTCAGTTCAGTTTAAATGCAGATGATCCAAACGTTGGCAACAGTGTGACTCTGGTGTCTCAGACGAGATCGATTCCCTGTGATGTCGAAAAATACTCCAGTCACTCCAAAAAGATCATGTGCTATACAAGGTAAGAATGAACTAGTTCAAAATATATTTTTTATTTTTTAATTTAATAGTATAAGTATATTTGATTTTCTGAAACTGATAAATGTACTGTATAGGGAAACATTGGGTAATGTTAATAAACTTTAAAACCTTTTCATTTTAATGTACACAGAAGAATTCTTTAAAAAAGCTAAACTGCAAAATGCCAATTATGTGTCCTAAACAAATCATTGGATTGTCTTTTTCAGAGCTCTACCAGAAGACGACTATGATATAAGAGTCACTGTGGATGGTGTGCCAATTCCTTCAAGTCTGATGTGTACTTCCTGGGGGGATTACTGGTGGCGGTATTATTGCAGGTTCCAGGTAAATCAGAAAGCCTTCAGTAAACTGTATACTACAAAAAACCTTTCAAAATATAACGAAATACTTATAAATTAATGTTGTGCTTTTACAGAGTAGATCATACTACACACCCACCATTGATAGTCTAAGCCCACTGTCAGGTCTCCCAGGTAAGAGTCTAATCTTGGTTAGTTTACTTCAGAAATTATTATTTTATTGGACCTTTATAGTTTAAAGTTTTATAACTTTTTTATAATGTTACTGAATAGGGACTGTGGTGACAATTCGAGGAAGAATTATGACTGATGTGTATGGAAGCAGTACAGACAGAACTTCAAATGGTCGGAATACAAGATTTGTGAGGTCTGTAAAGATCTAATAAACATTAAAAATGATGAACTATAATTATGTTTTTAAAAATATTTGTTAATGCAACAGCTTGATAATAGTTTAATCTGAATCCTGTTTTTCATTTGTATTCTTTAAACAGGGCATACATGGGTGGCATGTCTTGTGAACTCATAAAACCTAATTCAGATGAAAAGTAAGCACATGTAAAATATGTATTAATGAAAATGCGAAAGGTCAATATAAACTGCATAAATTGCCTTTCGTTTCTTAGATATGGCCTGAAATTGGACGATCCTGGGAGTGAATGGGGATACATGAGTTGTAAAATGGCAGGAACTTATGTTGGTGAGGAATTTTAATAATTTATATAGATTATTTAAAAAAAAAAAACATTTTTGTTGATAAAAAATGGTTTGCTATCTTGGCACTTAGGTCATCACAATCTGAGTTACATTCTGGATGGTATATATGGGAGGTCAGAGGAGTTTAATGTGATTTTAAACCAAATTTAAACTGCTTCTAAATTTGTTAAAAGTGACACAACACAATTTTTTTTCTAGGAGTCTGCCAGATTTGGGGCTTTTCAGTGTCTCAGCCCTGAACAAGCTCGCCATGTTTCAAACATATGCAGGTACAGAATAACATTCATTTTTATAATACAAACTGGTAAGTTTTTCTGAAAATCTTGGCTTGTTGTTGGATAAAATTGTGCCTGTCTTTCAGAGGTGACAGGAGTTTTTCCGTCTGTGGGCAGTGTGTTGGGCGGCACAGCATTGACCATTCAGGGGCGCTACTTTGATGAGACTGATAGTAAAGCAGTGGTTTTAATAGGAGGTAAACCTCACATGTCAGTGGTGAATGTATATACAGGGATCAAAATCTGAGCATACAATGAAATTCTGGGTAACTGAAAGTTAAAGGTGACATAAAATGATTGAACGGGGTATTTTTTCCTTGTTCTGTGATGATTCTTTGCCTGATGAAGATCAGTTGATCGAAACGTTGCAACGCAACTTTCATTAAAAACATTTTTTCAGCAAGCAGATAGTGTGCGGGAATTGTTCTTTGTATATCTTGTTCTGTGATGTGACATGTAGACAACAACATTTTGGTTGGGTCTGTAATGCCTTTGAAGCTTCCTAAAAACCTCTCTCAGAAAGCTATATTAGGGTGGGGGATTTTAAACCTTCGGGCTTAACTGGCAACCTCATTATGAAATGCAAGCACTTGACTGTGATTGGCTGCCTTTGCTGCCACTCAGAAGAATGTAAACTTCGCTGTTATCAGAACACAGATAAACATTTTACAGATAGAAAAGCACACCTCGGAACATGACTCGCCATTTTGCCTTAAACTTCGCGAACACTGCTGCAATTTACTTCCTGTTGAAGGCGAAAGGCCGGATGTATGCAAATCATTTTAAAGGGGAGGGAATTGAATGAGAATGGGGGGTAGTGAGAAGCATTTTACGTAACATGTGCTAAAAATATATTTTTATGAAAAATCTACAACCAATATAATAAAAGCATTTATTAATATTGTTCACAAACATTTGATGTAACAATTCACAACTCAATATAATTCTGATTATTTGCTTTGTTATCTTTAGGTCACAAGTGTCAAATTCAGATCTTATCTGATCAGAATATAGTCTGAATGACTCCTGGTTATGAAATCACAAACATGACAGTGTTCCCAGGTGAGAACTTAAGATCTGATCTCTGCATGGTGGTGTCAAATTAATGTCAAATCTTTCTACAGTCCAATGTTACACATAATATATTTGATTTAAAAACATTCACAATAACACTTTAATAACACTTTAAGATTGTATTTATTATCATTAGTTAATGCATTAGCTAACACGATGAACTAGCAACGAATGAACAATACTTCTTCAGCATTAATAGTCTTAGTTCATCTTAATTTCAATATTTACTAATACATTTGTAAATCAAAAGTCTGTTACACTGTTAACATTAGTTAATGCACAAGAACCTTACTTGAACCATTATATTGGTATTAACTAATTTAACCTCCTAAGACCCGAGCTTTGGTTTGTCTGTTTTCAAATTTCTACCAGCTATATTGGGGTTAGGAAGAACCAATAAATATAATAACCAAATATTTTTCTTTGAACGTGAAGCAGTGTAATTGTCCATGTTTGTATAAAACACGTTCCAGTTACGAAGAATTAAGTATTATGGAACTTAGCAGTTATGTGGCTAAAACTACCGAATGTAGCACCTATTTACATATCTATGCCCCGAGGTGGTGCGAAATTATAAATCACTTAGGTTTATAATGGGAATGAAGCATTGCGTCTCTTGCCGTGCTACAAACGTCTAAGCAGCGAGTGTTATTCTGCTGTGCGCTTCAGTCGAATAATAATGAGCTCTTGGCGCTTGACCCGCGCTTATATAAGGACGTGTGCATCCCGTGTGCGGGCTAAAACGTCATTGGTCTGTATTTTTTACAGACGTTTTCCAATAGGTTTCAATTGCGGAGTAAACAGGAGTTTCCCCCATACCATCAGCAACTGACGCAATGCTTCGTTCCCATTATTTCAGGGAACCGGGGTTACGTGAGTAACCCAAGCGTTCCCTTTCAATATGGTTCACTTCGCATTGCGTCAGTTGCTGACGCTATCGGGGAACGTAATCCCATCACGCTGTGCATACACAACGGACTGAAGTGCCTTACCGGAGAGACACTGCGTGTGGCCCTATATCCGGCATATTCACAGCTTTAAAGCAAAAGTGTAAGCACCATATAAAATGTTAACGCGCATACGGTGGGATTTAAAACGCACCGGGAGCACATAACATAGCACAAGACGGCGAGATCACCGAGCGCACCGCGGGTATGAATTCAGAGTCACGTTGGTGAGCTCGCTGAGCGCACTGTGGTGTACACATAAAACGCATGAGCATGCATAATTGAGCCGAGAGAACCTGCGGTCGTAGGGTACAAGCTGTACAATCTGACAAACGTAGACGGCGAAGACCAGCCGGCCGCGTAGCAGATATCAAATATAGATACCCTGTAGACCAAGTCCATGATGAAGCCAAACTCGCAAAGAGTGGGCTCTAACATATAGGACATAGCTCATAGAGGGGCGTGAGCCAGTGCGATGGCTTCAACGATCCATTTAAATAACCACTGTAAGCAACAGACATACGTAGGGAGTGATCTGCGAAGCTCACGAACGGCCGATCTGACTATAATATGCGGCAGAACGGTTCGTAGCGTGGGATTATACAGATACCACAATAGTGTGAACCCAGGTGCGCCCTCGAGCGCAATCGGGATGCATATAAGTAGTATTATAGTGCACAGATCGGTGAGCTTTCCAAGCGTGCCGTAAATGTGTATTGACTATAAATTGCACGGGCACAGGTGAACACTTGAGTACATTGTGAATGCATATAGATGAATCAGAGTGTTATAATGCACAGGCCGGCAAGATTCTCGAGCGTGCCGTCATGTGTTCTGATAATAAATTGTGCGCACACGGGTGAACCCTTCAGTGCACCGTGAATGCGTATAGATAAATCAGTGCACAGAATGCGCCATGAATGTGTACCGATATGATTGATGAACGTAACGGTGGGCACCCAACGCACTGTGAACCTACACAGATGAACAACAATGTATGTGTCACAAAGCATAACACAGCCGTGTATACCGAAATGTTATAGCGTGCATATGTGAGCTTCTCTAAGCGCACGGTGGACGCATATAATTAAAAACCATATCGTGCATACAGGTGAGCTAACGGGCGCACCTTTAATGCAACAAACTTCAGTAGTGCGCGAGGCAGGGATGTCGAAGCTGTAAACTGACAACGTGGACGGCGGGGACCAGCCGGTCGTGTAACAAATGTCAAATGAGAAACCTCTAAGACCATGCCCGAGGAGCTAATCCATAAATGGAATAGACTAACCACGAGTGAGCATCATTGTCACGGGAGGTGATAACGTCAACAATCCAAAAATAACCTGTATTGACAGGTGCGCGAGTGAGTGATCTGTGACGCAGAAGAACAGCTGATCGTCTGATGTACGTCAGACGTATCTGTTATACAGGACCTTGGACAGTTCCAGAGCGCTGCGCCTCTGGCACCGTCCGCATCTGAGAAATGACAGGCTTATGAATAAACTGAATGGTCGATCGTAAGAGCGTGGTTTGCTGTTATCACCGCCACGTAAATATAGTTAGGGGGAGAGAGCCGCCGTGCACGAGCCTCTGTAGTGAGGAGAAAAGTGTTCCACCCACAATTCGCGGGGGGGTTAGACTTTTCGCTGTCACTAGACAGAATAGATCGCCTCGCGAAAGGGGTCCTAGCAGCTCGTGTCAACGTGTCATAAGGCACGTAATGTAGGTCGTGTTCCACGGATGCAATCTCCGCACGCCCATCATAACGGGTTAATATGTCTGCATCTTGGAAGTTTAAGCAGGAGATGCGTATCACTCTGATTGAACATAGCTTATAAAGCGATGCAATGAGTTTATAAAGAAGATGACTCGTCAGCTTGTAGAGGGGGCGAAATATCAGTCTGGTTCGGTGAATAATGAAACCACCGTAGTTTGCCCGACCGCATTATCACAACAACACGGTCGAGAGTGCTGCAATGCTAAAATCATCCCCTTAATGGACCGTATGTACAGTACAAGGTGATTGATATGAGACAAACGTAAAGCGTGTTCAACCCACAGCAGATGCTGGCGAACTCGTAATGATAGCACTTCATGCAGCCGTGTGTAACTTAAGGAATAAGCTTCCCGGCCGTCAGCTCGGGGCGGGACCTTTGCTTAGTCAAACTGAAGTGGTCTTATGAACAGAATGCCACGATATTCAGCTTTCTGGGGCTCGTTAGAGGGGTACGTGAGCCCGTCTTAAACGAGAATTTGGCAGAAAGGTGTTAGAGACACCGTACACCCGTGGGGTGTCAATACACAGTATATGGCCAAACCGGGGTTTTTTCGGCAAGCGTCGATACAATTATGGACGGCGGGCCATGTGTGCGTATTACTGACTGCTTGTCGGTAAGGCGAAAAAGTGTTTAGAGACACCGTGCAGCCGTGGGGTGTCAGTACACAGTATAGTAAGCACGGAAATTGCTCTTAGAGGAATTCAATACCGTTCGCCACTATAGTGAGGTCGCATAACCGACAGTATTACACAGTATGTTTTGGATAAACAGCACACAGAAAACATTTCAGGGCAGTCCAGCCGAGGTGCGACTTAACCCTTCCTCTCCCAGACAGTTCGTTCTCTGTCGACGCAGCTGTGCTGCGAAGACCAGAGCTCGGCCGTTCAGGTGCATGAGCCTCAGTAGTGACGGTGACCAGAACGGCTCGCAGAGCAGTATGTCTAGGTGGTTTAATGTCAGACTGGACCCATCACAGAGAGGAAGTCTGCCGTAAGGCCCACGGTTTTGCCGTTTATTAAAAGGGCAGAAAAACCAGGTATATAAGAATGTACCAATATTCCGTGCACTGATATAGGACGGGACTGAATAAAGGGAGGTATTCGGGCCTCAGTATATTATAAACAAATTCGTTCTGATTCCGTCTGCACCAGAGAGAAATGACCGGGCAGACGAATAGTGAGCTCTCCCGAAGTGAGACAGACTCAGGCCGGTTAAGCTCTTATAATAAGTGTTTTTAGTGCTCCAATAGAGGCGTGTCTGTGAGGACTGTGTGACAGTACATGTTTTGTGTGGGAGAACGTGGTTTTGGTATTGTCATATCAGACCACGCTTTTCTCGTGTCTTGTGACTTTTCCCCACTCCCTTGTATTCTCTTGTAATTGTGACTTTATCCCCGCTCCCTTGCATTTTCCAGTCTTTGTTTTTATGTCTTGTTTAGTCTAGTGTTCTGTTTTCATGTGTATATATATATTTATATATATTTATTTATAAATAAATATATTTATGGTTTTGTCTTGTTTGTATTGTGGTTGTCTTGTGTTTGTATGTGTTTTACAGGTTCACGTGTGCTTCCTCACAGGTGTTCCTGCTCTGTGTGATTGCCTCCTCATGTCTTCCTCACCTGTTGCTTGTTATCCCGTCATCTTGTCTGTGTATTTAATCCCTGTGTGTTTAGTGTGTCTTTGCAAGTTCGTTTGTCAAACATTGTCAAAGTTTGTCTATATACTCGTCTGTCACGGCGTATGTTCTCGCCATTTCTAGCTATGCTAGTTTCTAGTCTTGTTTTGTGTCTGATTCTAGTTTGTGGATTTATTTTCCCTACCCCAGTCTGAGCTCACTGCTACCCGAGAGTTTTCCTGTGGACTCTGATTACTCGACGGCTCTCTGGACTGTTTCTCTGCTGCCTGTTACGGACTGTCTTCAACCTCTGTTGGATTTATAGACTGGTCTATTACTTAACTGCAGAGGCTCATCGCGGCATTGTCGCTGTCCACCGGAGAGGTCCTTCATCACTGGAGCTCTCCAGCTTCTCTCATCAGTGTCTCTAACGCTCTCTCTCTCTCCCTCTGCCCGCCGCAGGATTTACCCCTGTCCCAGTGGCTTCCGTGACGCGGCGCTCACGGGAGCGGTCTACGCACCCTACCCCGTATCGGGGCCTCATACTTCCTCCCACCGTTCGTTGTCTGGCCGGAGCCCGAGCGAGTGTGGTTCATCGTTCCGGTGCCTGTGTGTGTTCCCCGTCTCAGCCGTCTGCCCTGGTGTGGCTTTATGCCCAGACATGCCATTGTCTGTTTGCTGTCATTATTGTTTAAATAAAACCTTCTGTTAACTGCATTGGGATCCTCTGTGTTTTGTGCCTGACAGTGTCTGCCTTATCGAGCAGACGAATGAGATCGCACCGCTCCAGGAGGGGAGGGGCATGAAGCTCTGTAATTGTTGAACACTAGACAGCTGCATTTAGAGGCAGCGAGCTGTAAGACCGCGTGGTAACTCTAAGAGATCTCACCACTGCGGGGAAAGGAGCGAGGGACTCCGCGAGCGTAAAGCACGAGTGGCTGTGCTATGACAGGGAACAGGGGCTGACCCGCCCGTGTTTGCTTGTCGTATGCATCTATCTTAGTTCTACGGCTCCCCCGCTTGTTCATCTCAACAAGAGAGGAATGGCAGAGGGGAGCAGCAACACAGATAGAACAGCCATGCGTCGTATGAACGGTATCACCCGATGCACTCGGGGGATTCATATGAATGTGCCAGAGATTTCGCCACTGAATTTGAGGAGCGAGGGACTCTGTGAGTGTAAAGCATGAACGGTTGCGTTGTGACAGAACACAGGGGGGGTTAGCCCGTGTGTGCTTGTCTAAGCATCCATCTAGTCTCATGGCTCGCCGTGTGTTCATCCCAGCAAGAGAGGAACAGCAGGGGGAGCACGAAACATGGATAGGACAAACGATGCATATAAGTGCGGTCTCATCGTGGGAGGCGCCAGACCGGTGACGCGCTCGTGGGAAATTCATAGCAGAGAGGCTCACACGAGCCGCTGTGCTGGACGCTATTACAACAGCGCCTGCTCTTTTAGCTTATAGCTTTATATTAAAAATATTGATCTTACCAGGCGGCCGCAGGGGAGACCACGTCAGGCATGTTTCCGCGGCGAGGTAAGGCTTCTTCTTCTTCGGAGCAGCGAGAGGTTCGCGCTGACGGAGAAAATTAATGAACTCTTGACGCTTGAGCCGCGCTTATATAAGGACGTGTGCATCCCGCGTGCGGGCTCAAACGTCATTGGTCTGTATTTTTTACAGACGTTTTCCAATAGGCTTCAATCGTGGAGTAAACAGGAGTTTCCTCCATAGCATCAGCAACTGACGCAATGCGAAGTGAACCGTATTGAAAGGGAACCACGTATACCAAATTCCAGCTGTTTAAAAGCATAAAGAAACTTTTACATATGCCATTATGATGCTCAAAGATGAGTTTTAACTGATAACATTTTTGACTACATGGAGATTTTAAATAAATAACATGCTTGAGAAATACTCTTTTTGTCCAATTATGTTAAACTGTTGTGTTTGCAGGCAGCAGAGGAGTAAAAATGGAGATGTGGAATAACAGTTATCCAAGTAATCTAACAGATATTTTGAACTATAATGCCAGCATGCCAGGTTATTCTGTGCAGTGGGTGGATTCTCTGTCATATGTGTGGCCTGCTGAAATGTATAACTTTGTGGCTCGACTGAGTGGTTTCTTTGTTCCGACGGAAACAGACAACTACTATTTTCTAATAAAAGGATACTCTATATGCCAGCTGTATTTCAGCCAGACAGGTCATCCAAAAGATAAAGTATGTGAATCACAGTAAAAACAAGGAAAATATATTTATACATTTGTAATAGAAGCATCATTAAATTGTAACATTTTAATTAAAATTCTAATAATTTTATTTCAGGTCAGGATTGCATATCAGCCTCAAAACACAAACAGTTTTTTTTCTTTTGGCTTCCAGAAGTCAAAAGTCATGCGCTTGGAGAAGGGAAAATCGTAAGTGGTTTTCAATTATTCAGATTACTGCAGATCATCTGCTGAAATTCAGTGAAATGCAACACAAAAATGCTAAATTTATACATTTCTCTTCATTTATTATAAAATGCCCTGCTGTCTCCAATGTGCTGCAGATACTACATTGAGGTTATAATGAACAAGTATTATTATTATCAAGCTTCAGTTGACGTGGGCTTTTTCAAAGAAATAAGCCCTTTCACGGCACAACAGACAACAGAAGCTGTAAATGAGAGGCAGCAGATAAACGCCAACTATGATATATTATCTGAAAAACAGGTAAGTGAGCATGCAGAAGTATTTCTGGTAAAATTTCAAGATAAGATAAAAGGAAGTTGATAGTGTTTGGAAATGCATAACTGTCTCTGCACTTTCAACATCTGTGAAGGAAAGTTTATGCATGACTATATTACGTCTTGTTTAATTCATTTATAGGTGGTTAGTTTTAAGGGGTGGGCACCAGTAAGGCACGTTCAAGAGGTGCAGACTATCAGAATCAACAGTGACTGCTTTTCAACGAGCTTCTGTGACAACACATACTACTTCCTGGGATATGGAGAACATAAAACAGGTGCATTACTGTACTTCACTAAAGTATGAAAAATGTAGATTATTATTATTGGCATGATTTTGATGTAAAGTAATCTTTGTACTCCAAATGTTTGCATTCACCATCTTCTTCTTTACTTTTTTATGTTTATTTGTAGTGTTGCTTATGGATACTGTTTGCATATTGCAGGGCCGATTCCAGTCAGTGCATCAGCGCTGGTATTACAGAACGCTCTTAATGATTTGTGGACGATTAAACCAGACACTGTTACAGTCACAAAGCAAGTACTGAGGACAGAGGCACTTTACAATGTGACATTCAACTCAAACAGAGGTGAACTAAACAAACATCACAACGAAAAGAGACTAAGACCTCATACACACAAGGTTGTCACTTCACCTTTCAATGCTTAATCTTGTTCTGTACAGACATAGTTCAGTCATTTACTGGAGTGAAAACCGCATTCTATTACCAAAATAACTCCCGCATAATGCAGGTAGTGACAACCGCATTTGCCGGAACTTTGCATAGTGTTTACAGAACTGACTAGTTGATAAAATATTTAAATGTGCATCATGGACATGACAGGTCTTTCTTCTGAAAAAAATCAATGCCTAAAAGGGAAAAAGTCTTCTGTATGTGCGGTGCAGAAAATCACGGAGGTACAAGCGTTATGTGTGACGCCAGATCTTGCAGATAAAAAAACAGCTATCAAAATGTCCCATGATAAACAACATACATTTAAATGCTTTAACTCACAGACCAAAATATTGGGCCCTGCGCCTTCCCACTTTAATAAACTAAGAACTTGATCACTTCATGACCCAAAGCTACATGTATGACCTGTATGACCACCACAACAGTGTGTAAACCCAAAAAAGACGTGGACATGTCACGACTGGGAAACAGGAAGTAGGACGCATACGCAGAGTTCACAATAAATAGATAACTTTTAATAAAATAAATAAGAAACAAAACACGAGAAGTAAAACAACATGCAGGTAAGTAAAACAGGAACATCCAACACAGGGAACAGACAGGGTTGTAATGACAATGATCCGGCCATGAGTGTGACACAAACACTGGTATAAATACACAAAGACTAATGACACACAGGTGGAATGAATGATGTGATAAGTAACAAGTGTCCAGGTGATGACAATATAGAACAGACACAAAACATGACACGGATCACCGTGACATAACCCCTCCCTCTACGAGTGGCTACCAGACACTCACATAAACACAAAACAAAAACAAAGTCTGGTAGCGAGAGTCCAAGGGAGGGGTGGAGGGGTTGGGGATCCTGGCGAAGCCGGCAGCCGCCGGGATGAGACCAACAGGACAGTTGGCCGGACTGCGCCAGGAGAACCAGAGCGATCGCTCCGAGAACCGAGGCAGACGAATTACCCCCCTCCTGGGAATCGTCGACGATCAGATGCCCCCGGAAATCATCTCCCATCCCCTCGCGGAAACGGAGACCCTCACTCGGTAGCCACCCCGGGGAAATGATCGGGCGTGGTCCGTTCCGGATCCCCCTGCGAGCAGGATGGTGGTCCTCCGAGGGACCGTCGACGACGACTCAACCGTTGGGGGACCGCCTGAGCCGATCTTCCTCCCGCAGACCCGCAGGAGCGAGCGATCGCTCACGGTGGTCCCCAAGAGGGCTGATGGGGAACGAACCCCGATGTCACTATGTCATAACGCTGAAATTTTTTAAATGTTAACCACCTGAGACTGTTGCTATGGTTACCTGTGTCAATCATATTTTTGGGAGTGAGTCTTGTCCTGTAGAGACATTAGGAGATTCACTTCCACATTTAAATGCGGTTGTCAATCTCGAAACTTTGTAAAGTGTAAAGCATCATGATTCTTCTTAATGATGAGTCTGTGAGAATTAGTACCACAATTTTACTATCTAACAGTACTTTTTGCATTTGTAACAGTTCATTACATTGTTTTGACAGGCATTGGGTTGCCAACACAATTTTGGTAAAAATATAAACGAATATTCTTAAATGGTTTCTGTCTTGTAATTGTCCCATTTTCAGGTGACTTTGAAGATCTTCACTATTGGAGCATGGGGCCAGATGTAAACATCACAGTTACTGAGCGAGTAAAAGGAAAGGCCAGTCTGGAGAATTTCACACTGATGTGGGGTGGAGTCCCATCTACTCCACTGACTTTGAATGCATCCGAGACTGAGGTGTTTGTTTGATTGTCTAATTAAATATATTTTAATATTAATATTAATGAAAAAGCTAAATTTGTACCCAATCAATCAATGGGACTGTACCTTTTCAAAAAGTACATCTTCATATTATAGTACCTCAAAGATACATATCGGTACCAAACGTACACATACAGTATTCTGTACCTAATGGTACATATTAGGACCTTTTTGAAGGGTATTGCCCCAGTGACAGTTTGGGGACATACTGTGCTGTATTTTGACAATTTGTTTTACAGTGAGTGTATGCATGAAAGAGTATGTACACCTTTGTTAGGCAAACCGTGTTATGATTTTTTTTACTTTTGTTTTATGATTAAAGGTGCTGGCTGCACTAAATGTGATGGTCACAGCTAAATGTCCATCACAGATTCCAACCACTGAAAACTCGAATGTGACATTTTTCAGAGATTATGAGGACAGCAGAGCAGTAAGTAGTTTGTATCGATAATTCAATGAGTTCAATCATAATAATCATCAATTTCTTCAGCCAAAGCATCAAAAGTACATAAAGCTTCTTTTTTGTCAACAAGTGGTCAGGATACCTGGTCACAGATTCTGAAGCTTTCTGTGGCCGTTGGTCTCTAAGGAACCCAGAGATTATATTTCACTACAGTGACTATACAGCATCCGGCAATGGAAACTACAACCCAATCCCACTACAGACGTACAATACTGTAAGCACCACAAAACATCTCAGTTTTCCTCAGGATGAAAATAAAGTTCCATAAGAAAATAAATATTTTTACTGAAATGTCTAAAAACTATTTTGTAGCTTTGCATGGCCTACAAAGGCCGTTTGATGAATAAACTTGGACTGTACGTCAGTAACCGGACCAGCGCAGGTGTTAACAATGTGGGAAATATACAAATCTCTGTGCAGTTTGACTCAACGGATGAGTATGTTTAATACTTTAAACATTAAGTAATCTTACAGTATGTCACTTAATTGGCAGATTTGTAATCTGCTATTAAAAATGCACTGAATTCACAATCAAAGTCACTTTTGTTATAAGCTTTAAGTAATTTTGTTGTGCTCAACCTCAGGTGGAAATACAAGTGTGTGGATCTCCTGGATTCTCTTCAGCAAACATACAACGGCTCTGACCACAGACTCATGTGGCTGAGTTTGTATGGAGAGAGCGCTAACTCTGTTTACTACATTGACACTGTTCACATTGGACGAGCAGCGACTGCTTTAGATCCTAATGGTACTAAGAAATACTTTTGGTTTTATTTTGATGATGGAATTTTTAAGTCAATGACTGTAAACAAATGTATGTTGGAAATATTTCCTGGTTTATCCACAAACTAAATAAAATCTGTTTTAATTTCGGTAAAATTGATTATTTCACTTCCTCTATGTGTTCAGTTATATTGCAGAGAAGAAGGCCACCTGCTCTCGCCCGCTCAGGACATATCTTCTCAAGCTTTGCTGTACGCAAACAGGCAAATGCTTCGCAAATCAGCTATGAGATCACAGCGTCGCCATACAACTGCGGCTTTGGTATACCGTTGTTTGAAATCGGCTTTTTACAGGTGAGATAATAAACTAAAAATGTTGAAAGACTATCTTTCAAAAAATCATCCATGCACTGAACATTGTTATAGCATTTAGTAATTTTAGTAAGTTCATTTTATATTGTGATGTCATGAGAGGTTACACAGTTTTCAGCAGGATGGCTCAAGTAGTGTGAGGAGACAAAGTTCAAACAAAACAAGGATTTTAATATAGTTTTTGGGAATCAAGAACAAAAAATCATTCTGACATTTTGTTGACCTTCAAGCATCAAACTTCAATGAGGTCTCTTCTTATAGTCCTGATTCCCTCAGGTAAATAAACAGCCTTTTATTCTTACTTCAGTCCATGTAGATCGTGGCCAACCCAGTAATAAGCCCTTCTTCAGTTTGGTAAGCATTATATCAACAGCAAGGTTTTCCAATGTTAAGTGTCTCCAGTTTTTGTGTTCCTCCTCTGAGAGTGCAGCTTAGAACTGAGTGTGTCTCTCACCCTTAAAAACCCTTCAGCTCATCAGATCCTGATCAGTCTCAGCTGTGTGGAAATACTGATTTGTTTGAGGGGTGGAGTTCCCGACTAGCCCAGCAGATGAAGCCATAGCTGTTTGTGATTGAAACCATCTCAGGGAAATGTACCGTCCCTCCAGGACACAGCCTCTAGTGACATCACACATCCCCCCCCCAAGACTGACGTTCTCGTCGAGGTAAAGGTGCTTGCAAGCCCTATGGACAACAGAAAAGTTAAACGGTTGCAAGCTCAAAAACCATCTGGTAACTCTACTGTTAGTTTCCTTGTTCTTGGCCATACATTGCAGAGGGGTGTAATCAGATACCACCGTGAAACGTCAGCCCAGGAGATAGAACCGCAGGGACTCCAGAGCCCAGGTTACAGCAAGACATTCCTTTTCCACGGTTGAATAATTCTTCTCCCTTGGAAGCAACTTTCTGTTTAGGTAGAGAATGGGATGTTCTTCACCGTCTTGTGCCTGGGCGAGGACAGCACCCAGACCCACCTCTGAAGCATTCGTTTGGACAACGAATTATTTCTTAAAATGGGGCGCCACCAGGATTGGACTAGAGCAGAGTGCTTGCTTTAAGTTAACAAAGGCTGCCTCTACTGCAGGATTCCACTTCACCATTCGTGAGTGGCGTTTGGTTGTCAGCTTTGCCAAAGGTGTAGCTAATGTAGCAAAATCTGCAATAAAACGACTATAGTAGCCGGCTAGGCCCAAAAATTACCTTACTTGCTTCTTGGTGATGGGCTGTGGCCAGTCCTGTATGGCCTGCAGTTTGGCTTTCTGAGATTTGACCAACCCCTCACCCAATGGTGTACCCCAGGTAGTTTGTCTCACTGAAAGCCAACCAGCACTTTTATGGGTTCGCTGTGAGCCTTGCCTCCCTGAGCAAATCCAGCACTGCTTGCACTCGGGGTATGTGGCTGGCCCAGTCTGGACTTTGTATGACCACATTGTCCAAATATGCCACTGCGTACCTCTTGTAGGGAACAAGGACTCGATCCATCAGGTGTTGTAACATGGCAGGTGCCCCGTAGAGACCAAATGGAAGCCTGGTATACTGGTAGAGCCCCTCCGGGTTGGCAAAGGCTGTCTTCTATTTGGACGCCTGGGTCAAGGGTACTGTGAGGTCAAGGGTGGTTAGGAAGCGAGCATGCCCCAAGGAGTCTATTAAATCATCGACACGAAGCATTGGGTAAGCATCGAATTCGGACACCTCATTCAACTTTCGATAATCATTGCAAAACCTTACTGATCCGTCTGGTTTGGGAACGATTACAATGGGACTTGCCCAGGCACTTTGGGACTCTTCAATTATTCCCATCTCCAGCATCTTTCTTACCTCCTCGTGTATAGCTACCTCCGGCACATAGTATGGGCGCTGGTTTACCGTTTTGCCAGGTCTGGTGCTGATCTCATGTTGGACCACCTGGAAGGAAGGAGAATACCTCCCGGTTCCGATCTATGAGTTTCAGGGCCAACTGTCGTCGATGTGGGGACAGACTCAGACCCAGCTGAACCTCTTCTCACACCAGTTCCTTGGTCCCTTTGGGGGGTAGACAGCTGAAAATCGCCTCTCTGGCGTGCCACTTCTGTAAGAGGTTAACATGATAAATCTGCTCAGTTTTTCTTTTCCCAGGTTGCCTCACCTTGTAGTTTACCTCATATGGTCCTTGCCAGGTTGCCAGGAATTTACACTCAAGGATTGGCACCAGGACCAGCCCTAGGACCCCTGGCTTAAACTCCCTGGATTGAGCAGATCTGTTGTAGGAGGCTTGTTGTTGCCGCTGAGTGGCCTCTAGGTGTTCACGCATCATGGGATAGATGGCCTTCATATGTCCCTCATGTTCCTGACATGCTCGATCAGTGTCCGCTGTTGGCAAGGCTGCTCCTCCCAGGCCTCCTTGGTGATGTCGAGCAGTCCTCTGGGTCTGTAGGAAAGCAAGAGCTCAAAGGGTGAAAACCAGTAGAAGACTGAGGTACCTCTCTCACCACAAATAATATGTATGGTAACAGCTGGTCCCAGTTCCGTCCATCTTCCCCAACTGCCTTCCGTAGCATGAATTTTAGTGTTTTGTTAAAACGTTTGACTAAGCCGTCCATCTGGGGGTGGTAGACTGAGGTTCTCAGCTGTTTAATTTTCAGTAAAGCACAGAGTTCTTTTATCACCCTGTACATGAATGGAGTCCCTTGATCCGTCAATATCTCCTTTGGGATTCCCAGACTAGTTGAGAGGAGGAACAGCTCCTTGGCGATTTGTCTGGACGTGGCCTTCCTCAGTGGAATGGCCTTAGGGTACCGAGACGCATAGTCCAGTATGACCAGAATATACTGATGTCCCCTGGAACTTTTTGGTAAGGGCCCAACTATGTCTAACCCAATCTTCTCAAACAGATTTCCAATAATGGGCAAGGGAATGAGCGGGTTTCTATATGTGGGTTTTGGTGCCACCTGCTGACACTCAGGGCAACTACGGCAGTAGTTCTCTTTCTCTATGTGTGCGCCCGGCCAAAAGAACTGTCGCATGATTCTTTCCTTAGTCTTCTCTATGCCTAAGTGGGCCCCTAGCAAGTGCGTGTGTGCTAGGTTGAGTACGTTGGCCTGATACGGCTGTGGCACAAGGAGCTGTTCAAGCACTTCATCATTTTCTTTACTACCTGATACACCAACCCTTGGTTTACTGCAAAATGGGGGTAAGTGGGGCTTGTCCTATCACCTAACACTACTCCCTCTAATACCTGCACATTTCTTAAGGCATTTGCATGGGTGGGATCTTGTAATTGAGCCGTACCATACTGGCCTGTGAGAGGAGGAAGCTCTTGGGTGCCTTGGACGTCTTCCTCAATAGGGAACGGAGCACTTTCCTGGGCCACGTTCTCTTCTCCCGTGTCCCGACCAGTCTCTGTGTCAGTCTAGGCACCTGCCACTCCTGCCAGGGCCTAGGTGGGTGTGAGTGATTTGGAGGGTTGCACTTGAGCATTCTCAGGGTAAGTTTTGTCTCTCCGTCTACAAGGTACTCGGATTAGCCTCTGATTGAGTTTCTTTCCAGAGTGGGTAAAAGGCTGGACAGTCTCACCCAATTAGGACAGGGACGGGGAGGGAATCAACCACCCCCGCCGCCGTGAGTATGGTGCCCCAGGTGGTGGTCATTGTGAGTTCCATAACGGGGTAGTCTCTGGTGTCTCTATGGACACAGGAAACAGGGAGGACTTTCCCTGGGGTCAGACACAATGGGCTCACCAGGTCCTTACACACCAGGGTGACCCGGCTACCTGAATCTAGTAAGGCCTCCACATCCTGTTGATTCACAGTCACCGGGCAGGTGGGGGGTCGATCTGAGCCGCCATCTACGACTCCCACGAGCGAGGCATACTGGTTTTTCGGGTGGTGAGATGGAGGACTCAGCAGTGGGCATAGGTTTATCCGCTGGTTTCCCGCACTGCCAAGAGATATGTCCCACCTCCCCACATCGGTAACACTGTCAAGCTTCACTTTCCCGCTGTACTCTCCCTGAACACCATTGGTTTCTGGCTCCCCCTGGAGCTGGGATAGGTCCTGGCATAGCTGGGCTCTGAGTCTGGTTGGAAGGTCCAGCTGTGGAAGCGCTGGGCCATACTAAACTTGGTGAGCCAATTTCTATTGAGGATCTCAGACTTCAGGGCATCATAGTCGGTTACCTGGTTGGGGCCCAGGTCCCAGACAGCATTCAGCGATTCCCCAGTTAGGAAGGGGCTAACAGACCAACCCACTGTTGCTTGGGCCAGGCTTCCCTAGTGGCCGTGGCTTCAAAGGCATGCAGGTAAGCCTCAATGCCATCAGTGGCCCCCATCTTAGATATAAAATCTCTTGCCTTTATTGGGCGGGCATTTTGGACGATCATCCATCTCTGCAACTGCAGTTCCACTGACTTCAGAAGATTGGCTTTCTTTTGCTCCTCCAATAGAGCAGCGTTTGCTTGCATCTGGGCTTGCTGGCCAGCAACAAGGGCTTTCAAAATTTCCTCCATTTTATTCGATGGGGGGTTTACAGCCAACTTGGAAACTGGGTGATCAAACTTTCAGTATCCTCCTCTGACATGCACTATTGAAGCTTGAGCAGTGCCCGCATTCTCCACCATCTGTGATGTCACGAGAGGCTACACAGTTTTCAGCAGGATGGCTCAAGTAGTGTATGGAGACAAAGTTCAAACAAAATAAGGATTTTATTACAGTTTTTGGGAATTAACAAAAAAAAAATCATTCTGACATTTTGTTGACCTTCAAGCATCAAACTTCAATGAGGTCTCTTCTCATAGTCCTAATTCCCTCAGGTAAATAAGGTCTTTTATTCTTACTTCAGTCCATGTAGATCGTGGCCAACCCAGTAATAAGCACTTCTTCAGTATGATAAGGATTTTCCACTGCAAGGTTTTCCAATGTTAAGTGTCTCCAGTTTTTGTGTTCCTCCTCTGAGAGTGCAGCTTAGAGTTTTATTTTTCAACCCCCCCCCCACACACACACTAAGTGTGTCTCTCACCCTTAAAAACCCTTCAGCTCATCAGATCCTGAACAGTCTCAGCTGTGTGGGAATACTGATTTATTTGAGGGGTGGAGTTCCCGATTAGCCCAGCAGATGGAGCCAAGGCTGTTTGTGATTGAAGCCATCTCAGGGAAATGTACTGTCCCTCCAGGACACAGCCTCTAGTTACATCACAATATTCACTATTACATATTTGAAATTAAACATTATATGTGTTAAGGAATAATTGACGAAAGGCTGTTGAATTATTCGGTAATCATGCACACCCGATGTGTTAATACACCCACGTTGATAACAAGCAATTGTGAGCTTGAACTCAATGTTTATGCATTATTTTTTCTTCTGTATTTATTTCTTGACTTGATTTAGTTTTATATTATTAGGAACTAAGCAGAAACAAAAATGAACAAGCCTGCAATCATTTTCTTCTCCTTGTAATTATCTTATTCATTCATTTCAATTCATTACTTTTGCTACCACACACATATTTATGCTTTATTTGTTGAAATGAAATAAATATTTTATTTCAATTAACCTTGGCGTTGTGATATGGAACTAATGTAGTCAACAGATCTGGAACTACAGTTAATAAATGTGCGTTTACTGAATAATAATGCACACCCTTAAAACAGGATTCCAACATACTGATACAGCATTCTCTGACTTAAATTTTTGTCCTATAGAAACTGCCAAACCGCACAGAGGATCTACTGATTCAACGTCAAGAGAATGCCACAGTCACCATTACCCGTCTTCAGAAAGCCAGCCCCCCTCTTACTGGAACCTTTGATGTAGCGATCTTTGGTCAACATATTAAGGGTAAACTGGCTATGAGTTTGTTACCTACACTAACATAATTTCCTGTACTTGTACTACAGATTGTTAATACTGTTGCTTTGATGTTTTGCAGTGAACTGGATTTTCTTCTCTGCATAAACCACAAATCTTTAAGGGGTTTTAAGATATTTTATCTGTGGTGTTTTTACCTCAGGTCTGCCAGTAGACAGTAGTGCTGCGGACCTTAAATTCGCTCTACAGAGGATTCCAGAGCTCGGTCAACTGGAAGTGCAAAAATATGGAAGTTGTACGGGATACAGCTGGGACATCCAGTGGCTCACAGTCCCTGGCAATCAGCCACTGTTAGAGGCAAGACACAATAAACTCATAAACACCAAAGCAGAATGAAAATTCGTCAATTTCAGTACCTGTAAAAAATAATTTCATGAGAATAAGCAAATAATAATTCTAGTAATCCCACATCTGCATCTCTTCTAGATTTTAGACCAAAATAAATCTTATTAGTTTTTCACTCTGCAATCCACAAGTTATACATTAAAATATGCATAATCTGAGTTATGCCTCCCACATTCTTTTTTTTTATAAACCAAAATCAACACTTAATTATATGTTAACCAGATTAATTCTTCTGCTGTGATCGGCATGAATCCTTCTGTGACATCTAGTGAGGTTGAGCGAGGAGGACTCTTCAAACAGAGAATTATGGGAGACTATCTGCGCATCCCAACAAATAAACCACAGGTGCATTTCTCACACACTACAGATTTGACTACAATATTTGTTTGACACATACATTAATTAATCTTTTTATGGCAAGTTTGGTCACCATTTGGCAGATTGAATCTTCTCCTATTAACAATTGGTGTTCCTTAAAGGAAGAATAGTGACGCTGTTATTTTTGAAAAACACGAGGGTAGAGAAACAGCAGAATGTTTACAACAAGCAGACAACAGGGGCAAACAATGCTAGAATTACAAAAATACAATAAGTGCAACTATACCTATAATCATTCATTTTTTATTGTAAGATCAAAAGAATAAAAAATGCATCACAAAGTTAAAACAATTTGGTTGTGCAAGTCAGTTCAACCTACTATTTTAAGTTTTGGCTTAAAAAAGTTGACATAACTTATTCAAGTTGAAATTGTTGAACTTATTTTTTTAAGTTGAAGTAACACAAAAATATGTGTTGTTTTGACAAAAATGCTGCAAATTTTTACAGACCTTTGAAAGTGTTTACACACAGTTATGTGTATGTTTATGTCCATTTTATCCATAAGGTGGAGGTTTTTATCAACGGCATCCCATCATGGTGTTCGGGTGACTGTGGTTTCAACTGGAGTGAATCTAAGACACCAACAGTGACAGGAATTTCTCCTACAAAAGGTGCAGTAAATAATAAAATAACATGTACAATATAAGCTGTTATCTGTTTTGTTTCGATAGTTCTTCATGTTGACTTGCATTTTTAGGTTCTAGTGGCTTATCAACTGTTCTGAACATAACTGGATCTGGATTTGATGGTGGCAACGTCACTGTAAAGACTGGTGATGTGAAATGCTCTGTCCAAGAGGTCACCAGTAAGTTAAAATCCAACAAGATGCATTCTGAAGAGTTTTTTGTCCTTTTAGTCTATGCATGTTTGCTCTTCAAAGCTTGAATATGGTAGTGTATTAGATTAGGCATTAGTGATTCTTAATCATTTCAAGCAATATAAGAAATCTGAGCATGTAATTTTGTCATTTGTTTGTGTTACAGACAGCTATATAACCTGCAGAGTTGGTCCAGCAAGTGCTGGCATGCAACCAGTATCTTTGAGTTTCTCTGTCCTGGGCAATGCCCGATACCAGAACAACATCAGTTTTAACTTTACACACCTGTTAGGAGTGACCTCCATAAACCCCACCACAGGAAGTGAAGCAGGTACAACAATAATAATTTCAGCAACATTGCTAGAACTGCATTCTTTTGTGAAAAGTCTAAAACGTCTTTAAAATACACATTAATTGGCTATTGTTGCTTTTGATCTTAGATTTAGATTTTGTACTAAAATGGTTGTTTGGCTTCACAGGAGGGGCGATTCTGACTGTGTTTGGTTATGGATTCAGTATTAATACATCAGTCACCATTGGCACTCAGTCATGTAATGTTATTAAAGCAGAGTTTAGCCAGCTGAGATGCATTGTTCCTGCTGTAAGTGAACAGTTGCTTTTACTTTAATATTTTTACTTTCATCGTTCGTAATAAATTTACTTTTTGAGGCGATTTATCAGATTTCTGTGGGTTTAAATGTTTAACAGTTATTCAACATACATCTTGTTTGCCAAATATCAATCAGGGATCAGCAGGTAAACAGACTGTTACAGTGACCATGGGAGAGATAACAGCATCTTTAAACAACTCCTTCACATACAACAACACTCTGATGGCCACCATCACTGCTGTCAGCCCACAAACTACAACAGTATTTGGTAAAGCTTTATTTTATTATTACATAAATCCTATTACAAAAATACCTTTCAAGTAATTGTATTAAGAATTAGCCAATGAACTGACTCCTGCAGATCCCTAAATATGCTTTGCAATACTAATTCATCTTGTTGGTTTTCTATAGCAGGTCTCATTGCTGCAACAAGATCTACTTGTGCTGCTTCTGCTGTTGCTACAGTTTTAGGCAATATTCCCATAAACTAGAATTTCAAAACCATAATGCCATTTTTCAAGAAGCACCATAATGTTGCTGAACTATAAACACTACTCCCCTGATTTAACACATGAGTCAGATTTGGTGAATTGTTACTTCAAAACTTTACACACAAATCACTACATTTCTCAGTGCTTACACCATGTGGTCATATGGAAAGCACTAGCATTCAATACTGTTCACTCAAGTCAGCACAGCTTACGCTCAATTAGCAAACAATGACCAAGGTGGAAACACTAAGAGTCAAAATTGAACAAACACCAACCAGATCCTTCAATAGATAAATAAAAGGGTCTGAATCAGTTCACTGAATAGGTCAAGGAGAAGGAGGAGGAAGAGGAAGAGGAGGCAGAGGAGGAGGGAAGGAAAGAGGACGTGGTGAAGGAGGAGGGAGTGGACATGATGAAGAAATGGGTTGAGGAGAAGGAAGGAGAGGATGACGGAGAGGAGGAGGCAGAAGAGGAGGAAAAGGAGAAGGACATGGTGAAGGAGGAGGAGGGAGACGAAGGGCAAGGTGACAAGCAGTCTCAGATGAAATTCTAGCCACTCTAGTTGACCATGTTCTTGTCCATGGTATGACTATGAGGTAGGCTGAGCAACGAGTAAAGCCTAATTTGAGTCGCTTCACTGTGTCCTCCATATTTAGAGCCTTCAGGGAGGAAAACAGTATGATGTACTTACAGTAAGACTGCTCTGTACAGTAACATTAGTGTGCATACACTGTTGGACTATGCTACTGGAATAAAGAAATGCATGAAACGTGTCAACCTCAGAATCTTTAGAAGAAGACAGGAGCCATCCTCGCTCTTGAAGTGCATGATTATTTCTAGAGCCTTATGTGTGCTGTAATGCTCCATTTTCACTAGTCCTGCTATACTGTTCATACTTATAGCAGTGTACTTGCATAAACAACATGAGCAAGAACCAAAATGAAGATTGATTTTATTTCGGTTCTGGTCTATTGTTTTTTTTTTTACTGAATTAGTTTATAACGCAGAATGTGGCCTTCAAATAGAGAAGAATTTGGATATGTTGAATATGCCCCCCTGCCCCACTCAACCCCACCCCGCCATCACCCCTACCCCCTTACCACTCAGACACACTTTTTTACACACAAATACCAATTTTCAACATTAAAGGTTTATCTTTTCAGTAGCAATGCGGTCCACAGAAAACAAATTGACATTTTGATAAATGCATGAAATTGTAAAAAAAATAGCGCCACCTGGTGGACAAGTATACAAATCAAAACTTGAAGGCCAGTAGTTCAAAATGATAAATTGACATAAAGGTATGCATTATAAGATAAATGGGGGGTCAAAATTGTAGTTATAATGGTTTTCAATGGGGCATTTTTTGGCCCTAGGATCACATGTGTCGGTTTTTGTGTAGCTTAGCCATTTTAAGCTAATTTAAAAAACTGAAACCAAAATTCTAAAACTCACCAAAAATGATTAACCTATGGCAATTTTGGGCAATATTCAATCACCACAGTCAAGATGGTTTAAAAATCAAAATCAAAATGGCACAAAATGTCCTTAGGATCTCTTAAGGAATAACAATTGGGAACTATTAGCCTGTGTCTCTAGCATTTTATGATAGAATTTTGTACTAGGTTATTTTGGTTGTTGTAATGCAGTGGTTTAGCTTCAGGATCCAGACTTTACATTGAACATCTAGTGGTGACCCAACAAAGTATTTAAAATTGTTTAACTGTGTGGACCCTGTAACACAGTTGACTTAATATAAGCTTAGAATCTCTACTTTCTGCAGATATTCATCACTTTGACATATATTTTACTGTAAGAAAGATATTTACATTCCAATTACACTATCACCCCCCCCCCCCCAATTTTTTTATATAATTTAATATTCACATATTTCATATTTTCCAAGTTTGACAAACATGGGCAAGTCTTATATCAAATGAAAGCTCTCACTCCCTGGAATAAGGCTACATTGTTATTTTTATTTTATCATCACATAATATCTTCATATGAATATTGAGGTAAAAAATTGTCTTTTGTAAACGTATGTGAAACGTACACTATTTATTATATGTGCAAAACGAAAAAAGTATTTTTATATGAAAATGTATTTTTTTACACCCTTCAGTAAAATAAGAATAACTTTTGAATTCGACATGCTAAAGAGATCATTCTTTTTTTGTGTGTTTACTGTCTGCTGCTGGTAACAACCAGAACTGTCTGCAGTTATCCACTTTCAAGGACAGTGTTTGCAACATAAAAAAGGAAAATTTGGTGTTTCATTTTAAGAAAAACAACATAAATAACAATATTTGTCAGAAACTGCAGCTTTTTATGTAACTTCAAAGGGTTTTCTGTAAAATGATATAAATATATTGCATTTATTCCACTGTATGTGGTTATGGGACACTTCAAATTATTTTTAGGCAGAAATTGAATACAAAAAGAATAACTTTTGCATACATTATGATAGATAAAAAATTCCTTTTTCCTCTGTAAGCTGACAATTGCTGGAATCAAACAAAACCGTGCAGGTTTCGTTACCATTCAGGGCCAGAGTTATACACTTTTAAATACAGACTTTAGAAAAGACATCAAAAAGTGCCTATTTATTCTTGTGTTTAGGACTGACAACACATACAACCATGTTTAGCACTTTCAACAGTGTTTTGTGTGATTTCAAAGGGTTTCCTGTAAAATGATACCAAACTTTTGTATGTACACCTCTGCATGTGGGTATGAGAAGCTTTTGAAAATGGGTAGGCCAAATCCAGGCGGAAATCCCCAAAATAGCCTCAGGGTGTAAGAAGTAAAAATGTAAATGAAACAATTGAAAACAATTAAACAATTTGTCAATATTATGATAAATGTATAGGCCCAACAATATGCAAACAAAAAATGTAAACTATATACATTTTTACGTAACCTCATTAATAATACCTGCATTACAGTAAGTGCTCTAAACTATATACATTTTCTATCTTGTTTTTTTTTTTTTTGTAAAGGTCTCAGAGTTCTCACCATCTTGGGCAGAAATTTTGATGTGCAGGTGAATGGCAGCTCTGTTCTGATTGGTGAGACCAAGTGTGAATTGTTGCAGTGGACCAATAAAAACATTACCTGCATGTTACCCACACTCGGCCCAGCTGTATACGACATCCGTGTGAGAGTCGGGAACCAGGGCTACGCCGTAATCAGGTCTCATATCACTCACTGTAATGAATAACAGCAGGTTTTAAACTTCTACAGCACATGTAATGTATGTCAGCATTTCTACAGTTTATGAAGTTCATTGTTTCAATAAAATTGTAAAATATTTTGTTTCATTTTGTTTCATGATTTGTAAATTTCTAATGACATTTAATCAAAAGTAAAGACACCATTCTTCAATACAGTTGATAGCATACTACTGTTGAATCTAAAGCATACAGTTAAGAGTGACTAAATGATTTTGTTTTTGCAGTGCTGGTGCTAGTAGCAGCATAGAGTATGTTCTGAAGGTAACAGGCTTCTCTCCACCGCTGGGCTCCCTGTATGGAGGAACCACCATCAACATCACCGGCTCTGGGTTCAGCTCAGTCCCAACAGACAACAATGTGACTCTGGGTAAGACAAGAGAACAGGACCAAAAACAATGTGTCAGTCATTTAAAGAATAAGCTATTCTTGTAAAGTACTCAATGCACTGTTAGCAACACAAAATGGCATTTCCTAATGGTCAGACGTATAGACAAATATTTTTTGTTCAGCCAATATTGCTGTGTTGGTCAGGTTGAGATACCTAAAGGAAAGAGCAATGTTGAAGCAAAATAATAATAATAATAATAATACACTTCAGCTTTACATCACAGTATTTTCTCTACAATACTCTCAAAGACAGACACATGCTGGTCAGCTGGTCTTACTCTATTCAGAGTATAAACATGATTTATGATTCTAACTATATGTAAGGAATAATTGACGACGGGCCATTGAATTATAAGAAAATAATGCACACCAAGGTGGTAATGTGCCGTTACACCGCAGGTGTGCATTATTTTTAAATAATTCAAAGGACCGGAGTCAATTATTCCGCTTATACCACGGTTACCACAAACATTGCTCTGGTGCCTATTTTTAAGACATTTGAAAAGATAGGTGTGCGGTTAACAGAAAAAAAATCAACACCCATAGAACATTTCTCAGCCAATCAGAATGCAGCATTCAACAGACCCGTGGTATAATCATGTTTATACAACAGTTCTTTCTGGTTCTCGAATCTGATTGGCTAAGAGGCGTGCAATATTCTACTGATAACGGCACAGTAACCGCTTCACCTTTCGTATCATTCCGCCACCTAGGGAATGGAGGTCCTCTTAACAGTCTCATCTCTGAATGGAAAACTGCAGGCACACACGGACACACACAACCGCGCTGTTTTGAATCACTCTCCGTGTGTCTCATTAGTTCACTAGCTCGTAAATCAGTCTGTGAATCCCCAATCGGAAGTTATTGTTCCGTCAAAGATCAGCGCTCTTGGATGTTACATTAAAGTTAATGGGAGTAATGTCTTGTCACATCGTGTGGACACTTGGAAAGAGGAATGTAAACACTCATTTTTTTCTGGAGCTATATCTCTTATCAGAACGCGAAAACACCGTGGAACTGCAGGTAAGCACCGCAGCTTTTAAATGTGGACATTGATCATTTATTTAATCACGACGTGACTATTAAAACATGTTATGAGAATATCGCCACTGGTATATTTATAAGCAGCATGCAAAAACATCTCTCTGACACTTATAAAAACTGTTTTATATAGTACTGACAAGAACGAAGTCTAATAATAACCGAGTGCTCGTATCCCGTTAAGATGAAATGGTAAACCAATAGTAACATTATAGAAGTATAGTTTTATTAACTTTTACCTCGCGCCAAAACAATAACAACACAAAAGAGACTAAATATGAATAAGAAAACAAGTAATAGTTTCATCATGACACCAAATACTGCTGATTTGATCTCATTTTGACCATCAAAAACAAACAAGGCCAACATGAGAGCCAGGGAATCCCTGTCAGAGATGTAGCCCAGAGAGGGCGGTGGTCAGCGGGGGCGAGTGAACACTGACGTCCGCTCATGCTTTGGTTCTCATTCGTACCGAATCTCACTAAGCAAACGTTCAAACAGGCGCTATCTTTACTAATCGACTGCAGATTTAAATATAATACATATACATTCTCGACTGAACTAATCTTAAAACTACTTTGTGACCAAGAAACGTTAATATAAAGAAACGCCTATTCGTCCATTGAGTTATTATGAGATTCAAAGCAGCCGAAAGTGTTACCTGTCATTCTGGCCGCCCTCAAATTCGTGGCGGAAGAAGTAGTTCTCAAAAAAAGAGGCTTTTAAAATATCTCTGTTGTTGTTTTCTAGTTTTCGTTTTTTCAAACGTGTGCCGTCGAACTGTTGTATAAAAGCAATATCGCTCTCGGAGTCGTGTAATAGGGAAGAGCTATATCACCCTCCTACTCGAGCGATATTGCTTAAATATATACTGTATTTTCTCCAACGCTATCTATATACAGTACCAATTTAAACGTTTTTTTATGAGGTGGCTTATTAGTATAAATTTGTACGGCCACATTTGTACATTTTTGTATGATTTGCTATTGCCCGTGTTGTTGGGTTTCGTTATTGTATTTTTTTCATGATAATGGTATGTTGAATGATTCACATATTTTAATGGTTGTTGTGAAAAAACATGAATTTCCCACAGGAGATGCACAATGCAAAGTAACAAACGCTTCAGAACATCAGCTGACGTGTGTAACACAGCCGACAGAGAAAATATATACAGTGACAAACCAAGGTGTCCACCCCGGTAAGATCTATTTAATTTCACACATCAGATTAATACATCGGTCACAGTAACCCAGTCACTGTCAAGATTTGTTGTCTCATTGAAAATGAATGAGTTTTTTTTTAAGTACTTGCTAATAAAGTAGCAGGGCCCGTCATGCACACTTCTTATATGTGACCCTATCTGTGAAATCTAGTCTCATAATCTGAGATTAGGAGCACCTAAGTTTGATTTTACTTTCACTTAAATCTGACATGGCCTTAGTAATAGCCTCAGTAATAAAGATGTCAATGTTATATTTTAAGAGAATGGTCTTTACATCATGTAGGATGATTTCATGTAAAAAACAGTAAATCACATGTAGGGTCACATACCTGAATGTAGTAAAATGTGTTTGCATATACGTGTGAACATTTGACTACATGCATGTATACAGTACTTTAAATCATACTATACTGTATGTGTGTTTAGTGTATGGTCAAGGATACCTCTGGAGTCCCTCTGCACTTATAGTCTCAGTGGGAGATACAGTGTTTTGGCGCTGGGAAGCTCCGGCTTTTGTTTCTGATGTGGGCTACAGGGTCTTCAGTGTGTCCAGTCCCAGCAGTACTGATAATGATGGCATTGTCTTCAACAGTGGAGACACCAAAACCACCAAAGGTACAAAAACTATATCATCACTTATCTCACAATCTATATCATAAGATAAATCTATATTGTAACATCAATCATTCTAATTTATTTCATTTTGTAGTTTTTAATATGGTCTATCCAAAGTTCAGTATAGTGTTCAGTAAAGTGTTACTGGTAATTAGTTTCACCAGGACAATATCATTAATTTTGATCAAAACCCTAAATCCTATTCCCAGTTATAGTTTTAATTAAAGGCGGAGTCCACGATGTTTGAAAAACGGTTTGGAGAAGGAGACGGGCCGACTACCAAAACACACTTATAGCCAATCAAATCAAATCAAATGCCAGTTTGCGTATGTGTGGGGCGGGTCTATCAACAGAAGGTCCAGATTCTATTGGGGTAGGGGCGTGTTTGTTTAGGTGATTTCAAATATCAACATTGGCTTTCAAACATCATGGACTCCGCCTTTAATATGCAAGATAATTCACACATATCCGGTAAAAACCTTAACGTGCATAAACAATTATTCATTACATCTTGAGCAAAGTCTGCAGTGTTGTTTCAATTACTTTACCATGAATATACAAAGGAATCATAATTATGGGAATCGGTTTAATATATCTGCTGCTTGTAAATGCTTGTGCACAATAGACAGACTGTGTACCGTGATGCACTGAATGTTATGGCAATGGCACAAAATAAACTCACTTTTAATTCATGAAAAAATATGAAAGATTAAAGGATTGAATGTAAAATATTATTATTGAGTCTCTTGGACATAAATGAGGACCGATTGTGAGATGTTAGAAAGCGTAAAGAGTTGCTTCACCTGTAGCCTGGTAAGTAAATAAATGCTGTGCTTTAAACAAATGCATCTATGTTTAGATGTTTTTAAATGCTACCTTACGGATGTATTGTATATGATGACACTGTACCTGTGGATATGATGGGATGAGAAACATTTTAAGTAATGCTTTGTAAAAATCCCATGCCGCTGTTCTAATGCTGAAACGCTTCGGCTCTAAATCCTCTGCTTAGTTTTTCATGTTACAAAGTCTGTTATCTAAATAGGGATTAGACATAGTGCCAGCGCAACTGGCTTTTAAAGGGGATGAGAGATTAAAGGAGAAGACTCTCATTGGTTTAATATGAACAACCCTTTTCGACCGTGCGCTCAGCGCATAAACCATATTTCCCGTCGTTAAATGAGCAAAAGTGGCATCGTACACGCCCATTTAGACATTGGCTTAGATCGTTAAAATAGGGCCCAAGGTGTCTACTAGTGCCATCATAATTATACACCAGCTTGCCGGTCATTGAATAGAATACAATGTGTGATGTGCGGAACTTATAAAGGGACAATCATACCATTTGAGGTAAATTTCCACATTCCAGTAAAGGAAATAAAGAGGACAATAAGTGTTGGTGACCAAATTTCAGTTCGTTTGAAGAGGGTGGAAATCTGACCCTACTGTTCTTTGTATTTCTGTTTGTGTGTTTTACCTTAAAGGGCTTTTCGGATATCGATTCACATCTCCTGGAGTTTATTACTATAGCAGTGGTTACATTGGCTCTAGTAACCAGAAAACGCTACAGGGCGTAGTCACCGTCAGGTCTCTGGAGGAGAGAACGGTTGGGCTTCAGGTGTCTATAGCTGGAATACAGGCCTCTGTGAATTTAGGTACAACAGCAACATTTAATGTTAAAACTGTAGTATGTACAGTATACTTTCTAATTTCAGTAATGTCAACAAATTACATTGCAAACACTTGAATAGACAAAAATTCTAAAAAAAATTATATTAAATATCACTTAAAGTGGTTAATTGGCTCATAAACATATATGGAAGCACTCTTTAGTGCTATAAAGCACAATTTTAGTGCATATTTTAAAGCCAAAAACATTACATTGTTTTAAGAAGTAATTACTAATGAAACAACAAATCTTCATTTTTGTCCTCCACAGCTTCAAGACAAATAAACTCTTCTGATTCTAAATGTGTGGCCACATCTGACTGTGTTCGAGATCAGCTGGAGACTTCTGATGGTCTGTACTTCAGTTTAACTTCCTGTGCCAGTCCCACTGTAGAAAAGATTACTCCTGACCACGGTACCACACATGACATCATCAACATCCTGGGATCTGGCTTCAGCAACACTTCCTGTGCAAATGAGGTGAGGTTCAGAGGCCGATATTGACATTTAACTGACCTCAGCTCAGAGGAAGTTTTTTTTCAATAATCAAATATGTGACCCAGTGAAAACCCAACCAAAGGCATTCTTTTGTGATTTCCTTTTTTTAACATAAAATCATTCTACACAATGTAAAAAAACTTTTTACTTTTGACAGATAAACAGCAATGACATTTTAATTGTTTAATGTTATCTAAATGATTTAAAATAAAAATGTTCAGACATTGTATTGTATTGTACAAATGTTTCTGAGTCATTGTCAGCTGCAAAAATAATGAAATATGTACTTTATACATACTACTTGGAATAAAGTTAAATTAACATTTTGCTTTTCATTTGGCAACCAAAGGTCAAAGTTGGAGGTCATTCATGTCAAACCATCAGCAGCACCTCTACTGAGATTAACTGCAGACTCAGTCCTGACAGTGGCACTCCAGTGGGCATCCCCCTACCCGTAACCGTTCGGGTGAACAACATGGGTACAGCCATCATGACAATGCCAAAAGAGTACGACCGCAGATTTGTGGTTCTACCTGTGGTTGATTCTGTCTCTCCCTCTGTGGGCAGTACGACCGGCCAAACACGTCTCTTCATCTCAGGTTCTGGTTTCTTGAACGCATCTGTTATGGTTGCAAATGCTCCATGTGACGTGGTTTTCATGAACTACTCTTATGTGGTTTGCGACACCTCGCCGTCTCAGACTCGCAGGGGAAACGTCACAGTTTACGTTAACAGCATCTCTTCCTCTTGCAGTTCTGATTGCATGTTTCAATATTCTGCATCTATTGCACCAGTTGTCTCCAGTGTGTCACCTAATTCTGTTACTGGAAACTCTACTACTGTTTTAATCACTGGCAGCGGCTTTGGAAGCAATACAGCTGATCTGAGAGTATCTGCAGACGACATTATACTGAAAGTCACAGGGGTTTCAGATAACAGCATCACACTTTTGGTTGGTGCCCTGCCTGCTGGCACACATACCCTACAGGTAGTTGTCATGAGCAAAGGTCTTGCCACAGGAATCTTCACACTGACCAGCACACCACAGGCCACCATCAAACCAACATCAGGAAGCATTGGTGGAGGAACTCCACTGTTGATTGAAGGAAATGGCTTTGTGGAAGGAAACACCACTGTGATGTTTGATGGTAACCTCCCCTGCATAATTTTGGAAGTGACCCCAGACAGAGTGAAATGTTTGACACCTCCTTATCCCAAGGGACAGGCGCAGGTGGATATCCGGGTGTTTAATGTTCAGTACCCACGTCAACGTTTCAACTACTCCATTGAAAAAACTCCAAACATCACGTCAGTGAGCCCTATAACTGGTAAGATTTGATTTTCTGAGATTTTTACAGAGAGGACAATAGAATAAAAAATAAAAAATCTTGGCAGGCAACAAAATCTAATACAGAAACACAGGGCACAATTCACCCTAAAATTCTGAGCTTATAGCCACTCTATTGTTTTAATGGTCACACAGGTCCTGTGGGAACAGAGATCACCGTGTCTGGTTCAGGGTTTGGCACAGATGCAGCGCTCATCTCAGTGGAGATTGATGGAGTGGATTGTAATGTGACATCCATCACAGACACACAGTTGCTGTGCACTGTTGGGGAACACGCAGGAGGAACATTTCCAGTTATGTTATACCATCAGGTTAAAGGTCGTGCCTTGACAAAGTCTGTCTTCAGCTATGAACTGCTGCTGACAGGTGTCACACCAAGTGAAGGTAATCACTTTCTCTGCTACTGTATATATCGTACCTTATTTATAATGTAATGTTTAAAAATTTGAATCTACTGTAAATACAGGATATTAAAATAGGAAGTATAAAGTTGAGTTTTTTCTAAACAAATAAAATAGGCTTATTCAGCCCTAATCCTGTTAATAATTTTGTAATTTATTGGGCCTACAGTAAGCAGTTTATGTACATAGATCAATTGCTAACATTTTACTTTAACTTCAACTGGTAAGCTATTTCACCTTAAATGTTTTACTTAAAGTGATAAAATTAAAGGGTCACCAATTGAAGTAATTTTTAAGTTAATCCAACTTTTTACAGTGTAGGCAATTTTGACATCGGGACCTTTATATAATTTGTATGAGACTATACAGCAAGAAAACACTACAGTTATGCACTTTGTTCTGTATTTCTTCAGGAAGCTATGCTGGAGGAGCTGTTGTTGAGATTCAAGGTTCTGGATTTGACCCAAACTCCACCAGAGTCCTCATCTGTAACAGAGAGTGTAACGTAAACGTGCAGATCTCCACATCTACCCAACTGTACTGTGAAGTCCCGTACAACAATGGTATGCATTACCTTCTAATTTAACACTGCAGATTGTACTGTAAATAAAAATATGTTTTTTAAGTTTTGTGTAAAGTCAATCACCTGGAGTAAACATCTGCCACCTTGGATACAGATCTCCTACAAGTAAAAAAAATCTGTCTGGATGTATCTGTAGATACAGTACCATATGTTGTTTCTCTTACAGGAAATGAAACAAGTCGGGCCTGTGAGGTTGTAGTGATGAATGGAAATAACAGAGTCAACCTCACAATCGGCTACACATACAGATCCTCTTTAACCCCGGTTATCAGTGATGTCACACCACGCAGAGGGGGAACAGCTGGAGGCACCAGACTCACCATTACTGGATCAGGCTTCAGGTGCAAACACACCTAATTTACTTGCAATACAAAGCAAAGACAAGTTACTTCTAAGAAATGTTAAGCATTTACAGATAATTTTAATTGTTAAATGCGAATACTTTTTAAGGCCTTTGTATTAGTGTTCATATTTTTTAAGAAAATTAATTCTAAACCTTCACTTTTTTACTTGTCTCACCTGTAGTACAAATGCCAGTGAAGTTACTGTGACTATTGCGGGATCTGTCTGTGATGTTGAGTCAGCCAATGGGAAGCAGATTATTTGTGTGACTAATGCTCAACCCAAATCCCAAGAAACTAAATTGCGAGTCCTGATAGGAAACAGAGGAATCGCCAGAATGGTAACAGAATATTTAATAACAGATGGTTGGCCCATCCTAATTAAAAAAGAACTAGAAATGAACCAAAAAGGTTTATGATACCTGAAGATCAGCCAAACTCTATTAAGGTAAAACTTGACTACCACTGAAAATATATTAACTAACTATATTAAAATATGAGATTCACCATATCAGCCAATAATCCATATCAGTCAATAAAAGCAATTGTTGACGCTATAATTGCTGATAGTTTAAAAATAGCAGATAGTCATGGCCGATATATCCTGTCAATCAAAAGGGTACAGGAAAATGCAATGAATGTGAGCTCTGGGTACAAAAAATTTAAAGAAACATTCCTAGTTTAATGTCCAATATTATAATGGCCATTATATGAATGAATAACATTCATAGAATATAATCTTCAGAATTTAGTTAATGCAAGTTAAAGTTCCTGTTCTTTCTGTGTTTTTGAAGCTTTGATTGTGTTTCCAGTGCGCAATATAACATGTGTTCATGTTTAACGTGAAAAAAATTGTATTTTCACACAATTGACTTATCTGTATACCGCTGTTGTCACTGTCCTCAAAATGGGCTGATGTCTTCCTTGTTCTATGAAGTCCTTCCTTCAGAATTACGTAACAAGTTCTAAATGTGTAGTTTGTTTAGTGTGTTGTGATTCGACAGCAGCTTAGCTTGCCGTTAGCTTAGCTGGTGACAAACATATTCCTGTGAGCGCTGGCCTTGTTGTAACTGGCCATATAGCACTCTGCGGGGCAGACGATTGTAGGGCATCCTTATCACATGCCCCAACCAACACAGTTGGTGATGGGTGACAGTGGCCTCAATACTTTTGCAGCCTGTTCTCCTGAGGATATCAGTATGAGGCACTGCCGCCAAGTAATTCCCAGAATGCGCTGGTGACAGCAGATATGGAAGTGTTCCAGGGACTTGATGTGGCGGCTGTAAGTAACCCACGATTCACAGCTGTAGAGGAGGGTGGTGATACAGACCGCTCGGTAAATGCTGATTTTTGTGTTGAGATGAAGGTTCTTGTTCTGAAAACCCGCTGCCGGAGTCTTCCAAAGGCAGCTGATGCTTGTTTTGATTTTGTTCTGAACTTCATTGTCAATGCAATTGTCTTCAGAGACAATGCTCCCCAGGTATTTAAATGATGGGACAACTGACAGTTTTTCATCTGCAATAGTGAAGATGGGTGGCACAGATGGGATGTTGGCACTCCATTGGCAGAGTACCACTGTTTTTTGGCGGTGTTGATGGTCAACCCCATCCTGCTGTATGCCCTTACTGCTGCATCTAGGACAGACTGAAGGTCTTGTGGGGAGTGAGATATGAGAGCGCAATCATCTGCATACTGCAGCTCAAGTATCCTCATTCTGAAGTTTTGTGGTTGTCTGCAGCCTCCTGATATTAAAGAGGTTACCATCTAGTCTGTACACTACTGTCACCCCACTATTGTCTTCAATATCCTTGTGGAGAAGCTTGGTGATGCATATGAGGAAGATATTAAAAAGCACTGGAGCCAATACACATTCCTGCCTTACCCCTGTGCGCACAGGAAAAGGACTTGACTGTTGCCCTCCAACTGTCACCCTAGTAGTCATTCCATCATGAAACTGACGAAGGATGTTGACAAACTTGGTGGGGCATCCAAACCGGTTGAGGACTTCCCACAAGAGATCTCTCTCTGTACAGTGTCGAAGGCTTTGGAAAGGTCCACAAATGCCATAAACAGGTCTTTATGTTGCTCCCTGCACTTTTACTGAAGTTGCCAGGTTGCAAAGACCATGTTGACTGTGCTCCTGTTCTTTCTAAACCCGCACTGTGACTCTGGTAGCATGTCATTGATCAGTTTCTGTAGAATCACCTTGGCCAGGACCTTGCCTGCCACAGCAAGAAGTGATATGCCCCTATGGTTCCACAGATGGCCCTATCCCCTTTACTTTTATTGATGTAATAAATACTGGCATCTTGCCATTGCTGTGGGATGTTTTCATCATCCCAAACCTTGGTGATGTAATGGTGTAATGCTCTTGTACAGAGATACCCTCCCTGTTTTAGCAGTTCTGCAGGAATATTATCAGAGCCAGGAGTCTTGTTGTGCTTCAGGGAGCAGATAGCTGACAGAACCTCCAGGAAGGTTGGAGGTTGGCTAAGGTTGTCAATAAGGGGGAATTCAGGCAGTTCATCCAGGATGGTATAGTGGTATAGTATAGAGTCCTGATTTAGTAAGGTATTAAAATGTTCAGCCCACCTCTCCAGGATGCTATTCTGGTCTTTCAAGATTTTGGACTCATCTGCAGTGATACAGTGACTTTTTGGGCCGTAGATGGATTTGACTGCATTGTAAATGTTGTGCATGTCATTTCTGTCAGTGAATGTCTGAATTTTATGAGCCTTCTCCAGCCACCATTTGTTCTGTAAGGTCCTCAGAGTTCTCTGCAATTCTTGACAAGCTTTTTGCCACTGCTGTCTGACAGTGCTGGATAAGGTTTTTTTTAAGGTTTCCTGATGTGCTTTGTGCATGTTGCTTAATAAGTTATGGATGAACTCTAAGATGTTATCAAACCAATCTTGATTGTTCCTGCTCTTATAGCCAATTGTCTGGGTTGCTGCTTCATGAGGGGCTACAGTGATAGAGGTCCACTGCTGTTCTGTGGTTTTCCACCCCTCTGGGGGAGTTCTAGCTCTCCTAGTTTCTCAGTCAGGGAGCAACTCATTCCTTGTAGTAGTGTCTTCCAGGCGGAAACAGTCTTAACGCCTCCTACTGGGTCCCCGTTTTCGCATGGGGGTCGCACATTCATGAGGACCTTGGTCATGATCATGCAGTGATCTGTCCAGCATTCTGCACCTCTCATGGCCTGGGATTTGAGAACGTCTCTGATGTCCCAACGTCTCACTATGACATAATCAATCAGGTGCCAATGTTTAGAATGTGGGTGCATCCATTATATTTTGTATTTGGTCTTTTGCTGGAAGATGGTGTTGGTTATGGTCAGGTTGTGCTCAGAGAAGAGGGTAAGTAACCTCATGCCATTTGAGTTGGCCTGACCAACCCCATGCCTGCCAAGTACTCCTTTCCATATTTCACTACTTTTTCCAACGCGGACATTGAAGTCCCCAAGCAAAAGGATCTTATCATTTTTGGGGATCTGGTGGAGAACATCATCCAGTGTCTGGTAGAGAGAGTCTTTAAACTCACTGTAAGATGGTAGAGTTGGAACATACACACTTAGCAGTGTGGCATAGCGCTTCTTCACCAGGGGGATACGTAGGATCATCAGTCTTTCACTGATGCCGACAGGTGTTTCAGTGAGTCTTGATAATCATCATCATCAGTCCCATGACCTAGTGTGGTCGTCGGGTCACTGTACTGTTGAACATCTGATCAAGTCCTTCCATTTTTCTCGGTCATGTGCCAGTGCCTGTGTCTCTGCAAAGCTTTTCATGGTCCATTCTGTAATGTTGTCCGCCCACTTCTTTCTCTGTCTACCTCGTCTTCTGCCACCTGGGTCTTGAGTCTTGATCTCTGAGTCTTGATAAAATGTGTTCTTAATAGCTAGTCCCACACCATGCAGATGTTGTCCACCTGGGGGATAGCCTTTCCAGTAGAAGGTGTAGCCCATGCCCTCCTCTGTTAGAGACCCCTCATCAAGAAGCCTGGTTTCACTCAGGGCAGCAATGTCGATATTTCATATCAGCTCAACTCGGCTGCAACCAGGACTGTCCTTCTATGGGGTCTTTCAGACCTGACATTGGAGTCCAAGAAGGTTCTTATGTTCCATGTTGCCAGTTTAAGGTTGTAGGATTTGTTTCTTCTGTTTCGACCACAGAAGTGGAATAACCCAGGCGCGGTATCCTGTACAGGTGTATTTTGAGGGGGCATTTTTGAGTGGGCATTTAGCTTGCGACTAACGTATTCCTGTGGGCGGAGTTTAGTCAGCAGGAAGTAGAGGGCTGTAGTCCAAACCGGCCGTTCCCTGTAGGCTTTGAAAGGGGAATTCTGTTAAAGAAAATACATCACCTGCCAGTGAACTTTGAGCTTTATCATTTTACAGGTATTATTTATGCTATTATAGCAACATTACACACTAACTAGAATTTAAATGGGATCAGAAAGAACGTGACCTTTAATAGAAACACCAAACTATCAGTATCGGTCGACATCAGTCTGAATAATTGGTGGAGAATTTTTCATATTGGTGCATCTCTAGTTACAACTATTGCTTTAAATGTTTCTTCTTTTTTTAGGATCATGCTGATTTCTTCTATATTGATGTATGGTCATCTCCTTATACATGGGGTGGTCTCTCACCTCCTGAGAAGAGCACATTTGCTGTAATCACACCTGGTCAGACCATCCTGTTGGACACCAGCACCCCTGTCCTAAAAATGCTTCTCATCCAAGGTATGTTTATTAAGATAAATACAACTTTCATAAATGTATAAAAATTATAACATAATAAAAGACACTAGATCATAAAGACAATCAATCTGAAACATGGCCACTTTTCTAAAATACGATTTGAATTAATAGTTAGAATTGTAATAGTGTAAAATGTAGGACTGTAGGATCCTGAAGGTAAAGTGTTTTTTAAATATAAATTAGATGACTTAACAGTTGTCCAGTACTGTAGTTCTTTTGAATGTTTTATCTCTTTTTAGGTGGATGGCTGATTTTTGATGAGGCAGATATTGAGCTACAGGCGGAGAACATTCTGATCACAGATGGTGGAGCTTTACAGATCGGGACAGAACAGCAGCCCTTCCAGCATAAGGCCATCATTACACTGCATGGACACCTGAGGTCTAAAGAACTTCCTGTCTATGGTGCAAAGACCCTAGCTGTCAGACAGGGGGTGCTGGATCTGCATGGTATGCTTGTACAGTAGAGTATACTTACCATTTAATCTGAATATAATACCAATACCTTAGTATTGTTCTGAGTATTTTTTTGTATGTCACCTATCCTTTAATAATAAAAGCATGTACCTGGGCTGGCATGAACTTATATAAATAAACACAGATATAAATGACCCATATAACGAGGTCCCCATTCAGTCGGTCACTATAACGTCACATTGTGACCGACGAACTGGGAACTTGCTTAGAGAGACCAATCTACTTTGAGTAACTACTAAAACGCCAATAAATTGGCATGCAGGTATTTGTATAATGTTGGCGCCACCCCACCAGGTGCGTATATAAGCAGCAGGTGCAAAATACCAAAATTAGCTTTTTAACTTCGAAAGCCGGCAGTATCTGCTACCGAGAAGCTACTTAATTTGCTCTTCTGGGAATGGTTGATGAAGTTGGTTGGACAAGGAGTACCAAAGCGGACCCTCGCAGTTTCCACTGCTCTTCTTTATTATTTTGAGTTCCAGTGTGTGCGTTGCCTCTCTTTGTGCGCATCATCAACTGAACACCTATAAGAGTGATTTTCCCTAAAAGAGTGATACGAAGAGCGTACCTCGTATTTCCGGAGATCAACGTCCTTTTCAGGATGGCTTTTTGTCCGTGTAAGCTTGGATGCAGGAAGTACATGGGTCCTAAGGACGGTTATGAGCGCTGTCTTTTGTGTTTGGGCATCGAGCACGTGGAGGTAGCGTTCGTGGGGGGTTCTTGTTCTCACTGCGAGAGCATGACCCTCTTGGATTTGTGGAGACGGTTGTCGTTTCTACGGGCACGGCGCCCTGACAGTGCTGAATGCCGCCACGGTCTTGTTGCGAAGCTCTCTAAGGACAATCTTCGCATCACTGTGCTGAACCGGTCAGGGGATTTATCCTCCAGCTCTCAGCCTCCTCGTCCTCAGCCAGTTGAGGTCCCAATGGAGACCGCAGAGTCGTGTTCTGTGATTTCTGCCAAATCTGTTGGGCCTCCTTCTGGACCCTCCATTTTAGCAGCATCAGAGGGTGGGCCCCCTTCCTCTGAAGCGGACTTGGACGTCATTCTTCCCTCTGCTCTGGTTGCGGTGCCGGAGTTTGACCCGGAGATGGCGTCCGTGCTCGCTTGTGCGGCGGAGGCTGTAGAGCTGGAGTGGGCTAACCCCCTCTGCATGAATTGTCCCGTCTGGATGATTGTACTTCGGAGCTGCCCGGGCCTCTCAGCCCACACCTCCTCTGCCATTCTTCCCCGAGGTGCACGAAGAGCTGACTCGAACATGGAAATCAACTTTCTCAAGCCGTCGTTTCAGTCTCACCGATGGAGCCACTAAGGATTACGTCGGGTTTCCTTTGGTGGACAGCCCGCCCCGCCCACTACCTGTGGCAAACAAAAGTCCAAGCGACCCTGATGCAGGCGACCTGGAGTCGGTGGGAATCACTCTTCGGGAGACGGTGAAGGCACCGCTCCCTCCCCCAGATGAGGGCCGGGTGGAGAATCTTTGGTTTCATTTGGTTTCTGTTCCGCCGGCTTTTCAGCCGGTACCCACAAAACCACCACCTCTTCCTTCTCCAGGTCTCCTGAGGATCGAGAGAGCCATGAGCGGGCACACACCAGCTCACCCTTCTCTTCCTCTATCGCCAGCGGGTGTTTTCCAGTGTGTGCGTTGCCTCTCTTTGTGCGCATCATCAACTGAACACCTATAAGAGTGATTTTCCCTAAAAGAGTGATACGAAGGGGGACCATCTCACCCTTCAGCGGTCTCAGGTCAGTGTCACACCACACACTGTAGATGTGTGTGCTGTCATGGCATACACACCGGCAGTTTCATCTGTTCCGGTCGGCTGCCCCACCGCGGGGACATCGGCAGTGCCATTAACAACAGCTCCCCAGCTTGTCCCATTGGTTTTTACGCAAGATCCGCCTCGGTTACGAAATTCAATTCAAACCAGCATACTCCAAAATTTGTCAGGCATTTGTTTCACCACGGTGAAAGCTGCCGATGCACATGTGTTGCGTGCAGAAGTCGACGTCCTGCTGGCGAAGAACGAGATAGAGGCGGTCCCCCAACCAAGAAGATGTCATGGTTTTACACCCCTTACTTCATAGTCCCAAAAAAGGTGTACTGTATTAAGGGGATCGCACACCGGCCGCGCAGCTCAGCGCCGCGCAGCGCCGCGCCGTTCTAAAAATATGTAACACATTGTTTTCTATGAGTGTACGCACACCGGCGCCGCCAGGTGGCGCCTGTCCGCGCCGTCCAGCTGTGACTCAGGAAGTTGTTCTAATCCCTGTCGCGCCACAGAGCGCCACTCACATAGTTTAACATTAAATAACATCATAAGTGTCCCACATCAATAATGATTAACATTGGCTGCTAACGTATATTTTACATTTTGAAGCAGACGCTATCTGACGAAGCTCGCGCTATTTAATGTGCACTTCCGGTTTACAATACCTCCGAGTCCTCCTAGGCGCGACGCGACGCGGCGCTGCGCGGCGCTGAGCTGCGCGGCCGGTGTGCGATCCCCTTTAGACTCTCCAAAAGAGGTCCTTCAAGATGATAACAACGAAACACATATTTCTAAGTATTCGCTCCCAAGCTTGGTTTGCAGCCATAGACCTGAAAGACGCATACTTTCATGTGTCCATTGTCCATGTCACAGGCCGTTTCTCCACTTTGCGTTCAAGGGGAGGGCATATCAGTACAACATTTTACCATTCGGGATGTCTCTCTCTCCCCGTGTAGCGAGTAGGCGGCGCATGAGAGAGAGCAGTGTGCGCATTGTGGCTTATCTCGACGATTGGCTTATAATAGCTCAATAGCTGTGCAAACACAGTGGCTTAATGCTTCAGCATCTTGCCCGTTTGGGTCTTCGGGTCAAATGGGAGAAGAGCAAACTTTGCCTCGTGCAGAGGATATCTTTTCTCAGGATGGAACTGGACTCTATCAATTTACTGGCACATTTAACAATCCTGACTTGCCTGAATACATTTTGAGGAAAGAGAGCGGTCCACCTGAAACGATTTCAGAAGCTCCTGGGCCGTATGGCTGCAGCTGCGGCGGTGACTCCGCTCGGCTGCTCCATATGAAACAGCTTCAGCGTTAGCTTCACGATCGAGTCCCGAGGAGAGCGTGGCGCTCCAGCATACACAGTGTAACCATTACACCTGCATGTCGTCTCATTTTCACTCCGTGGTCAGACCAAGCGTTTCTAAGGGCAGTTGTGCCCCTGAGACAGGTCTCCTGGCATGCTGTAGTACACACAGCGAATGGTGACTCCACCCCCAGACGGTTCAGCTTATTTGGAAGTGTTTCGACCGAGCGCGAATAGACCTGTTTTCCTCTCCAGACACAAACCATTGTTGCCTGCTTTATTCACTACCCGAGGGCATCCTCGGCGTAGATGCGCTGGCACACAGCTGGCCGTAGGGTGTGCACAAATACGCATTACCCCCAGTGAGCCTTATCGCACAGATTCTGTACAAAGTCACTGAGGACGGAGAGAAACTTTTACTGGCTGGTCCTTATTGGCCCACCAGGATCTGGTTTCCCAAACTCATGCTCCTCGCGACAGCCCCTCCCTGGCAGATTCTCCTGAGGAAGCACCTTCTTCCTCAAGGAGGGAGCACGTTATGGCACCCACGCCCCGACCTGTGGAATCTCCACGTTTGGTCTCTCGATGCACAGAGGTTTTAAGTGATTTATCGCAAGCGGTATCTAACACTATTGCTGCAGCGAGAACGGCGTTTATGAGACACGCTTACGTGCTCAAATGGAACCTATTTGTTGACTGGTGTTCCTCTAAACGAGAGAACCCATGAGAATGCCCCGTCAATGTCGTGCTTTCGTATCTTCAGTATCGGTTGGACGGTAGGCTTTCACCCTCCACCTTTAAAGTTGATATTGCTGCGATATCCGCTCATCATACCCCGATAAACGGTAGATCAGTGGGTCAGCACGACCTGGTTATTAGGTTTTTAAGAGGAGCCCGAAGGCTGAATCCTTTGCGCCCTCCCTCTATTCCTCCCTGGGACTTGTCCATGGTGCTGAAAGCCCTGCAGGCTGCCCCTTTTGAGTCGCTGCAGTCTGTGAGTCTGAAGTTTCTCACTATGAAAACTCTGATCCTGATCGCGCTGGCTTCAGTTAAGAGGGTAGGGACCATTTTCAGTCGATGAGTTGTGCCTTCAGTTTGGACCTGCTGTCTCTAGTGTACAAAGACCCAGGCCAGGCTATGTGCCCAAAGTTCCCACCACTCCTTTCAGAGATCTGGTGTTGAGCTTGCAATCGCTGCCCCCCGAGGAGGCAGACTCAACTATGACTTTGTTATGTCTGTACGCACATTGCGGTTGTATGTCGACAGAACTCAAAGTTTCAGGACCTCAGATCAGAGCAGAGAGGGAAAGCTGTCACCAAGCAGAAGTTGTCTCATTGGATTGTAGACACTATTGCCCTTGCTTATAAACTGCAGGGCACCCCATGGCCGTTTAATTTGAGAGCACACTCCACTAGAAGTGTTGCCTCATCTTGGTCACTTGCTCGTGGTTCCTCGCTGACAGACATCTGCAGAGCTGCTGTTTGGGCGACACCTAATACGTTCATTAGATTTTACAGTGTTCGTATCGAGCCGGTCTCCTCTCGTGTTCTCTCCTCATCTGGGGGAACACTGAGCACCGGCTCGCGTGTTGGCTTGCAGCCTCCTACTGATGCTACACCCTAGTGCCAGTATGGAAGGCCATCCAGTCAAAAATACGTAAAGGTTTGATATGACCCTCCTTTACTGCCTTGGCAGCTGATGTTGTGGAGCATCGGCTGCCAGCCTCTCACTAGCCCCATCCTCACAAACCTATGTGTTAGGCTCTGCCTCCACATTGCGTCCCTTATGCAGGGTTCCTTTGTGAATTTTTTCCGTGGGGTTAATCTTTCCAGCCCACATTTTCCCTCTAGCAGAGTCCGCTCTGCTCCACAGTTATTACTGTCTATTATCTCAACCATGGTTGATTATTTACCACCGTTAACCCTGCCAGGGGGGTGGCTTCCGCAGCGTTCCTACTCCGCTCAGATAGGTCGCTTCCCAGTCGCTGTCACTATTGTGGTAAAGGAACAGGTAGTGACCGGCCTTCTGCCTTAAACCTAATTCTCCGTCTCCTTAGTGGATTCGGAGGGCTTTATGAAGACACTAACAGGGTCAGCTCCACTGGCGCTTTGGTAGGGATTCCCAGTTCGTCGGTCATGACATGACGTCGTAGTGACCGACTGAAAGGGAACGTCTCGGTTACATATGTAACCCTCGTTCCCTGAAGGAAGGGAACAGAGATGTCACGTCCCATCGCCACAGTTGCTGTTCCACTGCTGATTACGTCCGGGCTTTCAAGTTCATTGGCGTTTTAGTAGTTACTCGAAGTGGATTGGTCTTTCTAAGCGAGTTCCCAGTTCGTCAGTCATGACGTGATGTCTCCATTCCCTTCCTTCATGGAACGAGGGTTACATATGTAACCGAGACGTTTTCCTGGTACATACTCATAGTGCGTAACCAGTAACTGCAGTAATACTTTGTTTAAAGTTGAAATTAAAATCTGTTTCTCCAGGAATTCCAGTACCTGTACCGTGGACTCGTCTTTCCCAGACTGCACAGAAAGGCTCCAGGACTCTCACACTGATGGATGCTGTCACCTGGAAGACTGGAGATGAAATTGTCATTGCTTCAACAGGGGACAGGTACAGTATAGATGCACTGCCAAAGCTGGAATGAAACTCAGTTTCAGGCTAATTTAACTGTAATAAAACCACATATTGATTAAACATGACTTCTACTCAACACAAACCATAAAGTTTGTTTCTTCACAGAAGAAAAACCCACTTCACTAATTGTTTTAGCTATAGATCATGCATGAAGGTTGGCAAATTCCTCACAACACTTTGTAAAGAGCCTCCCCTGTCTTGGGAAATCTAGTCTTTGGTTATAACAGCAAAAGTACAATTCCTTAGATTAAAAAAAACATCTAATTAAATCTGTTCTTATGAATCCACAGACGTAGCCAGAGAGAGAACGAGTTGAGAAGAATTGCCTTGGTTTCGGCTGATGGCAGGACCCTCACACTGACCGAACCCCTGACCTACACTCATTTGGGTGTGTCTGTCACTTTGACCAATGGGACTGTTTTGGAAGCAAGAGCAGAGGTGGGACTTCTTACCAGAAACATTGTTGTCCGTGGATCCAACAACCAGGAGTGGAATGATCAGATACCAGCTTGCCCTGCTGGATTTGACACAGGTCTGGATGTTTGTTTGTTCATCTTGAACAGAAATAAGTAATTAATATTTGACAATCTCACACAAAATTAACTTTTTCGCCGCCATTGACGAGTTATCTTGTCAATCAAGAGAAAACGCTTCCCTGTCAATGACGAGTATTTCCGGCTTTCCGCAATACCACTATTATCCATCAGTTAGCACCCTTCCGCAACTTTTTAAACCCGGAAGTATTGCCCTATGGCAAGCGGCTGCATGTCCATGTCTGTTTTAAAGATCCCTCTGAATGGGATGTCTATGAAAAGTCCGTCACAAAAATGGAATTATCTCTGCTTTTTGCTCAAAATGTGATGTTTTTGCAAAAACCTACCTATGTTCAAGACCTGATTACAAAAGAACTACTGAAGGTATGAAACAGGTTTTTTTGTTTGAAAGCAGAGGGTCGGTAACACTTTATATTACGACCCGCAATGTACAGCGTAATTAAACCGAATTTACAGCATACCTATTTGTAACAACAGAGTACTACAGTACGTACTTGTAGGTATAAGGGAACAATATTTTAAGTTTGGGGTAATAAGGGGGTAAGAATATATGGAAAATTATAAGGTTCAATTTTTATTGTCATTATTCAGTACAGGTACAGGGCAACGAAATGCAATTAAGATCAAACCAAAAGTGCAATAGCAGCAGTGCAAAAAGGTTGCATAATAGACCTTTTGCGTGTTTACAAACAGGGAGCGTGGTAAAAGAGATGAGACAAGGAAAACAGGTGGCCTGATATCAACACAACATGGCCACGTGTTCCCACACAGAACATGGTAATGTCAGAATCCTGTCAAATAGAACTAGACATTAAAACAAGACAAGATTCTGACAGAATCCTGACATTATTGTGCCATTTGAATTAAAAGAGTTTCAGAGTCAAGCATATCCAATTGCAAAGCACCACCACCAAATATGTCCGCAAATGTTAGAGTTACCTGGTAAATAGGGAATAAGTTGCTATTTTTAGTGTACTTGCCTTAAAAAAAGATAACCACATTAAATCAGCTGGACTTTTGTTATTAAAAGCAAGTAATATAGGCTACTAAAATAAAAGTGATGTGCTGTTATATTTATATGTATACAACATTCAGTAGTCAATATGAAAAATTCACAAGAAAATCATAAAAAAAAAAATACATAATTTCCCCATAGACTTGACTAAGTCATAAATAACAAGAAAATTAATATTACAATAGGTACCCTGAAATTATAAAATACTTAAACTATACATAATATATAATTCTTCATATTCTTGACCACTTGTTATTTCCCCAAACTTGGAATGTTGTTCCCTTGTGCCTTCAGGTATGTACTGTAGAAGTACCCTGTTGTTACAAATAGGTATGTGTAAATTTGGTTTAATTACGTGGTACTTTGTGGGTCATAATATAAAGTGTTACCCACTTGGGTAAAGCAAAGCATTCAATTACTGACCAGGCTACAGGTGAAGCTGTTCTTTACATCCTCTAACGTCTTATAATCGGTCATAATCTTTGACATTTTAATCCTTTAATTTTTATATGTTAAGACATTTGTGTTGTCCATGTAATAATCAAACGCGTGTTGTCTCATTTATAGGTACATATTATTAACACGCTCTTTAAATAACAAAAACAGTATTGCGCCATTGACTTTTAGTTGGTCACTTGCGTAGTCTATTTTAGTTGCCTCAAAATAGCAGTGTGCCAACAATGCACCTGAACAGACCAGCATGCCCATGGGTGAACAAATGCATTTGCTATTTAAACAACATGATGCTGGACGTGAAAACTATAACTGTGCTGGGCTGAAACTAGCAAAAAACACAATACAGTATCTACACAATATTTTCCTACAGGGGAATTTGCAGTGCGGACATGTTTCCAGGGGAGATTTGGTGAGGAAGTAGGAAATGATGAGTTTGGAGGTTGCATCATGTTTCATGAACCACAATCAAACCAGAACCTGACAATTGGCAGAATTGAATATGTTGAGGTACCCTGTAACAGTTTGATCAATGATTGTAACCAAATCTAAATGATATAGGAACTTTAGGAGATTCAAATATAAAACCTTTTAAAGGACAAGTTCGGTATTTTACACTTAAAGCACTGTTTTCAGATTGTTTATGATGAAATAGAACAGTTTTGACTGAAATTTCGACATATGCGGCTGCCCCGAGAATTTTTGGGTATTTGTTGTTTCACCTCCCACCTCTAAAATGGCTATATAGGTGCACCGGTACAATCCTTCCCAAAATGCATTAAACTTTCGTTTACAAAGACGTGAAACTCACCAAGTGGTCAGGGGTGTTCACTGATATGCTCACACAAAAATCGCTCCAAAAAATGCTTTCCAACAGGTGTTTTACCATTCGTTGTTAACTTGTAGACCTATTTTTCCAAATGCCTCACACCTGTATATTCTTCCGTTGGGAGCTTGAATAATAGACACTCCAGCCCAGTTGGTTTCGATAATCCACCTTTCCCAATTGCAAGAATAGAAACAAAGTTCCCGGCGCGAAGTAATACCGTACCTCACAGCACATCTAATACAAGTCAATAGAGTTGGACAAAAACTACGATAAAACATGTTGGAATGCATCTTTTGGAGCGATTTTTGTGTGAGCATATCAGTGAACACCCCTGACCACTCGGTGAGTTTCACGTCTTTGTAAACAAAAGTTTAATGCATTTAGAAAGGATTGTTCCAGTGCACCTATAGAGCCATTATAGGGGTGGGTGGTGATACAAGAAACACCCGAAAATTCTCGGGGCAGCCGCATATGTTGAAATTTCAGTCAAAACCGTTCTATTTCATCATAAACAATCTGAAAACAGTGCTTTAAGTGTAAAATACCGAACATGTCCTTTAAGTCTTTAGCATCTTTGGATTTATATTCCATCATGGCATTAATTTTGTTATTGTCCATCTTTCTTTAGGTTTATCATGCTGGACAGGCGTTCCGTTTGGGCCGCTATGCGATTAATTGGCACTTAATGGGTGATGTTCAAAATAAGTCGTATGTGCGAGGCTGCGCCATACATCAATCTTACAATCGTGCTGTGACCATTCGCAACACCCACAACCTATTGGTGGAGCGTAATGTCATCTACAATATTAAGGGTGCTGCTTTCTTTTTCGAAGATGGCATTGAGACCGGAAACATCTTGCAGTACAATTTGGCAATATTCATAAGACAGAGCACCAGTTTGTTAAATACTGATGTGACTCCAGCTGCATACTGGGTCACCAACCCAAACAACATCATTAGACATAATGTCGTGGCTGGTGGGACGCACTTTGGTTTTTGGTACTCCATGCTCTATCATCCTGAGGGTCCATCCTATGATGCCAACATCTGTCCGAATAGAGTACCACTTGGAGAGTTCTTCAACAATACAGTGCATTCACAGGGTGGGTATGGATTGTGGATCTTTCAAGAGTATTTCCCTGTGCAGAATGGATTCTGCTATTCCAGTACACCTGCACCAGCAGTCTTCCGACGCCTGACCTCCTGGAACAACGAGAAAGGTGCTGAGTGGGGGAATGTTGGAGCTGTGCAGTTCACTGAGTTCCTGATGGTCAATAATGAAAAAGCAGGAGTGGACACCAAGAGGATCACATTGGGCTATGTCAGTGGATGGGGACTGAAAGGAGGTGCAGCTGTGGTTAACAGCACCATTGTGGGTCATGTGGATGAGCTGGGAATTGATTACTGCACCACACTTGGTGTTATTCTGCCTCTGGATGATGGTATGAGTGTCATCAACACCAAGTTTGTGAACTTCAACCGGTCAACATGCGCAGCTATTGGGGTGGCAGAAGTTATTGGAACCTGCACATCCCACTGTGGAGGCTGGAGTAGGGATGCACCGATCCGATATTCTGGATCGGTATCGGGGCCGATCCGGCATTTTTTGCTGGATTGGATATCGGACTAACAGGACCGATCCAATTCCGATACTGCGCATTACCCATGGTTGTCACTGACAAGCGATTAAAACGTCAAAGTATTATAAAAGCACCATAAACGTTTTTATGCACTATAATCAAAGTCATCTTACACTTAATAGCTTCATGTGAAGGAACAAACGCACATTTAAAAATATTCATGTTCACAGAAACACTGTAACTTACTTGCAAACTGAGTTAATCCACTGATGAGAAGCGGACGGATAAAAACGCGTCATTCAACACACGCACACACACAATAACACACACAATAACTGTAACGTTAGGCTTTATTAAAGATCTGATTTCATAAAGTCTCAGTAAGCTGTTGGATGGATGCAATTCACTATGTGCTGAGGATTCACAGGTGAAGCGGACGAATGAAACGCGTCATTCAACACACGAACCCTCAATAACTGTAGGCTGTTTTAAAGATCTGATTTTATAAAGTCTCAGTAAGTTGTTGGATGGATGCAATTCAGTATGTGCTGAGCACACAATGCATCAAATCTTTTTGTGTTTTAATAGTTATGAACTTAGCTTTCCATTGCGGAGCGAGGATTGCCATGCGAGTGTGAGGACGCTTCTAGAGCATCAATGCTGCACAGTATTGCGCAGAATGCGCACTCAATATGATTTAGGCGCATCAATTCTGCACCCGAAATGTGAATAAAAGGTCCGGTTAAGTGCATAATTCCCAAAATAACCATCTGCACACTAAAGCTTTTTTACTGTGACTTTTTGCGCAATTAAGGAAAATATATTTAGCATACTTATTTGATCAAACGTGCCTATTTTATTTTCTCCTAAACACTGCCATGGTTAATAATTACTAATGTTCTTGTAACTTGTAAATCATTTTAAATTATTGGTTTTTAATTTAAAAGTATAATTATATATAATATAATTATACTATGCTAGATTTAGACATGTATATAGTGTATGTGTGTGTGTGTGTCTGTGTGTGTGTCTGTGTGTAATTTAAATTGCTCAAGAAAAATACAGTAGTATCGGATCGGCAGGTATCGGAATCGGCCGATACTCAGAATTCGGGTATCGGAATCGGATCGGAGATGGAAAAAGTGGTATCGGTGCATCCCTAGGCTGGAGCGCAAAATTTAGTGGGATCCGATTCTATCAGTCATCCAATAAGGCCAGGTTCAGATGGGAGCACGAGGTGGTGCTTGTAGATACAGATGGATCCCTGACAGGTACAGTTCTCTAGATATTATTTCAAACTGTGAGACACCTACTTCAGGTCTAATACTACTACTAATAAACCTAATAAACCAGATGTGTTTATTGATGATTGAGATCTCTAAAATGTGCACTAGTTGGTGTTACTCAATAAAAATGGAATGTGTCTCCATCTTCTACATAACACAATCTTATTATTTTAAAAAAGGGAAAGTTAACTCTAAGGTGGTGCCGATGAGTAACCTGCTCGACCCAAGTCACTGCTCTCAAGTAGCAGATTGGAGTGTTGGTGTACCTGGAGCAGTTTGTGACAACACCATTAACTTCCATCGGCTGGTTTTCTACAGTCCCTCACCAGGTTCACTTTGGTATAACAATGTAAATCTCACCAATTCCTTTGGTAGGTTGAAAATCAACTTTTGGGATTATTGATATAAAGATTTGTATGCATTTGTCAGATGTGTTACTATACAATTCACTATGCCTTCATGTACTTTGTAATGATTTTCATTTAATCCCATTTAGGGTCATGTGTGTTACCTTTCCTTTATACGCTTGTGACACAATCATATGGCTGGATGGCATTGGTGCCTTCAAACCAAACCTACAACTGGTACTTTGAGCGTGGTTCCCAAATCACCAACATCTCATATAATGGAGCGATCTACGGCTTTAAGGTAAAGTGTGTGCAATACATAACAGTTATAATTTGATGTGCATTTAAAAATGTCATTATTTACTCATCATCATATTGTATCAAACCAATATGCTGTTATTTATTGTGTAAAATAATTAAAAGTAGAATATTTAAGATTAACCATTTCATTGTGACCAAGGCGGTCATATCCAACAAGTAAAAGTAACCAAAACAATTACTATATATATATATATATATATATATATATATATATATGTGTGTCCCGAATACGGGACACCTAAGTTTGCATCAGTATTGTTGACGTAAATTTTAATCTATCACTACATATATATGTATATCGTTGGAAAGGTCTAAGCCTCCAGAATAGACATTTCAACAGTGTTTTAAAAAATAAATTATGTAGGGAGAGTAATTGATTCATTTATGAAGAGAGTGTGCCTCAAAACATCCTGCGAAATGTCACTGTCCCACCAGCAGGACGCTTATGTTTACTTCAGTGTTTTGCATGTGAATTCTTGTCTGGTCATGGCAGGCTGTGTATTGTTTGAAAGCTCCAGGAGTGTAGATTTAGCTCAGTGGGGTGGGGTGACGCCTAAGAGGATATATATATACAGAGCTGGGTAGATTACTTATGAATTGTAATCGGTTACTGATTACAAGTCACATGACAAAATGTTTAGTCAGGAATACAATCTCTTAGATCAGTGGTTCCCAAACTTTTGTCAGCGTGCGGCCCCTCTTGTGTACGGTGCATTCCTTCGCGGCCCCCCAAAGAAAATTTGTGACAAAAAACTGTTCTAAAACTCAACATTTTAATAAAAAAAACCCATTCAATTATAAAAAAGTAGTGCTTTTGGTTAGTACCCTATTTTTTTTTAGGTTTAATTACACAGAATTCATGATAAATTAATGTATTTCATAAAATGTCATAAAACTGGGGCCCCCTGGCACCCTCTTGCGCTCCCCCTGGGGGCCTCGGCCCCCCGTTTGAAAACCACTGTCTTAGGTTACACATCATTGGTAACATAATCTGACTACTTTTGGATTACATTTAGATTACTTTTGACATCTTATTTGATTTCATATAAAGAGCCGAACACATATATGTTTGAGCCACAAAAGATGCTGGGTGCTAAAGATGATACAAATAAATGACAATACGTATAGTAAAGTAGAAACAAAACTTTAAACTCGAAGTGACTAAATTACCGTAAGCGTGCATCAGAATCTAAACCACGGCTGATAAGTCCTTATCAATAAATTCATATATTTCTATTGTTCTTGTAAGGTTGCTCTTACATACACGTAACGTTACATACAACAGTTATATGATAAAAAATAAGCTTTGTTGAGTGTTGGACCTTTCAAACGCAACATGCCTAAGTTACCGTATACATCACTGTAAGCTGGCAGGAGAATCTAAATTGCGGCTGGTAAGTCCTTCCTTATCACTAACTTTGTATATTTCTACCGTTAAATTACAGTCATATTGTTAAGTGTTGCACCTTTATTAATAGTTTTAATGTTTTTAGTAAATTTAAACAGTCAAACATACGTGTTTAGACACGGATGTTATAAGAGGACATCTCTTACAAAGCAATAGTGAAACGCAGTAATGTTATCTTAAATAAAGTAAAATGTTTTACTTACTGTGTATGCTTCTGTGTCATTTTTGTCAGATCCAATATTAATGGTGCTTTAAATCACAGTCTCTCTGCAAATCCAGCATCGACTTGCTTCTTTACAAATGAATCAGCGGTACACAAAGTAAACAAACACTCCCCACACACCCGTCGCTATGGGCGGGCCTTAGGGGGCCGGGCCCGCCCTCAAGGACGCTTGTGCCCCCCCCGTATTAAAAAAAATACTGTCATTTTAAATTATTAATGTTGCTAATTTTGTGTTGCATTAATGTTGTATTCTTTATAATTAAAACATTAAAAATATAAAAAAACAATGGTGTGATTTTGTTTGATTGATGGGCTACACTGCAACAGCCTATCACGAGGCTACGTACGACACGTACGTGACGTAGCCTACGTCAGTGTAGCCGCTCAACAGTTACCGCACTTTTTTTAAACTGGATGAGTTTTCACTTAGCTATACTGCTTTAAGATGGATATTATCCGCAAATGGTTAAAAGCCCAACAACAGTCTCCAAAAGACGCGCAGCAGTCAGACAGAAAGAAACTCCGGTGGCCTTGCAACCAATTTGGCGAGCTGCTCCATTGGTTTTACTTTGTTATCTGACGACGACACCAACGTAACTTAACCGCTAAAATGTACATTTATAATTGACTGACATGTTTGTCTCAACGAAAATGAACCTTCCGACAACCACACAATGTCGCAGGCGCTCTTGGCAAACAGATGAGAGGTTTGAAAAGGACATTAACGCACACAGGCGAGAGAGTTCGGGTCTTCTCGGGTCCGTTCAGAAAAAACACATTCATTTTTAAATTACCCGAGACCCGATGCTGCTATTGTTGTACACGACCCGTGTCCGAGGCACATGTGAAACGTTTAGACCCGAACCCGATCGGGTCTCGGGTCGGACCTCGGGTTTTCGGATCTAAGTGGACCCGTGAAGACCTCTAACGTGGAGCCCGACCCCGGGCCTAACAGACTACTACATTCAGAAGATATGGACTTGTTCACTGCGGTGATTCAGCTTGCTTCTGAAAAGGACCTCACTCACAAGTTTAATTCCGAGTGGACACTTTATTAATGAGGAGCTTCTGCTCTGAGAAACGCCGCCTGCCGCTGTACTGACAGGAGGGAAAGGAGAGACGACAGCGCTGCCTCCACAGTACCGTAGGTTCAAAGTCTGCGTGCGTGTGTGTGAATCAAGGTTATTATAGTGTTGCATTTTTCATTAGTTTTTATTTTTATTTCGTTTTGACTTTTTGTTTTCAAATTCAGTTTAGTTTTAATTAGTTTTTGAAGTGGGTTTGCTAGTTTAGTTTAGTTTTTATTTTTTGAAAATGCTTAGTTTTAGTTTAGTTTTTATTAGTTTTAGTGTTAGTTTTAGTCTTTTTCATAATTTGGGTTATTTGTCAGGGGCAAGATTCAAGAAGGTCAGAAAAACAATTGTGTAATATTAACTCAACAAAAACATCATACAATTTTAGAAAATATTAATTCAAAAATAAAACCAGTACATAAAATGTACATATGGGCACAAATATGTAAACAGTCTCAAGTTCAACACTCCACAGTAAGTGCAAAATGTGATGTGTGCCAGTAAAAAAGTTAAAGAGCCAACAGACCAAAGAAGACATACATGAACCGCATGTATTCAACCCATTTTTGAGCCACAACAAGACATTTCTGTCAGATTGTCAGAGAGCGCAGTCTGAGACAAGACCATGACAAATAACCAGAGGTGAAAAGAAGTAATCTAAAGAAATAAATACTCAAGTAGCGAGTTAGTAGTTACTCTTGAGAAAAAAAAATACACACATACATGCACACACAGTATACAGTGCACAATATAAGTATCAGGACAGTAAAGACAAAAGTTTGCTGTGGAGACCAGAAATTGGTAAGATGAATATCAGTGTGTCAGAAGTACAGAAGTCACATTTGATCAACCTTTGATTATGTTTCAACACATACATGCTTTAACAACAAAGAAAAACAGCCTTTAATGCTGACTTGTATGTTGTACCCAAACGCAAAACTCAAATGAAATGGATCAAACTGATACTACACGTGTGAACAATTAATGCATTAGGACACAGTTCACTTGAACACTTCTGAGTTAATGGTCTCAACGTGGCGACATTAGATAGTATTAAAATACAAACGTGTTGTGTTATTGAGTTGGAATAGTGTGCATGTTAAAACAGGTGACATTTCTGTACTTTTGTCTATTTATCTTTTAATGTTTAGACATTTCTTGACTCCACAGCAAACTGAGGATTTTTGCCTGTTTGTCTGTAAACTTAATGTTGATGTATACAGCTTATAGCTGAAATATCAGACAAGTAAACCGACAGTGTTTTGCATTCAGTTATGCATATTAAAGTTCAAAGTTTTAGAAAATAACTCATGTTTTCTTATGTTGTGAATCTCATGTCACGCGTGTGTGTGTTGTGAGAAGCACTTACAGTACAGTTGACAGCGAATCAGACGTCAATCACCGATGGACTTTCTTCATTCAGTCACGTGTTCACAGTGCTTCTGGAGGTTGCACGCGTTTAAATGTTTCTGCCGACGAACAGGTCGCGCGTATATAATGGCGGGTACACGTGTGAAGTTTAGCTTTTAGTTAAAAGATTGGTAAATTCATATTCACGTAATACAACACTCTTTATGTTCTGCGTGTTTCTAGACACAAGCAAAACCGCATCAAACGATTCAGTTGTTGCCGCGATCTAAACAATTCATTTAAACTGATTCGCGAACCAATTCAAAACGTTTGGCCCGTTTGCTTTGTAAAGAATCGACTCAAAAGACTCATTTATTTGCAACACCTTGTAAGGAATCAACTTAAACGAGTCATTAATTCGCGAATGTGTGTATGTGACACCGCGTGAGTGAGAGACGCATGGAAAGGAATTTGAAGCGTTATTTGCTCTATAAAAGACAAAGACGAAAACTAAGGACATTTAATCTATATTTTTATTTTATTTTAGTTAGTTTTACCAGACACACATTACAGTTTTAGTTAGTTATCGTTTTTTTATAATGACTCGTTTTTATTTTTATTTCAGTTAAAGACAATGTTTTTTACCACCTAGTTTTCGTTTTTTCGTTCGTTTTCGTTAACGATTATAACCTTGGTGTGAATGTGTGTGTGTGCGCACGTGTCTCATGGCAATGCATATCCCTTTGTTGACTGCTTTAAAATGCAATGTTTGAGAGATGTCTCTGGTGTTACATGTAATATGTTGTATAGATTTATGGATATTCATAAAATCTTTCTATATGTAATGTGGTGTGTAGGCTATAGGCTATCTGGTCATATTGCTGATGGTTGTTTAACGTGATGATTACGTGCTGCGCGAATAGAGTATATATTATTATAAGTATACGTACTGTAGGCTAATAATAAGTGTGCCCTCCCATGCATTTCATATGCCCCCCTTAAGACTGAGGTCTGGCGACGGGTCTGACTCCCCATGTGAGCTGGAACTTCTTCAAAAACAGACTTTAACCATGTGTAACCGGATTAGGCGAACGGTGAGTGACACCTGAAGCCACCTATCAGGGAGGGGCTGCCCCTTCTTAAGCATCGATTGGCTGCGGTATGTTATGCGTCATGTCCGATGTTCCGCTTGGTGCGTGTTGATAATAGCAACGGCGTGTCTCTTGCCCTGTGTGTGTGGTGCCCTGGTTGCGCTGTTTAAGTGGATATTACGACTGCTCACCCTCAGTTGCCGGCGGCTGATAAGGCTGTGCTGAACCCATGCCTGTAGCAGGTTATGTTTATCATACCATTGGTTGGATTCTCCCTTTTTGTTCTCTGTGTCACTTTGTTGTGATTCCGAGTTTGTGATCTGGCGTTCGTATTGCCGTAAAAGCATCACGGTCTTCTCCACGCAACACAACGAGTACCGTAAACTGTCTGGTTCAGCTGTGTCTTGCCCCCTTTCTTACTAAATTAGAGCTATGGCGTCTTCTTGACGCGTAGGGGGACGACTAGTAGCCTCTCTATTGGGTTTTGTTTTGTTTTGCTGTAACGCATTGCGTTTCCTTTTTGTTTACCCTCTCTAGTTTTGTTTATTTTGATTTTGTTATATTGTTTTTGATAGGATTCAATGGATTAGTTATTTACTCCTTTTTATTCTTTAAAGTGTTTTGGTATTATACTGTTGTTGTTTACTCTCTGCTCCAGTGAACTGGGTCATACGTGACCGGTTAATGGTTTACTTATTGTACAACCATTGCAATTCTGTTATGACTTGTGTTTGGTCTTGTGAATTTGTTTTGATTCTGTAAGATGTCATTAGTTTAATTTCATTTCATTTGATATTTCTTTTTTTCTTTCAGCTAAGGCTGACTGGTAATATTTTGTAGTATTATTTAATCTAGTATTAATCCAGTTTTCCATCTGTTGCAGGAGCTGGGGTCCCAACGGGTGGATGGAACTTTCCGGTGGTGGTTTTCCTTTTTCATTGTGTGCTGTTTAACACGAAGTGTGTGATTTATTTCATTTGAGTGCACAGTGGTGTGTGTGTGCGTGCGTGTGTGTCTATGTGGACCCAAGTCGAGATTAAGAACCCCCCTATCCTGTTGGGAACCTCAGCTCTGCTTAATTTATTTTTCTTTAACTTTCAGTTTTGTGTGTTTGCAGTGTGGTTGCCGTGAATTGAAGTAGAGTGATAACTTATATGATTAACTGCTTATTTTAATGAGATTAAGTAATAAAACTATTTTTGTATTGTACTCACGTCTCTCTACTCTTTCTTTGTTTAAACGAGGAGTGAACCTGTGTGCTTTCCCACCCTTCTGGGTGTTATTAGCATTTCCCCTGGTGCAAGTCCTGGGGTGGCGTAGTTGGAGTTCAAATATTAAATCTGTCTTTTTGTTCTAAGTTATACCCTCACGTCACATTTTGGCGTATAGTCGGCAGGGTCCTCTGAGTTTGAGTACAGAGACGTGAGTATTGTGGTGTATGTAGGTTTTTTTTGTTTTGTTTGTTTTGTTTATGTAGGAACCAGACAGTGACAGTCTCGTATTGGAATCCCAGCACACATTGTTTGCTGAATTGGCGTGCTCTATCGGTGGTAAGTTTGTTTTTGCTTATAACAATGGAGGACGAATTACGTGAGTTGCGTGATTTAGTAGCCCAATTGAAAGCAGATAATGAAAAGCTGCGGCAGGAGCATGTGCCTGAACCACAGCCAGGTCCATCTAACCCTCCAGTTTCCGCAGTCACAGAGCCTCCACTTGTGGGTGCCAGTGCTTCGGCAGCGGAGCGTCTTGTTTTTATTCCTCGAGATCGGAGGTGTCCAAAATTCAGTGGTAGATCTGGTATTGGGATTGATGAGTGGGTGGAGGAGGCTCAGGCCTGTATGCGCCTCCGCCACCTTTCTATTGCTGATCAAGCATTCTTTTTGTTTGATCATTTGGAGCGAGAGGCTAGGGAAGAAATTCGATATCGATCAGAGAACGAAAGGGAGGATCCAAAGCGAATTATTCAGATTTTACATGAATTATATGGATGTACTAAGTCGTATGTAGCCCTTCAGGAGTCTTTCTTTTCCAGAAGACAGCAGGATGGGGAGACCTTAGTGGAATTCTCCTTGGCTCTTATGAATCTTCTTGAGAGGATAAGAAGTCAGTCACCTCATGGTATGCCTAATTCGGAAGTTCTGTTGCGCGATCAGTTTGTTGAATATGTTAGTGATGGTGCTCTCCGACGTGAGCTTAAACAGTTAGTCCGTCGTCAACCTACCGCTACTCTGTTTGATGTTCACAGCGAAGCACTTCGTTGGGAAAGGGACGGCATGCCAGGGGGGGTGCGGGGTAGAAGCCAGTCTGTCCCATCCGCTTATGGCATACAATATGGGGTACAGGGAGACCAGCACATTGGAAGTAGTAGCACTCCCACAGTTTCTGAATTAAGTGAGTTACGAGACATGTTGAAACGGCAACAACAGCAATTAAATCAGTTGACACAAAGTATGGCTCAATTACAAAATCCTGCGTTGCGTATAGCTCCATTCCAGGCTTCAGAAGCACGTACTGCCAAACCTCAAAATTCTGAGTCTTGTACGGCTCCATTTCAGAATCCAGAGTCCCGAATGGCTCAATTTCGAAATGCTGATTTTCGTATGCGGCCGTCACGCAACCAAGTTATCTGCAGACGATGTCAGCAACCTGGCCATTTTGCCAGAGATTGTGATGGGGAACGCAGATCCTCTCGTTTTCCATCCGTGCATACTGAGGTTGTAAGAGGGGGTGAGCAGTCATCATCTGTGCAGCCTTCGGAAAACTAGTTCCCACCAGGCTGCAGGGCCACAGCTTGGTTGGGGAAGGGACAGGCTCAAATCTTTTAACCGGTTCTGACTTTATGTCTCGCTTTATGTCTACTTGTCCACAGCTCGTCGTTTCTATGGGTGGGATCCAGGTTCCCTGTTTGGTGGACACTGGTTCGATGGTGTCCACCATAACAGAGACTTGTTTCCTGGCCAATTTTGGTTCATGGGGTCAGGAACATCTTAAATCGTGTCATTGGTTACAACTTCGGGCAGCGAATGGCCTTTCCATTCCCTACATTGGTTACTTGGAACTCGATGTAGAACTGTGTGGGCAAATAGTTCCAGGCTGTGGTGTGCTGGTGGTCAGAGATCCTCCTGGTGGCATGTGTGCTCAGGTACCCGGGGTTTTGGGTATGAATATCTTGAGCCGCTGCTATCAGGAGCTCTTTGGTCAGCATGGCACTGGTCTTTTTGAACTACCAGCAGTGTCGCAGGCCCCTAGTTCAGTCTTTCAGGCTTTACAACATTGTCATCAAATTGAAGCTCAGCAAGGGATAGATTCTGTAGGGCGTGTTAAAGTACGCGGACGTCGGGCGTGTCACATAGTAGGAGGCACAATGAAATTTGTTGCTGCCACATGTTCTACGAAATACTCAAAGGGAACCGTTCTGTTTGAACCATCAGATTCCGGTCTACCAGCAGGGTTGATGGCCTCCCCTGCTTTGTTAAGGGTGGATCGTGGTACTGTTTATGTGCCTGTTATCAATGTGGGGACTACAGACGTAGTGCTTTATTCTAGCACTGTCATTGGCACTGTGAAGAACGTTTATGTGGTTAGTTTACCCCCAGAGGTGGCGGAAGTTCAGATGGTAAAGGCTAAGGTAAGCTCACAGGCTGTGCAGGTCTCTTCTACTGTCCAGGAGCAAATTGGGGCACTTGATCTGTCTGTGCTGTCACTGGAAGAGCAGGTTAAAGTAAGGACATTGTTAGAGAAGTATTCATCAGTGTTCTCTGCGAATGACGGGGATTTGGGTTGCACTAACCTTATTTCCCATGAGATTCCCCTGGTAGATGAAGTTCCGGTGAGGCAGCGGTTCAGGCGTATTCCTCCCTCTGAGTATGAGGTAGTAAAAGCACATATCAACCAGTTGTTGGAAGCTCGGGTGATTAGGGAGAGCTGTAGCCCCTACGCTTCGCCCATTGTCCTGGTCAAGAAGAAAGACGGTAGCCTGCGCTTGTGCGTCGACTACCGTCGACTAAATTCTAAGACTAGGAAGGATGCCTTTCCTCTGCCCCGGATTGAGGAGACCTTGGACTCGTTGGCGGGGGCATGTTGGTTTTCCACCATGGACCTCGCCAGCGGGTACAATCAGGTACCGGTGGTAGAGGGTGACAAGTCCAAGACTGCTTTTTGTACTCCTTTCGGCCTCTTCGAGTGGAATCGAATGCCTTTCGGGCTGTGCAATGCCCCAAGCACCTTCCAGCGATTGATGGAACGGTTGTTTGGGGATCAACAGTGCCAGTCCCTCCTATTGTATCTCGATGACATCGTGGTATTTTCGACATCTGTTGATCAACATCTTGCTCGAATGGAGGTTGTTTTGAGTCGTTTGCAAAATGAGGGCCTAAAAGCTAAATTGTCCAAGTGTGCGTTCTTTAAGAAAAAGGTACAGTATTTAGGCCATGTTATTTCATCAGAGGGAGTCTCTACAGATCCAGGAAAGGTAGATGCAGTTGCACACTGGCCTCGTCCGACTAGTGTTACAGAGCTGCGGTCATTTTTGGGGTTTGCCAGCTACTACCGGCGTTTTGTTGAGGGATTTGCTAGGTTAGCAGCCCCGCTCCATGGGCTGGTGGCTCAGTTGGCAACCCCAAACCGCTCTAAGGTGAGGCCTCAGGAATTTTCTGAGTCCTGGTCTACTGAATGCCAGCAGAGTTTTGAGCGGTTAAAAGGTAAATTAACCACAGCTCCAGTGCTTGCCTATGCAGATTTTTCATTACCGTTCATCCTGGAGGTGGATGCAAGTCATGGGGGCTTAGGAGCAGTCCTCTCGCAGGAGCAGCAAGGCAAGGTGCGCCCTATAGCGTATGGTAGTCGCAGTCTTCGGCCCACTGAGCGTAATCCAGCTAATTACAGCTCTATGAAACTGGAGTTTTTGGCGCTCAAGTGGGCCATGACTGAGAAGTTTAGGGAGTACTTATTGGGGCATAAGTGTGTGGTTTTTACTGATAACAACCCTCTTAGCTACCTGTCTTCAGCAAAGTTAGGTGCCATGGAGCAGCGGTGGGCTGCCCAGGTAGCAGCTTTTGACTTTGAGATCAAGTATAGATCAGGTAGAAGTAATCGTAATGCCGACGCCTTGTCGAGACAGAACTTTCTGGGTGTAGTAGAGGCCCAAGATTTGCGCCCAGGTGTGGCTGTCCCACTTGTGTTGCAGCAAGCGGTGCAAGGTAGACTTGTGACCCAGGTTAATCAAGTGCTCTCACTTCCTTGTCGTTCTTCGGGTGATATAAGCACTCAGCAGGAGGCAGACCCGGTCATTGGGGAGTTGTTGGTGTTCTGGAGGCGGAGTTCATTTCCGAGCCGTGAAGAACGCAAGAAACTCTCAAGGTTAGCTGCTGTTTTGCTTCGGCAGTGGGACCGTTTGGTGGAAACTGACGGGGTCCTTTACCGTCGGGTGTTTCGCCCAGATGGAGGGGAGGAGGTTTTACAAGTATTACTACCAGCGGTCCTGAAGCAGGAGGTTTTGACCCAGCTTCACCAACAACATGGGCACCAGGGGGTAGAACGGACATCTCAGCTGGTACGCCAGAGATGTTACTGGCCTGGAATGTCAGCTGATATTCTCCAATGGTGCCAGGAATGTGAGAGATGTCAGAGTGCAAAGGGTTTTCACTCTGCTCCCAGCAGTTTCATGGGGCATTTGCTGGCCGCCAAGCCTAATGAAATCTTGGCTCTGGATTTTACAGTGTTGGAGCCCTCTGGGTCAGGCCTTGAGAATGTCCTAGTGATGACCGATATTTTTACAAAGTATACCCTGGCAGTACCCACGAGAGACCAACGGGCTGAAACTGTGGCCCAGGTATTGGTCAATGAATGGTTTTGTAAATTTGGTGTGCCGGGCCGCATCCATTCGGACCAAGGCCGTAGTTTTGAGTCTGCCCTTATACAGCAGCTTTGTGGGTTATATGAAGTTGAGAAGTCTCGAACTACTCCATATCACCCGGCTGGGAATGGACAGTGCGAGCGATTCAACCGGACATTGCATGACCTGTTACGCACTTTGCCGGTATCCAAAAAAAGAGACTGGCCGCTTTGTCTGCCCCATGTGCTCTTTGCTTATAATACTACTCCTCATCAATCTACGGGGGTCTCTCCATATTATTTGATGTTTGGGCAGGAGCCTAGGCTCCCTGTTGACTTCCTGCTTGGGAGAGTTCAAGAGCCAGCAACAGGTAGTGTTAATAGGTGGATTTTAGAACAGCAGGATCGGTTACAAGTGGCGTTTGAGGGTGCTCGTGAGCGTTTGGGGGTCATGGCGAGCCGTCGAAAGGCTCGCCATGACCTACAAGTGCGGGAAATACCACTGAGGCAGGGTGAACTTGTATATCTCCGTGATTATAATGTGAGAGGTAGACACAAAATCCAGGACCTGTGGAGCTCAGTGGTATATCAGGTTATAAAGGCCCCAAAGGAAGGTGGGGCAGTGTATACAATTGCTCCCCCCACGGAGTTAAGTAAAGTAAGGCATGTGCACCGATCTTTGCTGAAAGCTCAGGTCCAGACCAGCCCAAACTTGTCTCTAGGGTTGACAGAAACCCCAGTTGTTGCATCTGATTGTCCCCAGGAAGAGGAGTTTGAGGAGGATTTGTTTGTTGTGAGGCCGACAACTCCTGTTGTTCAAGTAGTGGGAGAGGTATCATCGGCTGTGGCCAATAGGGCAGTGGGAGCCCCAGAGGTTGAAGTAAACCCACAACCTATGATAACTCTACCTGCAGATCCTTTGGTAGAAGGGACTGAGGTAGTAAGGAGGACGGGGAGGGTGACTGCGGGTCAACACTCCAATGTCCACCATCTTCCTCGACCAGTGGGTATAGGTACAGTGTCTAGTATACTGGGGGGTGCAAGTGTTGCCTTATTCCGACCTTGGGACTGAGGGTCCTGGGGTGAGTTTTGGTTAGTTCACCGTCGGGGCGACGTTGCAGAAGCTGGGGGTGGAATGTAACCGGATTAGGCGAACGGTGAGTGACACCTGAAGCCACCTATCAGGGAGGGGCTGCCCCTTCTTAAGCATCGATTGGCTGCGGTATGTTATGCGTCATGTCCGATGTTCCGCTTGGTGCGTGTTGATAATAGCAACGGCGTGTCTCTTGCCCTGTGTGTGTGGTGCCCTGGTTGCGCTGTTTAAGTGGATATTACGACTGCTCACCCTCAGTTGCCGGCGGCTGATAAGGCTGTGCTGAACCCATGCCTGTAGCAGGTTATGTTTATCATACCATTGGTTGGATTCTCCCTTTTTGTTCTCTGTGTCACTTTGTTGTGATTCCGAGTTTGTGATCTGGCGTTCGTATTGCCGTAAAAGCATCACGGTCTTCTCCACGCAACACAACGAGTACCGTAAACTGTCTGGTTCAGCTGTGTTTTGCCCCCTTTCTTACTAAATTAGAGCTATGGCGTCTTCTTGACGCGTAGGGGGACGACTAGCAGCCTCTCTATTGGGTTTTTGTTTTGTTTTGCTGTAACGCATTGCGTTTCCTTTTTGTTTACCCTCTCTAGTTTTGTTTATTTTGATTTTGTTATATTGTTTTTGATAGGATTCAATGGATTAGTTATTTACTCCTTTTTATTCTTTAAAGTGTTTTGGTATTATACTGTTGTTGTTTACTCTCTGCTCCAGTGAACTGGGTCATACGTGACCGGTTAATGGTTTACTTATTGTACAACCATTGCAATTCTGTTATGACTTGTGTTTGGTCTTGTGAATTTGTTTTGATTCTGTAAGATGTCATTAGTTTAATTTCATTTCATTTGATATTTATTTTTTTCTTTCAGCTAAGGCTGACTGGTAATATTTTGTATTATTTAATCCAGTATTAATCCAGTTTTCCATCTGTTGCAGGAGCTGGGGTCCCAACGGGTGGATGGAACTTTCCGGTGGTGGTTTTCCTTTTTCATTGTGTGCTGTTTAACACGAAGTGTGTGATTTATTTCATTTGAGTGCACAGTGGTGTGTGTGTGCGTGCGTGTGTGTCTATGTGGACCCAAGTCGAGATTAAGAACCCCCCTATCCTGTTGGGAACCTCAGCTCTGCTTAATTTATTTTTCTTTAACTTTCAGTTTTGTGTGTTTGCAGTGTGGTTGCCGTGAATTGAAGTAGAGTGACAACTTATATGATTAACTGCTTATTTTAATGAGATTAAGTAATAAAACTATTTTTGTATTGTACTCACGTCTCTCTACTCTTTCTTTGTTAAACGAGGAGTGAACCTGTGTGCTTTCCCACCCTTCTGGGTGTTATTAGCATTTCCCCTGGTGCAAGTCCTGGGGTGGCGTAGTTGGAGTTCAAATATTAAATCTGTCTTTTTGTTCTAAGTTATACCCTCACGTCACACATGCATTCCTAATGTTATGTTCCGAGCCTCCAAGCTAAGATTATCCAGCGTCTGTGTTTTTCCAAGACGGTTCTTTCACCGAACTCTCCGTTTCCATGGTTACTCATAACATCACTGTGTCAAAATAAAAGTCTCTCAGAAAAAATTATTTAAAAGTCATTTTGGTTGCATTTGGCAATCTTTAAAGACATGTTTACTGATTGTTGAGACACTGCATGGTTTGCTTTGCTCCTGGCCCTCACGTGTGTCACGCGAAGCTGTGAGCGGGGCTACAAAAGTGGTCATTTTATTTGGGTTTGGGGAGGTGTTTTAATTCTACTCTGACAACATATTCCAGCAAATTTCTTGGTGCCAAAAAAAATTATATTTCAGTAGCACAGATGTTTTCAGTTTTGAAACTTGCAGGATGTTTATTTAAGTATTAGGACGTCTTATATAACAAATTATCAAGTTAAAATTGATTGTTTGATTCACCGCTCCTTTAAACCGCAAGTTTCTTTAAAAATAAAATTATGCCTATATATCCTGTAAGTTTGATTTTGACATTGGTGGGGAAATAAATAAAATTGTCTTCAGAGCCGCATTGTCACAAAGGTTTATCGCTGTTTACTTGAACAATAGTTAAAATAGCATTTTTGTTATCATAATCTTATTTAACAGGATACAAGCCAAAAACAACAAATATACAATAATTCTATTTCATTTTGGGTTAATTTTAACTTTTTTGATGCCAGTAAAAATTCTGGAATGGCAAGTTAAAAACTGAACAAACATATTTCCTCCAGATCTGCTTTATTTAAAATAAATAAATAAAATAAGTTATATGTAAAAAAAACAAACCGATTCATTGTTTGGTCGAAATTATTGTGGGACAGTTCAGTTTCTCTGACACAGTGTTAATTTTAGCAGCAAATTCTGATTTAGTCTTAGTCTTTTGAATAACACACCATTTAGTTTTAGTCTTTTTTTAGTCATCTGAAATCTTTTAGTCTTAGTCTAGTTTTAGTCGACGAAATATCATAGGAGTTTTAGTCTTAGTCTAGTCTTAAGTTTTTTAGTCTGTTATGGAATGGTATTAAGGTTTGAATATGCAATACAGACACAGATTTAATGGTTGTTATAGAAAACACGTATTTTATTTTATTCTTAAAAGTCAAAAAAACTGACCATGGCTTTTTACAAAAGATAATATTACATAAAATAAGCATAAGGCCCGCTCTACCTAAAAATATACATGGTCCCTGAAAAAGAAAAGCATTGTCCCTAAATGACATGCACACACAGACACACACGCACGCAGACAGAGACACACACACGCAATTACGCACGCACTTTGTCCAGTCATGTAAAACCACAACATCTACTATAATAGTAACGTTACACATTTCATTCAATTTGAGGACACTGAATATTTATACTCAGTATTAATTCAGACAATCCAATACAATCAATACAGTTCAGATGTGTATTCCTTTCGTTTCTATGTTATACCAAGTTTAGCGAAAACACGGTGGTTTATCTGATAAAATAACCTTAGCATGTATGCTTACCTTTGCATGTATTTCTGGATGAGTCGTCTTTACAGGCTGTCGTCTTGTCATATTTGAAGTGTGACTAGATTAGACGCTAGCTCTGACATTTGTGTTGTTAATGAGACATGTCTTCGGACCGGGTGCACCGCAAAACGTTAGCGTGTTGCTAACAAGCGAAGTCAACTGAAATCAGCCAAAGCTGGGTAACTAAGACTGTACAACTAAATATAATGTAAACAACCTGTTGTGAAAACGAACTTTGCCGCGACTTTTTAAAATGCCTCTACTGCCTGCTGCTGCACAGATCAACCTACCCTCAAAGATTTGCTCTGATTGGATTTCTTCCCAACTGTCCCACAAAATGAGTAGCTCTGATTGGATCTCTTCTCCATTCGTCCCTCCCTAACATTTCCGTTTTATTTTTATTCGTTGACTAAAGTGTCAGTTATATTTCGTTACAGTCTTCGTCATCATATATGATTTTATTTAGTTTTTATTTAGTTTCCGTCCGTGAAAAAGGTTCGTTGACGAATATTTTTCGTCATCGTCTTCGTCAACGAAATTAACACTGCTCCGACATGTCCCTAGCGTCATACACATCGTTATTGGCAGGCCATAGGGGGCCGGGCCCACCCCCAACAACGCTTGTGCCTCCTCAGTATTTAAAAAATACTGTAATTTTATATTATCATAGTTAATTTTGTGTTGCATTAATGTTGCATTCTTTATCATTAAAACATTAAAGATATTAAAAAACAGCCTTTCACGACCTTACTAAAAATAAAGTTAGGCTACGTACATGATGTAGCCTATGTCAGTGTAGCCGCTCAATAGTTATCACACATTTTTAAAAACTAAATGATTTTTCGCTTAGCTAAGTTACTGCTTAAGATGAATATCCACAAATGGTTAAAAAGCACGCCAACAGTCTCCTCTGCTAAAATTGAAATCACACATACGCCTGATGTTGGAGAAGAAGACCCTGGACGACAGTCTGAGCCTGCTTCTAGGACCTGCGGTTCAAGTGCAACCGCGACTGGGGAAGCATTTCGGCCACAACAACTGCCTGTTGAATCAGTGGGTGTGAGTGACCTCGGCACGGACAAACCCAAACAGAGCAAATTTCCAGTCAAAATGTTTGGTTAAAAAAACGATAATTTTTCTCTAACTGGTATGTGAATAGGGAACTGGCTTGAGTACTCAGTGGAAAAGAACTTCGCATTTTGTTATGCCTGCAAGAAATTCAAATCGGTATCATAGGACGCAACCTTTTCCATTAAAGGAATTTAATGACTGGAAACATGCAATTGAAACAGGCAAGGGCTTAAATAAGCATGCAGCTTCAAAAGAACATTTAGCATGTGAAACAATGTGGAGAGATTCAGAAAAACGTAGAGAGACAGGGAAAGAGATTTCCACTCTTTTAAATACTCAATACTGACAAATTTCAAGTGATCTCCTGGCTTTCTATGCCATTTTGCACCTTGTTCTCTTAGTGTGTTCAATACTTATTCCCTGTGTCATTTCACATTATTTATTATGACTCAACTTGTATACTTAAATGTTCTGATTTCTTTGTATGAATTCAATATTTGGCTTGATGGCTACATCTGGTGGAAAACTTGTGTCAATAGGCCATTTAGAAATCCCCTGACTGATAACAATGCTGATGTGTCAAATACATATTTTAATTAGCCACACATATCTTAGCACATGCATAGTATTTGGATTTAGATGACTTGAAGGATGTGGAATAGACCACTTACATTTTTTTCATTTTTGGATAAACTATTGCTTTGTTTTATTTTTAATATATATTTAACTATTTTTTTTTAGTTTGTTTTATCAGTCTAATTCTGTAACTCTTTCTCTCCCTGACAGCCAGAGGATTATATCATTATGAATCACAACTTTACTCAAACGCCTGACTGGTTCAGCATTATAGATTACCGAAATGGTTCCTCCCAGCCACTAGACCCTGCTGTGAATGTAAATGGCGACTGGTACTTTAACGAGTCTTCAAACAGTCTATATTACATGGGTAAAACTACTCATCCTTTCATGTAAAATGTTTCAATGTAATGTTAAATCCTAGAAAACAAATTTCAACCCTATGCTGCAGGTCTACAGGAAATTAAACATTTGGTTTTTACAACAGTGTCTGGAAGAGATCGTGCAGCTGGCCGGATGAGGAGGAACAGTGTGGACCGGTCGCTTAAAGACAGACATATAGACTTCTATGTGTATCAGTGTTACTATCCAAAGTGCATCACACCAACAAGTGGACCTCCAATTCCTTCACCATCGGACAATTTCACCGGACCTAAATACTTCAAGTATGTTATACAAGTGTATTTGCTCAGCACATTTTTTGAATAGTACTATATGTTGTTAGACTTCATATGTTGTTTATAAAATATATACAGCAGTGGATGTACTCCCTGGTCAAACACATCTTTTTGGAGGTCAAGCCCTGAAAACAACTTTACTGTACCACAAACAGGCTCTGATGTGGTCATTCCATTAGGTAAGCATTTCTGCAAATCCTGTGCAACAACAGTAAAAAAAAGGGGCTGTTTAAGTTAAATGGGTCAAACCTTAAATAGAATATTAACTTTTTCACAAGTAAATAAATAAGGACTACAACTACCACAATGTAAGTTTGCATTCTTGATCAACCAGTCCAGACCTGAAGTCCTTATATACTGAAACAACAGTGCAGCACAGATGATCCATTTTTGAGCCAACACAGAAGTTAGGGGGGCACTGGTTCCCTTGAAAAAAAAAACAAAAAAACATTAATTTTCCCCATAGACAGTGCTTAATTTGTAAAGTGGGAGGTCCCGGAGCGCGGGGGGTGGATCCGGCAACTCAAAACGTGGGTTGGAGGTAACAGATTTTTTTTACACTGGAGCGCATCTAATCATAAATGAATGAAACTCGGCGTAGGCCTGTGCATACATTACCCATTAAATATATTTGTTGCATTGGATGGATCATTATCCTTTCCACAACATACAAGGGCTTTCTCGTGGGTCGCATTAGCAGAGCATGCAATCAGCGGGTGCGGCTTTGAAATTTGGTAAAAAAATAAAAATAAATAAACAACACCGTGTGTAGCCTACGTACATCAAGGCAATGTTAATTTAATTTCAGAACATGCACTGCATGGGTGCGAAATGTAAAAAAATAAACTAAATATAATGCATCAATTATTTTCACAAGCAGCAATACAGAATTTGTTTGTGGAATTTTAATGGGGGAAAAAGACTAACAAGACCGATAAAAACACTACACAAATAGTATATATTTTTTTAATTTAGGCGATTCATTTTCCATAGTGACATAGGAGGTGCCGGATGCAATAAAAAAGGTTCCGGATCCAACGTTGAAGGTGCCGGCTCAAATTAAGCCCTCCCATAGACTTTTGGATTATCGCAAAAATAAGCTTTGTGTTTAACAAATGACACTTCCACATTTTGTACAAGAAGTTAATCTTCACAGATTAATAAAAATGTTATTCTTTTTTATGAATTTTATGAGCACAAGCAAATAGTAAAAACACTTGCAAATGAAGATATCAGCTTCAACAGTTTGACAACACATGCACTGCAAATCCGCACAACACAACCAAATACAAAAATGCACAGCAAAAACAACACATATGACAATAGAAGTGTTTCAAAGGGAACCAAATAAAGTGATGCACTTGGCTAGGATTGCTTGTTGTTCACTGACTAAATTATTTGCTGGCATGTATAATCCATAAAAAACACATTATAAAATGGGCAGTTCTGGTTCTTCATTCTGATTGGTTGAAACACGTTCTAAGCCGTGATAAAATACACCGGTAACCTCACGGTTCAGACCACATTACATAAGTATCACTGCATTGCAGTATTGCTGCGTACTGATTTATGAAAATGAACACCAGTCTTTGATCATATTTTTAATTTGTCTACAATTGCACAATTAATGGCGATATCCAGATAAATGTCAATAAATATTGTTGAGTCATCTCGTCCATAAAGAGAAAACGTTGTCTGAGGAGTTTATAACTCAAGTTCATACGTCCGCTATATCCACTGGGTGGCGATCTTACCCAACTTAAACACTGACGCATTTACTCAACAACACTAAAAACAGCGTGTTTTTATCAGGCTCTGAATCTGACCTCTTACAAAAGTTCTTCACAAAAATGGAATTATCTCCGATTTTAGCTAAAACATTTGAAAGGTGGTAAGAGAACAAATGAAGGTAGGATGAAACTTTTTTTTTTTTTGTTGTTTTTGAAAGCGGATGGTCTGTTCTTTCATTTGATATTTTATGTTTATTTAAAGAAGATAATTGTTCTGCAAGGCATTAAACTTAAACTGGGTGGCAACTTAAAAAAAAAACGCTGACGGGGAAAAAGTTAAGCATGCTTCCAAGCATATTTGATCATTACTTCAACAGTTGCACAATATAAATGTTAATGTATAAATTAGATAAATGGTGATTTATAAAATAAACACCACAGTCTTAAATCATATTTTCATTGTGTCTTTGCTGCGTCTGTGTTGGTTGGGAACTGCGCTCTGTTTCAGTCACACTTGATTCTGAGGAACTACTTTGTTTGGCGGAAGAGTAGTATTTGTACTAATATAATTACAACTTATTTGTGTATTTTATAAAATCCCGCTAACGTTATGCATATGAAGTAACCGTTTTATAAAAGCAATAAACCCCTCGAAGTGTTGGGTTACCAGTGCATTTTATAACAGCTAAGGGGGTTTTAGGCACTCCGCTTCGCGTCGTGCCTAACAATGCCTCTTAGCTGTTATAAAATGCACTGGTAACCCACTGCTTCTTGGGGTTTATTGCTTTATTATTAACCATTTTAATGTTCTTTATTTGTGAAAATAAAGTAGTAATATAACAGTATAGCTTAAGACAGATATGCCGTCGGCTGTTTGAACAACTATTATGTACTATAGGCGGTGACGTCACTACCTGCGAGAAACCTGACGAATCTCCAAGTGCTATGTAAACGCAGTTGTCTGGAGCCTGTTTATTGATTTGCATGTAAACGCATGAAAACAGTTTTTTTTAATAAGAAGATTTTTGCTAGTTATCTGCTTATTCTGTGCATGTCTCATAGCTTTCAGGTTTATTCAACAATATAATATGAGACAACTGTATAATAATTATATATATGATCGTAAAGTTGTCACAGATGTAAAAATGTCCCACTTTGTTTTAAAGGGACATGTGTGGTTGTAGACGTTGAAATTCCTTCCCTGAATAAGCTGACAATATTTGGAGTTCTGATGATTCCAGACACAAATAATGGCACGGCAAACATCAGTGGTTCTCAATATAACAAAGTTGTTTTGAATGCCACATACATCTCCATCCAGGTAAGAATATAAAGTATAGACCAAACTGCATCCTACCATTTATTTTAACTGGACATTTTAGCTAAGCTGAGTTAAAGGTGACATAGAATGATTGAACGGAGTTTTTATCCTTGTTCTGTGATGTGACATGTAGACACATTTTTTTTTGTTTGGGTCTGTAATGCCTTAGAAGCTTCCTAAAAACCTCTCTCAGATAGCTCTATCAGGGTGGGGGATTTTAAACAAGTGGTTTTGCACATATTTGGCTCCCCCTACTGGCTTAACTTGCAATCTCATTACTGATTGGCTGACTTTGCTGCCACTCAAAAAATGTAGCCAATTATTTTAAACTGGAGGGGCAGTTAGATGCATGTGATATCATAAGCATCAGTTTTTCAGATTGGGCTGTTTTCTGGCTGACATTTCAAAAAGAGGAATTTCTATGAGACTGAGTTGTTTAGCATGTTTTGCACTTTTTGTATGTTTGTGAATGTGGGTAGACTACCATTATTCAACAAAGACAAGGTAAAAATGGTTTTTCATTCTCTGTCCCCTTTAATTAGTTAATAAGAGTGTGGCACCAGGCGTCTTCAATATTGAACCGTTTCACCATATTCTAATTTTCTGAGATACTGATTTTTTTTCTTAGTTGCCAGTTATAATCATCAAAAGTAAAAGAAATAAACATTACTGTGTATAATGAATGAATATAATAAACAAGTTTCACTTGAATTAGTGAAATAAATCAATTTTTTGATGATATTCTAATTATATGACCAGTACGTAGTTGCATACCTTCATGTTTTGTCAACCGATTTCCCATCCCCCTAACACTGTCACTCACAAGCAGAAGTCAAGACTAAACCCCTGCGTGATGTCTTTATCATGTTTATACCTGTACGAGTGTGGAACAAAAGATGCGTGTCACTGATCAAACCACCAATCACAGGTGTGAATCCCAAAGTCTTTAAAGTAAACGTGACCATTGAGTGAATGTGTTAAGTAAATGCAGTTAAGAGAGCAAAGTCCAGCGAGCGCTCATTCCAGCACTTGTGTTGCTGCATTTGTGCGCGCTGAGCAGAGGTGCGCTTTCCCGTAGAGTTTCATTCATGAAGTAGCCTATATGTGCCCTCGCAAGGATGCGCGCAAATATTATTCTGCGTGCATACCCGCACATCTCTCGCTCGCGGGTGCTTTATCCGTACCTTAGATTTGGGTCTGAATAAACGTAACATACTTTCGCACACCTTGTGGCCAGAAGGGGGCTCCACAAACCCGCGAGGCCCCACGCAATTGTGTGGTTTGCGCGGTGGGTAAACACGCCACTGGATGGTACAAGATGGAACAGAGGGTTGTGACAAGTTGTGACAAAGTAATACATTTCTATATTTTTAATCTTACACCACTATAAAGTTGATCCCCTGCACCCCCCCTCCATTTGGAAAATACCCAGAGGTGAACTGTCCACCTGGTGCTCCCCGCTTTCCCCGTTTCACACAACTTCTGTGCGGCGTAACTTCTCAGCAAGCAGGGGCATAAATTCCCCACACAAGTGTCACAAAAGATTTTTTTTAACTGCTCGTCGTGCTGCCCCCCATGTATCATAAAAAAATGCTGCCCCGGGTAGTTGCCCAGTGCGTCCATTCCAAAAACTGCTGCTGGGTTACACTTTCTTTGATAGTCCACTTTAGACATTTTACTTACTTACTACAGTGGTGTGAAAAGGTGTTGTTCCTGTTTTTTTTATGTTTTTGCATGTTTGTCACACTTTAATGTTTCAGATCATGAAACAAATTTAAATATTGATCAAAGATAACAAATAAACATGAAGGGAAAACAAAATCTAATTTTTCACCCCCCCCCATTAAAACATAACTTAACTGTGGTTATAGAATATCTGCTGGGGTTCATCACAATAAAGTATTAGCATTAAGTACTCTATCAATACTTTATTGACTGGTAGTTGAAGTTATTTACTATATTTAAAGTGGACTATCGAAATAAACTGTTACCTTACTTTTAATCCAGGGTGGCCGTCTGGTTGCTGGATATCCTGATCAACCCTTCAGAGGTGAACTACAGATCATACTGAGAGGAAACCATCTCACACCTGACTGGTTGTTGCCTGATGTAAATCAAGGGTCTAAAGTGCTGGGTAAGGGCGCTATACAGCACAGTTTCTAAATCAGTAATCACATTTAAAGGCGGAGTGCACAATGTTTGAAAGCCAAGGTTGATATTTGACATCACCTAAACATACACGCCCCTACCCCAATAAAATCTGGACCTTCTTTTGATAGACCGGCCCCACACATACGCAACCCCGGCAAGGATGTCGATTAGTAGACCTGCCCCTTACTGCTGATTGGCTACAAGTGTGTTTTGGTAGTCGGACCGACTCCCTTTTTCAAAGCATTTTTTAAACATTGTGCACTTCGCCTTTAACTCAAATAATGTCAAGGTTCTTTGAAGAGAGTTGCAGTCTTATAAATGATGATATTTAAAGAAACACTGCTGTTTTCCAGGTGTGTTTGGATCTCTTGATCTGTATGGCATGCCACACAATGTGACTCACACTAAATTGGCCAACACAGTCCAGGCTGGAAACAACACTCTCTTTCTGGAGAAAACTGTTGACTGGAAGGTCATTTGTTCATTAAACATGAAAAAATAGCACTTAAGAGAGCCTAAGACAACCTAAGCTATAATTTAATTTAGTCGTTGTCATGAACAACTGATTTTAATAGCACCTTATATTACATACCTTTATATCAATGTGCTCTCCATATTTTCCTCACTTCAAATGTGTTTTCCTCTTTGTTTGCATAAAATAATAAAGCTTTGTTTTGATATTTTGCCTTCAGGTTGGAGATCAGATTCTGCTGTCCACCACCAGTTATGACCCATGGCAGACAGAAATCCGCACCATAAGTGCAGTCTCAGATGATGGCCGCACACTGATCCTGGACCGGCCTGTATCATACACACACATCGGTTAGTACTGAGCACTAAAACATTTTCAGCCTAGGATATGTCTTAAACAATCATTTAATCCACCATGGACAATTGGTAAACTGCTGTTGCAAACAGTGTAGTGAGAAAAATGCCCATTTTTATTACTCCTGTATTAATCAGGTGTATGCTTTACTGTAATAATTGTATTTGATGAAGTGAGTTTTGTGTTTTATTGTTTGGTAACAATAGATATAACAAGATTAGCCACTGCTATTACTATGAATGAGGGAAATATAACTCTCAATATGGCTGTGGTCATATCGGACAAAAGTACAGTGTCCCAGGATCTTCTAGAAGCTATCAGCTTGCAGGGAATGTGGGTCTGCTGACCAGAAACATCAAGATCATTGGACAGGAGTATCCAGCCATGAACACACAGTCTTATGGAGCAAGAGTACTGGTGGGAACCTTCACAAGAGGAAATACTTACAGAGGTATAAAACAACTTATATTGACAAAATACTCACAAAAGGGAGGAGGTCTAAGATTCCTTAAAGCATTTTTTTGTTGTTATCTAACAGTGAGTGAGAAATGAATTAATTTACACGCTCCATATTTGGACATTTCTACTAAAATTGCTTAAAAACATCATGTTTGTACATCATAAGTAACTAAAATTTAAGCTCACCTGTGATATTATGTGTTACAGGAAAAGCTCAGATCAGAAACGTTGAGTTCTACCACACAGGACAGGAGGGATGGAACGACCCATCAGATCCACGTTACTCTCTGGCGTTTCTTAACCTGAGAAATGTGAGAAAACAAAAGCTTGATTCCTACACCTGACTTTTTGTCTGTACACCAAATTCATTGTTATGCATTGCAGTAATTCACTGAAATCACATGGTTACAACTATTCTATAGGTGGCTAATGAGTCCTACATCAAGGGATGTGCTTTCCATGATGGCTTTGCTCCTGCTATTGGGGTGTTTGGAACAGATGGACTGAATATTGATGACAACGTGATCCATCACACTGTTGGAGAAGGTGTCCATAGAGTAGCAGCTAAACCAGAGGTCCCCAACCACCGGGTCGCGACCCAGTACTGGGTCGTGGACAAGTTGCCGCCGGGTCGCAAGAACGTCCCGAAAAAATTTGTATAATAGCCACGTAATAGCTTAATCGGGTATTTTGTACTGTAAGAGCCGACTTCAAATAACATCAATCATTTCCACTTTTGAACAGAGCCGCGCTCTCTCTCTTTTTCTCCACCTCTCTCTCTCTACCAGCGCATCAGCGATCACATTGCTGTCATTAGAGTTTGAGCATACAGTACTTCTAAAACACAATCGATCAAAGAATTGCGGAGGTATGACTTTATGAATCATACGTCGCAATGATGTACATACGCGGAGACGTTCAAATGGGTGACAGCCCAAATGACTGAAAAGTAATTATTTTATTCTTCTTTAAAACAACTTAAGAATTATCCATCGATCGTAGCACCATATTCAAAATAAACTATTAGGCTAATAATATTTTAACGGCTACACTTTTAACGTAGGTTTGAAAGGAACCTAAACTTGTCAATCATCATTAATCATGGTAAACGTGAGTCTCGCTCTGCGCCCAGCCGCAATTCTTCTGGCATCTCTCCTCCTTCACTGCATTTTTCTTCTCTTCTGTTACTTAGAATTGGGTCTCGAGACCGACCAAGATTAAAGCTGCCTTCGAGAACAGCAAGCCAAGTTCGTTTAGGTTCCATTAAGACTAAATGTGCAGGCAAACTAGTAAAAACAATGAAAGTAAAAAACAATCCGCCAAAATATGGTTTTATACGTCTATAGAAAATATACTATATAAATAAAGCAATTATTAATTTTCCTAATGCATGGTTGTTATCTTTACTTCCGTTTTTAACGTAAATTTCGAAAAGGAGGATTTTCAGCACGTTTGAACAGCAACTCAGCGACCCCAACCCCCCCCCCCAATCTCGTGAATCCCGTGAATTTTTTTTAAAGCTGAAACCGGTCCGTGGTGAAAAAAGGTTGGGGACCCCTGAGCTAAACTATTCAGTGTTCAGTGCAAATATTATTTGAAATGCAATCACAATGGAGTAGCCTGAAATAACGTATTAATTTTCTTTTTGCCATTTTCATTTTTAAAGGACTCAGGATATGGGGCAAAAACAGTGCTGTCCGGAGAAACTTGGTTACTATGACACTGTGGCCAGGATCTTACAATGGTGCAGCGGAAACTTTAAACGCTGAATGGAATGCAGCCATTGAGGTACAGTTTTAAGATAACTTGTTAGTGATTAAAGAGAGAAATTAAGAATTAAAGACAGATGTTAACTACATAAATAATAATTAGATTATTTATTTTAGGTTAGTGAAGCAACCAATGTGATTCTTCAAGGAAATATTGTTGCTGGTTATGAACGAGTGGGATTCAGAATTGATGGAGAACCTTGCCCAGGTATATAAGACTTTAGTGTATTTGAAGAGTTTGGTTCCAAAATGAGATAACTTTTTTTCAGAAATCTCGTTTTTTGCATTCCAATTAATATCAATCAGAGTCGTATAATAAGAGAGTTATGACACTCACATAGACGTCTGCTGGAAGAATGGAATGCGGAAGTAACAGCGTGTCATAGTTCCAAACGTAGCAATGAAGCCCATTTATTTCAATGACACCTGCTGGTAAATCAATGAAATTACTGTTTCTTTTTACATTTTCGGACATTTCATGAATATAGTCAACAGTGATATATTCAACATGGTCTTACAAAGTTCGGTGGGATAGTCACGGAATTTTGTGCTAATTTTTCCGTGGCATTCTCACGGATCTCCGCAATTTTCCGTGGCCCTGCTACGGACTGTCTTTTTCCGTGGCATTCTCACGGACTGGTTACTCCACTGCTTTTTCCTATTTTCAAACCATTTTCACTTCGGTTTAGGGTTAGATTTGGTGTTTGCGTTAGTATGTCACTTTAACTATTGGTTAATACTATTTTTTCTGATTTATTCTTTTATAATTTCTAAACTTTAAACAATTGTTGCCTGGCGTTGGGGTTAGAGTTGGGTAGGGATGTCATTTCATGTAAATCTAACCTTAAACCGAAGTGAAAATGGTAAGAAAACAGGACAAAACCGTTATGAGAATGCCACGGAAAAAGACAGAAATGCGGAGATCCGTGAGAATGCCACGGAGAAATGAGCACAAAATTCCGTGACTATGCCACGGAAATTCGTGAGATCAGGTGTAGGTAATGATTATCGTTAATAATAACTAAAATTTTTATATTTTAATGAGTTGTGTATAATGTGTAAATAATATAGATTTAATGGTTTAATATTTTATTACTGGTGGCCATCTACTTTAATATATACTTATTGTTATGTGTTATAACTAAGAATTATCATATCTTTTTTATCTATTACGAGTAACACTAGGGGGCAACAGCGAGAAGCTAAATGCCTCATAAAGCCCGGGATACACTGCACGATTGTTGGCTGTCCCAGACGAGAGATTGCCAACGTGAAACAATTGTCGCGATTTCTGTGATCGTGGCTCTTAATCGGTGGTCCTATGTCTTACAGTGAGAGAGGTTCAAAGACTTGGTCTTGCTTCCAAAGATAGCCTACGATAGTTTTCTGACAGTGTCAGAAATTCGGCATGATCACCGCACAGTGTGTTTGCTGCTACGACCTGCACACCGGTATTTGTTTACCACGAGCGCATGCTGGTGACGTTGCGCAACGTGTGACGCTGCTGCCGAAGCTTCCGTGTCATCATCGTACAGTCTACATGCCTCTCGTACCCGAGTTTAAACGATACATGTCACACAGTGAGATAAGGTAATGATCTTATAGGAGGGCAAAAATCGAGCAGTGTATCCCCGGCTTAAGAAAGTCACAATGCTTCACAACAGTGTTGCCAGGTTTGCGGTTTTCCCGCACAATTGGGCTATTTTGAAAATACAGTTGCGGTAAAAAATTTCAGAGCCGCGGGTTGCGTTTTTTTGGGCTAGTTTTATAATGTGGCGCGGCCACGAAAATGTTTATCTGTAGACTTATAAAATTAACGTTCTTTATTCTCCTAACGTGCATTAATCCCAAGCAATACCTGTCAACCCAAGGACAGCTGCAGGGTCAAGAAGTCAGTGGAAAAGTGAGTGGAGAGGGGGCGTTTTGCTCTTAATATCACGTCAGAAACAAGAAATTACCTTACACAAGGAGTTACGTCTATACTGAGAGGATATTTACAGACCATGTGAACCCATCTTTGTATGATCTTTTCAAGTTAAAAAGAACATACATTTTAAATACGTAGATAGTATGTTTAAAGGGCAAAGTTCATACTGTCTCAAAAATGGCACGGTTGGGTACACTTAGATGTTCTTAAGATAATCTTAAGAAGTACTAAAGTAGATTTTTGGTTTAGAACAGAATCATGTGTGAAAATAGAGCACCTTAAGTGCATTAAGAAATTTTTAACCTACATGGAAAGTACATTAAAAGCAATAAGAGTTTATTTTAGAGCCTTTTGTTGTAATCCCAGAGTTTTCTACTGTGATTGGTCAAATGTAAAAAATTGGGCTAGTTTTCATTCCTTTTGGGCGGGTTTTAATTTGTCATTGGGCTGGAATTTTTTCTTGGACCTGGCAACCCTGCTTCACAATGCTGCTATGTTTTCATTGTGTTTGGTAGTGTTGGAGTGATGTATCCTAGAAAATCATGTATAATTATATTAACATTTAATGTGTTCTATAAATATAATTAAATATGAATTTAGTATGTTTCTGTTATGTTTCACTGTTACAAATAACCGCGTTGGCGACCTTTTTTGTGATTATAATATAGTAAAAGTGTAGGAATTATGTTTTTAGCAGATAGCCATTCATATAGTCATATTTTTGCTACAAAAATAAAAGATAAACTGTGTTGCTGTAGTTGCTATTGATAACCACAGTTATCTTTGGGTCACCATTAACTGTTTATCTTTATTAACTGATTTACTGTATTTCCATCAAAGTCTAGTAAAAAATAAAAGGTCATAAACATAGTAATTATAGTAATCAATTCACATTACAAGCTAATATTTACCTAAAATAGCTGAAAACATATGCAAACAGATTGACAGCCCAGCTTGGTTTGGAACTGTAGAACGTTACATGAATCACGTGACCGCGTGGCGGCGAGATCTAAGCGTGTCGTTACTCTCTTTTTATGCAACTCTGATATCAATCAAACTGCAGTTGGTTTGTTTTGATTTAAACTTTCATAACTCAAAAATACAGCTAAGCAGCACAATAAAACACAATAGTAACATGATAGATAACATAATAATAAATATGTTTTGACAAAAATTTTAAAAACTGAGTTTGCTTGTTTTGGAACTAAACTCTTCATTTGTTTCATAGATTTAAGTTCTGGTTGGTTTTGATGAAGAGGTAGTCATAGTTGTTAAAGTCACTGGTAATAATGAGGTTGTGTTTGATAAAATTAGTAAATGCACAAGTTTACATTAACATTGAGCTTCTTTACCAACTGCTACTTCATTTCTATAATATGTCTAAAGGTTCAGGTTCAGTGGCTCAATGGAGTGAGAATGAAGCACATGGTGGTCTGTATGGAGTCTACATGAATAAAGATGGACTTGCTGGTTGCTCACAAATCCAGGGGTTCACCGTCTGGAAGAGTTTTGATTTTGGCATTTACGTACAAGTATGACAAACATCCTAAAGCTTATCAAACTGAAGTGTGTATATAGTGTTGTATACAGCAGAACGTATTTGCTGAATTGCCATCTATACAGATGCAGTACATCTCATGAGCATTATTATGCTGTTTGAAGATATGTTGTCCTCTCTGACCTCCAGGTATCTATGAATGTGTACATCTCTAATGTGACTTTAGTTGATAATGGAATGGGCATCATGCCTATAATCTACAGTCCTCCATCTATCAGCCATGCATACGCAGACAAAACCGTCCGTGTACAGGTGAGGATCTACAGACTGCTTCAGTTAAACATTATAAGATGTTAACAAAATATTTTCACATCATATTATTTCAATTTGATCACATTTTCATAGTGGCAAAGTAAACTTGATAGTTCTGAATGTAATCAGGAATATTAATGTTTAGTTTGCACATACGCCTGAATGACTTTCTTCTTTATTCAGGGGTCCCTGATTGTGGGCAGCAGCCCTGATTTTAACTGTCTGGACACACTGGCAACAACTGAGACCGATGTCACACTCAGTGAAAGCCACAGGGCTCCACGACCCCCTAAAGGTACAGAACAATAGAGATGATTAATAAAACAAAAACAACACAACATTTTTTTTGTCATTTGACAATACTTGATGTTTTAATATCATTTTCAATTGATTTAATTTATGCCTTTTGGTTACTTCATAGCAAACTGGGGAACATTTAAGATGACATTTTATCTATACGGGGTGGTCTCCCAGACAGGGATTAGACTAGTCCTAGACTAAAATAAATGTGAGAGCTGTCCAAACTGAAAACAACTTGCACTGACATATACATTAGTGCCCTTTGTTTTGCCTCAAAATGCACACAAGTAATGTTTTAAGTAAGGCATGTTTGTTAAAACTAGTTATATTTTCTAATTAAACTAAGACCTAGTGCTGGTTTAAGCTAATCCCTGTCCGGGAAACCACCACTACAAATATTACCAAAATCAACACTGCATAACAGAAGTTTAACTGGCAAAATGACAAAGTGTTATGGTACTGTGCAATGTAGTAGTTGTATTTTCTGTATTGTGTACAACAGGTGGCAGGTCAGGAGTTTGCTGGCCAACGTTTGAATCTGACCACAACCAAGCACCACAGAAACCTCACACTGGAATCACGAGCTACAACGCCATAGCCGGTCTAATGACAGTCTCTGGTGAGACACATCCCCAAATTCACATATGAAATTGGTTACAAGCTGGAAAATTGACAGTCATCTTTTCCTTTCCCTAGATACAACATTTGTTGGGTTCAGGAATGTGTGTTCCACTGAAAGAAATTACATGTTCATGACCAACCCAAGAAATGAGGACCTACAACATCCAATCAGTGTTGAGAGGATCTCTAAGATAGACAGCACTGAAGAATCTCTAGCATTCATTCATAACCCTGATCTCAGTAAACCTTCATAGTACAAGGTCACAAATATTAATCAAGTACAGACAATCAAAGTTATCTGACCTATAAGAAACCATGATGGTGATGTAAACAAGTGAATTTGCACTTCAAGATTTTCATCGGCTCAAAAGGTTTTTGCATCATGGTGAAAATGAGCAATTCAATACATTATACAAGCTCAATGTCTTGGTTACAATCATGACCCAACATTATGAGGTAGTAATAAATGTACTCTTACTGTAGTAAAGTGAACCCATCAGCCTGTGTGGACATGGACTGTGATGCTAAGAAGAAGACTCTGTTGAAGGATCTGGATGGAAGTTTCTTGGGTGCAGTAGGAGCAGTGGTGCCGTATTCAGAGTACGAGTGGAACGGAGACCCGCGGCATGGATTGGGTGATTACCGCATCCCTAAAGTCATGCTCACTGCTCTCAACGGCAGCCGCATACCTGTCAATCAAATAGCTCCTAATAAAGGTAACCCTGAGATTTTTTCATTATTTACATTGATGTAAGAGAGCCATAAGGACCGTAAGCAATATTTTTTCCCTGTTGTATTTAACATCTCTGTCAATTATGTGTGTGTTTTACCTGTACAGGTGTGATCAGAGACTCTTGTACATACATGAACACCTGGCAGAGCTACAAGTGCTTTGGACTCAATTATCAGATGCTGGTTATTGAAAGTCTGGACACTGACACAGAAACAAGACGTCTTTCACCTGTGGCCATCCTGGGGGACACATATGTAGACTTACTGAATGGTATAATCAACCAACACATTTTCATTTTAAATGACCAATTATGTCAAGATGCAGTCAAATAATCTCTTTGTCATTGTGAATGTTACAATATTCTTTCATTTTAAATTTCTTATTTCTCTCATCTCAGGCCCACAAGATCACAGCTGGTGTACAGGCTACACCTGTCAGAAGAGAGTCTCTCTGTTTCATAGCATTGTGGCCACCAATAAGTCCTTTGATATCTATTTCACCAGCACAACACCACAGAAGCTGAGACTTATGATGCTCAACGCTAAAACTACAGAGGTTTGTTAGATAGACACTACAATAAACATAAAGCATCTAAAGGACCACTTTCCTTTATCTTACACTCAAAGAAAAGTTTCCTAAAGTTATTAAAATATTATTCTAAGTTTTCTGCAAAGGTTCAAAATATCATTTTGTTTCATGTTTTAAGAACAGTTATGCTTGATTTTAAGAAATGTTTAGCAAAATATAACAAAAGTTTAAGAACACACACAGCTATGGTGTCATCCTTGTAGATAACTGCACCTTAATTTACATATGGATTTGTTTAGTTGATTTGTGCATTAACCTGCACTTCTTTTCTCTACAGGCTGTTAGGGTGGCTATATTTTATTCAAGCTCTCAGCGGTTAGACGTGTATGTAAACGACAATTTAGTTGCTCCAACTAACGCTCAGTGGAATTCAGCTCACACCGATTACACAACGCTTGAGCCGACATATCCAGGTACAGTACAGCATGGACATTAATACAGCTCCCACAAAGGCTTGGAATTAGGGTTGCAAATTTCAGGAATTTTGGAAATTTTCCATGGAAATTACACAGGAATAAATGGCAAAAGTGGCACACAAATTAGGATGAATTAAATCTTGAGGAAGCTAATGTTTGTATGTGATACAGTTTGTATAAATTAAAATTTACAAAAAAATCTTTAATTCCTTAAGTTTCCAACTTGGAATATTTTCTAAATTCCTGAGCTTTGCACCCCTACTTGGAAGAGATTTTTATTTAATTCAAAATAATTTATGATTACAAAATAAAAAGGTACGACATAAAATTAATACAACATTTAAGATTCTGCATGGTTTAGTAAAACAACCCAAATTGTGACACTGACAGACTATTATACAATCTTTGTATAATAGTCACATTTCCTTGCTTCTATTAAAGCACAATAAATGCTATTTAAAACATACTCAGATCTTATAAGGAAACATTTTGCACAAATTAGTGGAGTTCATAACTGCTCAAGTGCATGCTGTCATCAAAGCAAAATGGCATCATAGTACACATACCTAAATATTTGTAGCATTTATGTGCATTTTTCAAATCAATTATTTTATATAAAAAAATTCTACCTGAACAACACATCAGCGTTTCTCGTTCAATCCTATTTGATTTTTCTCTACTCTATTCAGGTCAATATCTTCCAAGTTTTAACTCCGATCACGGTTCCAACTTCTTTGACCCAGAATACAATATGTTGTACATACTTCTACGTGGCTCACAACCGGTCCAGATCCGCACTTCTCCGCTTCTTTTCGTGGCCTTCAACCTCCCGGCCATGACTGAGGCAGAGTTCTTTGGAGATAAACTGGTCAGAAATTTGGCTGCATTCCTTAAAGTACCACCGAATATGATTCGAATCACCAAGATCATCCGTGAGGGCAGCAGTGCACGAAGACGGCGTGCGACTGGACTGACGGTTGAGATTCAGATCAGTCAGCCACCCATCCAGACCATCACCACCAATAACACAAACAACATCGACAACACCACCAGCATCAACAATACCACCAGCTTCAACAGCACCACTGGTAAGGCCAAACAATGTCAAGTATGCATTCATTTAAATGTAAGATAGCTTTATAATGCCTAAAATACCATTTTGAACATCTGTAGTTAAAGATGAGCAGCAGTTTGTAATCCTGAGGAACGCTGCTGATGAACTGGGCCGTGCTGCTGTATCAGGCAATCTGAGTCAGTCCATCAGCTTCAATGTATCTTCTGTGGACATGATCACCCCTCCACCCTCTTCTAGTGACCCATCCTGGAGTCAAGTAAGACTAAAACACATGTTTGAGCTGTCTTAACTGAAAATAACTTGCACATACAGATCTTAAAATATGCCAATGCCATTGATTTGTCTCAAGATACACACCATTGAAGTCAATAAACAATAAAACAATATTAACTTTTAATTGTGTGTAGTGTCACTACCATATTTTTTAAGGTAGCTTGACTATTCTTTGTAACCATAATGCAACTAACAAAAATAACTGATGCAAAGTGATAGCATATTAATCTATAGGGTGCATCAGATGACATCATAAATTGTTAAGATCTAGTAATAATAAAACACACCATGCTGTTTTACTTATTTAACCTGTAATTGTCTATAAGGTGGCCACTCAGGAAGTTACTCGTGAAGACCTGCAAGCGGTGTCGGTCAGCACAGTGTCTTCACTGATAATTGTGGTCCAACCGGTGGCTGCGTTGTACCCTGGACCCCTCAGCGTTCAGCCCAGCATCATGGCTGTGGATGCAGAGGTGAGACAGAATCAACTCCTTCTGACCTTGGCTAAGCCCCACCTTAAAAATGTGTTACTGATAAATCCTACCTTAGCAATCATTGGCATCCAGAATTTCATAGACAGAGCAATAGTAGTGTCTTTACAAACAAATACTAAGTAAATACAACCATTTTCCAAGTATTTTATATTGATTCATTCAACAACTTTTTGTTGTGTGCCATGTTTGTTTTCAGGGTAACTGTGTGTCTGTTGGAGTGACGAGTCTATCAATCTTAGCTGTGCTCAAAGATGCTTTTGGGAATCCAGCAGAAGGACTTTCCGGAAACACCACCATCCTGTTCAGTGGCTGCTGGGCAAATTACACAGACCTCAGTATCTTAAACACTGGTAAGTAATTTTATCTATATAAAAGTCACATTTAGTTTGCATGTCTTTTAATTTAAATCACTTAAATCAGAAAGATTTAGATAATAAATGGTTTAGGTAAACTGTAG